>NC_044004.1:12803890-13468612 GCF_900496995.4 Aquila chrysaetos chrysaetos
AACACTCAATCTGGCACAGGGGACTGTCGATACTGGCCACAGCAGAGAGTGGGTAAAAGAAATATCCCTTAATGTTGACAGTTTTTCACAGGAGTCATTTGTGGGATTCAGCTTTCCCTGGAGTGGCATTAGAGGCTGAGTTCTCCTCCAGGACCCCTGCATGATGATCCCAGGACCCAGGGCACAAGCATCCAAGTAGACAGCAGCATCAGAGGTGTGGTCCCACCTGAAGAGCTGTTCAGATCTCCTTAGCAGGGTTACATCCACTGTGTCTCCCCAAAAGTGCAGTTATTGTTACCAAGAGAACCTTCATCTTCCAGCGCTTTGTACACCACTGACTGCCAGCCCCCTTGCACCTAGAAGCTATCCTGAGGTTAGCAAGCTCTTTGTTCTGCCACCTGGTTATTCTGCCACCGGAGAAATTTTCAGCTTTCTCACAGTACAAGATAATAAACATGATTATATTCCTGGGGCCACAGCATGTACCTTGTTGGATCTTCTGGGATGCTGAAGCAGCAAGACATTTCCACCTGAAAAGACAGCAGGGAGTGGGCCAAAATAATAACAAGATGGGGAAAAAAGAGAGATCTTGTAAAAGAGATCAAGATTCTGTTCAGAACTAGGTTCAGCAAAGACAGACTGCAACACAAGACAGTGCTTACAAAGAAAGAAAAGTATATGGAGGTAGGAGTTGTCCCAGAAAAAAAAAAAGGAGCAAATTTCAAGGTGGTCAACAGCAGCAAACATCAAGGCATACTTGCCATATGGGCCTTTATATAGCACTAGAAGTACTTTCTGGGTGCTGCACAAACTCTCAAATGTCCAAGAGCCTTTTCTTGGTGTGCATTCGATTCATGCTGGAGAACATCATGGTGCTGAGGGCAATTAATGGTTTTAGCCCTCATTAATTAGGGACTGGGGCATATTTGGTACATACCCACAGTGGATCTTGTTTAATTTCCTCTGAAAGCAATCTAGCTCATCCAAACTGCAAATGCTCTACGATGCAAAGAAATGTGCAGTAAGTGTTGACAACTGGGAGATCAACTTCAAAAATACTCTCCTGATTTGAAGTGGGCTAACAGTGAATCTACCAAATGACACGTCACTGAGCCTGGATCTTCCTTCCACCCATACCGTCATGCTGATCCCGCCATATGGTAGGATGTCAGGGCACAGGAGGAACAGGAGGAACACTGCTTCATGTAAAACATCCCACAGAGGCTTAACTCCCAATTTCATATGCTATGAGATGGGAGTCCTTCACAGCAGGGTTGCATGTGCCTCTTTTGGGACAGGTAACATTCATTTTGGCATTTCCTGAACTGGTCTTTCGGAAGCCATTCATAATATTTGTGTGTGTGATTAAACACGTGCACAATTCCACAGTATCATGGGGATAATCTAAAGAAAATCCTCTTTTCTTACATACAGGCAGATGGGGGAATACAAGGAAGCAATAAGACAATATGGATCTGCACAATAAGCAGCATGCTGCAGAATGGAAACCAAAGACACAAAATAGGGGCTACACTTATAATAAAGTTCCATTTATAAATATTTTATAAAGGTTAAATGATTATAACATGTTATAAGGACAGTATAGTTATAAGATTTACATATTACAGCTGACAATATCATTAGAAGGTTTAATGGATAGTTAAAGGCAATGATCATAAGCAACCTACTGGACTGTAATTGCTGATTTGCCTTTTATTCAAATATCTATTAAGTCTTTTATTAACCCTCTGTATGACCCTCACTATAAGTTATGATCATAACAAGGATTTCTGGTTTTTTGGGTCCTATCAACTTGACAATTTCCCTAGGTTAGAAAATCCATTTTAGACAGTGCTTGTAAGTATGTGTTATCAATACACTGTTATGCCATTGGAAGAAAACCTAAATTTATTGCAGTTCTTCCCAATAGTTAAGCTCTTTGGCACTTGAGAGGACAACATGGCTTACAGAAAGCATGTTTCAAAGCAGTTTAAAATTAGTTCCTTCTTTCTGCTATTATAGTTTACTGGCACTCTCTCCTTTCTCTTTTCCTTTCTTTATGTTCCCCTTGGGATAGATGGAGTGAGTAACAGAGAATAAAATGATACAATTAAATTAAATGCAGCAAGCTTCGGCAGGCACAATTCCTGATCCTGCAAGATGCCAAGTACTCTCAAGTCAAGATCAGGTACTTAGAGCTCTACTATAAACGAAACGAGCATAAAAGACTAAGTATGAAACTCATTAATATGGAACAGGCACCAAAGAAGGGCACCTCTTCCCTTACCTACAGGACAACTACCAAATCACTTAAATGGTCAATTACCCAGGACATCACTGCAATATCAATTTCCATTTTTGACTCCCACAGTCCTATGAAAATCAATGACTGTACCATTGGTGCATATTGGCTTTCATACACTTTGATGCTCGCATTTCCCAAAACTGCTGAAGCCAGTAATTGATATTACAGTATGTTCTTTATGGGATGCTTAATAACAAAATATGTTTTTAATGAGCCCAGTCATACCCCATTGTTTTATTTATTTTTTCATAAAGCCAAGTAATGATAAGGGAGTGACTGAGGATAACTCCATGGGCCACATTCAAAGCAATGCCTGTTTTTCCTGGCATTGCCAAAGAACAGCTTTTCACTTTTACGACACCATTAATACATGGATTTCAAAGCACTTCACAAACACCAATAACACCTCCCATTTGTTAATCAAACAATTAAAGGGAGACACAGGAATCACAAGCAAACACATGGAGTAGGGGACAGCAGCTGATTAACAGCATACAGCTATGCTATTCTATGTCAAAGCTTAGAACAGTATTCATGTCAAACTGCATAAGGAAGTTAAGTGGATTGCACTATTTCAGAATCAATCTAAAAGCCCTTAAATTCTTGAGTCTTGTGACAAGTTCCACTGAAAGTAATTAGACCACTTGTAAAAAAACAGGAGTAAGGAGTTAGCCTTATAGAGTGTGAATATGTCAAGGACACTATGGTTAGTATCTGTTCTCATATCCAACTTTTATCAACATAAATTTCAATGAACTAGACAGACAGGCATGTAAAGGTACCAGAATCATAAGCTTAAGGAAAAAATTTTACTCAGCTTTTTCTATGCTACAAGTCAATCTATTAGCCCTATATACTTTTAAGAAAAGTACAAAATCCTTAAAAATACAGAAACTTTAAAGGCTTATTTAAAAATCATCACACCAAAGAAAATGTATTCAGGAATCAGAATTCTCCATACTGCAGTTAAATGGACCTGTGACTCCAGCATACAGTTTGAGATCATTATAGTTCAACTGATCTTTCTGGCTGTCTTTATCACTTTATCTCCCTCTTTTTATCACATAAAAATACACTACTCATAAAAGTCCAACTAAATTTTACAGAATTATATGCACAGGTATTTCTTTTTCAGCCAACATAACAGTAAGCTACGTTATCACAAATGTGTTTCAACAAAAAAGGAAAAATTATAGATTATGCTCTATAATAGTCTCTCTTTGCTTAGCTATTTCCCAGGTGTTACCATGCACAGCAGTTATCATAGTCTACAACAGAATGAACCAACCAAAACAATCCTTAATCAATAGGAATGTTGTCTTTGATAAAGACATCAGGTTACTTCTGGCCATCTATTAATCTATTCTGTGTGCATGATTAAGCTGTAGATCAGTTTTCCCATGATTAGCACAGGTCAAGAATTTTTTGTAAGAAAATTTGCTATTGGAAGAGACCTCTTCTCAACTATGTATTTAGTCAAAGTACTCAGATTATAGCCTATTAATTTCAGAAGGATTTAAATTCCTTTTCTGAAGCTACACTATAATACTGGCCATCATAAAAACAGTTATTGTTACTACAGATACCAGTGTTGCTACAACATAAAGGCAGAAGCAGCATTATGCCACATCTCTTCACAGACTTCAGACATTGTTGCTATTTTTCCTCCCTTGCATGCACTTTAATCTAGTTTCCAAACAACAGAACTAAGAGCAGCAATGTTTTCACCAGAAACATCCTATGTGGGTGAGTGCTAAATCTTGGGTTGAGACTTACAAAATCATATCATTAACTTTCACGCGACAGTCCATTAAAAGTTCACCAAATCTGTATAAATATTGAGTCTCTGTTGTACTTGACAGGGCTTCTGAGCCCACTGAAGCAGATAGGTACTGTGAGACACCAAAATCCAATGACTTGCTGGAGCCACAAAGGTAATGAAGCTGAAAGAACCTACATCTCCTGCCATGAAGTCCTGTGATTTCTCTGCAAGACCAGCATTACCTTTCTAGTTGCATATAATTACAAATTACTCATAGATCACATCCTGGAACTTCATGAGGAATAATGAGGCAAGCAGGGGCAGTAACAAAATAAAATTCAAAGCTTTCTGAGTCACTTGCCATATGTTCATAGTAGCTCTATCAAAGCAAAACTGAGCGAAGGACAAGTTAATATAAACCTAAGACTAGTATTTATTTTAGAAATACCATCTCCAGAGTAATTTAAATCACAGCTTTATATTCTCAGTAAAGAATCCCTTTTTTTTAAAAAAAAAAAAAAAAGAAAAGGGTGAATTCTGACAAACAATTGCTAGGAACAAATATTTTTAAAAGCTTCAGCCCCATCTGAGCTGCCTCAGATGGAGGCTTTCAGTTTGGGAAAGGTAAGGAAATCAGCAAACGTGGTTCACAGTTCCCTTATCCAATGGCCAGAAATTAGCTTGGCATATGTTGTATGTGGGAGCAAAGGGGGCCTACTCAGGCATTTAACACTGCTGAAACATCGTATCATGTCCCAGTCATACCCACAGTTGCATGGCCCATGAGAAACTAGTAACACAGCACTCTTCCCCAGGTGAGTTAATTTGCCCCTGGCCATGGAGTGGGCTTTATGGTTACTCTTCTATCGCCTCATGGGTGGCAACACAACTAGAACTATTCACCGGGTCTCTGAACTCTTAATTTCAACAGTTGTTCCAGCTGCCTTTGTAAGAAGATGCAGGGAACACATGCACACGGCGATATCAGACATTTCCTTCCATTTTGGAAAAGGAAAGAAAGGCAGCTGCAGTACTTTGCCAGAAACAATACTAGTGGCAGCAAAATTGGCTACAAGAGAATCTCAAGAGCCTATGACAGCAGTCCCATCTGTTATTTTTCTTAATTCTGGCTCATAAATCCTGTGAGCACTTTATATCAACATTGATTGGAAGTCAAGGGTTCACAGTACCCTCCAGGAACTACCACTACAGAACGAACAGAAAGTCTTCCACCAAGTCACATAAGGATTTCAGCTGCAAATAAAGCCCTGTGGTTTTATTTTTATTTTAGGAGAAGGGAAGAGAAGGGAGCCAAGGGACAAGCAGAGTCTTATGAACAAATAGATTCTTCTCCCCTGTCTTGCCCCATTAATTGTAACAAGACTCTTCAGTCTTTCTCCTTCAGATAACTCTAGTTCAATCCCAGTCTCCAGCCATCACTGCTAATATTTCCATTTATAATATGAGTTTAGTTAAGTCTCTCACTGGGAGCAGTACCGCATTGAGGACTTTTATTTTCTCCCAGTGTTACATGACAAATGTAGTCTGAGAGAAATTCCAGCTATAACACTTTGCATTTTCACAGCATTGTTCACCTCAGATGGTGTTTTACAAAAAATAGCACTTAAGGCCTACCCAATATGAGGTCCTGGCATGTTGTATGCTAAACAACTAGTAAAAATTCACTTCCTGGTCCAAAAAGTTTGCAGTCTACATAGGGAAGGAATGGGAGTGGAAAACAAACTAGCGATTTGTACATTATCAAGGCAGCAGCATGGTCAAGTCCAGAACCCAACTCAGTCTTGTGTCCCACATGCTGGACCATGCTGCTATTCAGGCATTACCTGAGCTCTGTGATACTTCTAAGAATTGATACACCCATGGAAATCAGGAGGAGAGCTGACTCAAGGACAAACCTAAGATCTAAAAAATCTTCTATGAAAGCACACAGAGTAATTTTCAAACCTCGAGCATCTTTCCCATCTCCTCGCTACAGCTCTCCTACATTTCAGAAGGATGTCATGTCCAGAGGTAAAGTCTTATTATAGAATGGGATAATTATAGAATAGTTAGGTTGGAAAAGACCTCTGAAGATCAACAAGCCCAACCTCCTCCTCAAAACATGGTGAGCTCCGAAGTGAAGCTGGGTTGCTCAGGGGTTTAACAAGTTACAATATCTGCAAGGATGGAAACCCCACAACATCTCTGGGCAACCTGATCCAGTACTTAAGCACCCTCCCTGTGAAATAAAACTACCTTATATCTAACAGATTTTCCTAATGCCTTTGAATTTTCTATGTAGCAACTTGTATCCATTGCATCTTGGCCTTTTGTTGTGCAGTTCTAGTTCCATCTTCTCCATATCCTTCCTTGAGGTAGTGGAAGACTGCAGTTAGATCCTACCTTAGCCTTAACTTATCCAGGATAAACAAGCACAGTGCTCTCAACTTTTCCTTGCACTGCCTTAAATTTCTTTAATTTTTCTATGCTGCAGCTCCCTAACGATCTTACCCACTCCCTGCTGGACTTGCTCCAGTTTATTCATCTCTCTCTTGCACAGGAGGTCAAAACTGAACACCCTTCTCTGCATGGGGCCTTGTAAGTAATGAATAGAGGGGGAATAACCACTTGACCTGCTGGCTACAGTCTTGATAAGGCAGCCCAGTATGCAATTGGCTTTCATTGCTCTGAGGGTGTTCCTGCTGACTCATGATCAACTCGTTGCCCACCAGGACCCCCCAGGTCTTTCTGCAGAGCTGCTTTCTAGACAGTTGGCCCCCAGCCTGTACTAATCTGTCTTGGCAGAACAGTGCATTTGCATTGTGAACATTATGAGGCTCCTACCAGCCCATTCCTCCTACTTGCTGAGGTCCCTCTGTTATCAAATAATATGTATAATATGATTGAAATAACCAGGGAGTTGCTAAAGTCCTGTGTACAGCCTCACCCCACCATCAGTTAATATTTAAAATAGGGAAACAATAACTATACATGATTTAGGGTTTAGGAATAAACTACTAGACAATGGGGCTTTGTAAAGAGGTAGAATGCTTATGTCAGAAAAGGTAATGGATTGTGGTCTGGTCAACAAACCTTGAAGAACCACTTGGAACTGCCAAGACAGAGTAAGAATTAGGTAAAAGGTAATGCCTACAGGGGGAGATCACAACCACTGACTCAATGACCACCTACTCAAATGATACCACCTACTCAAAAGAAGACAATGAAGGAAGAAGACAGAGTCTGTGCACTAATTTACGGGAGATGCGAAGAAGAAAGAACCAATCATTATGGAAAATAATAATGAATATGTATTAGTTAAGTATATAAATGTGAGAATTTTTGAGGCAAGGGTGTGCTGTCAAGACAGGCACCCATTCATGCACATCAATGAAATTAATTGGAAAATACCTCAACTCTGTGTGTTATTGGCTTGCACACCAGGTAAACAAACCCCATTTGTGGGACAACACCTCTGTATGGAAGCTCTGCTCCAATCTAGCATATCAGCTGCTCCCCTCACACACACACAGTTTGGCATCATTCATGAATTTGCTGAGGGCGCATGTTGCCCCTTCATGCTGATGAAGGTCTTCAACACTATCAGCCCCAGTACTGATCGCTGAGGAAGATCACTTGTAGCTGCCTGCCAGTTTTATTCCAAACCATTGATCACTCTTCTTTGAGACAACAGTCTGATTTTTCATCCACTATCTGATCCATGTCTCACCAGTTTAGCTACAAGGATGGTATGAGAGACCATGTCAGAAGCCTTGTCAAGGTAAACAACATCCACGGCTGTTCCTTCAGCCACATTTCATTCTAGAGGGTAATGAATTGGTCAGGCATCATTTGTCCCGATAAATCTGTGCTGTTCTCAATTATCTTCTTGCTCTTCAAATGTCTGGGAAGTAGCTTCCAACATGACTTGCTCCATAACCTCTTCAGGGACTGAGGTGACGCTATCAGCCTGCAGGTCACATAGTCCTCCTTCTTGCATTTCTGTAGAACCTCATTCATATAAGAAACTTGTGGAAGGTGAGATTGGAGGTAAAATAGGAGTAACAAGAATGAAAAACAGCACAGTGGAACATGAAACCACAAAATCGTTATGATGTTTCCTGTGCCTGATTTGGTAGCAGAGGGAGGAAGAATTCTGAGTATCCTGAGCTGACACCTGCTGTACCAATTTTCCACATGGAATGCTATTTACAGCCTGTCTTGATTTCAGCTGAGATAGAGTTAATTTTCTTTCTAGTAGCTGGTACAGTGTTATGTCTTGGATTTAGTATGAGAAGAATGTTGATAACACACTGATGTTTTCAGTTGTTGCTAAGTAGTGTTTAGACTAAGTCGAGGATTTTTCAGCTACTCATGCCCAGCCAGCAAGAAGGCTGGAGGGGCCCAAGAAGTTGGGAGGGGACACAGCCAGGGCAGCTGACCCAAACTGGCCAAAGGGGTATTCCATACCATGTGACATCATGCCCAGTATATAAACTGGGGGGAGTTAGCCGGGGGGTGCGGATTGCTGCTCGGGAACTGACTGGGCATTGGTCAGTGAGGGGTGAGTAACTGCACTGTGCATCACTTGTTTTGTGTATTCTAATTCTTTTATTATTATTATTTTTATTTTATTATTATTATCATTATTATTATTTTCTTCCTTTCTGTCCTGTTAAACTGTCTTTATCTCAACCCACAGGTTTTACTTTTTGTTGATTCTCTCCCCCATCCCACCGGCTGGGCGGGAGTGAGCAAGCAGCTGCGTGGTGCTTAGTTGCTGGCTGGGGTTAAACCACAACACAGCCAAAGTTCACAGCTTTTGAAACAGTTATTAACTGCCAGATCTTTTCTGTGGTGTCATACAGGAGAACACTATAATCAAGCATGTATCTGGGTTAGAACAGAAACAAGACAAAATACTTCTGCTTCTTCAACTGCTGTTGCAGACTTAAAGATGGTTCTCTAAAATCTCTCTCATGTTCACAAAAAGTCAGGAAAGATACTTAAAATTGTAGAAAGGAAACTGGATGCCAGAATCTGATCTCAGAGGATCATTTTCTTTTTCTTTGAGAAGTCCAACTTCTATTAATTAACAGAATACCTCCTACTGCTTTCAGTATGTTATAGACTGAGCGACTGATTGCACTGAGTACAAGA
This sequence comes from Aquila chrysaetos chrysaetos, assembly GCF_900496995.4. Taxonomy (NCBI): domain Eukaryota; kingdom Metazoa; phylum Chordata; class Aves; order Accipitriformes; family Accipitridae; genus Aquila; species Aquila chrysaetos. The sequence goes on from NC_044004.1 coordinate 12,813,118, forward strand.
CCAACTTAAATGAAGAGTAGAGACCAGCACATATAGAATCTGATGTTGTTTGCTCTGACAGAACCAGAAAAACAACTTTCCTTTAGAAAACAACCTGGAATTCAAAGTTAACAATATTTGACAATCAAAACCATCTGTGCTAGTTTGAGGACACTTAAGCAGAGTTTAGAGAAAAGAAAAACTGGAAAACACTATAGTATTCAGCGCAGTAAATTAAAGGTGTATGTTTAGCATAAATACAACTTCAGTGAAATATTTCCTGGAAAATCGTAAGTACATATGAAACCCTCTTTCAGACCTGAACTACACTTAAGAGCTGCATGTCTGCCTCTGTATGTAACGTTCCTGTCTCAGAATCATATGGCATTTGACACCTTTGGTTTCTTTGCCATAGATCTTTGCTAGGCATTCAGGTCACCTTTAGTTCATGAGCCATTTTTTTCTTAGACCCCTTGCAGGGCTATCAATATTTAAAGAATCAAAAAATCAGAAATGGATGGCCAGGGAGTGACTGCTCCTTTCACAGGCGTTACTTTAACCTAGATCATTTCCCAAGAAGATTCAGTAACATGTACAAAATGAGTCACTATTTAGTACAGAGCATGACATTTAAAATAACATGTGTTACCCAGGAGCCAAGTCTTATTGACTTTCCATGACATTTATTCTTTCCAATGCCTGAGTTGATTTAGACAGTGGGGCTTAGTAATTTTTGTAATGTAGTGCCCTTTTTTCCCCCCAAATCTCTCTGTGACTTGCATGGGCTTAATGAACTACATTTTGAAGTATTATGCATTAATATTATGACATTTTTGCATTACATCTAATCTGGCTTACACCTGTATAGTTTGCATCTGCTTCTTTGAGCTTATGAGAGTTTATATCTATATTTTCATGGTATAAAACTAACAAATATAAACTAGATTTTTAGCAGGTGTCTGGAGCAGTTACTGCCCTAACACAGCCTTAGGCAGTGTCACTGCCCTAAAGCTGCATGTTGCCATCCCTTGGCTGCAAGTTACTCCCCTTGCATTAGAGCCAAGAAGCCAAAATGTCTGAGTCATCCTCGTTTCTTCAGGGCAAGGTCAAAGCTCACCTTAAATCATGCCAGTCATGGCTGGAGCTACACTGGCTGATTTTGTACCATGTTACACACTTACCAATCTGATGCTCTGCATCAGGTGTGCTAACCTCTAGCTGAAGAGTGCATCTGTCCCTTTACCCACCTTCTGGATAGCAGGTCTACCCACACTTCATCACCTATACAGACTCCAGCACTGATTCAAATACTGGTTCAATAGTGCCCTTTTAAGTCAAACCAAAATTGACAAAGGAGGTAGACCAGTTCTTGTGCAGAAGCTAACATTCCAAAAAGCACGATGATAATTATTTGTAAATGCTACCTTAAAAACAAACAAAATTATGTCTGCTATAGAAAACCAGGCTGTGTACATACCATATAACCATTAGGGTTTTTACATGTTAGTTATCACACAGTTAGCACAAATCCCTTTACCTACTGTGGAAGGACCCCAAAGCCCCATAGTCCATAGCTCTGTGTAATTTCCAGCAATTTAAAATAAGGCTGAAGTGTTCAGTATTATTAACTCACAATGAAAGTGTTTTGTATTCACATTGCACTAGTATAGACAACCTGCATCACAACCCATACTACAAAGAAAAAATGAGCATATTTGTAATGCTAGAAGTTGTTCTTCTATTTCAAAATAAGACTGAAGTATCATTGAACAAGTGAGATGGAAGTCCAGATCATGATTCACATTCATGTTGCAAGGAAGCATGTATCAGGTATCAATAATTTACAGTGGCTTGTTGCTATCCCTTGCCTTAGGCTATTGCCCCCAAACCTTTGCTAGTAGAAGAAACAAGTAAATGCTTCTCCTTCCCTTCAATGCAAAGCTGGCTGTCTCAGCTGACTTTACCAGGACATGGTTTGAGAGCACCTGCACAATGCAGAGCATAGGACACAGTGCTGCCATTTCCAGGGGCTGTGGTGATAACTTTAACTGATACAGCTTGATCCAGATGACCATGCCTATCTAGCAATAGCACTACATTCTTCTTGTCTATGCTATATCTGTTCTAAGAATAAACACAGAATTTTGCCTACAAGGTTGCCAACTTTTATAAATACTAATTTAATTAAGGAAAGATTCCTAAATTAAATATGTGACTAAAATTTCTGTGGAGAAAGAGAGCCTGTAAAACACTTAAAATGGAAACAAAGCTATTAAAGCAATTTCACATTAGAACTCGAGTTAAGTGAAAGAAATAATAAGCTGAATAAGCCATTCCATTCTCTGCAATGTCTGAAATGTTTTCAAGTGAACTCTTCATGACAGCATTTGACATAATTAGGAAGTTCTACATTTTAATTCAACATTCAGGGCTTGAAAAAGTATAAAAAGGTATCTATCTATTTATTTTATATAATTGCTAGAATTTAAATGAAAGTGGTAGAATACCAATTTAGATCCCAGCTTGGTTACTGTAAAAGTGCTGAGAGACTCTGCTGCCATTTTACAATCAAGAAGTAATTCCACATGGAGATACTGACATTGAGCACAATAATGTTTCTGGATTTGTTGTTGTTACATAATATGCTAGGAGAGACCTCAATTTTTATTAAGCAGGTAGGGAATTCTGCTCACTGAAATTTTTCCATTCCATTTCCAAAATGGAATGCTTACAGTCTAATTTACATATAAAAATAAATATTGTCACTAGACTTCACAAATTGCATGCTGTTTTACAATTTCTTTATTTAGAAATAGGATAAGGAATTTGACAGAGAAAGTGACCTTTGCCTATATCTATAATTCATGTTTTTAGAGTTTATTTTTTTAAGTGCATTTATTGATTTGTGGACTACAAAGAGCACAACACTACTAGGTCGCATATAACGTTCTTCTGTTGTAAGATATCACTGGAACCATTAACGAAATCAATTAACACAAAGCTAGATCGGAACCTTGTGAAAACCTGAATGTGGGTCTGTTAGAAGTCAAGTCACTTAGGATATAATTTTTGTGTATTGACAAAAGAAGAATATGAAATTATGTCACTTCTTATCAAATACATTCTACAGAAATAAAAGAAACTTACTGGGTTTGTGAAATGTTTTAAGACAAGAAATCAACCAGCATCACATAGCCAAAATAAGCTTTAGTTCTAGATACGCAGGTAAGTCAGAACACATAAAAGGTGAATCTGCAAAACTAACCATCTCAGTTGGGAATGCACAGAACCAACAGAAAGACCTGGGCTTTTGGGAGCCACCTCAAAGGCACAGAACACTATTAGCGAAGGTTATATTTCAACAGGTTACAAATCGTCAATATCTAAGTGGCTTTTCATGAGAGAAGAAGAAAGGAAGCCTTCTTACCTTTGAAATCACTACTGAAGTGCATCAAGGAGAAAAGCATACAGTACAGTGAACAGAATATGGAGGAGAGAGTGCACCCAAACCCAGCTTTCCTAAATCCTGTTCTTGTGCATGGGTTATAAGATTTCAGTCTACAAAGAATCTGAAAGGACAATTGCTTTTTAACATCTCAGCTGAAAGAACCAGAGATGCTGAACTATTTGAACTGTTTATCTGTGTTAGAAAAAAAAAAAAAAAGCTCTACATGATTCAAACCAAGGAATTAACAATCTGAAAGTGTCAAATCGAATGCTGCAATGACTAAGGTGTGCTGTATGGCAACATTTGTGACACATTTGGAGTCTTAGTAGTGTCCAAGGTGAAATGGAGTTGAGAGTTCTTTTATTTTCATAAAATAATGTAGTTACTAAGTTCTGTTTCCTTTTAATATAAGGAACTTCGATCCTTTAAACAGAAGGGATCACAAAGTTTTCTTTGAAAGTATGAAGCTTTACTAGTCTCCTGTCATTCTGCTAGAAGCATTGTTCTAGCAAAGGGTGAATAGAGCTGTTAAATCAGCGTATATATACATGTGACCTTCAGTATGGAGTGTTTTTTCCAGCAACCATGAAGTGTCTACAGTGGTGACAAGTTATTTTCTGAGTAATCTTGTGTGTATATATATCACAAGATGATATAAGATTTCATGTAGTAATCTTACTCTGCTCAGTGGAGTTAGCGTGACATATGCTGCTTTGTGATATAGAACAGAGTAAAATTGAGTTTTATAATACAAGTCCTGACAAAAATAGTAAGTAAAATACCAGTAGTGCAATGAAGACGGGGCAAACAGAGCCACCATTATGGGCTTTGTAATATCTCAGACACAGTCCTTGATTTTTAGAATTAATTTCACTGGGAAATGGAATGTCTGACAAGACACAGAAGTGATTTTTAAGAGGGCCATTGACAGAAGCGACCTCAATTTAACATGTCAGCTGAAAGATAGCACCTCTCATCATGTAGCTTCTTCTAAAATCACTCTTCAGTGACAGCATCAAATACGAGTCAAAGTCCCAGGGCAAGACAACAAACAACCTCATAACTTTCTGCTCCAAAAGTGAATCCACAGTGAAAAATTAACACTGTGTCATAACACCAGGGACTTCATGGATGAATAGAAATTCATCAAGAATCACAGGTTATGCATAAAAAAATTTTCCATTGGACAAAACTACCACCTATCAAAAAATATTTCTGTTTCTTCACCTTCCAAGAAACAAAGCAGTATCAGACTCATTTCACAAACAATCTAACAGAGGCTGAAGGACATGAGTTTTAGAGATATGGTATGTCTAGAAAGGTGAATTTTCAAGAACTTCCTGTCAGGTAACTCCCATTGAGCTCAATGAAATTTGGGTAACTGGGAGTTTTCAAAAATCTGCCTAAAATTATTTGTTTAGCACAGCAAGTTAGATGTAAAGTCATAAATGAAACTTTGGGAGGCCAGCCCTGTACCCCTCCCTACCTTGAAGCTGACCATGTCTCTTCACACTCTCTTTTTTATATTGGATTCAGCTGAGCCAATTGGTCATACTCTGATGGAAAGAACTGTCTGCAAATGGTCCAGAAATGTAAGGAAGGAGTTTAAAACTTGAACCTTGGTTCCATGTCATCTCTAGTATTAACCTTCATCAGCTTATGTCTGACCTCCTATTGTCTTTGCTTCACAGTCCAAATATCCTACATTTCTGTGCCCTTAGGCTGCTGTACTATCACTACAGGACCTCCTTCCCAAGACATGTTGCTTTTCACATTTTTAACCCCATATATAATTTCTATCACCTCAGGAGCAGGAAAATCTCCAAAGCGGTGTTAACATCTCAGTTACCAGCTTCTCATGTTTTAAATTAATACTAACAATGTTAATAAAAAATTCATATTTACCATGGCAACCTGTATCATACATATGCTACTGATGAGAATGAGAGAATCTATTAAAAATAAATAAAAATAAGCAGGCACAGAAATGAACCATATACATTTCTGGACACATGATACTTCAAGGGAAGAGGAAAAAAAATTAATTAGCTCTATTAAAAATCCAGATTTCCACATCAATACAAGAGAGACTGGAACATGAAATGTTGGGAGTGAATTATGAATCTTCAGTTTACAGGGAACTTACTCAGTTTGGGTCTGTACAGCCTAATACGGAGAAAATGAATAATCTCAGAATAGAAACTGGATGTCAAATCTTAGTTTGGTCCTACTTCTGTGTAAACCTTATATTCCTCTATTCCTTTCTGACACATTCATTCATTAAAATAGAAGCTTTGGAAAAACTCCCATCAGCCTATTTTCTTTTGCACCACCTGTTTTTTTTCTTTTATAACCACAAAATATTCTGATGCAACTCTAGAAACTTATTTATTAAAAAAATCAAAGCTCCCCCCTTCCCCCTTGATTTCTGGATACTCTGTAGAAAATACCAAGCCTGAACATCTCATGAGTAGTAACCCTAATTTATTTCTAAAGAAGGCTTCTGCCTAATCAGGTATGTGGTGAAGCATTTCAGATGAAGTACATGATACAGAACAGCATCCTTCCTCTGAAACAACAAAAGCTTATCTCATCCACCTGAAAGCCACAGATTCAAGTTACTGTGCTCTTCTGTCTGCGCTGGCTATAATCATACAAGCAGTTGCAGAGGTAAACACAATTTACATGTACGCGTGTATTCAACTGAAGGGAAGAAACTCTGCTCAAGTGTAGTCTCTCCTAGAACAGCAGTACAATCAGAGCAGGTCACTCTCATGCCTAGCAGAAGTAACTCTGCTGATTTTAGAAAAAATTACAGCAAGGATAAATTTAGCTCTGCACAATAAAAATGAGAACTTTACTGCAGCTGAACAATTGTCTGTACCCTATCTTCTCTGAGTAGACATAAAACATCAGAGGAGGAATACTCAGTATGGCTTATATTTTTTTTATTGTTATTCTTGATGCCAGTTACTGTCAAAAAATAGAAATATTTTCATAGCAGTAAAAAACAATCATTCCTATACTTCCTACTTTTCTTTAACCAGGGGAAAAAGATATTAAAACATCATGAATTACTATTTTTAATATAGGATTTTTATGTGCAATGACTTTTTTCTAAACATTAATAAATCAGGGGGAAAGGCCTGCCCTCCTTGCAAAAGACAGAATACATTAGGTACAATTTGTTTTTATTGATTTTCAGAGGCATTTACAGAATGCAAGGTACAGTATAAGAAGAATATATTACTTAAATATTTTCACAGGCATGTTCTTTTCACTTCAGAACTTTAGAAAAATAATAGAAGATCTTTCCAATCTGCTGTATGCTGGCTGCCACTTCTGTGTGGCATATGGGGCAGCATTTCTTGTTAAATACAATGGGATTTATTTTCAATATGGTCCAAGCACCAGGTAAGTATTTATGATTAACTCACAGAAATCAACATTATCTTTTTTTAACAAGTAGGAACAAATGCACCAATTTTGACATGACTGAAGAGAGATATTTGTAATGCCACTACTAGCACTACATGCTTTCTAAACAAGGAAACAAATTTTAAGTGTTCAGTTCAGTCTGTGATACACATCAACATGGTAGTATCCTGACACTATGTTAACCTGACCATTACACATATTTCTGGATGCACTATATACACACTTCATCTCTGGCACCAATGTATGTTAGAGAGCCCAAGAAACATCAAGGATAAGCAATGAGCATTTGGCTCATCACAAATCTTGTGGAAGAAAGAAGATCTGACATGGAAATAGCAAATTCAACTTTTGCTAAGGTTTATGAAGTCCTTCCTGAGGTTAAAACACTTTTTCACTCATCCCAAACATTTGATCTTCCTTCCTATTCACTTAGAAAGAACTAGTTATCCAAAGCTACAGGAGGCTCTTAAGGGGCATCCCAAGCCTTATCAGGCCAATAGTTTGGTTTAAAAACCTGTCTCCTGAGGTTGTCTTAGGATTCAAAGCAAGAAGAACATGCTAGTAAATAGTTAGGAATTCAACATGAGACACAGGGATGCACTCAGGTAACTCAAACCAAGGTTATGGTCACCCTCACATTTCTGGCCAGCTCACAAGATAGACCACAAAATGCAAGAGTCAAAAGACAGGACATCTCCTGCCACAGCCAGTTAAACCACGACAAGAGTCATAGTCATAAGAAATACTGAGTGAAGCAGATGAGAGAAGAGCCAGGGAAAACAGACTGAAGACCAGAAGACTAAGCCAAACAAAGGCCTCAGGACAATTCTGGAAGGCTGACTGGAAAGGGCGTAAATAATTTTGCCAAGAGCCAAGCAGACACAAAAACACAGGGGATGCACAGGCAGACGAGCCCCAATGATGTAAAGCTGCATACTGACTGCAAGATAGAAAGCAACTTGCTGGGCCTTAAATATCTTTGAGAGGCTCTTCTCTTGACATGCACAGAGGAGCTTGTACACCAGCTGCGATGGTACAGGTGATATACTAGGTGTAGAACTGTGGCTTACAGGATTTTCGTAGACGTATTTGCTAGAACTGATGTTTGAAGAGTGATTCAGGGGACTAAAAATAAGTATCTCAAAACATTTTAAATGAAACATCAGTATGGGGCCGGTGGAAACAAAACAAGACTTACTAAGGCTTGTGCATTTCTGGAACAGCTGCTGGAGGCCAGGTGGGGTATGTGAGGTGTCTACAATGGGACTGCACACATTTAGCACCTGAATCGCTCGCTTTGTAACTTACATGGTGGAAAAAACTAAGAACTCTGCTGCCAGCCCAAATGACAGATACAAAAGTTCCACAGTGGTATCACCAGTCAAACAAAATGAAGCCTGATGCTCAACTTATCCCTTGACCCTGTGTAGATCAAAACACTGCTTGGTTTTAATAATGTATTACTGTTTCCAGCCTACTACCACCTCCATCTCACATTACACGTCATCTCAGCTCCTCTGCTCCAAGTGATCTTCCATTCTAGAAATAAATGTAACAAATTTCACATAAAAACATGTGCTCAAGTAAAGTAGGAGCACTTACAGGGCAAATGGAGGAATGCTAGAAATGGCATTCCAGAAAGTCCCTAAACAGTGAGATTTCACCATAGGGCACAGACTTTCCTAGAAGAAAAGACACAGTTCTACAGGAATAAGTTTCTCTAAACCAGGGGTTTATATTTATCTAGGTTACAGACTTATCTGAACTAGAATTCCACCCAAATATACAATGAAAATGTATCACAAAATGCAAGAAAAAACTGATGAATATACAACCCCTGTAAAATGAAGACCTACAAATTTTCTGGAACTGCAAGTGAAGAACATGTCTGAAGACCAAAATATCAAAATATTTATGTGCATAAAGAGAGATCAGATGCACAATTTCAGCCATTCCATTTGAAAATTTTGCTTCTAGCTTTCATAAAATTTATTAGGAGTTTAAGATACTGGTATTTCTCTATGCCAACTGGATACATGTCATGAACATGAGCTAAGGAAAGTAAGAAGAGAAGATAAAAATGCAGTCAAGTTGTATTTATAGCTAGCACAGCATTTATCCCACTGCAGGGTCAGGCCTATCTATTTTATATACTGGCTCTGGCTGGGATGTGGATAATTTTCTTCACAGCAACCTGTATGATGCTGTGTTTTAGATTTATGACTAACAGTGTTGATAACACACCAATGTTTTAGCTATTGCTGAACAGTGCTTACAAAGTGCCAAGGCCACCTCTGGTTTTCACTCTGCCGCCCCAGCAAACAGGCTGGGGGCAGACAGGAGGGTGGGAGGAGACATGGCTGGGACAGCTGAGCCAAATCGACCAAAGGGTTATTCCATGCCATATGTCATGCTCAGCAATAAAACTGGGGAGGGAGTCTCTCAATGCAGTCATTGCTCAGAGGCTGGCTGGGCTGTCTGTTGGTGAGAGGTGGTGATTGCCTTTGCATCACTTGGTGAGGTTTTTTCATTTTTTCCTTTCCTTATTAAACTGTCTTTGTCTTCACCCAAGAGTTTTTCTTGCTTTTGCCCTTCCAATTCTCTCCCCTATTCCTGCTGGGGGGGGACATAAGCGAGCGGCTGGTGGATGCTTTGTTGCTGGCCGGGGCCAACCCATAACATTGTGCCAACTGAGGAAGATAAATGCATCCCGTCTCTCCCGTTCAGTGACTCTGCCTGAAAAGCTGAGACTGCCTTAAGTCATCAACTAATTTTATCAGCATTTTGCACTTAGTGATCTGCAGAGCCAGTACAAAGGCAGGCAATACCTGAAATGTAAAAAGCTGGGTAAATTTGCTTGTTGCCTCAGAATTGCCCCCACCTGGGAATTTATTCCTTACAAACCATGAGCTGTAACAAAGAAATTGACATTAGTGCATAAATATTTCCTGTGCTGGGCTCTTGCTTGACCTTGCTTGTAGCTGCACTGGCCAACTGCTTACACAGTCTACATAGTTTAGCTGGAGTCTACTGGAAAGCTGGCTCTGAAACACACTTATTTGCAGTGTAGAGAACCATGAGAACAGATCCTCTGAGTCTGTCATGCCGTCTTACGGCAGAGGAGTACAGCATCTACCTTACAGCTCTCAGAGTTATCTCTGAAGCCTCAGCTTCTTGTTTGTATATCTTTTATTCACTTGGTGTTGTACCAAGGTATTAACAATTCATACTGAAAAACAACAACCAGCAGTCCAAAACAGCTCATTCTGTTCTAAGTAACAGAAAAGCTGTCAAATCAATGTGTAGACAGTCGCTAATGTGTGTGCAGAGCAGTATAGAGCTGTATGAGATACAAGCTGCCTCAGACACTAGTTGCCTTCCAAAATCACAACCAGCTCAGACCTAATTAGCAGGACAATGTACCGTGACACTCAAGCAGGTTTTCTAGCGCATACAGAATTCTTTGGTATTTCAAAACTACTGTCAGCGTTCAACTTCTACAAGGTTAGCCTGGGTAAATCTGCCCTACAAAGCAAACATCACTGTAATAATAGTACAGATACACCATTTGGTTTATGTGCATAATGTAGAATTAGGAAGATCAACACATTAACAGTTCATAACTGCAAAATAATTTTACAAATATTTTTCCTTTGTATTTATCCTATTTTACTTAAAATAACTCCAAGATAACGACACTTCTCATTTTCCGCAGCTTCTTCAAACTTGCACGTCCCATTCCAAGGAGGGAGTGGATTTTTATAGCTATAGCATGACAGTAATTTTATTCATTAAGACTTTGCCAGCCAAGGTACTTGGGGAGTCATAGAAAAGTAATAAACACATATCTAAAAAGACACCATAGAAGTATCATTTTTAAAATAGACTAAAATACAAATTAAGCAAGCAGAAAAAGGTGGTCTAATAAACTACAGACACTAGTCATAAAAAAGCTATAAGCTCTTTGAAATGGAAGAGTCTGCTTTGTTCAGTAATAAATATGAATTAAAAGAGAAGCCACAGCAGGGCAGGGATTCTCCACCTTAATGCTTTACCACACAGCACAAGCATAATTATCAACCAACACTTATATCGTGAACCAGAGCAGGGGGTACCAGTCACACCACCTCTAGAAATGAACACAGTGCTGTTGAAACAATGTTTAATATCAAAAAGGTGAAGGCGTTCTTGATCACAAATCATGATGACATCTTAAGCAAGGATAGCTTCAGCAAAACCAGAGAACAAGTGAGTAAGCAGAGATGGAAGTACTGTGTTAAGAGGCTCTTCCACTCTAAACAGAGCAGACGTGGTGATGGAAAGTGAAGAGCGGAAGGTGGAAGAGGAAGGAGAAAGGACAGCATAAGCCTGGGCAAAATCCAAGGACCAACAATGTGTTATAAAGGCAATGAGAAGCAGCTTCTCCAGTCAGATCAGAGAACAGTGCAGAGACCAGGAGCTGGTAATGGAGTCAGAGGGAAAGACTATGCGGTTTCAGCTATAGCAACAGAATTCCTACTTAACACATAGCATGGAAGTACAGATTCCCTTCCTGGTATTTTATTTTATAAACATCTAGCACAGGAGCATTCACAGTGCTGAACCAGTAATTTTCAACCAGTTTCTGATTGATTAATAACACATTAACCTGAGGTGATTCATAAATCTGAGGTGACCTTTAAAACAGCAGTGAAAGTACTTTGGGTAACAGCTATTAGAAAATGTAAAGCGGCCATGCTCTTGCTTTCTGAAAAAGGTACAAGTACTGTGTATGTAAAACAAGGGCTTTAATTCAGTTCAGTCTGCACCTGCCTGGCACAGATTTTACATTCAAATAAACTCCAAAAACTGGAGTTATACCACAGATATCAGTAACAGAACCCAACTGATCTTGAGGAAAATCTGACAAAAACACACACATGCCTTAAATTTCACCAGTCTAACTTTAATGATGATACAAGCTCCTATAACAGGGTTGAAGTTGTGCCCTCACAGATACTTGTGGAAAGGGAACAAAGGGTAAAGCTTTCATTTTAGGGTTTGGAGTCCAGGAGGTTTAAGTCCAGGTTCAGAGACTGTGACCGCCACATAAAGCACCAAAAAGGTGTTAGTTAGAATTTGTGTATGTGGCAATCAGATATTTGGAAGCTTTTTATTCCCTCCCACTCCAGCTAGTTTTAGCTGAACTCTTTGTCCCCGTTCTGGCCAGACTCACCTAGCCAGATTAGGATTGAATGGAGCACAGCAATGTTCCCACAGGAGCGTTCACCCACTCATTAATTATGCATAGAAACACAATTAAAAGCTCTTGCTGCTTTCTAGAGGAGCTGAATAAAAGTGCAAGATAACCTTTTTAAATTTTGCTTTACGCTTCGTTCATTCGTAGCTTTTCAATACCCTTGCACAACATCAACAATGAGCATTCCTCCTTTGTTCACCAGCTGGGTGCACAAAGAACAGCCTACCTACGAGACTGAACTGTGAATCAGAGCACTAAAACACCATGCCTAAACAGAGCTCCATGCACTGGCCCAACCAACCATGCCATTCAACATCCTGTCAGTCATCAGAAAAAATATGTAAAAAGCAAGGAAGAAACATTTGCACAAGTCACACTTGAGCAATAAATAGCCAGGCCTCAGGCTTTTACAGCGCTACTGGCAGCCTATTTGCCTAGCACCTGGCTTGGCAGTCCCTCACCGTACAACATTCCCTTTGACTAATACAAATCACTTGTACACAAGGGCAGCAGAAATGGGCCCACAGCAACTAATTCATCAAATCTTAAAGAAAAATTAAGAAAGAAAGAAAAATGTAGATCTGAATGTCAAAATACCATTCCATTAACAGGACTTCCATTGTGAGCCTTCGTACAGGAATGGATACCAACAACTGCTGTCTTCTTGGCAAATCTGAATGTGACAAAAGAGAGCTGATCTCCTCTTCTATCAACTTGTTCTGGTAAGTTGAAAGGCAACAATTTATTTTTACAAAAAATATTAAGAAAATCCATGACCCCACACTAAGAGAAGCACAATTGATTTGAAAACTCTTCTATCGAAGCTCAATAAATTTGTCTCAAGGTGGAAACCCACATCAGCATGATAGAAGATTGTTTCTGTGCATTTGAACAGCTTGGTTCTGACTGGTAACTAGACTAAAGTAAGATAGACAATGCTTGATTGACAGAGTTTTTCCATTTTTGTATCTCCAGGAATGTTACAAGACATACACAAGTACCCCTGATAACATGAGGGCTAAACTGTAATAGATAGCCAGATTTGTAAATCCTTGGGATACCAGATGACTTATGCAGGAATATTCCAATAAATTGTCTCTGAAATTGTGGCATGCTGCTTTGGGGAAGGATCTCATCAGTGTCCTCCCAGGAACAGAACTTTTGTTATTCTAAATTGCTCTAATTAGCTCTCTTCAGAGCCCTGTGGCTATAGCTATTAGATTTCCAACACAGCAACAACATTCTCCAGGCAACAAGATAGTTACAATATGTACCTTTCAAACTAGTTAGCAAAAAGCTATGGGAACTCAAAGGGTACTCTTTATAATCAGAGCAAGATGTATGATTCTGTATTTTCAGCCTAAGGAGAAACTAGGCAGAAAGTAGGTATTACACATTCTCTCCTGGGAGAGATTTCTTAAAATGTTTGCATTAAAAATTATAAATTCTGAATGTACAGATTAACCATTTTAGTACTGTTCTAATTAAAAGAAAATAAGGTTATCTCCCACACACATCCCAACCTGCATTTCAGGATTTAAAGTTTCTGGATTCAAGTAATGATTTAATCTTTATTGTCCTCTGTCTGAAATGGATCCAGGGTGTAGCTGATCCTCAGTCTCAATAATCCTTATGGAGGAAATTTTTTTATTATTTTATACACAAGGATCAGTCCCTTAATTTTACACTAGACATCTTCCCACAATGGACTATGGAATACTACGGCTAAGTGGTCTTATCTGTGATCTTTCCTAAAGGGCACAGGTATGAATAACAAGTTTGTCTTCACTGCTATATAATTCAGTAACAGTCTTACAGCTAAATTAACATTTTTAATTCGATTTAGGTATTCCCTAGTAACTGGCCCAAAAGGTCACTGCTAGAATATTTACAAAGGTATTTCTTGGTATTTTTTTTCCCCACTTGCTCCCACCATAGCTCAATATTAGGTTCCGATTAGGATGACATATAACATATCTGATCGGAGAAGATACAATACCCTCTTGTTTTTACCCTCAAAACACTAATAATACAGTTCATATTGAAACACAAATGTAATGGCATTCTGTTTGCTGGTTGAATACCAGTAGACTATATCTTAGCATTAGGAGACAGAGCTACCTTTTTTATTTTAGAGAAACAGAAATGCCTTAATTTTTCATTTAACTTTTCAAGCACAACTCTTGCATTCATGGCATTTTTCATCTCGAAGGATTACAAGTCTCTTTACTACAAGTGCAATGTTAATAATAAAAGAAGACGCTTCTCGTTCAGTTGACATTTTGAATTTTCAAAATATCAGAGAAATTCCCTTTCACTCTCTAAACAACCTTCTTGTAAAGTACTGAAAGATTACTACCCTTAATTTGTAGTTGTAGAAATGTGGAAATGAGGTTAAATAACTGCACAAGACCACAAAGTGAATCACTAGAGGAACCAGGAATTATATCCAGACTACCTGATTCTATCACTAGTCCACAGAAATTAGAGGTTAGAGTCACTTTCAACCACATCAAGTTGAAAAGTAGCAGCTGGTTAATGTTTTAGAATTCAGGATAAGCGTTACTTATCATCAAATCATATTCAAACCTGGTATTTATGTGAAGAGCAAAAGACCGCTTGATATGGAGAGGACTGCTCAAGAACAAAACTATGCTTATTATTGAACATCTGTGACTGCCAACCAGGTCAAGCAACAGATGCTGAATACTCATTAGTTGAGTTTAAAAAGAAAACAACCCACTAGGTGGCACTACAATTAAAACAGAACAGACTGCAATAGTGTAAGTCAGAAGCATGAAAAAGTCTTTTTTTTTTTTTTTTGTCAAAGTGGGACGGCACTTACAGCAAACATCAGTCATGATGCAAACAAGCTCCACGTAAACTTGCATCCCCTTTTTTTGTGCTGCATATGCTGTTTAGTCTTGACCCATCAGTATCTGTGCTACCTGGGGGGGGTTTCTTGACAGCAGTTCCGAGTTAAGAAATTCACAGCAAAATTCATTTTCAGTGTGGAGTATCTTTAAAATTTGCTTGCAAAAGGCCTATGAACTGTCATTTGGGGTAAATGGGTCCCAATACAAGAAGAAACTTGTTTCAGAAATCTTGAGTCCAGTGTATTTTACTCAGTTATTAATGAGACAAGCTGGCAATGGGCTTTTCTCAACCTTTTGTTATCAGTTCTGTGATTTTGTGATTGATCATTAATCAAGCACAACTTCCAAAGATGGTAGGCAGCAGAGAATGAAGAAAGGCTAAAATAGGAAGCTCCATCCTAAGGGTGTCAGGGCAAAACAACAGACAAGAAAGATGAGACAGGCAGACTGCTTGTCTAGGTTTTGTAAGGAACCAATTATCCTTCCAGGAAACATTTTAATAACATCAGACCTAAATATCCACTTACCTTCCCTGTCTCATTTCTTCATGCCTTTCTGTGGGTATCATCCTTTATGGCTATTCAATATCCAATTTTTCTCCTTGTTCTCTCTGATCCTTCCTCAGGATTATCAGCATCTTTAACAGATTTCCTCAATGACTTCTTTCAGTATTTCTGAGGATGAAGCTTGGAATTTGTGGCTTATCTACTTTCCAGAAAGCCGATACTGACAGCACTACAGCCACTCCATGTATGGACAGCACATGGCATACACCCTTTTTCTTTGTTGTGCTCTGTATCGGCAAGCCATTGGACTGTGCCCGTGTCACATCACAAACCAGCAATCACCAAAACATAAAAACAACGGACTGCAGACCCATTTGGTTTTTATCTTAGAGCTGTTGCCTGTTCTCACCCAAGAATGTTTATCAGTATGCTTCTAGCTCTTCCAATCTTTTCACAGGAGGAGAAATCCACATCCATGTAACTGTAGGAGACAGCGAGACTTCTTGGGATCTAACAGTTGTCACAGTATGAGGCCACTGGCCTCATTATACCATTTATCCTGCTTTCTGCAGAGGCCATGAAGCAACACATCACAGACAAGCAAACCTGCCAAATAAAAGCCACGCTGAAAACTTAGTGAGCTCTGCCAAAGTTTGAACTTAGCAAGGTCCTAACTTCTGCAGGATTCTCATGTGGCAAGCCAAAAATGTCTTCTGCAGCTTCTTTTTTAGTAATACTTTAATTATACACTTGAATATAACATTTACTGAATTTGGCTTATGGAATCTGCATCTTCTCTATCCTTCAAATTGCGTTTGGAAAGTGCATAAATGCATGCAAAAATCAGGTTAACAGCTGTTGTTCAGGCATCTGTGAATAATCTAGCACTCAATTTGGGACTGTACGATAAATGTGTGACCTTGATATTTTTTTCCCTTTGAACAGGGTAATGACAAACTAATTGACAACACTGCTCAAGTTAGGTCAACCAAGAATCACTGAGCAGGGTTTCCGTAACCTCCAGTTACATGGGACACTTGCACAAACAGGCTGCACAAGCAGGTGGCCAAATTTGGAAGCCATGGATTAGAAATGTTATGCCTTTTAATGAAAGCTCAGGATTTTAGATCACAATTATCCAGCAAGATTGTATACAGCAGTTAGGAAGCACATATAGATGCACATGATGAAAACCTCTACGTGGAGGTTTGCAGCCAAACTGTTCACAGACTACAAGGTACTACTGATAACAGGGTTTTTCAGCAGTTTTAAAAAAAATGAGCTGCAATCTTCAAACTTTTTCAGTCACAACTTGCACAGGAAAGACATGGATCGTTAGACTGGACCACCGGCAGCCACCAAGCTGCCTCCTCCAGCTTGCATTGACCAGTTTTGACAGGGACATACCAACCCCTGACGTTAGCCAGTGCCCTGCTAACTCCCGCAGGCTCTCGTTCCCGACATTACGTCTTAACACCCCGCAGAAGGGCGGCGAGCACCCGAGCAGATCCTGTCTCGCCCGCTCCCTCACAACACAAAATGGCCCCCCCCCCGGCGCGAGCACCGCCCCCTCCCCCGCCTCGCCCGCGGCCACGCCCACCCACGCGTCAGCTTCCGCCACGAGGGGGAGGCGAGGAGAGAGCTCCTCACGGGAGCGCTCCGCAGCGCCCCGGAAGAGCTGTAGGCTCCATCCCCCACCTCGCCTGTTTGGCCTGAGGCGTGCATCCGCCCTGCGGATTGGTCGTCGGCCGCGTCACTCTTAGCGTGCCCGCTCGCTGATTGGCGGCGGTCTCGCGGAGGCCCGGAGGGGCGGGCTGAGGCTGTCGGTGGGCAGGAAGGCGCTATGGCGGCGGTGGCCCAGTGCGTGCGGGCCGCGCTGCGCCCGCGGTACCCGCTGCTGAGCTTCTCCCTGAGGTGAGGGTCGCGCCGCGCCGCCCGGCCTGGATCGGGCGCCTCGGGACAGGTCCGCGTCCGGGTCCGCGCTCACCGCCTCGCCACCGCCCGCCCGGGCCGGGCCAGAAGGAGAGCGGGGCCCAGCGCCGCCGCGCCGGGGTGCTCCACCTGCCGAGCCCCGGCCCTCGGGCTCTGCGCCGGGGAGCCCCTTCCTACGGCCGGGGCGGGCTGGTGCCGGCCCCCCACCCCCCGCTGCCCTTTGCTGGCTTCCCTTACCCTCCCCCGGGAGAGGGGCCCGGCCAGGCGTGGCGGGGCCCTCCTGGCCCTGTCCTGAGCCCGAAGGCCTCCAGGCCTGAAGTCCTGATGTGGCCTGCAGGGATCCGAGGCCTTTTGTCATTGCGGCACCGATCCACCCGCCTCGTTCGCGAACCGGTTTGCTCAGGTTGCTCGGCTAGTTCAGCCCAAGAAGCGTTAGGAAGGGATAAATAGTCGTCTTCATGGAGGCTGGGCCCTTCTTGATGTGATATTTGCGATGGATACAGCAGTGACACAGAAGGCGCTTTTCTGTTGCTCGCTAGCAGTCAGCGGCAAACCGCTGTTCTTGCTGGTATGTTTTCTGGGAGACTGTTGCAGGTGATTGCATCACGTAAACTGTATTTGCTTCCTGATGGAGTACGGTGCTGAGAATGAGCTCATATTCCCCGTAAAAGTGCTGCAATTTTATAAACACAATATAATGGACACTTAGAAGCTGCTGCCCAGCAGTTGGAATCTTGCAGCAAAGTTATTTTTTGCAACCATTTAGATGGGCTAAGTTCAGTTACTTCTGATGAAACGTTCTGCAAACAGTTTTCATAGACCTAGAATTGTTGTATTAATTTGTGCTTTAATGTGAGACTTTTGTAGACATCGATGTGTCAAATAAAGTGTCCACTATGTCCAGAAAAGGCTAATATCTTACAAAGTAAGCAACTGATGAATATTGTCCACATGTTTTTGCCTTAGGACTTCTCCGCGACTGCTTTGTGTAGCAACACAACAGAAAAATACTGGCCAGAACTTGGAAGAGGACCAGAGTCAGAGCCAAAATGAGCAGAAGGTTGAACCCAGCTCTGCTGAAAAAATTTTAACTGAAGAAAAGGCCAAACTGGAAGAACAACTAAAAGAAGTCACTGTAAGTGTCTTTTGGTCATCAGGTTGCATACCTTACAAACCACATACCTAAGAGCGTTCATTACGGGTTCTCGGTGCACAATCTGGATACAGTTGTGTGACTACTGTTTAGTTGTTGAATAAAAACCTACAATTCAATAATTTCTTTAAACTTAAGAGTAGATGTACTACAAGACCCGAGATGCATCCCTGGTCCAAAATTAAAATTTTGGATAGTTTCTTTCTGATTTGTGGATGGAATTGAACCTTGTTCAGCCTGAACATTTGTTACTGAGTTTTGCTGGCTTCAGTTCACTTAGGTTTTGCTCAGTGGAGAAATAATTTTTGGAAGCCCATGGAAGGGTTTGAGTGTGTCTTTGATGTGTGTATTTGTGTGTGCTAAGAGTAGGTAGGCTTTCTGAAAACAGCTGCTGACTTTTCAAAGGTCGGGGTTAACGATGCTTAGCTTTTATATAATACTGTACTTATTACATCCTTAGGAAGTTTCCAACCTCTCTTGGAGAGCCCTTCAAACCTTCTATAGAAGCAGCACCTATGGATCATAAGTGGATTGAGTTTCCTTTCTGTTGCCTTTCCTAAAGCACTGAAGAACAAAGCTGAGGTGTCACTTAACATCTCTGTTGACAGCATTTACTATTGGCTACCTAATGTGGCTCTTCAGTCCACTCGTTGGCTATTTTCATTCTGTTTTGAGATTCTTCACTAACATGTGAAGGTCAAGCATATTCAGAGCGGAAGGCCAACATGGAGTTCTGGGTTGGTGGTGAAGCACTCAACCTCAAGTGCCTAAGTTTATTGAATTTCATTCTTAGCACATCTGCTGCTAGATGGCCGTATTGCTAGGAATAGACCAAAACTTAACCTGAACAACAGAGGAGTTAGACTTCATAGTTCGTGAAGTCTGAAAAAACTGGAGGACCCTCTGTGGTACGTATGGAGAGGGAAGAGATGGTTTGAAAGTCACGGCTGGGTTGAATCTCGTTTGCCGTAGTGTCAGAATACCTTATGACTGATGAAGGCTTTCTGTGAACATACATCAGAAAAAGCAGAAATCTTTGATATTATGAAAACTTGATATATACATAGAGTTAAAAATTTCTTCCAGGTAATCTGTTGACAAATACTGAGAGTCTGGAAACCCATCTTATTTCCTTTTCCTCACTTCTGGCTGCAGTAAAGTGAAGCAAACACCTGCCTTGGTAGGAAGGATGCTGTGATAATTCACATGTTGTCTTCAGATGGTGTGTTTAGGCAATGTAACTGTTTAAAATGCTGTTTTATACTGAATATGCTGTTTTGAATTATTGTCAACTACCCAACCACCAGGAATGAAATATCTTCTGTTACTGGTTTTTCTTCTTTAGGACAAGTACAAGCGTGCCTTGGCAGATGCAGAAAATGTGAGGCAAAGAAGCCAGAAACTGGTAGAAGAGGCAAAGTTATACGGTCAGTGGAGGCTCCTTTTGTGTGTACTCATAAAACCCAGGAAATGCAAAGCCTGGAAAATTGAGCTAACTGGCTCACGGTTTTGACAAGTTGTCCTTCCCAGTGATTCTGACTAGTTGGTTAAAAAATGTATTTGAGGCAGAGAGGTTCGAACAGTTCCTCACTTTGAAGCGTGCTAGAAACACATCTTTCTTCAAGAGCCAGGCTACTGACATCTGATTTAGCTTTTTGACAGTTCAAACACAAATCTGTAAAACAGAAATTGTATGCAAATACTGCAGCAGAGGAGTGCTCTATCATCTTAGTGTTTGACTGTCACTCTGGCTTGAAAAATGAGTTAACCTTTTTTGCCACACACTATCCACAGCTGTATAGTTTAATTCTGAATATAGAAGTTTTAATTTCTGAATACAGGGTCTTCAGTTAATGTGTACTGTAAGAAAAAGCATTTCTCAGTTAGATACTATTCTTGTACCTTTTCATGGATGTTTGAATGCTTCATCCTGAAGTTGATTTTCAATAAGCATTGTTTCACTAATACACTACTTAGTGCAGAAGGACTTTGAGTCATGTCTGACCTCGGAGGTGCTACAATAGAAATAAATATTAAAATACAATTTCTCCTGAAAACTAAATTATAGATAATCTGCATGATTTTAAGTTTTATCATTTGTATATGACTGCTTTTTCTGTTGAAGGAAGAGAAACTCATTAATGAGACTTGCATAAATTCACGGAGATGCAGTCACAGATACTTGCAGAGATAAGTTACACCAAAAAAAAAAACCCCAAACCACCTTCTGAAGAGTTTGGTTATTTGGTTTGATCCAGATCACTAGACAACTGGTTAATCTATGTTTGGGACACTTCAGCCCTAACCACAGTTTTAGTTTTAATTTAAAACCTTCATTCATTTGTTCATATTTTTGGAACTACTTGGACACTGTTAGTTACTGTTCTATAAAGAGCTCGAGTCTCTACAGAGGTGTGCAGTTGTTAAAGTGACCCTTTCCTGAGAGCTACCTGATCCCTGTAGATTTTGCAAGGTGCTTCCATAGGTGTTTTTTTGTTTAAACCGAGGACTTGTCCTCTGGTAATGCGCATATTGCTTCTTGGTAAGGAAAAAAACAACTTCTAAAATGTGAGCTAGAATTAAAAAGGCTGGCTGTGGGGGAAAAAAAAAAAAAAAAAAAAAAGGCTCCCAAAATGCAGTGCAGTTTGTCATTGGTTTACCTCTACATAGAAATGTGTTACTCTACTGAATCATTTTGATTTTTCATTATTTCTAGAGACAGTTTGCCATAAGTGAGATTAGTCCGGATTCTTTTAGTGTGAGCCAGAGAACAGCTTCAGGATACATACTATCGTTAGCTTAGGAATTGCTTGGTCTTTACAAGGCACAGCTTCTGACTCTGTAAAAGTGGTTTGTAGTGCAAGGGAGAGGTGCGAGTTCTTTTCATTCAAGGAAGAATCCCTGTTCATCTCTTGGACTCCTTATCAGTCTGACTACATGCTTTTTCTTCCGTAAATATTTTTAGCACATCAGATTAAAGGGTAGGAATAGGGCAACATAATGCTTTGAACTTTAGGTGAATCCCAGGATGAGAGACATGAGGAAATTACATTAAGCCATCTGAAAGTTTTGGTAACTTCAGTTAGAATTTTAACTGTTAATGTCAGGTCATCAGCATAGCTTTAGCTCTTTTTTAGCTCTTCCACAGAACTAGAGGAGGTCATCTGGATTTCAAGGTCTCTGTAATAGTTCTGGATTATAAAGTAAAATTGGAAAGGACATTTTACCCCAAATGTTTACAGTATCATATACCTCGTTAAAAATGTAAAAGAGTACAGATTATTGCTGTAGGTTTTGGGGTTGTGTTTTGTTTTGTTTGTTTGTTTGTTTTTTAATGCTTGCTTCCCTCAGTGGACTAATCCCATTCCCTTCTCTTTTATTTCTTTTTAGGGATTCAGAGCTTCTGTAAGGACTTACTAGAAGTTGCAGACATTCTGGAGAAAGCAACAGAAAGTGTTCCAAAAGAAGAAATTAAGGATGAAAATCCTCACTTGAAGAGCTTATATGAAGGTCTTGTTATGACAGAACTACAGATTCAAAAGGTGTTTAAAAAACATGGCCTGCTCAGACTGGATCCTGTTGGAGCCAAGTTCGATCCCTATGAACATGAAGCATTGTTCCATGCTCCCATGGAAGGGAAGGAGCCTGGCACTATTGCATTAGTATCCAAGATTGGCTATAAGCTGCATGGGCGTACACTGCGGCCTGCCTTGGTGGGTGTTGTGAAAGACGCTTAGCTGCTTAATCTGAGAGTTTAAAATGCCATACAACTATTAAACAGCTTGATGGTTTTTCTCTTACCCCATGCTTTCCTCATTCCTCTGCCCCCTGAGGGGTTTAAATGAATTGGTTGAATTCTCTCAGTGAAAATGAAGCAACTGATGAAATTCTCCAGCTTAGTGGCCTTCAACATCACTGTTCCGTAAGCTCTCTTCTGAAGTGTGAAATACAAGAGCCATTAAGGCCTCTAATGCTTTAGGTTAGATAGCATTTTCTACAACTGTTGCTACCGAAGGTGCATTAAATTGAAAGGAACAAAATGCTCACAAGAATTTTACGATCTCACGTTTATCACTGTGTGTACATTGAAAATGCAAATAGTGGTTCAAACACTTCCTTTGTTTTGTAGAATCTAACATTGCAGAAGTGGGTGAAGTAGCACAATAACCCGTTTCCTGCAAGCGTCCATCAGCTTTTACACATTGATGTGATAGATGCCCTTTTTTGTCTATTCAGAAATAATCTCTCTCAACAACTGAAATTGAAACCTTTGTGAATTCTGACCTGTAAATAAAAGGCAATGAAGAGTAGACATCTTTTGTAATTGTTCAACCCTTTTTGTTCTGTAGTAACATTGACTCAAGAAAACCATCTAATACTTGTATGGCATTGAAGAACCAATGGAATTTATCCTATCTCTGGATTTTTAATTTAATATTGTATAAATTGGTTTAAACAATTTTGATAGTCTTGTAACTTCCAAGCTTTACAATCAGTTTGTTATGCAAACTGTAGTTACAACCCTGCTGAAAGCCCGAATACCCAAAGAAGTGAGTAGCTGAGAGTTTGGTGTATATATATATATATATATATACTGTCTTTTAGAATTACATACATAATTGCATGTAAGTAAGTAAGTGGTTTAAACAAGAATGTGAACTTAGTTTCATCTTCATTTCTTGCATTTACTCAGGTTGGCTCTTAAGTTGCAACAGAACTTTTCCCATAGGCAGCTCTTGCCATGTAACTCCACCTGCTGCTCCCAATCCTGCAGAGTCAGGCTAAAATACAGTACATGATTAACTGAATGCTTTGTCCTACATTTGTCTGGTCACCTGGATAGGACTGGATGGAACTTGTCAAATTACACAACTGACAAAGCATCTGTCCTCTTGTATCCTCACAGCCCATACATTTAACACACAGGACAGAAACTTCAAACTTATGCATGTTATTAGCAACTGGTAAACAGTAAGTAGTTCTGAATTTCTCACCCTTGTTTCTGGTTGTCTTGGTATTAAGGAGCTTCTTACCTTAAGCTCAAGTATTGATTATTTTTTTTTGGTTCAGATGCAGTGTTGCCAAAAGCTTACTGAACACTAGACCTACTACTCATGGTGAGAAGTGGTTATTTTCTTCCCACTACTGGTTTGCCTCATGGGAATCAGACAGTTAACTAGAACAACCTAAATGCATACTACTGTTTGGGGGTTAGTCATGTTTAAGGATTCGTTCATTCTTTCTTAACTCCAAGAAAGAAAATCAATGCTTTGACTGGGCAGGAGAGGCAGAATAGTTTTTGGTGTGTGTGAGAAGACAACAACAGTGTTAATTTTTTTAAACTAATCAAGTACAGGGATCAAAATGCAAAGATTGAGTGTAAAAGTACAGAAAAAAGGGGGATTCCATATACTTAAGTTGAATTTGGAAGGAACTTCCATCTGAGTGAGTTAGAGCATGCTGTAGCTGTGCAAAGTTGGATTGAGTTGCACTTTGATTGGAACCCATCCTCAACTGATATGCTGTAAAGGGGACCAGGGTTGATTTATATAGCTTTTTAAGAACTGTCATCTGTTGTTCTGCCTGCTTCCAACCCCTCTGGATCTAAACTAAAACTAACAATTTCATTAGTATAGAAGTTTCTCCAGCAGGGCAATTAAAACAAAGGGACGGCTTCTTCTCTAGCAGATGAAGATTTTGTTAATGAGCTTCCCAATGCCTCAAACAAAGTGTCTTTTTTGGACTACATTACTTCATTCAGGGTGTTCTTAAAACACAAGTTACTGTTAAATGTTCAGCACAAGACTCAAACTAGTATCTTTAAAGCTGATAACTGAGTATCTATCTCATCTCATTTAAGCAGTTCCTTTTTCTTGGCCTGCCCTTTCAGAGAGGCTTTCAGCATGGAGAGCTTCGGTCTTACATTGAGAGCTCAAACCACCTCTGCGCTCTGCCATATGACAGAAGAAGTAATGAAGAAATCAAAAAAGAGAGGGAGGTGGTTCTGAAATCTAAGCGTAAGAGCAGCCAACAAAGCTACCACCAGTACGTCTGGTTTAGCTATTTCATAAAGACCACTTCTCCACCCATCCTTTAGCTAAAATGCATCTTCATTTGTTATTCCAAAGACTTCAGCCATTTTCCTCATTACACGAGCTACATTACCATTAAATCAATAATGGAAAGAAACTTTAATACAAGTTTATTTACCAATATACAATGCAAAAACCTAGCAAAATGCTGAGTGTGCACAACATCAGTTAGGCTTTACATGATTTCAGCACAGGCATTTGCGTGTCTGGCACAGCTACACCAGTACACAATTCAAATGAGTGCAACATTCCCTTTAAGGAAGAAGCTGATGAGCTGAACATATACTCACCAGGTACCTTCCTTCACAGTATTTAATGTGTCATCACTTAAGAGCAACTGGGGCACATGCAAAAACCTTTTGCAAGAAGAGATAGTAAACTGAAAGGCTAGTGAAGTCCGTTACAGTTGCAAAGAAGTTTGATGCAGCCGCTGCACAAGAGAATAATGGCAGTGCTTAGTTTGTGATTTACAAGGCAGTTGATGGTCAAAGACTCGTGCAAACCTACTAATGCTGTTCTTAATGCTTGCTGGGACTGCAATGGAACACAGGGCAGGAGGGTCTGCATCCAGAATACTCTGTAACAAGCCCTTCTGCACTGGGTAGTACACACAGAATGGGGATTAATGCTCCCTTGTTACCTAGTGAGCAAATATTACTGTAAAACATCACTGGGACTGGACTGATTGAAGTAAACATACAGCATTAAAACAGACGTATTGTTGCCTCTAATCAGTAGCAGAAGATCAGTATTTTGAACAGCTTATGGAGTGTCACTTTTTCATAGGCTTACATCAATGCTGTTAGGACAGATACTATAATTAGTAATATCTTTAATTAGAAAAGTCAAGAGCATTAAGCATATAAAACACCTTTTCATTAGCAACATGAAGGCTAGGTTATTTGTACAGTACAGGAATCACTTCCAGATCAACACAAGATACAAGTTGAAGAGCGCTTTCCTATGTTTTTTCTCAGCCCCTTCACCACGGAAGAGAAGCAGCGTAGCTCTAGTAAGTTGCTGGATTAACATAACTGCATCTCAACTTAAAAACAAACAAACAAACAAACACAAAACAGCAGCTCATAACAAAGGAATGCTTAGACTAAATCAGTTCCATGTGAAAATATGGAACAGCAGCATCCTCTAGTGCAAGTCACCTTTAAAATTAAAAGCATAGCTGACAATGAGACATTGCTTCTAGGGAAGCCCTTTCCAAGGGACTAGTATTTGCTAAAGCAAACATTTACCACCTTGAATTTGCTTGCAAGTATAAAATAAATATTGATATCCATATTTCATACATTAAAAATACTTTATTTTACATTCATTTTGATGTTCAATAAGTTATGTCTAGCACCAAAGAAACATTTTGGCGGGGCTGAGGAATTGAGAAACTACGAAGTGTAAATGCAGAATTCACTTCAACATGTAAATGACTCATTGGTGCCTAAATTGGTTTTTTTTTTAAGTTATTGTTCAAATGGGCTTTCAACTATTGCTTCAGTTAGACTTAAATGTGCCAACAGTGTGGAAATATAAAAATCACAGATTTGAAAAAAAAAAAAATTAAAAGAAAAACCAAACAACCCAATTCTTTTAACCTCCCAGCTACATGCAGAGTTGAGGCTCCAGAACACTATCATTAATGGTATGTTATGGCGGTTAGGTAACAAGTTACAGGAAGAACCAAATTGCATAACTAGAATATTAGAAAGAAAGGCTGAGCTTCCTTTCCACAGGAGTAGGACACAGAAAATAACTAAGTGTTTATACCTTATGAACTTGTGTGCTGTTTGTACATGCATATAGGGTGGAAATGGTTCTTAAAGCTACTCAGCACATTGCAGTTAGTTCCACTGCTGCCAAGGAGAGACAGTTTTGTCTCAAGTATTCCGCAACAAGCCACTTACGGGTAAGCCAAACAAAGTATTACATCTGAGAGGACATAGCCCTTACCTTTTTGAAAGGACGTAACATCACAAGCTCAAAAGAAAAAGGCACTACAGTTTTGGTTTTTTCTTCCTTAGAAATGCTGGCTTTGTAATTGTACCCCTTTTATTCTAAACTCACTGGTAACACTATTTTGGTAATGCTGGATATGTTAACTAAAACCCAGTTCTAATCAGTATACCTCTGCCAAGTTGCAGAATTAACACTGTTTGAAGATTTTGTGGTATCCTCACTGACTACAGCCCAAAGCATCAAACCAAGATGACATTTCCAGTGCTTGCGCTTGTTCTGAAGCCAGTCAAGTTCCATGTTTTGGCACACCTCCACTCCAGAAGACCTGCCCAAGTGGCCTCCGGTCACAGCTTACGGCTCTGGACATGACCAGTAGAGAGGCTTAGGCATGAGTAACACTGTGCTGTCTTCCATGTGGCAACCACCATTTTTTATTCATTTGGTTAAATACCAGCACAGGAGTTTAAGGATGAAATGAGCATAAAAATCCTTTTCTAGTCCTCCTTCAACATATTTCCCTTAATTGGTAGATCTTACTGAAACAGTATTGTGGATCAGCACTTCTGTTACACGCCGTGTTACATCACCAGCTGGTGCTTGTCGCAAGCATCCAGCTCAGACTGTAGTCGTTAGAGTTGTGACGAGTTACCTCTCAAGGGGCACTGTCCTCACTGCAGTGGGCTGCATTCACAGTTCTACCATGTCAGTAATTTCAACTTCAACATGTTTAGTCCGGTACGTTTCAAGGTATGTGCAATTAGAACCCTGTAATGGCTTAATTTACAGCTCCGTACTTTAGGAGCACATCAGCTGTGCATTTTGACCTGATCTGCATCACTTCTCATTTTTGTTTTTAAAAACTAATCTCGGTGATCGCTCCCTTTCCCTGTCCCTCCCAATCACATTCAGGAAGAGGCAGCTACACCTCCTCAGCGCATACAAGCTCAGAAGTTACAGATACCAAAACAAGAGGAAACGGCGATTTTGCTGCCTGGGCTCCCAACCACTGCAGGACAACTCACTGCCTATCTTCCCAAACCCCACTTCTGGCCCAAATCAGCCATCTCACAGTAGTGCTGACCCCTCCTCCGGACAGAGCACCACAGCTGCCCTGTACTCCTGCAACTTTGCTACCAGTTAGTTAACATCAAAGCTTCAGTGGGGTCTGTTTCAGCAAAAACTCAAGTCAAAACTATGTCCAGATCAGCTGGGTGTGAAGGTAGCTCTTCAAGAACCCTTTCCACAGCACAAGTACCTGAAGGCATCTCACCTACCGCATTTCTTTCCTTCCATTCCCTGCCATGGCTCATCCCTGCTGTACTCTCGACAGAAACTCTCACCCTGCTGTCCCAGCGCCTTGGCTGTAGTTACTAAGGAGAATGTTCTGAAAGCTTAGCAGTGGTCACAAAAATCCCTGCTCGCCGTGCTCCTGAGCTCAGGACTTTTGTAAGCTTCACTTTGCTGCCAGCATTACACCAAAAAACAAAACAAAGGGAGAAGAAAGTTTCCAGCAAATGAAACCATCTCCCACCTTCAAAGAAAAGCAAGGATTACACGGATACTCATTTGTCCAGTAGCAAGGAGTAAAGTAACTACTCTGGGACTACTGGACTTAAGTTCACATGAAAGAAATCCATTCTAATAATGTACCAAAAGCAGTGACATCCAACGTAGAAGTTTCACAATTAAGTATTTTCCATGATCCAAAGCAAAAGTCTATTTGAACCATGGATCATGAATACTGTGGGGGTTTATGTATTTGCTTTTTTTGTTTGTTTCTAAGTGACATAATTTCTGTATCTCTGGGGAGGGAAGGAAAAAATAACGGAGTCCTTGAGGCTACAATGGGCCTCTGCTGTGTTTTTTTCAGATCAGCTGAGTTTCATGAAGCATCCCTGGATATCCAACCACTTTCTGTTAGAAAGTTTAAAATCCTTTTCTTCAGTACCTTATCTAAGTAACTGGGAAGACGACTCTTTGAGGGAATTCCTTGTCTTTTCTGGAGATGGTCTTTAATGATTATAGTTTTTACTGTCACGTAACGTGCAGGACTCAAATTTAGAGAGCTGCAGAGCACCTTTTCCCTGTCCGATAAGAGTTCAAAGCCAGGCAGGTTTTCAATGGCAGCAAATTCACCTTCTTTACCGTCTTCCTTCCCTCTCTTGGAACCAGCTATGTTCTTGTTCTCCTTCCTCTTTTCCCGTTTATGCCTGGCTGCCTCATATTCTGCCGACTCTTCCATTTTGGTGATTCCGTTTCGACGATACCGCTGCAGCTCCCGAATCTTTGCTCGAAGTATCCTCTCCTTGTGCATGTTCTCAAAGAAGTCTTCAAACTCCTTACAAGACATGAACTGGTACAGAGGCCTCAGTTTCAGCCTCAACTCCTTCTCTTCTTTTGTGATCTTCCGTTTGGGAGCTTTCTCCTTGTCCTTTTTATCCTTCCCCAGAAAGGCCGGTACCAAGTTATAGTCTCGTGCAATGTTCTTCCGCCGTTGCCTCTCCTTGAGTTTCCTTACGTACATGTCTACGTGAGCTCTTTTTAACTCTATTTCCACGTCATCGTCGTCATAGTTCACTGAAAGGCCACTGATCAGAGTCTCTGCGTCTTGATCATATTCGATCTCGTAGTCATCCCGAAGCGGCATGTATCCCAACTGCTGCTGTTCAGCCACCGATATATCCAACGGTGGGAGCGGCGTGGTCAAGCTAGGAGAAAGCGGGCCGCCACTGGGACACGTGTGATCCGTTACTCTGTTCGGAATGGTGTCAGGGATGCAGGCTTTTCCCAGGTTGCCATGGATATACATGCTCACATAGTGTTCCATCACCTCCTGAGGCGTTCGGGATGCTCCCACGTGAGCAGCCATGTCCTCCTAAACGGAAAACAAGGAGGAGTGATAAAATGATTCCCGTTACATCTCCAACATAACGTGCAGTCAGGTAAGAGCATGGCTTTTTCTTCCCTGCTCCTCAAAGGCCAACTCGCAATACCTAAACTCTTCAAGCAGATCTGCGTTTTTGGGTCCAGATAAGTATTTGCAAGCGCACAGGGGCAGGCAAGCCATGAAAACAGCACCAGGAACATCACTAAGGCAAGCTGCGTCAGATCCTCTGGGTACAGGAACACCATCGAGACACCGGGTCCACATGGCGATTCCTGAGCATCCACCGCTCTCTCAAGAAGTCAGCTTACCACCAGCAGGAAGCTTTCTAAGTCCCAAGCCAGCACTGAGATTGCTACATCGCTTGGATTTTGCCCACTTACACTGCATTGCTGAAGTACTTTTAGAGCAGTATGGAAATACAGACAGACAGCATTCACTCATTTCTAGTTCTTTAAGAACTAAAACGAGCTACAGTCATCATAAGCTTTAAGATGGTGAACAACTCTTTACGTTTGATGAAGCAAAACGCAATCAGGTAACGGCTAACGAATCAAACGGCGATGCTTTTTACTGCTATTTTTTTAAAAACGAGCCTGACTCGTACGCTGACGCAGAAGGCAAGCAGCGAGTTTACAGCCGTGACACGCCGAAGGAGAAGACCAAACACCGCGAGGAAGAGGGTAGCAGGTCCCCAGCACAAACGGGCCGGGGCAGAGGCTGGAACTTCGGGTAGCGACGCGGGACACGGACGCGGCTCTGCCGAGCGGGGCGGGGCACCGGGGCCCTCCTGTCAGGCCCGCCCGCCTCCCCCGCTGCTGCCGGGCCCGCCGGCTCCCCGCGGCCCAGGCCGGTGGTCAGCGGCGGCCCCGCGCACCCGTGGCCGCCGCCCCGAGCGGGGACGACGGGCCCTCGGCACGGGGGAGCGCCCGCCGCAGGCGGCGGGAGGAGGAGGAGGAGGAGGAGGAAGGGGGGACCGGGCCCGCCCGCCCGCCGCCTGAGGGACGCCGCTCCCCCGCTGCCCGGCGGGCCGCGGACCCCGCCGGCGGCGGCCCGCCCCGTCGCCCTCGGCCCTTACCCAGTTGCCGAAGCCGAACTGCTCGATGGCGTCCAGCAGCAGCTGCTCCTCCCGGCTGCTCCAGCCGCCCTCGGCCTCGGCGCCCCAGAGGGTGAAGCGGCCGCCGTCGACGAGCTGGTAGCCGTGCCATCGGCGGTGCGGGCCGATCTCGGCGCCCGCCGAGAAGCAGTCGGGGCAGAGCTCGATGTCGGCGCACTCGGTGCAGCGGAAGCGCAGGGAGCTCACCTCGGCCAGGCAGTACACGCAGTACTTCTTCCCCAGTTCCGCCATCTTACCCCGCCCGCCGACAGGCTGCGCGCACGCGCCGGCACACCCCCGCGCCGGCACCGCCAATGGCAGCGCGCCCGGCGGGCGGAGCCCCGCGGCGGGCGGCCAGTCGACGCGGAGGGCTCGGCCCTCCTCTCGTGCCCCCGGCCAATGGGGCCAAGGCGCCCGGGCGCGGGGGGTATTAAACGGAATGAACGGCTAGCATTGGCCTACCGGGATCCGTCTATCATTTCCAGCGGCCAATCGGAGAGGCGACTCGGAGCGACCCCGCCGCTGAGTGGTAGTCAGCGGCGAGGGGGCGCGGCCGAGCCGGCGCCACGGGGAGAGGGGCGGGGCAGGGCCGGGCCGTCCGCCGGCGCCGAGTCCCGTTGCCCGGGCAACGGGGGAAGCGGGGAGCGGCCCGGCCATGGAGGAGGCGGCGGCGGGGCCGGAGCCGGAGCCGGAGCCCACCGAGGGGCCGGCGGGGCTCGGGGAGCCGAGCCCGGGTGCCCCGGGGGAGTCACCGGGGCCCGAGGTGCTAGACGGGCCCGGGGAGCCCGCGGAACCGAGGCCTGAGGAGCCGCCGGAGCCCTGCAAGCCGGAGGAGCCGGGGCTGGAGGAGCCAGAGCCCTGCGAGCCGGAGGAGCCGGGGCCGGAGCAGCAGCAGCCGGGGCCCTGCGGGCCGGAGGGGCCGGAAGAGCCGGGGTCCCGCGAGCCGGAGCCCTGCGGGCCGGAGGAGCCGGGGCCGGAGAAGCCGGAGCCCTGCGAGCTGGAGGGGCCGGAGGAGCCGGGGCCCGGCGAGCCGGAGGAGCCGGGGCCGGAGGAGCCGGGGCCCGGCGAGCCGGAGGGGCCGGAGGAGCCGTCGGAGCCGTCCGACCCGGGGCCCTCGGCGGCCGCGGCAGCCGCCGGCGGTGCCGGGGAGGCGGAGGCGGGCGGCCCCGCGGGCGAGGCGCGGGAGGCGGCGGAGGAGGGCGAGGAGGAGCGGCGGGAGCGGGCGGCGCTGCTGGAGCAGCACGGCGGGCTGGCGGCCGAGCGGGAGCGGCTGCGGCGGGCCGGCGCCCGGCTGCAGCTGCGGCTGGGCGAGCTGCTGCGGCTGCGGCGGGGCGAGAGGCGGCCGCGGGCGGAGCCGGGAGCGGGCGGGCCGGAGCTGTACGCCCAGCGCCTGCTGCGGCTGCGGGAGCTGCGGGAGGAGCGGGAGCGGGCGGCCGCCGCCTGCCGGGAGCGGGTGGCGGCCCGCCGGCGGGACGGCGAGGAGCGGCAGGCCCGGGCCCGGGCCGAGTGGGCCGCCTTCCAGGCCCGCAAGAAGGAGGCGGCCGTCTCCAGCCTGGGCCGGCGGCTGGGCGGCAGGGAGGCGGCGGCGGCGGCGGTGGCCCGCATCCAGGCCGGGGAAGGGGACAAAGAACGGCAAGTGCGCGAGGTGAGGCTCCGGCCCCCTTCCAGCTGCGGCTCCGCCGGTCTGGCCGAAAAGGTCTCTGAAGAGGCCGGCGCTGTCCTCTCCTCACAGCTGGGGTACTCGCCCCCCCCCCCCCCCCAACACCTGCCGCCCGCTATTGAGCAACGGGAGACGTCCCTTGCTTTTCTCCCCTTGGAGCTTTGCTCTTGTCATGATGTACTTTAAACTTCTTCCCTGGCGAGGCAAGGATTAAAGAAATAGAGCAATCCTTCTTTTATTTCTACTCCTCTAGGCCCGTGTGGAAAACATCAAGCTGAAGCATGAAATCCAAAACCTTGAAACCATCTTGAAAGCTCAGGGAGAACTGGTAGAGGGTCAACGTTTTCTGGACTTTGAGCACATGAAGAAAGAGAATCAGAAACACAGCAAAAAGATTGACGACCTCAGTGATGAAATCCTGAAGCTCAAGAAGAAGGTATCAAACACAGTGCATGTTCTCAGCCAGTTCAGGGAAAAGCTACAGTTTGTGGAAGCTGAAAATCAAGGTAGAAAGGCTGAACTGATGGACATCGAGAGCGTCTTGTCACAGAAGAGAGACGTTCTGACCAAAACAAAACAGGCCAGAGACAGACTGCGGAGAAACAATTTGAAACTGCAGCAGAAATGCGGGTTGCTTGGAAATGAGGCACTGCTTCGGGACTTTGAGGAAAAGGTGGATGCTGCAGAGCTGCTAAGTCAGCGATTGGAAACACTGAAACGTCACCATGCTGCTCTGATCCTTACTTGTAGGGGAATTCAGAAAAAAATCAAGGAAGCCAACTCCTCTTTCCTTGCTGAGGATGACTGAAGAAAAGGAAGCATGGAAATGAAATAAACAAAGGAGTTTTCCGTAATTCTGATTTTTAAAATGCGCTTTTTTCGGCAAATCTTGGGGAATACGTTACACCATACTGCTGAAAAAGCCTTTTCTAAGTGACGTGTCAGTATTACGCATTCAATGAAGAGATTACAGTAGTTACTCATTTTGAATGAAACCATATACAGGTGCCCATCTTAAACCAACAAAAAAAGTGTAGGCTTTTGACTGAGGCTATAATTAACAAACACATATAAATTATACATGTCTCTTTTCCAAGCTAAGTAGTGGTGGCCTGTCCACCTATGTCAAGACCGGTAATAAGATTTCCAAGTTGGTAAAATGTTGGCAATTCCAATTAAACTTTTGTCCAAATTTAGAGTGATGTGACATGACCATGAGTTCCTTAATACTCTCCCAACTTTTCCAGTGCCAAGGTTGATCCTTCCAAGAATTTACCCCAGGGACTTCCCTATCTCTAAACATCATGAGTCAGCTATACCCCCAATGATGTAGCGGAGGGGGGGGGGGTAGCATTAACTTTATTAAAAGATATAAATGGCAATACAGCAGAACATCAAATACTAAGTTCTCACAGCAGTTCTCAATTGACTCACAAAAATACGCATAATATCAACAGAAGTAAATAATGCTTTCTTTGACATATAATATGCAATCTTTTCTTGCCGGGAACTTGAAATTCCCAATGCTTTTAACACTTTGTAATTGCCAGAATACCATTTTCCTCGTGTACCCACAGGGAAACCCTTAAGTTTGATATTTTTAGCATTCGTTAGATCTTGAATTTGCTCTTTAAGGTGGCAATATTTCTTTACTTTTTCTGCCGCTGCATCCGCCAGTGATGTCAATTTACTTTCATACTGAATTGTCACATCAATAACTATCGCCTGATCTCCCTTTACAAATACCAGATCAGGCTTGTATATTTCATTTTGTTCATCTTTTAATACGGGCTCCTGGAATACAATCCAGTCCTTCTTTTGGGCTTCATTTATCAATATTTTGCGTAATTGATTATGCCTTTTAATTCTAGCACGTTGTACGATGGGGCAATACCCAATGGTATAAGCACACATTTCGTTTTCCGCTTGACAGTGTTGACAGGATTTTATTTGCGACTCCTGTCTCCCCCTTGCCAGGAATTCCCTAGTGGGATACAGGTTAGCTCTTAACTGAAGTGTGGTGAGGAGTTTTCTGTGAGGGATACCCCTATAATGTTCAATCCAATTGTTGCTGATTTTATCTTTCTCAGCGTTGGTAATACCACAGCCCTGGGACTGCAACTTGGTCCAATTTATAAATTCCTGGTTTTGCCAGTCACGTGGTTTAGGAAAAATAATTTGGGGGGCTGATAGCTCCCATTCTGAAGCTGGTTCCTCATCGCCCAGTTCCTCAGATGTTACCCTAATTGCACTCAGGTCTCAAATGGATGGAATTTTATTCTTATCACCTCCTGCTGTTACCCATAATTTTTCAAATTCTTTTTCAATCCCCTCTTGTTTTACTATTGATCTTATTAGTTCATCCAAAGACTGCGCAATCCTATGCAGTCTTCGAGCTCGTATACTGGGGATCAGACCCAAGAGCCTCGTGATGCCTAAACCTCCACCACACATACTGGAATAGAGAATGGCATCACAGGTACCTGGAGGTAGATGTAACCACTCCTTGACTGTAGTTCGAATCGTCAGGTCAAGTGTGTCTAGGTACGTTGCTTTTACATCTGCTTGGTCTGCTAAACAGATCAATCGCAGGCTAGTATATCCCTTCAAGATGTCAACCTTCTGAAATGGTTTCAATGGCGTATCACCATTCCGTTGTAGCCAGTCTTTGATCTTCACCAGTAGTTCAGGTTTAGATATTCCGATCCATGGGTCTATTCTTAGTCCCAGGTACTTTTCCAAACTACCAGGTTCAATCACATTAATTGGGTACCATTAATTTGCCATGGAGGACAATCGTTGATGGTATACCAGTCCTTAATAGGTTGTATATAAAAGCCACAGCATTTCTCCCGCTGTGTCCTGAGGCCTGTTAGATTACAAAAGGCCTCTAGCATCTTGATATTCCTTTGCATTCCTTCCCATGATCCACTCATCAAAGAACAAAAAAAAGCACCGACAAAAAAAGTGTAGACTTTTGACTGAGGCTAACAGAAAACCTTCACATTCAGTCCTTTAGGGCCATGGCAATAGTGTTTAAGCAGAGCACTCACCATACCCTAACTCAAATCCTGATCCTGCCACCCTCTGTATGGATTTCATAATTCAGTATCAACTTCATCTTTACAATAAATACACCTGCCTTCTGGGCACATCGCAAGGGGTAACTTTTATAGATGTGGCTAAGAATGGGACAGAAGCTTATTGTCAATAACTGACATGGCTTGCATACTGCCAATATACTACAGAAGCACTAAATCATACACCCATTCTGTAAATATACTTGACTGCCGAGTTTGCCTTGGTGGTGCACAAGAAGAAAGGTTTATTACTTTAAGAACTGCTTTCATAGTATAAATATATACATAAATCTTCTAACTCAAAACTAGAGGTTTGGATTTTTTTGGTCTTTCAGCTTTTACAGTTTTAGGGGGTGCTCAGCCTTGTCCTCCTCATTCACGGTGTGTGCAGAAGTAGAGAGTAAGCCCACCCCTGTTTCAGGCTCCTCTGCACTGCTCAACTATACCTGAATTCCAGAAAAGACGACTGAAGGAAAAGGGGAGGGAGCGACAAACATTTACACATTTATGACTGTACAGCTCACAGAGCTTTAGTTACAGGAAGCAGCTTCCCCTTTCAAAATAATATATTCTTTAAGCTCCAATTCCCCCATGGCAAGCAGTGACTATGAGACTTACCTATATCCCGCAGCTCTTGCTGCTGCTATTGTAACATTATTTTTGATTTAAGGCATGGGATGGACGTCAAGAATATAGAAACATCTTGGGCCAGTAAAATGTTGGAGCTCTGACATACTATCTTCTCATTACTGAAGGAACTGCAACTTTGGTAGGCTCCCTATAGGCCATCACTGGCTGATGTGCCCAATTACTGAATCAGTCCTTCCTAGTTAATTGTTAATTTTTATGTATGATACCACTACTTTGCTTAGACAGACCAGCAATCTTTAGTCCCATTTTTGGTAGTCAGAGTTGGGTATTAAAGGCCCAGATTTAAGTGTTCAAGAGCTGTGAATTTTGCAGGAAAGAAGGCACATCCCAGTGGGAAAGAGTAGGAATGGAATCTTTTGGTTTTCCACCAAACCAAAAGTTGGAATTACACCCCATGGAACCAGCATTGCTGAGCTGTATTTGAGCTGCTGGTTTTAGTTCTAAGGTAAGTTGCATACGCATTTAAGCAAAGTACACAAGTCACTGAATGCACTTATATGGGGATAAAAAGTAGATTAACTTACATAAAGACATTTCTAGGAATGGCTTACACCTCTTTTAAATAATCTCTGAACTAGATTTTCTGAATTGCCTGGACATTTAAAAGACAAAACATAATTAAAGTGGTTATTATGCTACTGAAGGTTTAAATCTTGTTCTTTTGTCATAGTGAAGTGAGAGAAGAGATCAGTAATTTCTTACTTTTACTGCAATCATGCAGTAGCAATTTGCTTATATTCTTCTAAGGTCCTTATAGTTCTGCAGAACTATTGCATAAACACAGGGGAACAGTGCAGGCTTTTGTTCTGCAAACAACTGAAGTACCCTGTATCTTCAGTAGCTCAAACATTCCTATTCATGAACAGACATTACACAACTAATACTCAAAAGCTTTCCACAAAGTACCAGTAGATCCACCCCTGTCTGTTGTTGCTGGACAGTAAAAGGAGACAAGTGTAACTGCCAACCACTTATCTTAAAAAAACAAAACAAAAACACCTCCCCCCACCAAAAACCCCATATCAGTACCTTTCATCTTAAGCCTTGTTACCAAAAGTGAGCTCTTCTCCTGCTGAGAGAGTGGCTGTTGCACAAGTTGAGCAGCCTCCTGGTGTTCCACGAAAACTGTTTTCATAAATAATTAAGGATAATCAGCAGTCATCTCCCTAAGAGAAGCTACTTTTACCTGTTTTGACTTCTTACAGATTCCTGCCAGAAAAATTCTTATGCTTCTTGCTGCTTTTGGCTTAAGACGTATAAACCTTCCTTTAACTTCTTAAACACCATTAAGCAACAAATGTAGACAGTTAAAGGGAAAAGCAGAAGAATCTTAAATGCTTTTCACTGCTGCATGTTTGACACCTGGAGAAGGCAAGAATTTAGGGTACAAATGAGGCTGGTAGTATATTCCCTGAACTGAATTATTTCTACTGAAACAAATACTACTCAGACATTTGCTTAAACTTCACACATTGTCTCCAGGACTTTTTTCTTAGCGCTGTTATTGAGACAACCCACTGCTACCGTGGCCTTCCAAAGCATCCTGAGGATGAAGATCAAAGATTCCTCCATTTTCCTCCTATAAATATAGGAAGATGTTCCGTCAGGAAGCAGTAAAGACAAATGTCTTTTTATTTCCTAATCTCATGTGCTGGCATGCAATAAAGTATTTCACTTCTGTTAAAACAGACTGGCATTAGTACTGGGAAAACAGGTGAGGAAAAGTAAATCTAGTTTTGAACAGTTATGCAACTTCTGTAATGTATACAATATAAAGCTTTATCGATATCAAATTGGTATAGGGCCAGCAAATCAAACAGTAAGATACTTTAGTACAAGGAAGTAAGACGTTTACTGGAGAAACTAGAATCATGGCAGCCAAGTCTTTGACTGCGTTCCCCACATAGTCTTGTTGCACAGGTACTGCTTTCTCCCCCCTGCTTTTATTTGGTGCTTTAACCTCTTTTCTGTTAAGTAAGCAACAGGAAGCTTCTCCACTTCAATCTCTGAAGTTATGCCTATGTAAGAATTAAAACAATACTGCCTTAAGTTGAGCACAAACATGCCTTGTGATTATGAAACTTGCAATAAACCAAGATTTCTTCTTTTAAAACAAAAAAAGGATGATTTACATCTATTTTTCATAATAAATTTTTCAGATCTCAGACCTAGTCCAGAGGAGGGCATATGAAATGGATTAAACCATGGCCACCATAAGTATCAAATCTCCTAAATGTCATATGTAATATAAGAGGTATTTTAACATGAGAACTTGGAAAGCATCACCAAAAAAATCCTCCACCTGGAATACTTAAATGTCCCAAAGTCCTGACTTTGGAGAGACAAAAACTGCTAAAGAAGCCTGTGAAGAAACAGACAAGTAGTTGAATTTTTAATTTCTGAATTACACTGACAATAGGTGATTAAGATAACTTTACACGACTTTATTTAACAAAACCATATATTTACATTCGAAAAAAGTTCCAGTTTGATACACATATCTAAACAAAACAAACTTGCTAACTGCATAAAACCAATTTAAACATGATGTACAGGGGATGTATCTCTACATGTCACTCTAGTTTTTAAAACAATCAAAAATAAGCTGTTACAAGGTACCTTTTTTCCCCAAATGAAATTCTTTACTAAATGAAAAAACGTTAATGACTGATTGCTGACTGAAGTTGCAAAACGGCTTTATTATAAAGTGCAGGTCATATAGAATTCCAAACCTGGTTGAAGTGTTCTGGTTTCTCTAATCTGCTGCATGTAGAGTGGTAGTGGTAGACTTCTGATGTATTGCAGCATTTCTATTTTTCCTTAAACCCATGAAGAAAAGGAAGTTTGCTTGATGGGACATATTTGCTCAATGAAAGAAAATCTCATGCATGTTGTTACAGATACTCTCAAGCACCTGAACAATAAAATTGTCAAAACTTTTTATGCAATCCCTGAATTTATTACAGAAATCTTCCTTAATAGCTAATTAAGAGATTTGGTATGCTGCAAGAAACTTAAAAAGCTCAGTGGCAAGTAATTCTATGCCCTTACTACTCATCTCCGTTTTTATCAAAATTCAAACATTACCTTCAAATCAAGTTACTGAGAAGTTGAAACAATTGCATCTTTAGGCAGGTGGGGTTTTTTTTTTCAAATGTATTTTGTTTGAAAACAAACTGTGCAAAGCTCCTTATTGCATTGCTTTTCTTCATTAAAGAACATACCTTATATACACAAAGAAATCATTTAGAAAATATATACATCTTCTAAGAACAGAAAGATCAAATCACAGAACAAAATAATTACATTTGCAAGTAACAAACAGTGCACAAGTGTTGTTGCAGCAGGCCTTTTTCCCACAACTATGCTCATTTTCACTGTTACATTCAACATCTTATTGAGAAAAGAAGGAGAACAGGCTGTCCTGGCTGCAAAGATACGTAGTAGCTAAAGAATGCATTTTAACCAGACAAATGAGCCACACTTGTAGACTTGGTTTAAAAGGAAAGAGAAATCTAGTTGCAATGAAGACTTAAATTACAAAGCCAGTTACAGTATCACCTGAAAATTTATACTGAGGAAACAGTTGTCTCTGTGTTTAATAAACCATTTAAAAGCATAGTGCAAATGTTTCAGATGGTAGGCCTCTCATATCCTTCATGGAAAGGCGTATTTGTTGTAGTAATAGAAAAAGTAATATTAAAAAACACTTACTGACCTTCCAGCTTTCTATTGCACTTCAAACCAATGTAGCATACAAGTACCGGTCATTGAAGGACCAAGGCTATACAAATTCTGGGAGAATTAACATGTGTTTGATATCAACATCTTGATGTCTATTTTCAGTAAGTGATGACCTAGAAGAAGTCTTATGGAGGAATTCAGATGGCCAACAGAAAAACACATCCATTACACCAGGTACACAAAGTGGACAGGAAAAGAGGCCAATGAGGTATCAGACTTGCAATTTGCAAATATCAGACTGCATTTGCATTACATGTCTTCCAAAGTAATTATGAGTCCTCACTTACCAGGGAATCTTGCTCT
The DNA here is from genome assembly GCF_900496995.4 of Aquila chrysaetos chrysaetos. Lineage (NCBI taxonomy): Eukaryota > Metazoa > Chordata > Aves > Accipitriformes > Accipitridae > Aquila > Aquila chrysaetos. The sequence continues at coordinate 12,853,164 of NC_044004.1, forward strand.
CACTCTTTTTAATATTACAAACTATCCCTTGCAGAAACGATGTTTGTACTAAAGGACAGTATTTTGATTGTGTCCCACAGTCCTTTACATTCTATGTTAAGTTGAGCAGTGTGCAACTATTATTCTCTTTTTTTTTATTCAGACAATGCCAAAATAATCAGCATAAGACAGACTGAAGAGCATTGGGAAACCGCTGACCATATAGCTAGAGGATTTAGTAATATAGCTAGAGGATTTAGTAATGCCTGTTTACAGTTAACACAAATATTGCTTCAGTTAGTTTCCCTTTTCAATGATCATCATTATTTATAAAATAGATTTTACACTATGCAATAAACATTCTTGTAAATCAGAGGCACTCACGATTTACAGTTCAACATTCATCTGAATGCAGAGGGGATCTAAGCTGTATAACAGAATTAGGCAACCGCAGTTTGCTGCCTCTGTAACTTGCTCCCATGTATTAGAAGCTGGATAAAATGCTAGGAAATGACAGCATGTACTTGTCCTGATAGTATTTGTCTGGCACATTCCCCAATAAACTTCTTTCACTTGTCACTACGTACATATCAGCTCCACATAATGCTTTCTCACTGTGGCAGCAGCAGCTTCAGGAGATCCCACAGAACCTTTTCTTCCCAGCAGCAATGGTGGTTTATGTAACTTGTCCCCCACACCCTTCCTCCTCAGTTTTGCCAGTGAGCAGAGCTGGGTTTAAAGTAACTATAAAAATTGCTTTTAACCATTTCTCAATTCATCTGCTCAGCCCACAGTTTTATCAGCATGACTGGAGAGGTGGCACAGGAATAAGCAGCTGGTAGGCAAGAACACCCCGAAACGGTACTGCCCCAGAAGAGGGAGATGTGGAAACATACATTTAGTAGTACGTGACCCCGGCTTTAAACAGAGGAAAGAATACAATTGGGAAATGGTGCCAGCTTAATACTAGAAACCCCCCAGTGAGTTTGGAATCTAGTCTGATTAATGGAACTTCTCGCATATGCATCCAGATCGGAAACACAGATTTCCAAGGCATCTTGAAGAATAATTGGTTTTGCACTGCTAGCGTGACTTCTCTTCCAAGTTTACTTTCTACTTAACTTTTTCTTATTAAATAATGGAATGTAGTTCTATGTCTACATGATTTCTTTGGTAAATGGGACCCACAGCCTATAAAACAAGAAGCATTTCTAAAGAAATGGTCCTTACATCAGTTAACTATAAATTCCAGCACCAGTTATTTAAAATCCAGATCCAGCTACTACTATAGGTATGGGAAATATATCCTGCCTAGGAATGAAACTGGGCAATAGCTTTCAAAGCAACCGACATTGCTGAATGCCCAGTCTTTTAAAACATCAAAGGAAAAAAAACCGCCTTAAAAAAACCCCTTAATTTTACTTAGTTTCACTGCCCTCATCAGAAGTACAGAATGTGTAACGCTGTCCACAGCAAATGCTCATTCCACTAAAAGTTTAAGGCTAAGCCTAGGTTTAATTTATAAGGGGTTTATCCCCTGATTTCCTTCCTTCCTTTTTTTTTTCCTCCCCTTCCTTCTCTTTTCCTCTCTCCCCTTTAAGGCTATCCTACTACTAAACAAAATTCTGAAATAACACTTTGATTTGCAGGCTCATACATGTCAAACAGTACTCGATACTTTTGCACTTTAGCTCTTTCCCCATGAGTCACTGGAGGCAACCATAATGTTAACGTTTGAGTGAAGGACTTCCTTTTTCCATTTCTCGGTTATCTTTCTGCAGAGCAGCCAGTATCTAGACATTTCAAGGAATGAGAGAGAAAAAAGTATTAGATTTAAAACGTGACTCAATAAATCACTGTCTGAAGAGTCTCTCATTTAATTATGTTTGAGCAATACTATTTTAACTATTAAATGTAATCAAATTTAAAGAACCTCTCCACTGATGGAGACCTGTCCCATAAGTCCTTGTGGCATGGTAGATACAAATGGATTTAACAAAGGTTTAAACTCAACCTCCCCTCAACACACAGTTTTGAAGCCTGGAGATGAGATTCTTACCCAGATTACACAGGTCTAGCACTATTAAAGGATACTGTCTGATGGGAAGTTGTAATTTTTAATAAATGGAATGTCTAAAAACATAGCAAGTGAGTAGCCTGAGCAATATGACATTACCTAAGAGTTCAGGACAGAATTACCTTAGCGCTTGTCTAGAGCACACTGCTGTCTCTAGATCTGCTTACATCTTTTTCTGAAGCAAAAAGTCTGCATTTGCATGCATACCGAAAATTTATATTTCCTAATATCCGATGCACAATTTTGTTTTGTTAGCCTTTGTGTAGAAGGCATAGTAATACCCAGTTTCTCATGTTGCTTAACGTGCTCCCTGCCCCATAGTTAGTCTCTGCTGAAGAAGTCCAGCAGCATCCTCAAGAATCACCCTGGAAGTGAATGTACCGTGGGACATTTCATCTCAAAGAATTGCAGTTATGAGAAAGGAACCTTCTTTTCTCCCTCTGACTGACTTCAAACAAACCTCTGCACCATCAGAATTAACAGGAGGTGGGGCTAAATCACTCACGGAGCAATCACACACCACCACCTATACTTCAATACAGAAGCACCCATAGCTGTTGCAATAAAAGAGTTCAACGTGGGTCTGAACAGAGCCACAGCTGGCTGGCTGTTCAGCAATTTCTAGAACTGGAGAGAGATTTCAGTGAGGTCCTCTTCATAGAGAGTCAGGGTAAATCAACAGCTACTCAGAGAGTTTTAAGTGCCATAGTAACAATGTCCTTGGTGGAAGAAAGTTACCCTTTTTAAAGAATACAAGAATGACACCAAAATACTGACCCAAAAAAGCAGAAAAGCAGACCTTAAGCCAATTAACAAAGCTCAAATTCTTTACTTACTTGGAAAACTTTACAGAGCTAAGATTTGAAGCACAGAGATTACAGAAATGCTAAGCCCACAGTCCAGTCTGTTCTACCATCTCTATTCCTCTGCTGTTGATGACAAAGTGGTAGGTGTAACAACATCCACTCACATTTCAGGCTAAGGCTGTATTGGCACAAGGCCCTGGAGTTCTTTGTAGGTTATTTCAGAAGAAAAACAGAGCTTGCAGTTTCCTATGAGTCCTTGTTACTAGAAGTGCTGTGTCCGTGATTTACCAGGACTCCTTTCAGTCTTTAGTTTCCTCATCACATTGTCAGTGACCAAGGGAAAATGGAGTGAGATGGAAAACACACACCAGCCCCATCCGATGAGGGAGGCAGGACTGTGGAAACCAGCTTCATAAGCCCCCCCTTTAGCATTTTAGATGAGGTCCTACATACATCACCTCTAGACAGCATCAGGTCAGAATGTGACCCACAGGATAACAGGACCATAATTAACCATGGTACAGCAAGGTGAAAGGTTCAGTAAGTGGGTGTTTTTCTGAGTGCCAAGTACACCTACTGCTGAGATGTGCAGCTGAATTTGACTCCTGAATTCTACAGTCAAATATACTCCTACAAAGAAGTAGTACCTCAAGCTCTGTTGCTTGCTTATGCAGCACAGTTACTGTAAGCAAATGAGATGATGCCAGACATGAGAACGCAAAGCCCATTTTTCTGAGCTCAAGAGCATTCTGCATCTTCTGGGAACTAGTGTCCCTGGTCAGTCAGTCCACCTAAGAGTTTATCTTGAAAGTGGTGCATCCATCACTCTTGACATTCATTTTGCTAATTTGAAAAGGTATTTCCCTGCAGAAAATACATGGATACTACGGCAAAGCAATAGTCACAGTCAGAAAACTATTTAGCAAGGAAGCATCCCAACTGCAGACAGACTTCTCAAGCATACTGTGTGGGACTCACACCCAGCACTGTTATGAGTCCATCTCTGCAACCAAGTCACATACTACCAAAAGCCTGTCTGTTCTAGAAAAGCAAAGTTCAGGTTTCAGAGTTCAAACTCTTCCCGGTGAACTTTAAAGACCAAGGAGAGGTAAGAAGCCATCACAGGCAGCATCTTAGTAATAGAAAACAAAATCCCATATCCTCTTTGTCTTGTGGACGTTTCTAGGCCAGTTCCAATAGTGGTACCTCAGCAACTGAGCAGTCCCAGTAAGTGCATAACATGAGCAAACTTGTAGCCCCTACCCTCTTCTGGCTTGGAAAAGGATGGCAGGCTAGGGAGTGAACAGGCTTTCCTGATGGAAACTTACTCAGCAATGGAACTACCTGGTGAAGAAAGCCAGTTGGCACAGAAGTCAAGATAGGTAAGAGGTCAGCCAACACCAACCCTACAGCATGCTAACTCTGTCTGAGACCTATGTGCACCATGGTTCAGCAACAATTTTTTCTCCAGTTTGCCACAACAAGCGAAAACAATCTGGCAAATTCCAGTGCAGTCAGAACGAAGCTGACGAGGAGACTGAGGAAGATTGCTTGGGCTAGGTTACTTAGAAGTCCTCCTCCTGTTGTGATAATCACCACTAAACCTTCACATGTGTCACAGACTGAAAACCACTGGCTAAGAAAGCCTGTTACTTGGGGTACTTGGCAGAATAGGACACCTACCTCTCCTTCTCTGCAAGGGAAGCAGCAGTAGGCTGAGAATTTATTTGGTATGCGATCCTCCTCCACACACGACATGTTCAAAGAAAGTGAGCCATAAAAATGAGGAGCAAGACTCGGAGTTTACTTGTAGAGATACTACTGTCTGAAAAATGTTCTTGAGGATAGAAACAAAGCTGGATCTGTACTAGCAACTTATGGCCAAGACCAGAAGGGAAATGCAAACTAAGTTGTGAGGAAAGCTGTGTCAGGGAGGAAATTCTGGCAGTGTGCTGCTCTTAGCTGGGCAGCGCAGGTTGTATTCCCCCTCACACAGGAGATAAGGCTCAGAAGGCCGCAAGCTATTCCTACTGTGAAGGTTAGAAATTCTCATCTCAAACAGCAAGCAGGCAGTCGCCAGCATCTACAGGCAGACTATTACTCCAGGAAAGAACCATAACTCCCATTTGCAGCTGAATTGCCATAACCACTACATTTAATATCACCTTTCAGTTTCACTGCAAAAAGGAATTTGGATAAAATGGGCAGAGCTCTATTACAGCATGACTCATTAAGCATGATGTATTACTGCTCTGAAGAAAGAAAAAAAGCAGGGGTGGGGGAAGTTTCCATTCCAAACCCTATGAAGTACATTGACCTAACTCTCCAACATGAATGGCTGTTACAGCCACTTAACGATTTCCATATTCAGTTGACATACTTCCATCTTTTTTCTTTAAACTGGAATTTAGTTGAAATTACAGTGATGAGAAACAATTTCTGAAATAAAGGCTTCAGTGCTAAATTCCAATACAGAAGTCAGAGATGTAATCACTTCTGTACAGCCCAGAATTAGGCAAAATAGATCCTCAAGAATATTAAGATGATGACTGTATGATAATGTGTCCTGACAAATTGTCATCTTCTCCCAAAGAGTGAATTTCTGCTTTTAAAAATCAAGTTGTAATGTTGCCAGCAGCCTTTGTAATGAATACACTTAAGAAGTTGTATGATACTTTACTTCATCAACTCCACTCAACATTTCAATTTTGAATGTTGACTGAGCTCTCCCTTTCCAGAGGAGAGTAAGCTCACGAATCTACTCACCAGAATGTATACTAAAAGAACGGAGTGAGCTACATAGTCCTACCTACCTGTAAAATCAAACACTAGCTCTGCTAAAACATTCTTCCAGGTGTTGCCAAACTCTGTTTTCATGAATAAAGTACAATCATCTGTTATCAAAGATTAACATCCTCTTTACCTGAGCCCACTTTTTGTTTCTACTTTGCATCTGAATGGCAGCAATAGATGTGAAGAATTCTTCCGAAGGCAAGTCCTCTGGTAGCTTTGTTAAAAACTGGGCTATATGAATGAAGTCCATTTTGGTCAAAATATCTTCAAAAAGTTTTAATATTCCCAGGGCTGTACGGAATAAGAACTCTTCTCCGTCACGGCAGAACACATCCCAGACGCGACACGCCAAGTCTAGCGGCAAAGATTTGCTGTACAATGTGAATATCCTGAAAAACAGAGTAAAATTTTCAGAGTTACTGGACAAGAACAATGTCTTAGATACTCACAAAAGTACACAGACTGATCATCGGTAAGTTTGAGGCTTCTCAGATATTTATAACTGAATATTCCTTTTTTTATTTCAAAAGTACTTCTATTAGTTGCAGCATACCAATACATGAAACAATATAAAATTGTACAACCATTAAGGCATCTGGCTATCAATCCGCATCTCCAAGTTCAATTTCCTTCAATCACACCAGAAGAAACAATATACACGGTTTCATGATGGACGTGCACTGGCCACAAGTATAATCAAAGGCATATTTAATCGTCTTTCAGAGTTGAGGACAGATGCAGTTTTAGCTGTGAGAACACAAAAAGCTGAACCTTAAGACATACCGCAAAGGAAATTTTGTGGATCAGATGAAGGAGATGTGTAAAATTAACTCTGTGTTCCAGGCCTGATTGACTGGCAAAGCAATAATACCATGAGTTTTGGAGGAAAGATCAGTTTAAACTCTAATAAGTTGAGAGAAACAGGCAAGATGTCCAGGGAGAATGTGTAGATAGCTGCGATAAGATGGTGGCTCAGCATGCTTAAATGGATTTGATCGCCAAAGAGTAAAGGAAACAGCAGAAGCAAGAACCTCCTCCCAGTTCCTAAAACTGTATTTTCATTAACTGCCAAGAGCACATTTCTTCCTTCATCAAAATGCTGACAGCCTTGCAGCCAGGAACACGAAGATGCTCCCTACTCCCTCCTCTATCCAACACTTTGCTACAAGGCAGAGCAGTTTTCATTGCCACTAACAACGTCATAACAGCAAGTGAAGAGAAGTAAGTTTCCTGGAATCACGTTATAGTATGTAAGAGAAAAGAGTTACAGTGATTTTTTCCTTCAGAATTCAGAGAGAGAACATTTCTTCACAGATGCACTGCATAAAAGATCTCCGTTACACTGCACATAATTCTTTCTCCAGCAGAGGTCAGCAAAGCCTCAAATTTAAAGAAAACCATTCCACATCTTTTAACACAAAATTTCTTTTCAAGTATGCTGAATTAAACAGTAGCTCTCTTGTGTTTAAGACTCCCCCCTATCCCCTCCAATTTTTTATTTAGGAAATTCGGGATTACCTTAAAAAAATACAATGGAACAGATATCTACACACACATATATATAGGTATAGAATATGAATGGATATATTTTCACAGCAAATTCTAATAACCAAAGGTTTTCTGCAATATCTGCTTTTTACTACACAAGATTATTTGATTGATGTGTCATCAAATATCCGGCTTCTCTGTGAATCAGTGCACTTTAGGAAAATGGGAAAATATATTAATGTTACAAGCAGCAAGACGAAACTAAACCATTTGCACAAATTCAGGTGACAAGTAAATTGCAGGTTTAGGATCCTTGGGATTTTACTTTTTTCTATTTCTACATCTCATTGCAATGTTTTTGTAACAAGTGGAAATCATTTAAATTCTGTTCTCCAAAAAGCTAAAGTAGAAGTATAAAAATAAGCAAATAAGAGGTAGAGTCTGGCATGAAAAAAAACACTATTGTTCATATATGTCTTTTACATACATACATGAACGTATAAGAATAGCATGATACAAGCCCCTTCTTCGGGTTATTGGCTGATCATGCATTGCAGACTTTGTATACTCTTTCAGCATTTTTGTACAGTCAAACACCATATAAAAATGTCTTGCTACAGAATACCTACACAGTAGAATTAAGACTTTTTGTCTATACACACACAGAGGCACAGGAAAGAGCAATGGCTTTTCCATTTAAAAAGAGCAGTGTAATAGGAAGCAATTCAGCTGAGTCCTTTCCTGGTCACCAAATAGCAGGCCAGAAACTCAGCCAGAAACTAGTCCTGGTTAAAGATAAGTAACAATGCCTATTTTTTTAATCTGTTTTTATTCACAAAAGCTATTATTCTGTCATGATTCAGACCTAACCTGAATAACCCATGTGTATTAAATCTGCAACTATACAGAAAATTAACTGTCAGAAGAAATAGTGAGAACTATTTATTAGAACACTACTTTTTGTAGGAAAAGATTTACTCAAAGCGAAAAAGCTATCACATCAAATAAGGTACTTGACATTGATCTCTTCACAATTTGGAAAGAAGTACAATTTGCAGGAAATTCACAAGGATATTAACTTTCATTAATACTAACATGGAATTAAATGCATCAAGCCCTAAGAACCAAGACTCGGCCCTCTAGAATAAGCAATGAAACAACAGTAGGAATCGTTACTGCTAAGAATGGATACAGCATTTGCTCCCTTCAAACATTTCCGACTGAAAGACAATTTTAGTAGACATCTGAGCTACTGGTCTGAAACCCAGCTGAAATGTATTATAGTAATAAAGCAGCTGCTAGACTAAAAGTTACAGCAGCAGCTCTTAGCAGCACTAGCACACTACTTGCACATGATCTGCTTTTGCTGTACTGCAGGATGATTTTCTGTCTGCAGCTCTCTTCCAAGTCACTAGAAGTCCCAGGTGCAGACAACACAGCTAACTAGCACAGAGATGTCCAGTGTCAGAGTAAAGTAAATGCAGACTACTGTCCACTAGCTGTTTGGAAGAGGGAAAAAAACCCAAGGTACCAGATGCTCCTGCTCCTCCCAGCCCTGCTTATGATGAGAGCGAACTTTGAAGTAGATGCGTGAAATCCTGGCTGGTTTGCTACTCACAGGGAAAGCGTATGACCATGATGTTATTGAGAAAGCAAAGCACTGTTACCATGATAAACATAGGCTCCGTGTTTTCTTTCCTTTGTTCCTTCTTTTTTTTTCCCCCCTATTTTTTTTTCCTCCTTCCTTTTTTAATTAAAAAGTCTTCACAAGATATTGTTATCAACAGGTATGCCAGATTTTGGATTGACAACTCATGCACAACAATGCTGATGCAAATCCTATCTTATATATTCTTGCACTACACATTCTTTTCCCATGTCTGTAACAGCACAAAAATATTTCTGCAACTTCCGAGTTCAGTTGTGGAAACTGACAAACTGATTCACCTTTTAAACTTATTCTTGGATCCTCCCTCCTTCATCCTGATACGAATTTTCAGTTGTTACATTTTGTACCAATTTCAACTATACCTGCTTTGAGACAAAGACTGCATCTTTCTAAGTGTTCATGCATTACTTTATTGTACAGTGGCATCTCTGTTCTCATTAGCGCCTTTAGAGTTACCGCAATAAGCTTGTTGGTAAGTTTATTTAGTACAATTTTAATGTGATTACAGTTGAAAAAAAAAGTGGAAGTATTTACTTTGTTCCATATTAGGAAAAGAAAACTTAACTATTATGTACTATACAATACTGACTGCAACAGAGCAACTTCTTAGCACTCAGCAAATCTGACAGCATTGTAAAATGTATCCACGTAATACAAATACTGTGTGAGTTTCTGAGCAATTTCCAACCAGTCAGATGCATCCAAAAAGCCCTGCTCTCTCACCTAGGAGTACTATACACAGCAGTGCGATATTTCACTTGATTCCACCCTAACCTGCAGTGACATAAGGATGAGCACACTGTAAACTGGGCTGAAGACCGTGATCTTCTGGAGTCCAGTAACAGCTCCAATTTAAAAAATCAGGATGTCACCAGAAACCTTTGGACAGAATTACGCTCCATTTTTTCTTTGAAAATGAGGCATGCATTTAAAACATCATACTAAGCTTCATTTTTTGGTGGGGTGGAGAGTTAATAGCATGACATGGACTATGTTTTTCTTAATGTAAAAGCTTATAAATACTTCCTTGGAAGCACCCACTACAAATATCCACACAAAGTGGCTTGGACCTTTATCATAAGAAGCAAGTGGTGTCAATAGAAAGTTAGTGTGCACAGAACACAATCACAGTCAATGTAATACTAAAGAACCACTGATCAATCCATCAGTACAAACAAAGCCCTTGGCTATAACTATTGCCAAAATCATTTTTCTGAGTAGGGATAAAGAGGTGTTTGTACAGCAGCAGCAGGCCATAAATAGACAGCATGTGTCCTTTGCAAATCCACATTCTGCTCTGCTCACAAGAGCCTGTGCTACATCAGCTGACAGAGCTGAGAGGCCAAAACTGGGCTATTCAGACACACTATTTCCCCTTTCTTCTCTGTGAACCTGACTGCACGTTGCTCTTTACAGCACTCTCACACTTGATTCCCTTTATATTCTTCAAAAAAAGTAAAAACCTGTCTAGCTTTTGAATTCATTCCATGAGATTCATCAGTTGGGAGTTTGAGCTTGAAGCACATGGGTCCTTTTTAAAACAGATGCCTTACTTCTGGCAGGTATCCGCTGGTAATCATGCCACTGTACCTTTTAATTAAATTCTTAAGTCCTTGGCGTTTTCCCATCACAGAAGGCAGAGGTGGAACTGAACTGGCAGGAGGGCTCCCCTCCCTAAATCCTCTACCAGCCCCAAGAAAACCCAAAGCAGCATTGCATCACCTGAATAGCTGGGCCCATCTATATGCACAGCACTTCTTTTTCTTGGAACATATCCCTTCAAAAATGATTTAAGCATACCAATTTTACTGCCGTTCCCTGCAGCATCGGTTACAGGAAGCAGCATAAAGGAGACTAGTTGATTCCACTGTAATTGCAGCAGGAGCCGGAGGGTTTCCCAGCAACTGGTCTGTGCAGCATTGGCTACTGGAGCCCTCCCAGAGCTGGCACCAACTGAGATTTACTGCACACATGTCTGCACAGTAACCATGCCAGCCACCGGAATAGCAGCAGGCATCCCTTTGGAGCTCAGAACAAAGGCGCATTTAAATAAAAGTAATGTTGTTAAAGCAAGGCTGTTTCATAGAGATTTTTACCTACAACCAAAAGGTCTGTCTATTCAGAGCGACACCGTACCGTATTCTTCTCTGACTTTAAACACACTGAAACCACAGTCTTATCTTTCTGGAAACAGTTCTGTTTTTAATAGAGCAGTATCTGTACTACAGCAAATTCACTGTCAGTCATGAGCCACAGGCAACCTTATAAACAACATTTTCCAAAGTCCTTAGCTTTAACAGTTACTCAGCTGTGAGAACACAGACCCACCATATTTTTCCTTACATCTTTACTTCCTGGAAGTAATGGAAGGACAGTGCATAAAAAGTCCAATTCGCTAAGTTTCCAGTGGCCATTAAAAAAAAATTAAAAAAAAATTAAAACTGCTTCCTACAGGATCAAAGTATTTTAAAGTAGAAAGTATATATATGTATGCACACACACACATATGTATACATATACTTACATATACAGACACACATATATATTTTCATATTATATCTAAATCTTACACAGTTAAATACCAACTCTACTGTCTAACAAAATTAAAGACACAGTGGGACAAGCTGTCTAGCTCAAGTCAAGTGTGAAAAAAATTTAATATAGGATCGGGCAGGACTACCTCAACTAGTCTACGTTCCTGTGCAAGATCATAGTGTTGTGACTCTCCAGGGATGGGGAGGAACACAGTAAATTGTCCTTGTGATTAAAATAAACAGCTTTAATATGGAAGCAGGTAGTCAGCAAGAAATGCTAAGGGTTGTCAGTCCATTTGTACAAAGACCTTGAGAAGCACCATCCACAAGCACTCCTGACACAAGTTTCCTTCAAGTGCTCTTAATACCCATAGAAAAAGGAACGAAAGGGAGGCCTGATATGCCCCACACACCTAGACTTCAACATTTCAGTTCTTTGCTCGTAAGTCAGTAATTTTTTTCTTTTTTTATTTAATGTATAAATGTGCTCAGAAAGAACAACTGATCACATAAGTGTTTACTCAAGAAAATACAATAAAGACTAGTCTATCAAGGCAAAATTGCTGAGGGGAATGTAAACCTTCAACTTTTCATCAAAACAATCTTTTTCTAAATCTCCAATTTCTGGTGCAAATCACCAATTTCTGGTGCTGTTCTTCAGGATTTCTTCTGTACAATGTAAAGCTCAAAGTTAGACAACAGAGTGATATTAACATGCCTGCACCATGAAGACACTCATTGTTAGTCTCTCCTACATAAACAAATCACCTTATTTACAACAGCATCGTATTAAACTAGTAATCCATTAAAAAGATGATAACCTGGTGATTTTAATGTTGTTTATCCAGTTATCATCCAGCATGTTTACAGTCTTCGTATTCTGATATCCCTTTTTTTCAATTGCTTCCTTCATACACAGGCTTTTCACAACATTGTCTGAGACAATATAATTTCAACATCTTTCCTCTTAGCATTGAATGTACCAGCCTCTGCCCTCTTCCTTCCCTTCTATCCTATTCCAGTATTTTTTCTAGCATCTTCCTGCTCTGTGCATAGATCTAGTTCAGTTTAATATTCTCAACCTTCAGTCATAAAAATCCTTCCGATGGTATTTCTCCCATCAAACGATGGGAGAAATGAGCCTATCCATTACACATCCCCTCATTCCTCTACTCATGTTGCATTAATATTTAATCCCAGTGTAAAAGCCAAGTCAAACAAAGCCTGTGTTACACTATCCTCTGTGCAAGAGGCATATGAAAATCAAGGAACTCAAGCAAAGGCATCAGGAGGCCTGTATGGATGAGCAAGAACCTCCTGACAAAACTCAAATATAAAAAGGAAGCATACAAGAGGCTGAAGGAGGGAAGGATGACCCTGGATAAATAGAGACACACTGTCTGAGTATGCAGGGAAGGGGCTAGGAAAGTCAAAGCTCATCTGGAGTTGAATCTGGCAATGGATGTTAAGGACAATGAGAAGGGCTTTCCACAGGTACATCAGCAGAAGAAAAAGACTCAGGAAAATGCGAGCCCATTGCTGAATGGGGCAGGAAACCTGGTGACAAAGTACATGCAGAAGGCTGTGGTACTCACTGCCTTCTTCATCTCAGCCTTTACTGAGAAGACTTACCTTCAGGAATCCCAGGTCCTCCAGACCAGTGGGAAAGCCTAGTGCAAGGAGGATCACATTAGGGAACATTTAAACAAATCAGGCATATACAAGTGCATGTGATCTGGTGAGATACACAGGTGAGTGCTGAGGCCACTCTCAATTATCTTTGAAAGGTCCTAGTGATCAGGGGAGGTTTCTGAGGACTAGGAGAAAACAAATGTCACTTCTATCCTCAAGAAGTAGGATCCAGGGAACTACAGGCTGGTCAGCCTCACCTCCTATCCCTGGGAAAATAATGGAAGAAAAATTCCTGGATATCATTTCAAAACATATGATGGACAAAAAGGTGATTGAGAGAAGTCAGTATGGATTTCTGAAAGCAAAATCATGCCTGACCAACCTGATAGCCTTCTACAATGAGAAGGCTGGCTTGGTGGATGAGCGGAGAGCAATGGATGTTGTTTACCTTGATGTTAGCAAGGTTTCCAATGCTGTATCCCGTAAAACCCTTGTTGATGAACTGATGAAGTATGGACCAGATAAATGGACAGTGGACTGCAAACTGGCTGGAACTGCCAAGCTCAGAAGGTTGTCATTAGTGGCATGAAGTACAGCTTCAAGCCAATCCACTGGTAGAGTACTCCAGGGTTTGACACTCATCCAATACTTCTGAACATCTTCATTAAGGACTTAGATGATGGGTCAGACTGTACCCTCAGCAAGTTTGCAGGCAATACAAAACTAGGAGGAGTGGTTGATACACCACTCCATAGGCACCTTGAGACACTGGAGAAATGAGCCTAAACGATTCTCATGGAGTTCAACAAAGAGAAACGCCACGTCCTGCACCTGGGGAGGAAATAAGCCCAGGCACCAATACATGTGGGAAGCCAACAGGCTGCAAAGCTGGTTTGCAGAAAAGGACATGGAGGTCCTTGTGGACAACAAGTTGAATGTAAGTCAGCAATGTGCCTTTGCAACAAAGAACGCCCACAAACTCCTGGGCTGCATTAGGAACAGCACTGCCAGCAGGCCGAGGCAGGTCATCCCTCCTCTCTACTCAGCACTGGTGAGGCAGCTCTGGGCTTCCCAGTCCAAGAGAGACATGGATACACTGGACCAAGTCCAGCTTGCCATGAATACAATTAAAGGCTTGGAGCATCTGATACACAGGGAGAGACTGAGAAAGCTGGTACTGTTTAGCTGGGAGAAGAGATGGCTTGGACCTAAAAGTGTAAAAATGCTTGATAGGAGGGTGCAAAGAAGACAAAGCCAGACTCTTCTTGGCTGTATCCAGTGAAAGGACAAGAGCCAATGGGCACAAACCGAAATACTGGAAATTCCATTTAAATATAAGAAAATGAAAAACCTGTTCACTGTGAGGGTAGTTGAACACTGGAACAGAGTTGCCTAGAGAGACTGTGGAGACTCCTTCTTTGGAGACACTCAAAACCCAACAGGACAAGGTTCTGAACAACCTGCTCTACTTGACCCTGCTTTGAGCAGTGGGCTTAGACCAGATGATCTCCAGGGGTCCCTTCCAATGCCCCAGCAACTCTATGATCCTGTGAAAACTCATGTATTCAGGTTGGATTGGACTGAATTACTTTAAAGGGATTTCTGTCTAATGGATCAGCAATATGTTCAGTGCTAACAACTAGGTCTTAAAGATTACCAGGGTATCAAGAGCTTGGTTCAGGTAGAATTGCATTAACAGTACAAATGTCTTCCAAAATAACAACTTACGAATCTCAGAAAAAAATGCTGTTACTACTGGGAATTTAATTTTTACTGAAGGTATTTAGTCAGATACCTGAGAACAGGAGAAGTTGTTAACAATTTAAGGGCAAACCAATTTTTCACAAAAAAGATTTCATATTATCCCCAAACTGACAACAAAGTCTTGCTTGCTGAGAAGAGACATTTTAGCAGCCCCAAACCAAAGTCTGATAGGCACAAATGCAAATACTCAATTTGGAGTGCCTTATACCACACCGAAATTTGGCAAGAGTGCAAGTAAGATCTTTGCCTTTTTTCTTCTCTAAGGAAAAAGGTTCTAACTACACTAGAACTAAAAGGGATCCTCTAAACAGAATCTAGGACCATTTAACATATGAGTGAGATATTGCCCAGGAGCCATAGTTCATCCTGCCAAAAGCCTAGCTGTTTGCTTTTCTGCAGCTTCTAGGTTTTTGTTGTATGGACAGAAACAGTTTTAACTACTCTTTTCCTGTTCTGTGCAAGAGGACAAACTATAACTTTCAAATGCAAGACTAGCAATACCGTCTCGAAACACACCCCTGGTACACACCTGCACATAAAGTAGAAAAACTAACAGATTTTCTCAGAAGATCAATCCAAATACACACTAAATATGGATAAACAGTGCTATACAGCTGGATTTCAAAATAAGCTTCAAACTCAACAGAAGTATAATAATAAAGGTTAGGCAAACGTTAAACATCATGGAAGTATGTGGGAAAGATTTGGATTGACAAAATTAAGTACTGAACAAAAGAGAAAGCCTTTATCTTAAAAGAATACTAAATCAGGTAAGAGCACTCCAGCTTCTGTCATGAATACTGACATGGAGCTGTATGCTAGTATGCACATTAATTATACTTTCAATGCCTTACCAATCAATAAGATAGATGTCTGGAGTTAAATTATTTTTTTTGAAGTGAGCAAATAGCTTTGGCAGATTCTCTTCAAAGAATACCTCAAATGCGGCAAAGTAAGTCAACATCTGGGAAAATACAATGGGGAGAAAAAAGCAGTTAGCCGTATTAATGGGTTTAAATGTATTATCTGTTGTTGGATTAATGCTCTTCAAAAACAGGATCATATGAGTTACATGATACAATAAAGAGCTAAACATTTATATTAAGGACAGCATCTGCAACCACATAGAGTTTAAGATCCACCCTATATACTGTTCTCACTAAACAATAAAATTATTGGTTTGGGTCTTGGCCAGCTGCCTTTGGAAAGAAAAATACCAGCAGGAGATAAGTTATTTGCTGATTTCTCAAAATAATTATGATAACAGAATGGTGCTTTAAGCTTGTGGCAGTAATTTAATATTACACTGAATAAAATCCAAGGCCCAATGGATTATAAAATTAAATAAGAAACTAAAATAATTTAATAGTCCATAGCAAGAGTGAAGCATCCAGTTGGCTCCAATCATAAATCATATGCTAATACAAAAGCTTCTTTTATACCATATGTTTTAAAATAGGGTAATAGCCTTTCTATTGCAAAGAGGGAGAGACAAAGTTCACACAGAAAAGCCAAAGATCAAGACAAAACACCTGTGGAAGGGAAACAGATTGTAACTCCCATCTGATACCCTTGACTGTACTGCTTTTAACACAAAGACTTTCATGTTATTTTAAAATTTGAATATTTAGGTCAAATTTCATAACACGAGGCACAGAAAAAGAAAATCTTCCAATCCAAGTAAGAGTTAAAAACAAAAGGCTTTTTAGCTCCCCTTCTCCCCATTCTCTTAATATTATAGGGAGAAAAGTTAAGCAGAGTCCTTGAATGACTCAGTAATTTTAATTACAATATCCCAATAAAAACAATAGAGTGGCTGTGATTTCCTCAAAGTATGAGTTGTATCAGCACGCTTCTCCCCAAAACACCATGACAGTAAAGGGAAAAGAGGAGCCTTTTGTATGAAATCCTTTTAAAGGATGACAGATTTGTTTCCCAGGTTTTTTAATGTCCTTACAGAAATTTTTCCCATTTCATCTGAATAAAGTGACAAGATGGTGGACTACCTTCATTAGCAGCAGCAAATAAAAAATTGACCCTGGTAGTCAGTAAGAGTGTAAGGCTTAAAAGCCAATCAGAGATGGGTATATGCTACAGAAATAGCCATACAAAGTTACGTAAAATCTCTGAACTAACAGTTACTGAGAAACAGCTTCGTGGCAAACATGACATCAGAAATCTAGAAAGCCACTTTAGAGAACTGCACAACTGAAACAGCTTCCCAACACAGTTTTTTAAATGCATGAAATCCAAGCAACACATGAGATCTGTGAGTATAAAGAACGAAGCAGGTAATGCAACAGACAGTCCTACTTCCACAATGATTTGTTTACATGCTAGCACCACGGTAAGAGTTCTACTAAAGTGTTTCAAAAGTACATTAGAGAAGGGATCTTACAAATAACTGCTACAATCACATCTACTGATAGTAATGCAGGCAGCTCTATTAGAAATGCAATAGCAGTTCAGGTATTTATCTTGATCAAATCAACATTCAACAAGACATTTACTTTGTAGCAATTAAAAAAAATAATCTAGTTTAATGAAACTGTAACCAACAAAAAAAAAATCAAGATTAAATTACTATCACTTCCACAACTAATTTATGCCGGTTTTATTTTTTTTTAATTTATTATATGTTAAGACAAATCAGCATTTGGTTATTAATATTGGCTATTACTGACACAAAAAGATGACAGTAGACTGCAGATCAGTGTATTAACCACAGCAAGCCCAAACTCTCACTTTATGCCTCACTACTTTGTTAGAAATATTAGATACAAAGTTTTCCTTGTGCTGTGAATCATGGCTTTGTAATTTCACAATAAGTTAATATTCTTTCATGTATCACCATCTCTACTCTTCTGCAAGCATTCCTTTACCATGTAGCATCTATTTAGCACGGCTAACAGAACTAAATGGCACTATCCAAGAGCATACCAAACCCCACTATTTCAGCTTAAAAAAAAAAATCTTATTATAGCAAATTTAATTCCAAAATCATCTTCACAAGAACCATATTTACACACTGAATGCATGAGCATGTCCTCTTTTTTGAAGTACAGTAATAGAGATGACTGATACTGCTTCTAGCAATGCTGTCTGCGCTGTGGTACACCTCCCTATGGGCATTTACAACTGATGAGATTCAGGGACTGCAACAGGAAATTACATACTGCTTTTCCAGCAGGAAATACTGATAGGATCCCTAGTGTCCTACTGTTTAAGCAACAAAAGTGATTGTTGTTGATGTCATCCATTCCCTTTCTTTATTTCTCCCATTTGAACTCTTGAGAAGCAGATTCTATTTTCATAGTGTTAGAAGGTAAGTAAGTGAGAGAGAAATACAGAATGCCATCTATTTTACAAAAAAGAAAAAAAAAACTTTTAAAGTAAATTAAAAACACATTTCAGGAGATGTGTCTTATTTTGCTATGGTACACAAGTAGTCCAGTGTACATGCTAACACGGAATTTTAGAGACTCTAGAGAGAATTGGGCAACCAGCTCCCACCGAAAATTGGAGGGGTCTGCTCATGTGATTCCCCCAGGCTCCTTTTCAAACCCAGCTGCTACAGTAAGAGATGGGAAACCTGGTTCTCTCTGCAACAGTCTATTTTTAGCAACCTATCAGTTCGGGTTAAAAAGCACCTTCAAGACACTTCTTCCAACATTAAGGTGTTTTCAGCTTTCAACTGCAGCACTCAATTTGAAAAACACCTACGATAACATTCTCTTAACTATTCTCTGAGCATCATAAAACAGCAGCTGAACAATTTCATTCACCTGCCGGTTCAAAAAGGTTAGTGGGGTGGGTTTTGGCTTGGTTTGGTTTTTTTGAGGGGGTGTGTGCATGCGCATATGTGTGTGTTGGGGTTTTCTTGTTTATCAAGCATGCTGCTTTAAAATAAATTCTGACTGACTTTCTAAGCTACTGAGACCATCAATATTTTTTTTTAAACTTTCCCCACACATATCTACAACATGTAGATTACAGTTTTCTTGCATACTTACAAGGCCATGGTCCACACGGAAAAATGCCATCTGACAGGGTTTATTTAAAAGGTTAGAAAAAGCAATGAAGGCATCTGCAGTATCCAAGTTCAAGATCAATACTGCTGCTATGAATGACATGCCCTGTACCTAAAGAAAGAAGAAATGTTACCATTCAGCAATAACTGTATTCTTGCAAGAATACTGCCTCATTTTGTCTTCATAATCACTAGTGTTTAATGCACTTGCTGAGCTGCTGAATTTTGCGAAACGTTCAGAAAGGCAGGATTTTTTAACCCACGTGACCCTTTGGTATTGAATGTTCAGAGCATAGAAGCTAATAATCCCCATGTTGCCTCCTTTCGAAGACTCTAAGTAAAACTCCTAAGACAGGCTAGGATGACAGCACTTTCAAATATGCAGAAGATTTTTTTGAAGAATAAGCTATTTGTAAGTAATTCCTCTTCTCCTAGGGATGGGTCACAGATACCCTTATTTGTGGAAAGCTAGACTACAACCCTAGAGACAAAGCCTGCTCTTTCCTTTTTCAGTCAATTACCGGCAGCTACAGACAACTGCAAACTGCAACGACTCATTTGACAAGCAGTAGCTTTTTAAGATTGAGCTCGTTTCATTTACCGTAAGCTCATGATGATGTTGCATTTTTCTACAAAGTATGCTATAGAATCAATGCTGAATCTAGGCAAAGCTCGCTCACTCAGAGGGTGTAGCACTGCCATTGCAGAGTCACACGGACCAAGGTGTGACAGTCCTTCTTGCAAACCTGAGGAACAAGCTCCTTCCCAACACAACAACAGGTTCCATGCCAAATAAAGCACACCACCTGATCTGCCCTTCTTCTAGTTTCCCAGCAGTCACACTCAGCAGTTTTTGTCAAGCATCACATACTACTCAGAGAATAGGAACATTATCTTTCTACATTTGCCTTCTCTAAAACAACTGCTCCCAAATAAAGAATAAGCTCCTATATATATCCCTGCTCTGGGAAAAAAAACTAAATTAAGTATCTGAAATCCAGTCAGCCCTCTCATAATCACTACTTCAAATACTTTGAGAGAGCTCATGTAGCCTCGATGGGCATTGCTTTAAAAACTGTTCCAGAAGCTCACAGTGCTAAGGCACAGAAATGCCTATCAAGAGGAGTAAGAGACTCAATAGGAGAGTCTCAGTAAGACTGCTGTTAAGAACAGTATGTACTTCAAAGGACCAATTTAACCACATCTTCTATTTTGACTCCCATTTTCAAGCACCACAAATATGTACTTCTGAGTATTCCAATTACTTAACCTGTTAAAAAGCTTAAATGTAGCAACAGAACCATTATATACACTTCTCAAGCATGTACTGGAATAGACGAAAGCACACAGAAACCCCACAGGTATCCGCAAAATCATTTAATACTGGTCTACAAAGGACTGATTAACACAATCCTCCCTCCCTCTACTTCTCCCTCCCCACCCCTGAAAAAAAATTCTTCACTTACATAGCCCACATCAGGTCTGTAACAAGTATAGGCTCCTAAAATACTGTGCAACGTGTCATGGTAAGGACCACCCTATAATTAAACAAAAACAAGACAATACATCTGAGTATATAACAAACATGTTAAAAACCCTTCAGTACTACAGACAGTATCTATTACTTCTGATGAAGGACACATTATTTCCCTATGCAGCTTTGAACAGCCCCAAGTCTTTCAATGTAATTTTGCTTTTAAAAGCATGAAACAGCCTTCCATACCCTATTTATTACAAACGCATACAGTTCATCCAATACATCAATTACAAATTAAATCCTCATACAAGAGGAATGTAAGCCTAAGACATTCCTTATAGCTTAGCAGCACTTTGACAGTAGTGCCAAGAAAGCAGGAAATAGTTAAAACAACAACAATATGTCATAACACACAGAGAATATCAAGAATGATACATATAGCTAAAAAGAACTTCACAGTGTTGGCTATTAACGGCTGCCATATCTTACACTAAGTACTGTAATTGGCTGACAAGTTCCAAAGGGAAAAGTTTTTCACCCAAAAATGTTGATTTATCACAACCTAAATTTTTTACAGGGCTGCTGCAATTTGTGTATAGAAGGACAAAATAACCGGTTAAAATGAGTTGTTAAAGCACACCAAAAAACATACAAGTTAAATTGGTTGTGCATGGAACCAAAAAAAGGCCACCAAATCTTGCTTGCTTGCTTGAGTTGTGCTCTCTCTCACTTACCGTGTATTTGCAACCCAGCAGTGTTGATTCACTGACTTGGAAACACTCACCTGCATCACTTCATCAGACAGAAACCAGCATGGACTAGGCTAGATGAATGATGATTATTAGCCAACAGATTGGGTTTTTGCCTCTTCCAAATGTGTAGTACCTTGAGGTTACTCTTTTCTAGATTATTTCTAGTTTTCCAAAATCTTTTAGGAACTTTTTCCTCTCAAGATGTCTACTCTTTCAGACTTGAACTCAATGGGCTGTTTCAACCAAGGAACAGGCAAGATTATGTAAACTTAATTTCTCTGAGAAGTCAAGACAAAAGTTAACATTGCTTACTTGCTGGAATATACAGAGATTAGGAAACGTTCTTGAGATATCCAGTTTTATTAACTCCAAGCTTGCTTCTCTGTCAGCTGCAGAAAATCCAGCATCTACAAAAGCCAGAGTTACTGCTTTTATTACACGGATCAGTGTACACTCTTTTTTTTTTCCCCCAGTGACTTTTGCACAGTTCATTTATTTCGACGCAAACACTAGGGAATAAGGGCATAGACAGGACAATTCCCTGAATTCAGCACACAGGCTAAGAAGCAAGTATGTCCTGACTCAAAGCAACCCTACAGTGCACATTGACCCTCAATATGTTTTGAAGTGATGGGGGGAAAGACGCAGGGCAAGGCAGGCCAGGCGCTTTACTGGTATCTGCTGACAAATCATTAGACAGACACAAGCCTGTTAACCTGTGACCCCTCAGCCTCAACAAGGCTTCCCAATGGCTCCTGAAGTAGCTGCCTCTGTGGAAAGGTTGTGGTGGGAGAGAGAAGTCATAAAGCAGCAGCATTTGATAGATGCCACCTATCTCTACTACTGTCAGGCCTCCTTCCAGAATCATGTTTATTTACTCTTTGTATGTGTTGTTAAAGATCACAGACACTGCAATACATTCTCCATAACTGAAACAGATCTCACACAAAGTAAATTTCTAAAGTAATAGTTTTCTTTCTGATATCAAAAAGTTTTATTTTTATTTTGTCTGTTCTGGTAAGTACAGTTGGGAATTACCTATGGCTATTTATTGAACAATCAAAAAACAAGAGTTGTCACTAGCCAATGCTTACACCAGTCACATGAGCATCTATGCTCCAGAAAACAAAGTGCAAGAGGAAGCTGGAAACATACTAGATGTCATCTTATTTAAGATGCAGACAATCTTAAGAGAACAAAGTAGGGGATTTCCAATCAAAAATATTTTTCTGTTGATAAATGCCAGTATGTTCGTTCTCATTTTTCTGGTCAGCATAGTTACTTACCAAAGGCAATTTCAAGCATCTGCACGTAGTTTTATACTCTCTCAAAAACAGACAACTCCTCCAATCAATTAGTAAATCTCTAACCACTTTGTCTGCAAAAATAAATTGCTGCTCTCTGAAACATACCCAAGAGATGGGCTTAAAGCTGCAATAAGGTACTAAAATGCAATCTTCTGCTGTAATTTGAGTTTCAATTCCAAAACTACAGATGCAGCAAAGTATTTTAGTGTTGCAATTCAAATTATAATCCCCAAACTTTCCTAGTTTTCCTACAAATTGGCATCAAATAAGAACTGTACCTAGACGTAGTTTATAAAGAAAAATGAACAAATGTGTTTTATAAGAGAACAGAGATTCATTGAGAAGAAAGAATACAGCTATTTCTTGCTTCCACAAAAAGTTTTCTTTTTACCAGACACATCTTTATAGATGAATTTTTTGTTTAAAGTTTGTGATTTCATTTTAAGGAACAATTTTACAAAATCTCTTATTCTATAACACAGCATAAATCATTCATGAAAAGCATACCTTCACACTCTACTTCAGCCCCTCCCGTGCTAAGTGATCGCCATTTCTCTTTGGCACGAGCCAAGCAAATATCATACAGTTCTGGAAAATGAAAAACGGAGAAAACGAAGTCCACTATTTGTATATGCTCATGTCCACTGTAAGGTACTAAATACCTACCATACGAGCAATGCTGCCCCAGTCATTACAAGTAACAGTATCTCTAACATAGCAGTTGAACTTCTAAGTAGGTTATGGTTCTGAAAGACTTGTTCCACTGACCTGTAACTTGAGATTAAGTGAAAAGGAAAGGCAATCTAGGCACAAGTCGCATTTTATGTTCAACCATTTACTTTTCTTACAGACCACTGATGTTCAAAATTATAGTCTGATTGGATAATTGGGATAAGTCTAGAAAATTCCATGTAAGAACTACACCCAAGGTAACTAAGCCAAGCACAGAAAAGCAGCACAATACAGCAGGAATACAGGCAGCCTACCACATTTCCATGTTGGACTTAATTACATATGTTAGTCTTTCAGAGCTGTGTTTTTCTGTACTCCAAAGTAGCACATTATTTCTATTTTCACACACACGTATAAACAAAAGTACAAATTTCCCCAAGGGTCTTTTAGTCTCTCACAAACCTAACATCTTTCTCTAAATCAAAGGAAGCACACTATACGCATACTCATAGGCATTACAAAATTAACAACAATCCTAAGTTTCAAAAAGAAAAAAAAAATCTTGAGTCATTAATTCTAACCATTTCCATCTAACATCAAAGCAAGACACAGTGACAGCAATAATCAGAAACAACTCACAGCAGCAATCCCAGAGCAGCTACAAGATTAAAAGAGACTCTATTTTTTAACAAAACACGTCAAAGCACCACAAAAAAGAGTACAACTAGATAACATCTCCTCACACCCACAGATCAGGTTCTGATACACCCTAATAAATACAAGGCTATCCCCTTATTTCTCTTTGTAAGACAATGTAGACAAAACAACAGTCTCACCATGGGTGATGTTTAACTCGTTGCCAATTGCCAAGCTCCAGACTTTGCCTCTCACACTTGGTGGAATGCCCTGCCACCATAGCTCTCGAACTTTACGGGAACAACACCTGTTTAAAGCAAAACAGATTATTCTAAGAAATATTTCATTGCCAGCTGAATTGCAAATGTGTCCTCCTACCACTGCTGAAGGGATCCAAACCAAAATGAACATGAACAGGCCAGGAAGTCAAACACGATTTGCACATGCCCATTCTTTAGTACTATTTTGCTTTGAACTGTAAAGGAAAGCTTACTTCCTTCCAAGTTAATGGCTTATTTTGACAGAAGCACTGCAATCACAGTATCTGTAATCTGCAGCCACACTTGACCAGCAAGATTCGTAGGGGACTGAAATAAACAAACGAAAAGGAAATCCCTATCTATGCCACTACCTATGCTAAAGGCTGGATATCTCCATGTAAGATATACAGAAACAAGTCATGGAAGTCTGCCCTCTCCCCTCTGTCATCATCCTGCTGTGCAAATGAGACATGCAGTTTCCCACCCAGCTTTGCAGCTTTAACCATCCAGAAAAATGCATGAAGATGTAACAAGTAATAACTTTTAGGTGGGAGCATGAAAGACATTTTAACAGAACACAGGCTTTGAAATGGCTGGAGCTAATGTTCATCAATCTGAGAGCCCAGAAGGAGGAACAGAATAGCACCTAAGCACCAATGAAAATTTGTGGTAGTGACAAAACCCGCAACAATTCATTTATCTAAAAGCAGATTCTGAACTGAAATGTAAAATAGTGAATACATTGGGGAACTTCTGGATTTATAAACCAGTACAGGAGAAGGTGTCCTTATTTTTACAGCAGCCATAACAGATGCATCTTCAAATACTAAAGACAGACATATAAATCTACAATTTGCTTATACTTAATTTATTACTTCAGTTCTCCAGAAATGCATTTTCCAACAAATTCTGTCCATGTTTTTAACATATATTCTCAGGACAACTGAGTTCCATGATTAAGCAAATTGCAATTGAGAGTGCTGTGGAGGTTGGTTTATGTTGTTGTTGTGCTATATTCACGGGTTGGGGGGGGTTGTTTTTTTTAAGATGACTAGCAAAGTCCATGAAAAACCTGACAGCGAAGGTAGCTTACCAATTTTCTGTGCTGTGTCTTTGTAGGAAATCTTTTAGCACTTAATTTTTTTTTTTAAATAACTTTTTCCCTACTTCTCTTTTCCATCACTTGATTATCCCAGCAGGTATACCACTCTGTAATTAAAGAGTCTTCATAATACCATACACGTACTTCAATCTACATTTGATATTATAACATTAACAGCTCAAGTAGCCAAGGAAAGCTCATTTCTGATAAATGCATGGTGGTCAAGCATTATGCTTTCTGCTTTTACATTCTCTACCACAGACCACTTCTCAGTGTTTCACAGTTTCTATCCTGAACCTCCATTGAAGACAAATAATAAGAATTAGAACTGCATCACTTCCAGCCACCCTGTAGAAATAATGAAATGTATGTTGCTTATTTTCTTCGTAGCTGTCCAAAAGTGACTTTCAAACAAAAGCTTCCAAGACCATTTAAAATTATACTTGCTAAGTTTGTAACTTCTTTTCAGAATACACACTCAGCAATTTTAATTAAAACTCAGTATAACATACTGTCTTACATAGTTTCCCAGTTGGGCAAGATTTCATTGTTCCAAGTTAAAACAGCATTGCCGATGCTGTCTTCCAGTTTACAGCGTTCTTCCAGTTGTTTCTTTCTCTTCTGGGCTTCCTTAAGCTCTGCAGAAAAGCAATTGCTTTTTAAGTTAATAAAACCAGAAACCAAATATTCAGAGTTAGCTAGTCATGGCTATTCAGCCATGTAAAAGCACACTATAGTCACCTAAATGTACAGTGGACTGTTCAAATTCTAAATATTTCCCAGACACACAACAAGCTAAGCACTGGTGCCAGTGTGAATAAAGAACAAAGTGGAACTATGCATAAGGCTCATTTTCGATGGACAAAGGGATTTGGATAATATAGGGCTCCTTTGACTCTTCAAATCTAACCCCATTAGTAACTTTGAATTAGCATCTCTGACAGCCAACAGTCCCACCTAGTAGGCCAGGTCAGAGTATTTCCTAATAAAGCCTCACCCCCTTTCTTATGGCAGACTCAAAAATACAGGCTAGAATAGCACAAATTTTGTATTTTGTTTTCACTCTTATGTGTTGTCTTTGTAAATTATGATTTAGATATATTGTCAGGAAATCACAAGAGCCACATTTTTGATCCTTCTTAGCATACAGTTAATCTAAATGTCATACATCACAAATATGTATCTGCTGAAAACCTTCAGTTCATTAAAAAGAAAATATTTTTCATGTTTAGTTTAAACACATTTTACATTTTTGCATTATCACTCAGTATTTTTGCTTGCATCATTAACTACTATTTCTTCCGCCAGCAATTTGTTAGATATGCAATTTAACAAATGCAGGCAGACACTCTTTATAGCAGCACAGTGGAAATACAGGATGTGTGCGTGCACGCACACACTGTTTACAACATGGGAACTGACCTAGCAAGGAAAACTAACTGAAGAACAGCAGTACCATGAAGAATGTCTTTGGAATGAACACACACAACGTGACGGGTCTGCTTTAAAGCCCAACAGAAGCTGTGCCTGAGCAGAACTATACCGACTGTCTTATAATATTTTCAGTTTTGATACAAACTCTTTGTAAGCCTGCCTAAATGCAGGCTTTGAATTTTTCTCTAAACAAGAAGAGGGTGTTTACACTCTGATTTCCTGACCTCTACACAATACATCACTCTTCAAAGCTGTTCATCTGGAGTGGCTTTAGGGAAAATGGGTTTGTCAGGGTATTTATCTGGACAGAATGACATACTCTAGTCCAGTGAAGACAGCAAAAGGACCTGGCCCGTAGCCCAACCTGAGCATCATCCCATTTCTCCCAAACCATCTACCCTGTGTGCAAAGAAAGAACAGAGAAACTCCTTTGGACTACTACACATTAAGTAGATATACTAACATGGGAGTCACATGAAGTTAGAACTTCACTGGTAGGTGTATGATGTTCCAAACCACAAGAGGATATTTTTATTAACATGTCAACTGCAGAAAGCAAGCAAGTCCTCTGTTCATATCACATTTCCACTGTTTCATATGGCTCAGGGGTCTGCCAGCTGGAAAAAAAATATTTCCAGTAGCTCTCACTGGACACAAAACTTCTGAGAGTCCAAATTTCCTATTATTGCAATGCTCGTTTTTAATTAGAAAACCTAGATGGTCAAAAAACATCAGCAGAAGGAAACCACTACTGTCAGCTCTACCTGATATGCATGGTACAGCGTTACTGAGACACCTCTGTGAACAATGTCAGGCAAGAAATTATGAGCAAAACTTTGGGAAAGCTGTAAATTTTAAGTGGGAGACAGATTATCAAATACACGTAACTACACGCATTTTCCTATGTGGAAAATTATGTATTTATGTACTACAGCCTGAACAAGTTGTTCCCAACCTGAAACTATCAAATATCCTGTAGTTAGCTAAATAAACCTAGTCTTCACTAATTTCACTGATAATCTACTTCAATATATTAGTAAATTTTTAAACCAACAGATGCCACTCAGTTATTTAAGGGTTACAAATTAAAAAATTCTTTCCTGCTGGATTCTAGGATTGTTTTCTTTTTCAGCTTGGGGTGGGGCTTTTTAATGAAACTACCTTCACTCCTCTCTCTTCTCTGGATTGATTCTTCTTTGGGGGGGAGGTACAGATCCCTCATGTTACAGTGCAACAAGACTGACACAAGTGCATTTCAGGTTTAGAAATACCCCTTAACTTTACTTCTCTCCTCTGAAGACAAGTGTCCTGGTTTCAGCTGGGATAGAGTTAACTGTCTTCCTAGTAGCTGGTACGGTGCTATGTTTTGAGTTCAGCATGCGAAGAATGTTGATAACACTGATGTTTTCAGTTGTTGCTCAGCAGTGTTTAGTCTAATGTCAAGGATTTTTCAGCTTCTCATGCCCAGCCAGCAAGAA
This sequence comes from Aquila chrysaetos chrysaetos, assembly GCF_900496995.4. Lineage (NCBI taxonomy): Eukaryota > Metazoa > Chordata > Aves > Accipitriformes > Accipitridae > Aquila > Aquila chrysaetos. Next base: position 12,881,054 of record NC_044004.1, read on the forward strand.
AGCTGGAGGGGCACTAGAAGTTGGCACAGGACAGAGCCGGGGCAGATCACCCAAACTGGCCAACGGGGTATTCCATACCATGGGACGCCACATCTAGTGTATAAACTGGGGGGAGTGGGGGCAGGGGAATCGCCGCTCGGGAACTAACTGGGTGTCGATCAGTGGGTGGTGAGCAATTGCACTGCGCATCATTTGTACATTCCAATCCTTTTATTACTACTGTTGTCATTTTATTAGTGTTATCATTCTCATTATTAGTTTCCTCTTTTCTGTTCTATTAAACCATTCTTCTCTCAACCCACGAGTTTTACTTCTTTTCCCAATTTTCTTCCCCAACCCACTGGGTGTGGGGGGAGTAAGTGAGCGGCTGCATGGTGCTTAGTTGCTGGCTGGGGTTAAACCACGACAAGAAGAAATTCCATCACCTCTTTTTTTTGCTTGAACCACCATTTCTTCGTACTGTTGTCTGTGTTTCTGAGCTTCTTCTGCTGGTTTTGCAGGGAGGTTCCTCAAATTAAAAAAAAAAAAAAAAATTAAAAATATCAGTATTTAAAGTTGGCATGCCTGTCTAAAGAAAATTCTAGACACTTCTAAAAGAAAAGCATATACTGCTTCTTGTCAAAATATTTGATCAAAGAGTAGAGCAACAGATCCTTGGAAAGAATTTTTTTTTTGCCAGAGTCAGCAGAAGAGAAGGAAAGAACACTGACCAGCTACGACTACTTTTATACACAAAATATGCTGAGTAATTTCCTTATGTTTGGTAATTTCAGCATTTTTATTATTAAACCAACTGAACCTACAGGCTGATCTTCATAAATAAAGGGAATATACTGGTATATACCAAGCTGGTAGTTTTGATTTAAACTGATCTCTACAAATAAGATGCAAGACCGTAGTTTCTCTTACTGTGCACCTCGTTTAAGACTTACATCCACAACTTACTTTACCCATGCAGTAATGACTCCTTACACCAGCTTACTTTTCCCCTCTGCTCTGTGAGGCCCCATTTCTATTTTAAAGGCTTAACTCCTTCCCCTCGCTTCTACAGCAACAAGTGGCACTGGAGTCATCCTCTATATATTCTCCAGTTATCAATACCAACACAGCCATTTTGATTTGTGATTAAAGGCTGGACTGGTAACATCTCTGCCATACAAATACACATGCTTATATGTCAGACCACATTAACTTTAAGCTAATTATATTTGTAATTAACATAACCGCTAGGTATCTCATACAACTACAGGATCACCAAAACATCAGAACAGGAAATGACGATAAGTATTTTGTTATTCTGTATTGTAGAACACTGTATTGTACTCCTAGGACAGTTTATATCTTTGATTAATAAAAAAGATATGCAAAAATTCACTTTCACATTCCCGTAAGGTGTCACACATAAGGCAGCTGCTAGCCATCAACACAGTCACCATTAATAGTGGTATGCTTTACTATTTACAACATCATATTCCCTGTACAGTATGCATAGCCATGTGATACATGCCTATGAATATTTTTTAGAATCAGGATTTTTACAAGAACAAGAAAAGTGGATTTTCACATTAATGTCATTGTTAACCACAGAGGACAACCTACTCTTTTCCAATTTCATTTCTGTAAATTGACCAGCATCTTTTTTAAATCCAAGTCTTTAGAAATGGTGTAAGTTGAGTAAAGTTTGGAAAAGAAAACCAGATGAAACAATGAAAGTTCTCCTAGCTTAAATTCCATCACTTAGATTATTTGTCCTGTCTCTTAACGACATCACCATACATGTGAGATTATGTTTAGTATCTATTACGATTCAACTAACACTCTTCCCAGTTAAAGCTAGAGGGACTATGGAATACTTACTGATTTTTGCTACAAGTTTTATCTAAACCTTACAAGTGAGTGCAAAATCAAGAGCAGTCATTTTGGAAAAAATCTCACTGCACTTTTCTTCCAGAAGTCTTAAATCTTTTTGTCATAGGAAATCAAAAAGAAATTACTTAAAGCCTAATAGGTAAAAAAAAAAAATAGCATGCAAACTGTAAGTAAACAATTAAAAAAGATTCTCTAGAAAGATTCATCAGACGACAGCACTGTTGTCCAGAGCAGTTTTCCCTACTAGACAAAAGAAATGATGATTCAGTTGTTTAGAATCTTAAAAATACCTTTTCTGCTAGAAGTTCCTCAGTCTATCAACAATAGGAAAGAAAGCAAAATCTGACTGTTATCCTGTAACGTATAACTAATTCAATCTATCTGAACACTGTACTTCTCAGTTTATCTCACATAAGGAATGATTTTCAACAGACAGGTTTTAAATACAACAAATAAGCTAGTACGTATTGTTTCCAGATGTACACAATAAAACCTGCTCTAACAATCACTCTTACATTGTTCTAGATGTCCCAAGAAGTCGTTACACAGTCTACCAGTCAAGCCAAAAAGTGTCTTAAATAACCCTACAACTAGACTACTTTGATATGAGCATTCTTCACACAGATTTGTTGATGAAAACACAGACCTATGTTATGCCAGCTCTTTACATCAATGCACAGCTATATTAAAAATGCAGACACCATGCCTGTAAAACTGGGTACCATTCATAAATTGAATAAACATGACTGAATTTGTGTAATTCAAGAGCAAACCATGGTAAAGCAGTTGTCAGCAAATTGTTACTGACTTAGCCTGCATATGCAAGAATCTCCTTGCAGTAACAGAAGCATGAAACAACTTATCAAGTACTTGACAAGCTTTAAAATGCGATGCTGAACCCACTGCAGAACAATCATTATATTGTTTCATTATTTACGGAGGTGTGGTCTTTCTCTGTGTAAACAGGACACTGTATCCTTGCTTCTCAATTTCTTTAACATATACCAGCTTCTCTTTTATGCTTATGTTCTGTCTGGGAAAATAAAAATCCCTTATTTGTGTTTAGGAGGTAGAATTACTCAAAACTAGAGCTCTGCTCTTCTAATTACCTCCTTTCACACAAAGCCATTGTTTTTATTATAAAACAGTTATTTTTGTTTGAATAATTTTTCTCATAATCATCCCACTTTCATATTCACTTGCCTGAAAAAAAACCCCACTACTTTAAATTTAAAATCATCTGTTTACATTAGAGTAATCAAATACACACAGTAAGAAAAGCTTTGCTAGCCTAATTTTAAAGAGACCTTCACTGTGGTACTTCCAAAAACTTACGCTGGTCTGTCCTCTAAAATAAGTGCTGTAGTGGAGAGTGGTTCAAAATCAAGATTCTTCCTCACATTCTGTTTAGGAGAGAGTGGTCTGTGAGCTCTTCCAGTTTTTTCTTCATATTCCTAGAGAAGAAAAAGACAGGGCAAGTTACAAGAGTGGAGAACACTAAGGTGATGCACGTAAGAATTTAAAAAGTCTACAAAAGTCTACAAAAGTCTTCACGATAATGCTTTCACATCTCTGCCCAACAGCAGTCCCTTTAAAGCTTTTCAACTGGAAGAAGCTCAGAACTGAAAACTGTTAAAATTTATGTTCAGGAGTGAATTTTGATGTTTTTTTCCATTCCATTTGTAGAAGCATCTTAACTTCCTCTGACTGACAGCCTGCTTTTACGAAGTACTGCTAAGAATCAGCTTACAAGTAGCAGATACTAGCTGAGGTACAAAATAAGCCCTATTTAAAATATTTTTGTTTTGATTTACATGGTTTTGAAACTGAAGCCAAAACCAGCCACAAGCTTCTTGTCTTAAAATCTCATGGTGAGATTTCTCCTACCCAAGCTATTTTCAGATGCAAGACTTCAATGATGGCAAAAAAAAAAAAAAAAAAAGGTTAAAGTCACGGTTAGGCAGAAACCCCACACTTGTTATGGTGCCCTGAAGTACAACAAGCCTAAATCATAACAGAGCATAATGTATTAACTTGTGTTTGTAATATAGACACTGACATACCAGAACAAGACTAGCAAAGAGGCACCAAGATGACTGGGGTCTGGAGCAAGTGACACGCAAAGAGAGGCTGAGAGAACTGGGCTTGTTCAGCCTTCACAGGAGAAGGCTTTGTTGGATCTTCGGTAGCTGTGGACAGTAGTAACAGGATGGTGAAGGCTGAATACAAGTCTCTGAGGCGCTTGTATAAAGAACAGGAAGACAACAGGCACAAACTGCTACAAGGGGAATTCTGGTCTTAGGAAAAAAAACCAACCATCACTAGGAGGGTAGTGAAACACTGGGACAAGTTTCCCAAGATGTGGTAGAACCTCTGACCTTGAAGGCATTCAAAGCTCAGATGGATGAGCCCTGGGAACCTGGTCTAAGCAGACTCTGCTCTTGAGAGGGGAGTTAGCCCCTCAGAAGTCCTTCCACCCTTAATTACTGTTTTACTATGATCTACATTAGAGGACTTGGCATTACATGTACCATACTATTTTTGTTTTTCCTACGAACATTGTTTTGGAAGACAATGTACCAAAACCACAACCTACTGGGATAAAACAACCTTTACACAACTTCCATCTACTCCAAAGCTTGCAGTACTATAGCAAACATGAAGTATTCAAAGTGTCAGTGATATACAAACAACAAACACGATTAAACAGTCCTACAGAAAAACCAAATCCATATTACAGATACTTTTACATTCAACCTTATTATGAATTTTGCCACTTCCAAAAACCTGCTTTCACGTGTAGCTTTTTTTTATTGTAATAGAAACGGCATAAACAAGTAAACTATACTGTGAAAACTAATCATTGCAAATAAGCACTATGAACAGTGTTCCAGCCATAGACTTTTTCCCATTAGCACAAACAGCTCCTCAAATGGTACCAATTTCTTTCTCTCAACCTAACCTGTCAATTATGTCAAAACTTCCTTGGGCAATAGAGCCAGCCTTTCCAACACAATCAGAACAGCCTGGATCATTCAGAAACTAAAACAGGATCCCCACCACTTGCAGAAAGGCCTTCTCCTCCAACCCCACCTTAAAAAAAAGGATGGATGAAAAACACACATGAATGCAGAGCAACATGGATGTGGTTTTCTACTCTTGTCTCGTACAATTCAATTCTAGTTCAAGCTAGTTCTGTGGGACTCATAGATGCAGGTCTGTGAAGGTCTCGGGAGATAGAAAACCCCTCTTTTTCCTTGCTAACTGGGCACTGTCTCAACAATCAATCCTATGATGCCAGCATTGCTGACAGGAAACATTGTCATGAATTTGGAATGTCTGGCTCATTAATACCAGTTAATACAGCTATGCATGACATCAGTTTGAAAGCAAGGAAAAGAATCAAGAAAAACGTATTTCAACCACTGAATAGTACTTAGCTTTGTTTAGTAAAGGGATAGTGCTCATGCTGACAAAGCTATTCACTAAAAAAAAAAAAAACCCTCCAGTGAGAAAATAAGCAAAGAAATCTAGTAAAAAAGGTATTGTGATCAACAGCTAAGACATTATTCTTGCATTAATAATTCCTTGCAAGCAGCTGATAGTGACCAGTGTATGAGTGCACCATCATAATGTGCTTCAGCTGCACCATCAACTGCAGACTATATCCACTGTGCTGACAGGAAAGAAGCAAATGGCTATACTTTCTCCCAGTTTCTATTAGAAGACTTACTTTTTTTTTTTATTAGCTATTTTTCACAAATTAACACCATCAAATATTAACCTCTATTACTGCTTCCATGGACAAAGTGAACCTTGACCCTAAATCTAACATTTTTATTCCTTTGAGACACTACTAGTGAAAGAAAAACCATTTTGCATCCACAAGCAACTGCTAATATGCAGACATCATCATATCGATCTCCCTAAAGCATCACAGAACTTGATATTAAACCACATGCACCCAATGCTTATTACAGTAGAAGTTACTGCTTAATTTTGGCTTACAAAAATTATTTTCAGGGTCTTCTTTCACTGAAAGCCAACTGCAGAGCAAAACTGCTTTTGGAAGGCAAGAAAAACTGTACACACTGGGCTGCAATGGGGATTTTATTCTGTACAGTAGAATTAACTTGGAAATCTCATTCAGCTAAGCACAAAGTCTTCCACACCAGCACTAAGCATATCATTCTTCCAAGAATTTATTGGTTAAGGAACGCTTTATTTTGGAATATGGGTGGCTAGTTACAGTACTGGCACACTAGTACAGTTATTCAAACCTCTTAAAAGAGCAAAAGCCCACCCTGCATTTCAGCAAGCATTCATTGACATGTTCTACTCAGCACTACCCTACAGTAAAGAAGCCAGCCCAGCACAAAAATGGGAGTGGCACATTTTATCAGATTACAAGTATGAGTCCTTTGTAGTAATTTCATCCTTTTCAGTGGTAGCCAAAAAAGAATAAAAATGTCTGTTGGTGACAGTCATTATCTACAAGACTGTTTTTTAATCAGGGAAAATTAAAAAATAAACAAAAAAACCCCACGAGCCCCAACACCCCCAAAAAACCCCAACACAACAAAACCAAAAAACACCCAAAATTCACAGAAGACAAAAGCTCGTGAAAATGACCTTTTATTCCAGTAAGAAGAGAATGCAATTTCAAACAGAGTACAATGTATGATACAGCAATGAAGCAGATTGAAGCCTCCACAAACTCACATTAAGAGCATCTGCTGACTGAGCAAGTAGAAGTATTTGCACGTACAGGCATACTGCAATAGGCTGAACCACACAATAGCTCATTTTAAGCTTTTTCTTTCTTTTTTTTTTTTTTTAACCAGACTCAAATCTCTCACAGGTACAAATAATTCAGCATCTATTTAAATCCTGTACTGTAATTAGGGGTTACTAACCTGATGTAGCTGCAAGTTAATTTTAGGATCAATTTAGGATGAGCTGATCATTTACAATTTAGAAAACATCCTTATCGCTGAGATCACTTAGGCTTTCTTCCAGGTTTCGTCTTAACCTATTCAACATTCAGCCACAATAGCTGAACTACTGTTTGAAGATGTTCTAAGAGAGCGTGCTGTAGATTAAAGCACCGATTTAAAAAAAACAAACAAACAAACAAAAAAACCCAAACCAAACAAACAAAAAATCCCACAGAAGCACACACCCCCGAAACCAAGTTTAATTCTGGGTGGAACCTGGCAGCTTTGCAGTTGAGACGCAAGAAGCTCGAGTCGTGGTGATCCACCGCAATTCTTCGAGCAGCTAACCTGCACAGGGATCCTAAACCATCTCTGCGGAGGCACACAAGTAACCCTCCAGAACACAGGGCAAGTGCTAAAAAGATCAACCGCGCTAAGCGGGAGAGGGCTGTGTGCCTTCTCACACGCACGGAGCCTCCCCGGGGACCAGCGAGCAGCACGGCGTGACCGAACCTACAGGAACACCAACTGTTCTATCAAGGTCATCTTGTTTTGGGGCTGTTTGTTCGAAGGTAACGACTCTCCGACGAAGTCGAATACGAAATATTCGTGCCAGGTGCCAGAGTGGCAGACACCAGACCGCTCGGCTCTCGCTCCGCCGCTAGCCGCTTTGCGCGGGATGGGATGGGATGGGATGGGAGGCGGCCGGCCGTGAGCGCGGCCGCCCGTCGGTTCCCAGGAGCAGCCCCGGCCGGCCTGGGCCGCCGCCTTCCACCCCCGCCGGGGTCTCGCCGCCCCGCCTCGCCTCGCCTCGCACAAAGGGGATCCCCTCCCCGCGAAGTTGGTTCTCTACCGGACCCAGCAAAGCGATCTACAAGCGGACGAGGCCGGCTTTACCCCATTCGCGCTGAAGCCCGCGCCCACCCATCCCGTCTCCCCCAGACCCAAGCGCCCCGCAGCCAGCCAGCCGCCCGCCCTGCCCTGCCCGCACCCACACCGCGGCCTGGCTCACCATGAAAGCTGCGGTCCTTCACAGGCAGCGGCGCCGGAGCCCCATGCCCGCCCCCCGCACCGCGGGCCTGGCTCCCCGCCGCGGCGCCGCCCGGGCCCGCACGGCCTCGCGGGCCGCCCGCCCCGGCCCGGCCCTGCCCTGCCCTGCCCTGCCCGGGCCGCCCTCCGCGGGCGCAGCGCCTCCGCTCTGCCCCGCCCCGCCAGCCCCGCTAATCACCCGCGGAGCCGGCGCGCCCGATCGGTTCTCTCCGTCTCGCCCAGCGCTGCCTGAGCACGCACGGCGGCGGCCCCAAGGGGAGAGGCGGCCCCGAGCCCTCCTCGCTGCGCGGGGGAACCGGCCCCGGCCCCGGCCCCGGCCCCGGCCGCCCCGGGGAGGCGAGCGCTTGCCCTGCCAGGCGCCCTGCTCCGCCTGGCACAAGCCTTCCGCCTCTTGGGCCGCCCGAGCAGCTCTTCCCGGCCCGTTTCAGCTCTAGGTCCGAGGTGGGTAACAGCAACCTTGCACCAGCTCACGTGCAGTAGCTGCCACGCTCCTCTTCACCGTGGCCTGCAACAGCGCGGAACTGCGTGCGCTGCCTCGGGAGGCGGCCGCGTTCCCGACGCACGGCCAGCTCGCCCGCCCGCCCGCTCTCCGCTGTTTTCCCGCTCCCGCGCTCCCCGGCCCCGCGTCGGGCCTTGCGAGGCTGTGCCCTGCTGAGACTGCCCCCGTCACCGCGCCGAACGGCTCCGTCACCGCTAAAACTCACCAGCCCTTACGTCAGCCCCGAAGGAACAGCAGCAGCGCTGCGCTGACATACCTCCTACAGCGTAAGCAGCTTTTCAGTACAACTCGCGCCCTGTCCTCTTCAGACAGCTCTAAAAGATAGATACGTAAATCTCTTCCACGGTTCGGACAACTTCCACGTCACATCAAGTATTTTGCCTCAGTCCAGATGAATTAAGTTTGCCATTTTCCCTTTGGCCCAAAGCGCTGTTACCTAACTCGGGGGAGATACCCAAGTCGCTGTGGCACCGCCTTTGGTAAACCCACATTTTATCCTATTATCTATTCATCTGCAACCGTCAGTTGTCCTTTTCTCAGCACTGTACTAAGGGTTTCATACTCCTCGACCTCATTGACTATGGTTTGCAGCTGCCAGGCTGCATTGCTCATGGCCTTTGTCGAGGCCTGATCCTGAATCACAAAATGAGAGCAGCAAGGACAGACCTGAAAACAACCAAAGTCACTTAAGTATTCTGCTTTCAAGAGGTGGCTTTGCAAAAGCTGAGATAACTTGTTTTCTCAAAATGGCTAGCTGTTACATCAGCTGTTGTATTCAACCTGTGACTTCTCATCTAGCTCATGGATGCAGCAATATTATACCAAACGAGGAACAGCTCAGTCTTCAAAAGCACTTCAGCTTCATTCCTGCCACCGCCAATTAACCACAGACATCTGCCATCCAAGCATCTAGTGTCAGAGCACTAATAACTACCACAACTGCAAGTCAACGTAGCTCATGAAAAGCACTACAGACTCCGATGCTAACGCTTTTTCTCATTAGCTATCTGAAGCAGTAAATTATCGCACATATCAAAAAACATATATGTAAAATTACAGCTGTTAACACAGAAGAAACTTAAGATCATGAGGAAGAGCAACCTCTAGGTAGACAACAGTATTCCTGTGGTAAATCTCTGTGGTTTCACAGGCTGAAAATAGAAAGATATTGCAGCTCTCCTAGACACAGGAAACAGCCATATGTTGATCCACAAAAAGAGGAGTTCAACCAACTATGCATTCTGCAACACACTGATTGGGAGAGAGTGATGCCTGGTGACATGGGAAGATAATTCTGTGGGGTGAAAAGCTCAGCATGCTCTGTAACTCAAACCATAGCTAGCCACACATTACACAGACAGTTGGTAGCAGTCATTATTTTTGGGCTGCCGCAACTATAAGAGTACCTGAGGCTACTCGAACAAGTTACGCACAAGCTTTAGTTACACGAGATTTTTTCCACCTCATTCAGTATGCGAGATAGGAACTGGACCAGGATTGCACAAGCAAACAGAAAATTGTTTTTTCCTAGGTTTTGAGTCTGACTGCTACCTAAATATTGCTTCAACGTTCCCTTCTGTTCCTTCATAGCTTTCTACTGCATGTCCATCTCTCCATCTGCAATCTCCTGCTTTTTATTTATAAAGTGGTTTACCAGATAAATTTACGCTGGTACGCAGCCAGGACTTCACTGCCCTCCCTTGCCCTTCTGGCCCCTCGCAGCAATTTTTTTGTGCCACCATTAAGTAGTTGTGTGACTGTACAATACACTAGACTGGGGAAATGATACTGCTAAAAACTAACCTTTTGTTTTGTTGGATTAGTTTGGTTACTCTGGCAATGTCTGCTGTGGGGCAATGTAAATGTGGAAGGAAAAGGAGCAAGCAGCAGGACTGTTTCTTTCAGAAGCTTAATTGAAACCAGCAGATCATGAAACTTGTGACAATCTTCAGGTTGAGAAACTAGGATCTGATTCTTGACATGGCACCAGGCCATAAAAAAGTCATTTTAATGGAGGCTCTTACATACACAGTAATCAAAAGAGAACTTAAGGAGTCCATCACCTCAGGCAAAGATCAGATTATGAAAATACCCTTCAAAACTTAACAGAAAGAGAATACAAACTGCTGAGCTCAGATATTAAACTTTCAAACAACTCCTTAAGGGATATATATGAGGGCTTTTTATGTAACTCCAAAACCAGTACAGAACTATTCTGAAAGGCAATTAGTTTATCAGTTACTGATCTAACAACCTGAGAAATCCAAGTTGCATGCTCACCCTGCACACTTTGCCAAAGTGATCTGGCAAGTTCTACAATTAATTAATGGTTCAAGAACCGTCAGCCCTACTTGCTTTACCCATTTCTCTACATATTTAATCCTCTTACATTATAGAAAGGATACCAGAGCAGAAGACAGCAATGTGATGACAGAATTTGACTGAAATAATGTTAAGTGCGTGAAGTTTTATCTTCCACCAGCACATCCTTCTCATCTGTTAGTACCACAGTATTCTCCCATTCTATACGTAACAAATTAGGAATCCGTAAGCAACGTAAGGGTAAGAGGCTATAGCCAGTTCACATGAGGAAAACCTCACACTACCTATTTTTAGGCATCATTTCAAGTGCTCTGAAATTTCCCCCTTTTCCCTTGAGAAGTGTCTACTTGTCTCTTCTGATTACAGGTGATACAGAACTTGGGCTTGCAACTGTGGTCCCATGCAATCACACTGAAGTTAAATGAATAAAATAATGCACACATCTTCCAAAAGGTTAACAGTAAAGAGAGAACCAGAAGCCACATACCCTGCTTTGCAGTCCTGTGCTCCAGCCACGGGACTATTTTAACAGTTTTTACACATACGTGTTTTTATAGCATCATATTTTGAGCAACGGAGGCATCAAATTAAGGAACATTTAAAACCTAGGCCTAGATAAGGCCAAGTTAGGTCTTCCAAGAAAAAGCAACAGTTCGCTGTTTTGGAGTCTCACCTCTAACCATGCAACGTGCTACATATCAGATGGTTCTCACCCTCAGGGTTCATGTTTCATTTGTGCTATATGTAAATAATTTAAGTGCTTTTTGGTTCACGCAGAGTGACATGCTTTATTAAAAAAAAAAGGAAGGAACCTAGAATAGTTCCCTATATTTGAAGTAGAGACAAAACATACCTATGAACCATGTGGCTTAAGAATAGCTCTTCATTGTCAAATGCAGGATCTTTAATCAGATTGTAAGAGCGTAGTGTTACAAGTGACTCCAATGTGAGTCACAGTAACAAAAAAAACCCCTACTGCTTAGAACACTGAAAAGGATGTAACTTGATCTGCATATACAAACATGTGCACAGCTTCCCTATATACTGATACTATCTGATACACTGCAGTATCAAACAAGTGGAAACATCTACAAGAAAGGCTTCTGGGAGGGCAAGCTGCTTGAATGCTTGAGCAAGAGAATACAAGCTAAATGTGTCTTTTACTTTTTTTTTTAATGAACATCTACCAGAATAAAATACTACCAACACCTGCTTTTAGCATATCCCTTAAATGTCACTTCCAGGGACTGGGAGTACACTAGATATGGACTTCATGTAAAAACATAATTTTACATAAACCGTATGTGCACTCACTGATCTCTCCGCCTCAATTTTCTGTATAGCCTCAGCACCATATCCTTCCAAATAATCTCTCAGCAACTTTTTCTCCCGACATTTCACATTAGTGCTGATGTGGCAGAAGAAAACTTATCCTTCCTATCTAGTCTCAAATAACATGCTCTTCAATCTGGCTGAAGAGCATGTCAGAACTGTCCCCCTCGCTCTGAGTGAGACACAGAAATAAAAAGACTCTCTATGCCACGTCAGCTTCATGCTGACGCCATTCTGAAATGGCCAAGGCACCAGGTTAACTCCAGGATATAGGAAAGGAGTCACAGGAATATGGCATTTTATCTTGCAAGTTCTCAAATCAGTTGCAAATACCACCTCAAGTACTTGCAATCTTCAAGGCAGCGTAAAAGTCACCCAGGAATACCATCTACTTTGCAATGCACAACGACTCAGTATTATTATGCTGTTCAGATACCCAGCACAGCACACAGTTACTATCTTTGTTTGCAAACGGCTGTCAATGTAGGTAAGCACATGCAGGCTTGTATAGCTACATGACTTCAGTACATACACCAAACTAGTGCGAGAAAAGGTACTTCACTTGATACTTTTAACCATATTTCACTTCCTCCTCTTTTTTCAAATCCCTCTGCTAATTTCTCTTCTGCTTCCTCATCAAGATTTGTGCATCCCTAAGGATCTCTGACCTTTTCAAGTTTGATACTTGTTTGCCCTTAGAAATGATAGAAAAGCAAGGCGATAAGTCTATTGCACTAAAGCCTCCTTGAGTGGTTTTCTAGATCCATGTTTGCTTTTGTGATCCCCAAAATTACCCTTGAAGCGGTTACTGGTGCCAATTTTTTATGTGTCTAATAAAAGCTTCTTTTGTACTCATACTGATAGTGTGCTTCATATTATCTCTCATCATCTGTTTGGACTGGTGGACTCTTGTGCATTCTGTTTTTAGTTTTACAAAAAACTGTATCAACATGTAAATTTTCCTGAATATAATTTTCTTTACAACTTAAGGTTCAGTCTTGAGGAGAAAAGAGTGTAGCTTTTTAAAGCTACACACAAATATGAATAAAATATATGAAGAAAGGCAACATACCTTCATAGTCTAGCTTAAAGCAATAACTATTTCCATGCTTTAATATTAATGAAACTGTTTCACTGAACTTTGTCATGCTAAAGAGACAACTTTGCAATAGAGCAAAAGAAAATTTTTATGTGAAAATTACTAACTGGCGCAAAAAACGTGTAATAAAATCACATTGAAAAATGAGATCAACTGTCCTCTGAGAGAGGGAGAATGAGAACATAAAATGTGAAGAAATATTTTCCCAATCTTTCTTCTGAAAGACACTTATGGAAAAAGTACCAGTCTGGCTTTTTAAAATCCTTACATCCAGATCCTCAGGGTTTCCAGTAACACACATACAGTAACTCCTTTCATTTTGCAGAGCCAAAGAACATCAGCTTTGTCTGTTGTTGCTAGTGAGCATAGTAAGAGTTAGCTTTTCAAAACCTTCACCTCCCCCCCATTCTTTAATTTTAGATGAAGTTTGAGATGTATAAACTGGAAGACAGACAAAGAAAACCTTTGGGTCAGATTTCTTGGGAGCTTACTTCTGTTTAACACAAAAATAACATATTGAAGTCTAGCAAAGCTTTCTCAATTTTACATTTTAGCAATGCAAGTTCTAGTCTCCTGTTAGGATAGGCAGTTCCACCACAATATTTAGAGGCTAACACACCTGCCTTTATGGATTTATCTCCAGCTTTGTTTCATAATAACATTTTGCCAAGTATTTGTGCGATGCAACATTCAGAAGCATGTGTCGGTATTTCCAGGCTCTCTACGGACTTCTATTTTCATTCAAAAACCCAAGGGGGGAAGAAAAAAAAAAAGTCCGAAAGCCTCCTCTGTGTTACTTATCAGCATGCACGGTGGAAGGTTACTACACTGAAAAAACTTACTGGCTACACAAAGATGTAGGTGTTTAAGTATCTATCTATAAGCACTAGCAGACACACAAATGCCAGCTGCACGTTGGATTCTCATTTAACAACAAATAAGAACAAACTTCCAGCGATGCATCAGGTCTTCTGAAAAGATGTCTTCCCTGGCCTTGAAATTTTGGGGGTAGGAAGAGCTGTGTACTTCATCCTCAAAAGTCAGGCATTTTCCCATGAATTTGTGGCTTCCTGCATTTAAAAATAATCTTGTGCCATGTGAATTTATGTTCCACCTAATGCTAAGCATCAGCTTGGGCTACAAAGTAACTGTTTCAATTAAGACAGACAAACTTTATGATCTCACTGGACAACTTTAGACTTACTGCATTTCCCCTAAAACATACCACTGGCATTGAAACAGACCCTTCAGTAGAGACTAGCAGCTACCATTTTAACTGCAATAACAACTAACAATTTAAACACTGACTGTTACACCTGTTTAGGACCCCTCCAGCTTCCACAGCTTTTGACCCAGGCAATTTATAAGGAGTTTTAGAGAGTGATGAAACTAAAATAAAAGCTTTAACTTCTTAAAGCTTTTTAACTGGAAAAGGAGGGAAAAACCCCTCACTTCCTTTCAAAAAATACTTTGTAGCTTGTCATAACTGTTAAAACTGATACTCAAATCTTATTATGTTCTATTAGCCTGATGTTCGTAACATACTCTGTGCTTTCACATGTTCGTAACATAAGGGAAGAAGTTCCAATAACATCAAAAGCAGCACTTGGCAGCTAGACTCTGCTAGATTATAATACCTGGGTGGGTCATATTACATTCTTTTATTATTAAAATACTCAGGAACAATCCTTCTGCCATAGTATTAAACTACCCTTTCATTTACTATGGATGGAAGCTATTACTCTTGCTTTATCTGTTTAAATATGATAGTAGATTTGTTTGAGGCAGGTAATTTTCAAGTCAGGACAAGAGCAACACACTCTTTGTAGAGTAATACAGCCTACTGCAATTGCCGAATCATCTATTTAGTACAGTTCTTGTTCAAAAAAAAGATATTTTAGGATTTCAGTGACAAAACAGGTTTGGTTTCTTTACTTATTTTTATTTACTTTCACAAAAATTAGATGCCCTTTACATATGATTACAATAAAATATTTTTAATTGCATCAGAAGACATGAAATAGCAGTGCATTAAGGCAACTTGCACACTTTGGGTTTAATTCTTAAGTGGGAAAATTAGTTACACCTTTATTTCTAGAGATTGCAACAAGAATAAGCATAGGTTACTTTTAGACTAACCACAGTAACTATGCCTTCTTGTACTGCAACTCCACTTCTGTTTCTTTATTCTTAAAAAAAGGAACTCAGGCACACCATGACAGATCTAAATCCTGCCTTTTTGAAGGCTGACAAGTAGAAATGAACCCAGAGGAGGAGAACACAGGAAGTGACTCATTTACACCCTTGGACTTCTACTGCAGAACAGAAACAACGCACTAGACAGTTTATAACCTAGAAAGCTTTAAAGTGTGAACGAAGTCTACATGTGAACACTGAGCCTGCCATTAACAGCTATAGCCATTAGTCACAATGATTTATCCAGTGATCTATCCAAAGACAAACTCAGTATGTGCAGAAGACAATGCTCTATCCAAAATGGCAGATCTAGTTCCTGCCAGAATCAGCAGCCAGCTTGAACTAACCACTTCCTCTTCAAAAGGCCCTGAATGGACCATCTGAATACAGCGTAAAGCATGGTTAAGACAAATGCTTAGAAAAGCTCAGTATTTTTAGACAACTGCCACCCATCAGCAGAGGGCTGCAGAAGCGGAACACATGGCAGCAGCTAGCCACGCTGCACAGCTTCCATCTGGAGTGCTCTTGCACATGGAGCTGCACAAGAACCTCCCCACATCAGTGGTCAGTGGACTTTTCTCTGGTCGTTTTGGGTTTTTTTTGCGGGGGGTGGGGGGACAGGATGGACATTTTTGGGGGTTGGGTTTTTTGTGTGGTTGTTTTATTTTTTTTTCCCCCTGGATAAAACACACTGCTCTCAACAGGAGCTCCTGTCTGCCTAAAGCATGGGTTGTAGTAACTTCTTTGAGTATTTCTTGCTGGGTGCTGTTGCTATGCAACTCTTTCCCACCTAATAGGTTCAAGCCAAAAAAACCAGACTTTGAATAAAGTGATTTTATTAATCAACTACGATTATAGCTTAAAAAAAGGAAAATCAAGTGAAGAGCGAGTCGAATAACTGACCCAAATAAACTTACAAAGGTTTTTCCTAGAGTACTGTTAGAAGCTTAACTCTTCATCCCATAAAAAAGCATCACCTATGAGCCAAGCAATGTATTTAGCTGTTTCAAGAGCTCCTTTTCACTTTATCATATGCTGCAGAGTAAGCCTCTTAACTACAATTCATTTTAATTGACTGAAATGTTGATCCCACATATAGTCATGATCTAATTATTACAGAAAAACGTAATTGGTAAATCATGTTGATTTATTTCCTGGTAGTGCATCACTCCTAAAAGAAATCCTATTGTGTCTCCAGCTGAAGACAGCCCAGTTGGGAAATTTTATCAGTGGTACCAAAAAAGAATGAGACTTTTCCATCTCCCCGTCTCCTCTAAAGAAACAAATACAGGAACAATTGAAAAAAAAAAAAATCAAAACAGTTTAGTAGGAGGGGGTGGGAACACACTGCTGGCAGCTTGTATGATAGAAGCAATATTGTATTAATGTGATCATCAAGGCTGAACAATCTGACTCAAATGACTTTCCTGTAGTGGTAAGGGCAGAACAAGCAAGTTGTACTGAAAAGCCTGGCTGTAAGCTCTTATGCTGCCACTCCACCTACTGCACGCCTGCAATCTGCTCCTGGGGCCTCGCACAGACAAACTTGTTATCTACAGCTGCACATAAACCCCTGTAGTTTTCCACTGCCGCTGAGGTGGGCAGACTGTTTTCATCATTGGTGACTTCAGGGCAGGAATCCAACTCCCCAGCAATTCATTTATTTAAAAGCATATCCTTACGGGGAAGAAAAAAAGAAAAAAAAAAAACCAAAAAACCAAAAACGGTCTCCCCTACCCCCCCATGAGAGCACACTATGGCTTTCAGAACAGGAATCCTTGTACATTTGGGAAGATGACAATCCCCAGGTTAAAAATCATAGCTACTCTATTATTCAGGAACTGCCATTAGAAATTCTAAATATTCTGATATGGAATGTCAACAAATGAGATCATAGAATATTTAGACATTAATTTATGAGTAAACATTGTTATTGAAAGGCCTCAAGTGTTGAATTTTACTGGTGTTGAAACTCAAAGAAAATTAAGACATTCCATTGAACTCTTTGAATTCATACAGTTAAAAGTTAAATCGAACAGTCTTCATAGGGTCACAGCACATTTGGAAGGGAAAAAAAATTACACACTGATTAAAAAAATGGATTTTCCTATTACAGAAAAAAAGGTACTTACACTACAGAAAAAAAAAATTTCATTTAAGACGCTCCTTTGGGGAAGATAACTGTAATGCATCTGTAGGATATAGCTAAAAATCTGACTTTCCTCTACACACGTTAGCCTCTTAATACACAAGATCTTGACTGGCCATTTGCAAACAAGTTCTGTGAAGACTGATCACATGAGAAGACAACCAAATGATATGCTGAGAACAATGTTACCTCTTCTTGAATTTTTAAAGGCATTTCTTTTTCAAGAGCATTCACTAACAAAACCACTGGGGGGAGGAAAAAAAAAAAGTTGCAAACATATGGTATTTACATCTGCTGTTCTTGTCAATCTTGAGAAGAGTTCCTGAAAGAAACAGTGGCCACAAAGCCTAGCTCAGCTCTACAGTCTATTGGAAGGGAAGAGAATTTAACTTCAGTGGTTATTCTCAGTGAAGTACTGTCATCCGACTTTTAGTGCGTTTTCACACATCAATTACAAAAGCAACTAGCATAACCAGTTCTGCTCGAGCAGGATTCCTGAAGATAATTGATACAAAAAATGATTCATGCAAGCCTCCATTGTAAATGCACTTCCAGCTTCTCAGACGAAATTACTTATTCTGACAGCTTTTAAGCTTTAAAACATTTAACTGGATAAAAACCATACAAAAGCTCTTGGTGACCATGCAAAGCAATCCAACCTTAGCATATGCTAACATTGATTCTTCATCAAAAGACTAATATTCATGCATATTGTCAGCATTAAAGGTAGGACAAACAGCAATTTAGCTGGATTGATTTTAATTCCCACATTGTTGAAACAGAGTATGATACTATATTGTATATACACTAGTTAAACAAGTGAGTGCTGTCAGAAGAGTTTTTATAGGACTTGAGAAGAGGCTTATGTGCTCAAAAACCTGTCCATTCTTTTGGTCAGAGGGGAAAACAATGCTACTTCTCACATATTGTGCCTGGCTCGCTTGTATATGTACAGCCATCTTCAGTCATGGTATAACAACATTCAACTTGTGAATGGCAACTGAAGGTTGAGAGTCTGGAGTTTTCATCATTTATTTACTTAGTTTACAAGTAGAAAGCAGGAAGGAAATAAGAACTGGTACATCTAAGATCAATTTTTAACCACTTCACAGTTCAATTACTTTTTTTTTTCTCTTCTGTACTTTACATAAGCACATATCTTAAAATTGCATTCTTTATTGCAAATTTCTTTCAATCCCAGACAAGATTATTATGGGGAAAGTATCAGAACAATGTACAATAAAAATGTATTTTAAAGATTGTTCCCTTTATATAAGTTTAAAAAATGTGCACACAAACACATCATCCTTATCTTTCAGAAGACTATTTAAGTTTGCAGTCAACTTTGTTCATCTCATTCTGGAAAAAAAATAATTTTTCATCCATATAATAAAGGTATCAGAAGATGGAACCACGAACATACCAACAAACTCCCTACAGGAGTCTACAGCCAAATTAGTAGGATAGTCACAGGGCTCTAATTAGTTACCTGGCACAAAGGATTTCTTTGATATCTGTCCAGAAGCAAAAGAAGCTGACCTGAAAAAGGATTGTTCGGTGGCTCAGTCACCTTAGTTCCTGTGCACAAATAGCTTCATAGCAAGCAAGTACAATCAAATGGATTTCCCTAGGTATGTGAAATTTGAGGACTGCTACAAACAGAAATTGATAACCATAGCTACTACTACAGTCAGGCTATTTTGTGGCATCTTAGATAATCCAAAGAACTTTTGATAGTCTAAAGTTACACACAACTTGAATTTTATTTTTTCCTTTTTTCAAGATGGGAAACCATAATCAAGTAAAAATCACAATGAAGATTTTATCACCGTTCCTCTAAGTTGCCTTTCAGAATTAACTTAGACCAAGATTTTGCTAATAGAAACACTACTCAAGAGCCTCTGTAGTTAGGCAGATTGAGTCTCCTACAATCTATCAGCTAATGAGTATTTCACCACATAGACAATAACATGACTGTAAGCACACAATTTGCAGGAAGACCCGGACTCCATGGTATGAATAATTTGGGGTTTTTTTTCCTTGAAAAGAAACAGTAAGTCAAGCCTGAGCAGCCAGAGAATGGAAAGCCTCTTGCTCAATAAATAACCCCTGTTTCAAGTACCAGCACCAACAGAGGCAGGAACTGGAACAGGAGGGAAAGCATCAAGCTCAAAAGGATGGCACAGTCTACATCTCCACCCTTTCCCAGACTTGAGGCATCTCAAGTAACAGACTCTCAGAAGCCTGTCAGTTTTCTGCCACCAGTAAAAAGGCATGAAATGCTTTAACAGGGTGCTGAGTATCTCTTCAGTACAAATCCAGATGAATACCCAAAAGGGCAGACTGATGAAAAGTTAGTTACAAGGGCACACCAACGCACAATTCTTTTGTTTCGTGCTGCTGACATGATGTACATTAGAAAGAAGTCTGTCAGAGCACTGAGTCCTATGAATGAAGACAGATAATCCTGCACATAAAGAAGACAGAAGGAATAAAGTGTACTATGGGATGGCAAGGAAGCAATACTCATGATAACTGTGCCCAGCAGCACATGAGCAATGTCTAACCCTTTCTCACCAAGTCTGCACAAGCCCAGTTGTGTAATATAATCAGAAATTCATGGTGTGGAGTGACAGGTGACTTGCTGCTACAAATCACTATGTTAGCTCAAGAGATCAGACAGTAGGGTTCAAAACCCTGCTGATTTCCCATGATGTCCAAAAAACTGACTCTCTCTTCTCTCCCTCCAGTTTGGTTTTCTTGAAGCGTATAGAAAGTTACACAAAATGCCATGTTAAAAGAATACTTAGATTTTTAATTAGTCCCTTCTGTCGAGGTGGCATTTTCCACTTGGACTGTGTGCTCTACACACTTCACTCAATACATAGAGCTGACATTGTTCAATTAACAATTATGATTTGCCATCATTGTTCAGGGCCTCGCAGCTCCCTGCACAGTCCTCAAGAAATCTTTTACATGAAGACAAGTTCATGTAAAGAGTGTTCCACAATGTTTTCCACATCTCTTTGTGTAAGTCAGTGTGGTAGTCAAGTCGTGAAACACTGGTGATCAAGATACGAAGTCTCAAGCTCAAAAACAGTCACCAACTTTACATCTCCAAACAATTGGCTTCTCAGGGCACCTAGTGTTTATAGTGGATTTCACATAATGCAAGTGTAACTCCCATTGCACTGAGCTTTAAGGAAGGCCCCAGCACTTCTGGAAAGAAAAATAAGTTTAAAAAAAAAAAAAAATCAAGCCCAATTTCAAGTAAAGCATACATAAAGAGCTGACAATTAACAGCCACCCATAAAAGAAATAGTTTAGGCACTTTGTTTAATGCCCCACAGGAGACTGAAATAGTTTACTAGGACACTAACCATTTACCTTGATCACAGCCATCTTCCGCAACCCCCACGTTTCATCGCATACCTCCAAATTCTTCAATACATGAGATAAGGATCTTTCCAGCACCTACTCTTCTGGCCACGGAAATAAAATACATACCTCAAGGCAGAAATAGAGTCACAGCATTTATTCCTCTGGCCTAGTACCCTTTTTTCCAGAAAGAAGAAAGCACTGGTGTTGGCCAGCAGGCATCATCCCAATAGCCACATGCTGTCACCTCCTCCACTTACACATATGCAACTTCTTTAGGCACAAATCAAAGGGCTAAAAGCATGCCTCTAAATGGGAAAAAAACTGCAACACAAGTGCTACTTCATCATTGTCAAAGCAACCTGTGAGGGATAACCTAAATCGGGATGTGCTTTGGAGTGCTGGTGAGGCTTGATTAGTTATTTACAGGGTTACTCCTGTCTCAGAAAGTCTACATTTCAAAAATAACTTCAGGAAAGTGCCAAACAAATTAGAAAGGATTAGTTATTGTCATCCAAGAGGCACTGGAGACAATTGTTTCAGACTTGCAATCTTTCCAGAAACTCACTAATGGTTGGAAGCCATACCACAAAATTCTTTAATAGCTACTTTTTTCTAACAAATTTAATACAACCATTCAAAGCTGTACTGTTCCAAGAACACTGAATACTCATGACATAAGGTAGTTTGGATCTAAAGGAAAAATATTCACAGTAGCAGCAGCAAAATGTTAATAAAGTATTTACCCACTTTTCAAAGAACAGATGACTACAATAAAATACACTGCTAAGTGTCAGAGTACTGCAATTATTAAGCCTCTTCAATTGTGTCATCAAAAATCTTTGGTGAACACTTTCAGAACTGTTAATTATATCAAGACTAGCTGTAGATAAAGCCTGAATGATTGATCACAGTGACAACTTCGAAAAGCTACTTAAACTTCACTTAAATTAACAGCCTAGCTACAGCTAAGAACAGTCACATGACACACCTGGATTTCCAGACCACTTTACCCTAAATTAAACAGCACAGTCCTTCAAATCAGCATTCTCATTTCACATACAGCAGCTGGTTTTGAAGTTCTTACTATGTGGTCTCTCTCCATGCAAACCTTCCTATTCCCACAGGATGTTTTCTTCTCCCCAAAAGAGCAGCTCATAAATTACTGACCACGTAGTTGGATTTCACAAGATCTTTCCCCACTGGGAAGGCAGGTTATTTGATTCACTAGCAATATGCTTGGGTTCATCTGTAGTAGAATCAGTCCTCTGAAAAGTTATGTTTTCAACAATGTTATAATGCTATAGCTTGAGAAGTGATATGCAAAGAAAGAGAAAAGGGGTTTTCACTGTGGTTTTTTACTCTCTTATGACACACTAAGGAAGGCCTGAAAAGGTTTTTGTATAACCTCTTCACCCCCCTCCCTAGCCCCCAAAACAGCTGCTAAAGTTTGACAGATCATGGATCTAACTACTGGTGAATATAAGCAACAGACACACACATAAAAACCAGCATCAAAACTACTTAAGCAGCAATGAAGACAGGGAAAAAACTAAATTCTTTGGTGTGTCTGGTACTTTTAAAGTTTTTCTCTATTCAGGGAACCACTTCAACAAACAATTTCAATACACACTCCCTCTTGGACTGTACTGTACAAGGAAAAACAAATTATTCCATTCACTTATCCTGAACTGTATTATATTGTTCCAACATTTCAAGTCAAGAAACAAATTTTCATCAAGGCTTACACATGGAAAATTTCAACTCCAAACAGCAAATACTTCAGAAAACAAGGAATAGGTGAAACTAGCATTCCAACACAAGTTTCTGGCACTCTACCACATTCACTCTATTTTGAATTTATGTATTTTTAATTACTATTTAAGCATAAATAAGCCAAGGCCCAGCAGAACACAATTTCCCTTCAAACAGCATCTTATAGATGGGTCCAGGACACAAAGGCCACAAACCAGTGAAAGCCAGACCAAGATAAAGGAATTTGAAAGATTTGCAAAATACCTACTAAGCTTGATTATAAAAAACAAATACACTTTCACATACTTTGAATCTTCACATGAAATGCTTTATACCAAACTGGTATGTGTTTTCATGGAGTACTCAATGTAATGACCATGTAAGAACACATTCTTTTGAACGGCACTGTTATAATGGAAGTAAAATTTCAATGACGAACCTTCTTTGACACTGTCCAAGAAATTGTGCGCAACTCATCAAACAAACAGGCTTCACAGTCGTTCATACAGATCATAAACTTAACTGGCTTCTACATTCACCACTAATACTAACACAGAATTAAACAAATACCTTTTGCGTTTTCTTTGGATCTTTCTGTGAGTTTTCTCTGAGGGGTACTTTTCCAAACAACTTCCATCCCACATCATTTTGTTTTTCAAATCTTGCACTTTGCTTTCTGACAAACAAATTCCTGCAAAAAAAAGTTTGATTAAGAAAAAGGGTTGATTAATTATAATAAACAGAAGGATAGACAATTTGCTAACCTTATGTATCCCAATCACATAGTTCAATTCCTCTTGTGGTTGTGCTAGTAGGCACTGTTTTCCATCCTCAAGAGGTACATCATGCAGTATTATCACCATACTAGGCAACAGACTTGGTTAAGTAAGAATTTTTAGTAGATAAAAAAAGTTCATTTGTAACTTTCTAAAAGTGGCCTTCTTTTTTACCCTCCCTCTAGATAATTCAGCCTCAGTCTTTTACAGTAAGACTACGACACTAAATCTTTTTGTATAAACATTCTCCACCCGCCTGTTACAACACCCTACTAACCAAAAATCACAAAAGTTGTAGACATAGCAGCCTTCTACTGTATTTGATCTGCTTTCATAAAAGATTATTTTTCCTGAATAACCTTAAAAGCAGCTATCAAAACACATTAATTCTGAAGTCTCTCTGAAATGTCTCAAATTAACCCGCTTAAACACCGTAGTAACAGTCATAAAGCTAGACATAAAGCCACTGAAAATTACATTACTTTTATTGATGTTACAAGTTTTTAATCATAAAGCCATATGCCAGACCTGCATCTTCTCACCACAACTATGTTTATCCAAAACTGGACATACAGTACAGACCAGTCTTCATGCTTTTGGTAGCAGTCAGCTTCTCCAAGAGCAAAACAGATGTTCTACACCCATGGCATGTCTGGATTATTGAAGTAACAGATTCTCTTTTGTCCTACTGTCTAGTTCAGTGAATATTCAGATACCTCCAGGTTAGCTCAATTATTTACACACCTTGTGGTAGGTTTTTCTGGGAACTTGACTCCAGGCTTTCGATCCCTCATTTAAAAGGAAAAAAATTTCACCGAGACAAAAGCATTTTTGCTCCTTCAATCAGCAGGCAGCTATAGCACCTTCATACTATGGATGCTTCTGGAATGGCATTACTGTTTTTCCATACAGTTACTACTTTAATGCCCAGTGGGTTGACCCACCAAGTACAGATTGTTTCTTATTCATAAAGTGTGGCAGTTTGGGAAATAAAATTATATTGAGCTTCACATTCTAAAAGGGCTGAATACACATCTGCAATAGGAACAATCTGGACACTAAAAAGTTGTTCTTCCTGGCCACTTTGGATCAGCTAACATGAACAATATCATAAATACATCAACAGAGATAGTACTGTTTGGAATACAAGAGAAATGTTTAATACGAGAAAAACAATTGAGGCATACACGTCAGAGTGCACTCGAATGTATTATAAGGTTAATAGGGAGCACTGCCATCCTTAAATATGCATATATTTACATAAATGATCACATGCTTCTATATCACAAGGGTACAGTTACCTTGAAACCCAAACCAGAAACTTTATCATATTAAAAGATAAGAACAAAGTGTTTAGGTACAGAAATCACACAAGTCAGTAACAACCGATGTCAAAGCTAAGCAGTAACTGTACTTCTACAAACCCCTTTCAGCTTTCCCCTACCCCACCTCACACAAAATAAAAATTAGCATAAAGATGTACAGGAAACAATTGTAGGGAAAGCACTAAAGAAGAACAGCATGGAAAACGTAGAAATGTACTGCCATGTTTTCCATCTTTGCACTTTTTTCAAAGCGTTAAATTATAATTCTACAGGTAAACTACTTGATCAAACCCAAAGAATTGCTTTGTCTCTGTAACTAGCATACTCCATTTCAGTGTTATGAAGCTCTCCTGTAGCTCATCGTTACAGCTGTAATGCTACTTAGAGATTTATAAGCTAACTAGAGCATTAGTCAACAAGTTTGACTACACTGCTACCACTACAACTGCTAGTGCTGGGAAAAAGAGACCATCAACAAAAACTTCCAATGAAGATACCTCAGTTGAATTTGCTTTCTTTTCACCAGCAATTCCTTCACTTCGGCAATATAAAGAATCTATTCTGTTTGAGCATTTAGTACCCTGAAGGGCTTCTGCATGTAATTATCTTCTTACCGCTGCCCAAGTTTGTAACATGTATGTAAAACAGCCTGAGATGATGGATTTATAGGATCATTTGAGACAGCTACCAGGGAAATAAAATGTAAACAGAGACAGACATGAGGTTTTTTTCTTTTTATACATATGTTAGTTAATTTAAAATGGAGAAATACCAAGCAAGTTCTGAAATATATCTAAGAATAAAAAGGAGAACATGACAGGAATAACATCATCAAAACCACTGCAGGTAAATAGGATACACAATGCAAGACAGGCTGGCTGTTCTTGCAGAAGGTTTTCTTTCAGACTGTTACTACTTCAGAAGCAAGCAAACTAAATTCCAGACTACATACTGTCTTCAGAGAAAACAAGAACTTCGAGCCTCAGGGACACCTGAGAGAGCCCCATAAGGAGGCACACCTGCATCACAGTTCTGTGCACATTCAAATCCTCTTTTGCAAATAAAAGGCTTTTACCACAGTTCATTAGCACTGCAATAACATGAAAATTAAAGGACTAACAGGCAATTTTCTCTCCCTATCTATCCACATTAGAAGTTGCTAACACAGGTATACACAAGCAACAATCTTCTCTGAGGGATTTTAAGAGCAGCAGTAGGTCTTTATCCTCAGAGCAAAAATAAAGATGAATTGGAATGATAAAGTATAATAGCTCCCTGCTGCAAGTGCCTGCGTAAGATGAACTAAGCCTGAAAAGTCAATCTCACATATTTGCCTTCAATTCAATTCTGCAATCCTAACTATCTGTTTTGCCTTTAGAGGGAGCTTCATAATAAGTAATCTGTTCTCCAGCTTATCTAGCAGATGGCACAGGACCTTCTCAGCTCACTCTCGTCTACGTCTGTGTGATTTCCACTGTACACTCTAGGGCACCAGGCTTCTCTTCCTCCCTTTGTACTATGTCAGGGATTTCCAGTTCACTTTTTTTTTTTTATAATTTAAAATTTATATTGAACTGAGAGCATCAAGCATGGTCCATATACAATTCCCGTTCTGTACAGAGCAACTTACTCTCCTTTTCCTCTTCTTCCCTGCTCTCTGTGCCTAAGTCCTGGTGTTTTGCTGGTGTCCACACTCTTTATCCACTCCAAAAAGTCTCAAAACTCCCAAAAGGCATAACCTTATCAGAAGCCACAAATTGGCACAATCAGATGTAGAACCGCAGACTACAACCTGTTCTTGCTTTGACTGAGGACACACAGCATTGTTAAACCCTGATTTGCCTCAGACTGGAACAAGCCAAAAGTAAACCACGTGACAGCTGGGCTGGCATGGAAGAAGCAGAAGAGGTGCTGCTCCCTTTGCACCTAATTTTAGAAAACTTAAGGAAAAAAAATACTATGGAATGTTCTCTGGTCTGATTTCTGCAGAGCTTTGCAGTACATCAAGACAACACCACAGGGTCCTAATAAAACCACTACTTGAGACTTCTGGACTGCAAGTAGACCCTTAAAATATGCAACTCCCTTGGAAGGAAGTAATGATTTCTGCCATATATATATATCAGAGCAAATAATTCATAGCAAAAGCTTTCATTTTTCTGCTGCCACAGTACAAAAAGGAATTCCTTTCCTCCCATGCTTACACAGCTCCCTAGGATTTTCAAAAAAAGTACTAAGCAGTCTCACTTCTGAGCAAATATAATTCACAAAAAAAAAAATTCCACTCTAAAAGGTAACTTAAGGAGATCTTACCTAATGGAAAACACAGGTTAACAAGGAAGAAAAATTCTCTATTTGAAAAAACAGCAAACAGTTCTTCACTCCAAAGATGAGCTCAGAAATCCTAGGGTAAAAGGTCTCAAAGTTTAATTACAAGTGTTTTAAGATACAAAAATTGAGATCTTGAATGTAAAAAGGGTTGACACACCTTAAAAGAAAAGATCACATGCTGATCATTGTCTCAGTCTCATTGTCCTCTTCACAACCATTAGAGGACATCATGCTGATTTACAACAGGGATATTAACAGGAATATCTGACATGATACATCATGTCTGCAGTATCATTAGTATGGAGCCATTAAAGTGTCATGGATTACATTTGCATTCCTATTGAACACATTAACTATTTTACACTAAGTGTCTGCAGCTGCTTATTTTAAGAAAACTAAGCACAGAAGTTAAATTGAGATCACATTTCAAAGAGAAAATTACTTTTGCACAGTCCCCTAAAAACTACTTGGCACCAGACAGCTGTTTAACCTTGTTATTTCAATTGAGCTGTGGAGAGGAATTACCTGCCTGAAGAGAATTTAATTCTAACTCCAGAGTTAATGTTTACATACATACAAATAGCATCCTGTGATACAGGAGAAAGACCAAACAATCTTTTGCTTGAACATATGCATAATGCACCATTACTGTATACTGATCTGCCCAACTGCCTTTTTCGTGGGGAAGAGAGGAAGTCAATACCAATAGATAATTTCAGCAGTGTCAGGAAAACCTTATTTTTTAACAAAAACTTAAGAACCACTTCGTTTTGGTTCTATAAGCACTGCTAAGATAAACTTACTGAATAGTTGCCATACATACATACTGCACATTCATATATTGCCAGGATTTATGTAGCCTTGTGTACTGTTATTGTTAGGCTGAAGCCTCAATCAAATAATAATAATAAAAAAATATTAAAAATCTTAGAACCACATCAATAACAAGTAATCAAGCCAAAACTATCTGTACAGCATCTATTATAGCTTTTTCAAGTTTATCCTTTTAAACAAAGTCCTGCACCACCACCGAAGCAGAAAGCTTATCTAGTTTAGTCCGACCCTCTTTCTGAAAAGACAGGAAGCCTGTAACACAACTGCCAGCAACTACTGCCAGGCAACGAGTTCATAGTGCTGCTCCGCAAGCATTCAAGTATTCGCTTTTCCACATTTCAGCTGTGGCTTGTCCCAGGCAAGGTTAGTCACTCATGTCAAGTCACCTCTCAAAAGGTCATCCCTCCCAACCACTCCCCCCAGTTCAGTATACAAACTTATCCACTAAAAGGAGCAGAGACAGTACTGTCATGGTTCCTGCTGCCAACCTACTCCAGATATTAAAGTCAGCTGTAAACCTCCTCCCTAAAAAGTCTCAAAGTCTTCTCTAGCCAGGCAGACTCAATACTGTGCCCCTCAAGATACCTCTAAAGTTCAGTACCACGGGAGTCAAGGACAGGTGGAAACAAGAAGAAAAGGACAGGCTCCAACACAGTACCTGTCATTAGGGTGGAGTTGTATGAGGCAGACACACATACATACACCCACTGACGCCTGTCAGCGTGAACAACCCCCACACACACCTGGGCTTCCAGGCAATGCACGGTATTTTTCTTCCCCAGAACTCCCAAGATATACCAGTTGCCTGACATAAAACAGTACAGAAGCTTAGGACTTAGGAGTTTTCACGATTAGAGTATTTGGGTTCTTCAGAAAAATCTGAAAATGATGATTTCAAACTATTTTGCTGTTGCTATTTTGACATGGCTCCTTAGACAAAGTTCCACAGTACACGAACTACTGGAAAGCAGCACGAAATGATAGTTCCAAACAAAAGAAAAGTGAGATGGCATATGCTGCTCTGTGGTAGACTACTTTAACACTGACCTAGCATAGAGATTATATTTGCAAATAAATGGGTTCCTTACTCTTAGAAGAGACAGTTGCTGTAAAGAAACATGCATGAGAATTAACTAGACACTGACCCAACTCATGCACAGACTGATCCAATTTTTTATCTGCATTTCCCAAAACAAATTTGCAATTGCGGGTAAATTTTTGTTACAAGTGTTAAAAACACATACAACATTTCCTGCTCTCAAGATGCATGCTCACATCCAAATTTTAATTAGTCTTTCAATTAAGAAGGTTATTTTCAGAAGACAAAACAATTGGAATAGTCATGCCAATTAACTGGAAGGACTTATCAGTCTCATGAGTAGAGCAGATGAAAAACAAGGACAGTGAAGAAAGTTCAAAATGTTCAGATTTTGTAGAACAAAATTATCTTGAAAAACAATTTCAAATGAGTATCAGACTCGCATGCATTCTTAAGAAGCAGGAAGCAAACAGACGCAAGTCAAAGTTCATTTCAGCTACTTCTGGAGGAAGATCCTGAAATTTCCTGGTAACTCTAAAGTACGTGAGGAAAGAGCACTAAGGTCTTAAGCCCCTCAGCCTATGCAAAGGCAGTCGTACTGTGTATAATGGACTTTAAAGAGTTTGACAGTAAGCAGATACTAATCATAAGAACTAGGTAAACCCATGTCAAGCACATAAGCACAGTGCTACAAGGCATCCAGAAGCCTACATTGAAACATTTTAAGTAATGTACAGCACCTATTAAGCAAAAAATATATTAAGCCAAATTTTATTAAATATTTGCTGCATTGTGAGCAAAAGTGTCCAGCCACCTTACCTGGCATGGCACAAATTCAATTAACACTATCTAAGAAACATTCTCAAACTATTACAGAGTTCAGGCAAAAGGTATAACAACATTGTTTTCTTCTCATCCTTCAATGACTGTACTAACCATAACCTTCACAACTTACCCTCAACAAACACAAGAAAGATTCTGACCTCTAGATGTTCCAAATTTGCACTCTGGCCACTTAAACAACTTGCAGAGGCACAGAAAGTAAACCCTGAAAAGTCAGTAACAGGAATTTTGGTTACCTGATTAGTGGAAGAACAAGACTCTTGACACATAAATCATGATGACTAGGGAACTGATGGACTTGACAAGACATTCTTGTCAGGAGACCTACCAAAATCTCCTGCAAAGCCCTGAATGTACATTCTGCATAGGTAGAAGCTAACAGTTAGTACCCATGACCAGGTAACACTGGTTTCTAGAAATAATTCACTAGATGCAGTGATTGCCAGTTCTTGCATTCTCCCCTCCCAACCCCAGATCACCTCTCAGTCAACCTACACTTTTATTAAAACAAAACCAAAAAACCCAAAACAACCAACAGAACAAAATATCATCAAAGAAGTCCAAGTATTTTGGCTATGGCAAAAAATCTTCATCAACAGGTAGAAAGTTAAGCTTTGAATAAGATTCCAAAATCACATACAAAAGCAGGATTTGCAGAATTTCTCTGGGCGATTGACAAAGGTCAGGGTAAAGGAAGAACAATGCTTGGTTTATGGATAAACAAATCCAACAGAAGTGGAGCCAGACAGCCTAGAATTTGACCTACCTATGAAAGAGGTAACTAATGACAAATCATGTTTTGTAAATCCCGATCACATTTTATAAACTAAGTTTTCCAACCACTGACATTCCAGTATGTTCAGTAAGAACTAAGAATAATCACACTTTACAGGGTAACAGATACCTGCAGGTCTGAAAAAAAGATTTCTACAGTTGAGGGAGACAGTAATACAAGTTAGCAGTACAGGATACTTGATAATCTTGCAACAGGGTAACTTGGAAATGTCTCTTTAGATTTCTGGGGGAAAAAAGCAGGATTTGATAAACTACTTATCAAGACTACGGTGTTCTGCATTTACTTTTTTTTCCTTAGAGAGTAGCCCTCATTTTAGGGGAGAACAAAGCAGAGCTGCCTCCACTGAAGTGTCAAAGACATGAAAAGATAAATCAGACAGTAATCCTGCATGTGTAGGAGTTAGGAATGGTTGTAGCAAACCAAGAACTATTTTGTATGTGGATGATGCACTCTGCTAGCCTACCATGTGAATGCTGCCAAGTTCTCAGAAACAGGAGTTTCAGCAAGTTAGGACTCTCATACAAAGGCAACATTTGGGTCCAAGTTCAAACTATTAGAGTCAACCAGCTATACACAATGGTTCTTTTCTGGCTGGCAAAATTCCCAGTTATCCCAATGTTATCAGAATAACCCAAAATTCTATTCTCAGAGTCTGAAAGCAGATTTCTTCATTGATCTGAAGTACTATTACCACACAAATCAAACATGGAATGAATACATGAAATATCATCCTATGCAAAAAGCTGAACCTGAGTCAGCAGTAAGACCTTGCAGCAATACAGATTAAACATGGACTGGGTTATATTACCAAGATCAAGAGGAAAAAATGATTAAAAGCTCTAGCTGGTACCCATGAGACTCTACCTGTACCCAGTTTGGGGTCCCTGGATGGAAATAAAGAGATCAAAAACTGGAGGAAGTCCAATGGATGACCATTACGATGGCTGGGTGCTGAGGCCTATGACATACAAGCGGGGATGCTGAGAGGTGGTTTCATTTAGCATGGATGACCATTCTCCAAGATGTAAACAGAAAAAACAAGAGGCAAAGCAGCAAGCTGCTGCAAGGTAAATTCCAACTGGATAAAAAAAAAAATAAATAAAAATCACAGTGGTAGTAGATAAATCCTGGACCACGCAGCCTATAGAGTTTGTGGCAATTCTAACCTTGGATACGCTCACAATTGACTGGACAAGGTCCTGAGGAACGTGATCTCGTGCTGAA
This sequence comes from Aquila chrysaetos chrysaetos, assembly GCF_900496995.4. Classification (NCBI taxonomy): domain Eukaryota; kingdom Metazoa; phylum Chordata; class Aves; order Accipitriformes; family Accipitridae; genus Aquila; species Aquila chrysaetos. Next base: position 12,912,808 of record NC_044004.1, read on the forward strand.
GTCAGCCCTGCACCAAGCAGGAGGTTACACCAGCTGGCTCCAGAAGTCGCTTCAGACCTAAACTGGTTTGCGATTCTGTACTTGCAAAAGGCTGCAGCTCACAAAGGGGAGTCCAAGCACTAAGTAAATATCATGTCTTACCTCATGATTGTTACCAAGTTCTTGTGTTTATTCTGTTAGTTGTCAATGTAAGGTGTGAATGACTCCTTATTTACCATAGGGTTTTTTCTTTATTATTCTTACAGTATGGCTTGAAAACTTTTGACGCACTTAATGACTACAAAGAGAGGCTTAATATGGATAGCCCCTTAAAATAGCAATGTAACTAATGCCCAAATTGAGATTAACACTTCATAAAGAAGAATTCATAGATTATTTTTTTTTCCTGCCAGTAAACTCAACATTTAACAGAACTCTGAATATCCAGAGCAAGGCATAAAAACACATATTCCTGCTCCAGAAAACCCGTTGTCTCCATATACTATTTCTGTTAAACAAGTATTCATCCATACATAGAATTTTATTAACAGACCACTTCTTGTTTGAGCCTTTATAAAGATGTTTAAAAACAAAACTTAACGTTGATGCCAACTTCTCCACAGATGACATAACACAGGAAGGGAGACAGTATTAAAAAAAACCCAAGGAGAAAGAATTGGTATTTATTCCATCTAATTTCACCTTGCTCGCTGCATGTTTCAGAATCTCTAAGCATATATAACATTCCCTCACAAAGTTGACCCTGAATTAAGTATTCTTTACAGTCAGAGTGATTTTTTTTTTTTATCATTTCTATACTTGCAGTAACTTACAACAGTTGATATTGCTGATAAGGAAGGGAGGGAACAAAATCAGCTGAACATCAAATGGTATTTTGATTAGATAGAGTGTCACATGGCAGCGATCATGCTGATATTCTCCCTCTTCCCCAGTGCCCATCCACTTCTTCTCACAGCTCCTTTTAACAAAGGGAAAGGTCAGGAAAGTTCTCGTGAATTAACTGAAGATACAAAGACCATCTGACCCACTACTTCACTAAACCTTCATATAGACAATGAATCAGAATGAAAACAGACCTTAATTTAATTCATCTGAATTAGTTCCTGGAGTTTTGTATATATCTATCACAATGTATGTAATTCTTACTGTTTCTACTCAAAAGCAAGCATGTAGAATCCGTAGAACTGAACAACCATAAGTTTTCCAAAAGGCAGCCTCACACAGGAGATAAAGGAATGGGCGGTGGGGGGGTGGGTAGGCAAAGCATTATAGCTGAATGCTGCAAGCAACATACAACACCCATCCGCGCTACAAATCTCACTCACTAGCCAGTGCAAGACTTTTGTAATGCTTCCCACCAGCCACTACAAGAGAAAAATACGTATTTGACTTTATTTAAAATAATAACTGGACTACATCAAGTCCTCACCACATAATTTTGTGCCAAAACTCAAACTCAAAGTACTGCTGAGCAAATTTTCATTAGCTTCCATAATGAACAAGTAACTTCAACAAGCCTCTTAGTTTTGCTGTTGAGTAACTGAAAACAGTCTCACACAAACAGGACTTTATTTAAAGCAAATTTTATCTGCAAAAGCAACTTCCCTTTATTCTGAAGACCCGCATCTCAAATAAGATTTAGTGCAAAATTTAAGGAAGAACTAACAGAACAGTAATTCTAAACAAAAGTTACATTATTCCACACATAAAGGGAAAGTAGGGATTAAAATTAATGTGGACAGTTTCAGTTCAACACCTAGTAGAGAACAGGCCACATGTCAAAGTTCAAAACTTCATACACTGAATTAGAGGACAGGAATTCTGAAAACTGTATCATACAATTTTCAACCTTTATCAAAAGAAAAGGCTATTATCTTTGTAGAACTCAAATTTTGCACCTATGGAAGATTTGCTTTGACAGAGAATGTTTATTTCAGAAAAATTCTGCAACTTTTCTTTTGTTCTACACAGAGACGTGATAGTATGTACAGATGAGGGGAGAACCACTAGTCTTTCGTATCAAGTAGACAGAAAGTGGCTTTCAAATTAGTAGTATCCAAAACCATATTGTGAATACTGAAGCAACCATCCAATGAGTATACCTGAACACCTCATGGGCTGCTGAAATACTGTTTCCATCTGTTAATACAGATCCTCAGTGCCTATGCTGCTTTCCACACCACTGAAACGTAAGCTTGGTTGCCTTCCTCTCTCCCCAACCCTGTTGGATGCCCATTATTGGCAACAATTAGCTCAAAATGCACACAGACAGAGTAGTGGGGAGGAATTACTGCAACCAAACTCCTCTTTTCCCTCCAACAGAGTGAATCCTGGGGGGTCAGGCAACCACAGCACTGGGGAGTCCAGCCTGCCCCCAGGGCAGTGAAGCAGCCTGCGTTGGGTATCCATGCGGCTTCCCTCTGTCCCAGGCTGGGTTTCTGGAGTCCCTCCTCCTACCTTCTGGACAACTCCACCTGCAGCTCAGCTAGTGTTTGTTCATTTGTGGTTAACAGCAGTGTACTCATATCCTCCCCCACAGCGCATCCAGCTCTTTCTGTCCCTCCTCCTACACACTTCAGTCCTGTTCTCAGCCTGTCTCCTCCTGAACAGCCTATACTCGATCTAATAGGCTTCATTTAACATAAAACATGCACAGGAGACAACATCATATATAAAATTTAATCTCTCAGATGACTCAATCATAATTATTTTCATCCTTTCTCTTCCCTTCTGTGGTCAGTGAATTCCCTTTCTGGGGAGATGAAAGTGGGGAATCAACACTATAATGCTCCTTGTTATTCTACCTTCCTTTTAACACCAAAATGAAAGTGTACAATAAGCTGTACTCTCATTAAAAGCAACAGGACATTATGAAAGGGTCCTATTCATTAACACAGGTGACTTATCTATGCTATCGATGGACCTAATTCCTAAGTTCAGAACTCCGAATTATGGTGACCAGCCACCTCAGAACATATGTGTATCTGTGATATAAACATATTAAATTCACATGATTTCAGACTTAATGCTGAAACCAGTAGCTATTATTTTGAAACTTAAGCCCTTTTTCTTATCTGACTACAAGTAAGGCCACACTCTGGACGAGGTTTGTGCTTCTATGTATGGTGTAGGATGCCAATCCTGCTCAAGAAGCTTTCTCTCAGAAATACAGAGACTCTTTGGAAACAGTAAAACGAAATATTCTTCTTAAAGCCCTTTATTTCATGTGTTGTTCCTATTCTCCGTAGAGGTCTCCTGAGATCCTGCTACTTAGAACATTTGAATCAAAAACTTCTAGGAGCAGCCTGAAAAGAAAGAGGATCCAGATTCCTGGAAAAATACACAATATCCACAGCAGCAGACTAAGTAAAGATTCTTAGGATTCTTCTAGTCCATTAAAAAGGAAGGTAACTGCATGGCTTATTATTTAACTGAACATAGTTCTAGTCCTTTTCATGGTCATGCTGCATGTAACCATAAAAAGCCTCATCCTCAGTCTCCAAAACGATAAATGAAAAGTACAGCTTCTACAGTGAGATCACAATGGTCCTGATTCCGCAAAGCTGTTTAAAACCTGAACATTTAAAAAGTCTGTGTTTCAGCAGTACTATACGGAAGCAAAGTCCAAAGGTAAAACTCACTAACCTACGCTACTCTGGGTCACTAGGGCAAAGGGACAGACAAGCCACCACTCTTTAGTCTCCCAGCCAATTGTTTGTTCATACTATTTCTCAAACCAAGTTCCTGCGTATATTCGAACGAAGGAAATTAATTCAAACTCATGCTTTATGTGAAAGACCTCCGGCCATTTAGAGCTGATACAAGTACGCATGACACTTGAAAACAACCAACGTGTCAGGTTTCTTTGTCAGCAGTCAGCTTTACAGCTGCTTTCAGAAGCAATAATCCATTTTCATGGGCTAACCTGGAGCCTAATGAGAGCACTAGTACTCCACCTCGCACTGTACCTGTGGTGCCTTAAGCTCTTCCAAGAGGAAAGCTATGCATAAACAAGCAGGAAAGCGGTCTCTTTTTCTCACTTTGGATCTTCCTGCCACACCCAAAGAGGCATGTAACAGCCTGAGGAAACACAGACCTTTCAGAGCCTCAAACTGCTGAAGAGACAGCAACTGAGCCAGAGGAGCAGGCCAAGAAACTTTCTTTACCATAGTGCTCAAGAAGGCAGAGCAGGAGCACTCCATTCCCAAGTGCCCTTGAAGGTGCCGGGACTGACAGGCACGGAGCCAACAGGGTTCTCCTGTCTTCGATCCCATCTACAACTCAATTTTCAACTGCAGCCCCAAGCCAACACCAACCCTTTGTAACACACCACAGATATTGCCACAACTAATAAGGAACACACAACCATGCATAGGGCATGTGCACACATAGATACGATCTCGCAAGGAAAAGTAAATCTAGAGAGTGCCAAGAAATAATTTTACATTCCAAAGCAGGTGCTTCTCTAAGCATTTTCTTGATTCTGTAGAAGATATACCCTTAACTGATACGTAAGCAGCTTAGGTGCATGTGACCAAGCACTGCAGGCATCTAATTTTTGTCAGTATTATCTCTACAGGCAGCCACAAATCTTAACTGACATATCCAGAGCAAACTCTGTCTTGACAAGTTCGGAGAAACTAACACATTCTCAGATGACAGACGGGGTTCAATACAAGCACAGCTGCTGTTTCAAGCAGCAAGGTTTCTCCTTTTACCAAATGTCAACAACTTAGGCAAAAACTAAGCTGATTCATCTTCACTCTCAGTGGTTCAAAACCCATATCCCATTACTCAAAGGAGCCCTCAAAGAGCTAAACCTGCAGATTAAGGCTGAGAGCCCCTGCACTGCAGCCTTACTCCATGACCATTAGGCTGCTGGAAGACAGAGAGGCTGTGTACAAACCACTCAAGTGCTTGTTCTGCCACGTTGTACACAAGTGTGCCAGCCACTGGCCAAAGCAATTTGGCTTTCTCCTGCCATAGTTCATCCTTGGTTTTCAAAAGCGAAGGTTTACGCACTTAACCTGCAAGACTGTGAATCTCAAGTGAAACTCCTTTCAACACAGTGAAGTGCTAAGAACATGCTCCTCTCTGGGACTTTGTTTATACCTACCACTGCAGCACTTTTTACAAACTACTTCAAGAAGCTCCCTTCTCAGCAAGCTGCTCTTCAAAGATACTATTCCAAATGCCGCTTCCTTGTCTAACACTGTGCACAAACCCTGGCACACAACGCAGGGTGAGCTAGGTAGCAAGGCCCCTGGAAGTCTGTTACTTGCAAACAAAACACTGCAGGGCCTAAGTTCATCTACTGAAGTACTCATTTAAGCCCTGGGAATCCAAGGAGCCCATAGGAACTCCAGGAAACAGGGACTGTATGGGATCATTAGAAGAAGCCATTACAATTCCACGGACGGCAGATTGCAAATATCATCAAAAACTAGCAACAGCATGTTTTGATCCTTAACAATGTTGACAGCATAAATATAGACAGTATTTCCTGTGGCACAGAAGGACCTTCAGAAGCTCCCTGCTTGTCTAATACCTGTGAAACTCACCACCAGGTCGCACAACATAAGAGAAAGGATGCATAAAATATGGGGATGTGGTGTGCAAGTACAAACAAAAAGTGAGCAACTCTTGTTTTCAAAACAGAGCAGAAAGTGGATGTTAAAGGGAAGGATATTAAAGGCCAGGTTACAGACAGAGGACCTAGAACTTCAAGGCCAATCACCTAGTTTGAACTTAATCCTCCTATTCTCATGATGAGATCACATGGTTACCAAGATTACCTGTTCCCCATTTAAAAGGCAGTAAGGACAGCCTTTGTTCTGTGGAATTCAATGTACCTGAAAAGATTCAGGTTAAAAGGCTCAGTCTAGTGAGTACCACCGTTTCTGTAACACTGGCAAAAACCACTAGACTACACTAGAACAGAATTTGGACAGATGGCTTTATTTTGTTGGATGAGGAAAGTTGAGAAGCGGTTAAACATCCTACTTTGAGCAGGGTCTAAATGCACCTGTTTCACTGTGCTCCCTCCAGGCTGAAGGACAGCATTTGTTTGAGTTAGCATTTGTGCTACCAGAATGGGTAACAAAAGTTCATGCTTTGAAGTGCTGAGAAGCCTCCTGCTTCAGAATTAAGTCTGGTTCCTTGGCAACAAACAGACAGAGGTCCACAAAAGCTTCAGCACCTCAAACAGGACTGATGACAGAAGTTCTGCTGCACAGTACTCTACTTTAACCTAAGAATAAAAACCAATGAAGGCTTCAGCCAGTTTAGTAGATCTAAAGAAACTGCTTCTCTTAAGCTTTGCAAATAAGGCAGCCTTTCAAAGAATGTTGTTTGCCAATTCTCTAAGTATTTTATCAGTCTTTGCATATCAGTCTATTCATCTCATGCAAAAAAAAAAAAACTACACGAGGAAGAGATTAGGTCTTCAAAACAGGTTAGATACAGCCAACTCTGCTTGGTGTCTAAAGTTTACTTCTAAAACTGTTTCTTCAAAATATATCATACTTCAGATGTTATATCCTAAAAATAAGAGATGTTATGAAGGCCTTAAATAAATAAAAACAAAAAAACCACCAACAACCCAAACCCCAAGAAGTAGACTAGTCCTTTTCCTCATTCACCACTGCCACTGGGTAACTGCATTTAGAACACCTTATCATTCATACAAGGGCCATGTTTAGAAGAGATCACATAACTGCTTTGAGTGGCCAATGCTTTCATTTCAACAACTGAGAGACAAAATGTCAGATGTTCTCATTCCATACAAAAATGAAGAAAAAAAGGTATTAACAAAACTATAACTGAGATTTGGAAAAATCATAGTAGTCACACAAGTGTTTGCCAAGTATTTGTATTTTAAGCTTCATACACTTATATCAATCAATAAAATACTCCATCACGACTAGACCACTTACGAATCCTCAAATGTCAAAGAGCAGCCATATGCTTGAGTTAATGCCTAGGCTGTGGTGATACTCCTTAATTTAGGGTTAAACTTGATGCATTGTCCTTTAAGGAGGCCCATTACTCAACAGTTTCACTATGCAGGCCTGTTTACTTTGTATCACACCTTACTAACCACTATGCCCTTGAAGAACTAAAAGGCTGATAAAAAGGGAACATCCTGCTCCAGAAGGCGCCGAAGGCGGGATGACTGCCAAAGAAACATGAAGTCAGAAAAACTGCAGTAACTAGGGGAAAGGTAAAGGCAGCAGGGGTAGATAGTGACCACTGACTCAATTCAAGACCAAGAAGACTTGCCTCCCCACACTTGCAAGGAGCATGCCTGCTAACTTACATTGCAAGCGAGGCTAATTTAAATATAACTAAACAATAGTAGATGAGATGGTGACTACTAACTAACGAATGTAAATTTAGGCAGGTTTTTACTAATCATGTAACAGGATAAATATGTTGTAGTTCTTTGGTGTGATGTGCTAGCTTTGTGGAATTATCACCTAGCACCCATATTTGCGCAAACAGGAAATAAATATTTCAGCTCTGCGTGTAAGATTGGCTTATTGCACACCGGGTATCGAACCCCGCTTGTGGGACAACAAAAGCTCTTCAATACAAGTATGGATCTTACCTATATTTACCTATTTATGCGACACGAGATTAAGGACCTTGGCCAAAATCACAGAAGGCATCACTGGAGAAGCCAGGAAGAAAACCCTTGTTCAAAGGAAAAACACCTTGTTCAGAACTCCTTTTACTGTAATGTAGAGGGAATCTTTTAAGAAGATTTAAGATGCTTCCATATATCACAAAGATAATACAAAGTAGGATTCAGAGGCCTTAGTCCCTAACAGTATTTGCCTACTTACTTGGAACAGAAAAAAAATATGCTGTTAATACCAATTTAAATTAAAATAGCAAGCTATTATCTTTTTCAAAGTAAAATATCACACAATACCTTTCTCCTATGATCTTACTGGATCTCACTGTTAAAATACAAATATATTTTATGGAAACATTACCTGGCAAAGAAGTTCGTAAAAGGTCCCAATATTTTTCGTTTACTGTCCACGTCTGTCTCTTGACAACACTCCTGCTGACTCTGATCATTGGTCTCTTTAGTGGAATTCAGGGTAACATCCGAGAAGTGCGCCTCATCAGTCTCAAGATTCACAATTGCACTTGAACTGCTTGTGACCACAAAGTCCAAAATGTCTTCATTGCTAACCGATAAAGTTGTTGACAGTTCTGTGCTAAGACTAGAAACACTACAGACAGAGATATCATCACTTCGATTCAGAGTTTTTGAAGTTGGACTATAAAGTTTGACAGTGTCATACCCAGTTCTTGGGAAAGTAGAGGATTTTCGCACAGCATGGTCATGTTCAGAAGTCAGAGAATGTGGAGGCACATAAGACGGCAGTGTGCACGCACTCTGAAAAGCCCTGTCAGCCACAATTTCAGGTTCTGACTGCTTTCTCTTCACATTTAGCACACTGCAGTGAACAGGCTCTGGATTTCCTATTTCTAGAGTTGGAATACCAGAATCCACTGATTTAAGGCTATGACAATCTTCCAAAGCACTGGACAGCTGACCAGGCCCATACTCAGGCAATGAGAGAGATCTTGGGGTCCCGGAGTTCAAGTTTTGAAGGCCCTGGATTCCGCTGCCCACTCTTGCATCCAGAATTCCCAGAAAGCTCAAACCATTTAAGGAGTTGGATAAATTTACATCAGTTGTCTTGGCCCAACCGGTAACTAGTTAAAAAGAAAGAAAAGACAAGATTATGAGTTTGCAAGAAGGTTGCAGTTTGTTCTTGGCTGTTTGTTGTTTGGGTTTGGTTTTTTTAAGTACCTCAGTCCTGTCATAATTTAGGCTTTAATTAAAAGTTATTCATCTTCTTTTGCACATGATTACTATCCCTTCCCCCTGCTTGAACAAGCAGGACAATGGCAACTTAAATTAGGCTTCCAGAAAATGTCAAGCATGAAAGGCTTTTCATAAGCAGTTTGTGTGCCAGTGTTTGCTTCATATACATCTCTGGAGAGTGAAATTACATACTATAAAAACTGCAGTACTTTAATGTTCCATGTCAATATTAAGACAAATATTTGAAATTTATTTTTATACAGTCATAAATGCATATTTACTGATGTTGGGGAGCTACAAAACTTGTTTCCATACACTTGGACCAAAATTCTGAAGTGTTCATTTAAACAGAATTTCTTAGCGCTCTTCTGGAAACCATAAAACTGATAATAAATTTGTCACTGAAAGAGAATGCATAATATATCAGTTTTGCATTAAGCAAGAGATGCAAAATCTGAAGAGCTTTAAAGCTATTAATGTAGCCAACGTTTTGACAATATGCATGATGCACTTCATCAGTGCACGTACAGTAAAACTGACACTTGCAAATGCATTGTATTTACTGCACTCAGGGATCGCTATCCTTCATATTTGCAATATACATTCACACTGTCTCCCCAGGGGTTGCCAGCAGGTTAGTTAATCCAGTCAGTGCCCCACTTCCAGTCTAAATCTGAGCGACTCTCAAAGACAGGGCAGTCGAGTACAAGCTGCAGATTAGATGCACTGTCCTCATGGGCAACTGCAGCCTTTCATAAACCTGGAACACCATCAGGACTGCTGCCCTGGCTCCCAGAACCACTACCGACCCTTTAAAACTCTACATGGTTATTACTGTGACATTACATACATCCTCTCTTTCTATATGAATGGTTAAATTATCTACAGCTCTGCTGAAGTTTGCAATGTAATTACTCTGCAGCAGTTGGCAGAACAAATATGCACATATTGCTTCAGTTTCTTCACTCTGAAACATTCTGGGTTAAGTGTGAAGGAGTGAAGAATGCTCCTTCCATCTTGCAAACAGCTTGCTTTCTAGACAGATTTTTTTCCAGTTCCTGAAGCCTGGTCTCCTGCCTCTGGTCTCCTATTCTCTCTCAAGCGTAGCACTTAATTAAAGCTGCCAGTTGTTCTCTAGGAGGTCCTCCCTGCATTCTACTTTTTTAAAACAAACAAAAAAACCCAACCTCCTCTCCCCCTCAAAACAAAACAAAACCCAAACATATCATTTGGGAAAACTGGTTCCTCCCAGCAATTCCAAACCACTGGCTAATGGCAACTAAGCCCTGCCAAACACCAGGGTTCGATGCACTGTCCGTTCTTAGATCTGAGCCCATCAATACACTTTGGCATTGTGATACTGACAGGCAGTAAGTGACAGAAAACACATTTCAAACATATTCCACTGGTCCAAACTGTAACAATTTCTTCCACAAGCTTTCAGTCACATGAAAAGTTAATGAATCCAAATGTACTTTGTATCCTATACCAACTCTTTAGCTTACTACACAAATGCTATTCACTAGTTGATCTGACGCTCCAGTTCAATCCACTCCTAAGTGTAGGGAAAAGTCAAGTAGAAACAACCCTGGATCTTTTAGACCTTTTCAGAACTTTCTAACAGCCAACTATGTAACCCACCCAAATCAATCAATGCATCAACTGCCTAGTCCTTTGGATAAGCAAGGTTCCAAATGTATTGTTTTGACTAAAAATCTTGTGAAGATATACACTTTTCTCACTGAGTTGCTATAGCAACTTTTCTTTTTTCACATTACCGTGGTTTGAAAAGTTTACATCCCCTGCAATTTAAAGAAATGATGTCTTGAGATAGTTAGCATACCAACTGTGTACATTACGAACCTCTCTGTTCACTAAATTAAAATTCTAAGGGCCAGCAAAAAACCAAACAAAACCCCTTCAACAACCATCCTTGAATACAGGCAACAAACTATTCTACTTCATGAAGTCAACTGTGACAGTCAAAGTGTACAAATATGACATAACATGGAGCATTAGACATCAGCAGTGTTGCATATACTTGGATCTCTTGCTCTCAGACCTTCTTGCTTGGATTCACTTATTTTTCTAACACAAGTCTGACTGTTTTTCCCATGCTCACCCACCCCTTCATACACATTACATTGCCCTTTAAATCACCAGCCCACCCAGCTCCAATGTTAGTCTAAAGCACATACACACACACTATGAAACTGTGTAAGCAAGGGTGCAGGCGTTTGCTTTACCACAATTCATACTTCTTAAAGCATCCAGAAAACAAAGTACAGAAATGTAATCAGCCAGGAACAACTTTGATGACGTCTGGGTAAATAGCACAAGCATGTTCCCATAATGAATTCCTCCACTGACTGCCTTCACTTCTGCTCAGTGATTTTCTGGAGCAGCAGCCAGTCCTTAGTTTAATTGCATGCCTCTTCTCGACTCAGCTTACAAATGTAAGCATTCAAGCAGCCTTGGAAGAGCCCGTAAATACAGCAGCTCAAGAGGCCAAACAACTCTGTAAATAAGAGAGTTCAAAGAGAAGTGAAAATAAATTTCCATGCAGGGTACTGAAGCTATTTTAACTTGGTTTGGTATTTTTTTAAGCAAGAAATTTAACAGGAAGATATCCTTTAAATGGGCAGCCAGCAAATGCAGAAGCACATAACAGCTATAGCTTGCTGGAGCAAATTATGCAATAACAAGCTACAAGGGTTTTACACAGTTCAGCAAAACTATGGGAAGTTTTGAAGTATACCCATCAAGGGCTTTAAATGAAAACTTGAAATGTAATCAGCTGTCAAAAACATACATGAAAACTCCTTGATTCATTTTGCATTAGGTTGTTGTAGGATTGTTTTTAAGTATGTAGTGAAGTGATATTTATACTCCTTATTTTAGCTGCCTCACTGGTAAGTGCAAAATCTGACAATTGACGTCAAACATTCTAAGTGTCATGTGCTCCAATATTAACTTCTTTCCATAAATCATTTATTAACATAACATTATTGCAACATTATCATAATAAACATAGCATTATTAAAGTATTAGTAGTATAATAAACTGAGAAAGAACAAGCATTCTTGTCTGCAAAACATTCATAATCCCCATGGGTTACTTAAATATATTATCATCTAAATAAAATTGGTATTTGTAAAGTCTTAATATCCTATGTCTTACAGGAACCATGGTGTGAATATCCCAGAAGAGAAATAACAAGGGAAAGGGAGATAGGAAAACACAGCAGAGGTCACAAGTGGCAATGAGAGGGTAGGTACATATTATTTACTCATTAACTCTTCCAACATAAGTGCTAAGGGGCACCAGATAGTTTTGTAGCCAGGTTCAAAATTAACATCAGGACATAGCTATTCATGCAAAGGGTAGCTGACCTGCATAACTCCTTGCCACAGTACACCATGGATACCAGAAATTTACATGTAAGCTCAGGGAATTAAAAATGACTGAGGATTCCTAAACAAACTCAGGAAGCCCCTGAACTGCAAGTGTCAGAACTTCATAGAAACATCAACATACATTAGCCCTGCTTTTAGGCCTTCTCCCAGGTAAATTCTTCAGTCTGACAGGTGGAAGTTTGGTCCGTCCCAGTATAGCTGTCCATACAGCCTTACATTCCCCAGATTCTGATCATGGCATGCAAGAAGGCATGTTCTGACAATTACCAGAGGCTCTAAAACAGATTTTGACTTTGCGTATCACTCAACCACACAGAGGGAGCAAGTCATATTTGATTATAATTTCTAAGATCTAGAATAAAATGGCTTTTTAACCCATTTTAATGTAAAATTTAAAGAAAGTTAACAGCAATGCCAAACCACTAGAGTAAAACAAAGATCAGAAAGATGCCAATTCAAACCACATTCTTCCAAGTTTGCTGTGACTTGCAATGCAATTTAGGCAACGAACTTGTTTAGAAGGAAGCGCAAGACAACTATCTACAAAACAGGCTTTATACCTTCTTGCCTCACAGGAATGAGAAGAGGAATGGTTTACATATACTGCTCAGTTCTCAAAGAGTTAACATCTCAATTTTTATCACATGCCTTGTCTCTTCAACACTTATCTCTGCCAGCAATTTTTTTTGCTATTAAGTGTTTAAGAGCAAGGAATTTTCTCAATTACAGAGTTGCAGCTGTTTTTCTCTTCTTCAAGGAAAAATATTTTTTAAAAAATTAACAGTTTACACTCTCCGTGCATTTGACTATTTTTGTTGCATGTACCAAGAAACACATTGCTGCTATGAAGTGCAACTGCAGATGACCTCAGTGCACAAGAGCACCAAACCCCATTTTGTTTATTAAACATGTCTTGGTTCAGATTGTTTATGTTCACGGCCTAACAGCCACAGCATTGCCAACAGTGAAGAATTCCTGAGGCTACAGAAGTCTAGCTTTTGTCAAAGCAGCATGAGATACAGCGATTAAGGCTACATACGTAAGCACTACCAAAACTTTAATGGCAAAAAGAAAAGAAACAAGTTGGGATTTTTTTTTTTTTTTTTTTTTTTAATTAAGAAGTCTTCTACCTAACTCCTTGCCAGCACCCTTCACAAAGTGTGAGCTTCACGAACCTGGCTTCTGAGCAGAGTGCTTGCAGAGCAATCATAAGCAAACCATTCACTGCTTTTCCACTTTTTTGCTATGTCAGGCAGGCAATATAAATGACTCACAGCGTTCTTCTAAAGCCTCTGCTCCAGAGGCAGCTTACAGCGCTTCCCCGCCACACACCCCAATATTACTGAAAAATGCGAGGCCACGTCAAATTAGCAGCAGCGTCACGAGAACTTCAGCTAACGTTAGTTGTATTTTGTTTGGTCTTTGGGAATCGCCTAGGAGACTTCGACTAGAAAGAGAAGCAGCGAGAGAGACGAAAGTTGCTTGCTTTTCACGGGCTTTGAGGCTGACCCGACACTGCGAAGGTTTCCTAGCTGCCGGCCTTCCCTTAGAAAAAAACGGCAAAAGAAACAAAAAACCCACAACCGATGCCTTTCCCCAGCGGCTCGAGGAAGCAACGCTCACCCTCTTCTGCGGTCTTTAAACCGCTCGGGGAAGACTCCGGCGGAGCCCAGCTGCTCCTCCTAACTTTTTAAGGCGGCCACAGAGGGGCAACGCAAGCGGCCGCCCGCCCCTCCGCAGCCCGGCCGGCCCCCGGCGAGCCCCTCACCGCCGCGGTGCGGTGCGGTGGGGTGGGGGGCCGCTCCCGCCTGCCCGCCCGCCCCGGGCTCTGCCCCTCACCCCAACAGGTGCCAGCAAACACCCCCCCACACATACACACACACCGCCCCGGCCCCAAGCGGGGGCCGAGCCCCGGCAGGAGCGCAAGCCGCCGCCCGGCCGGGACTGCCGCCCGAGGAGGAAGAACCACGCAGAAACTTTGACGCCTCACCGGGGTAGCGCTGCCCTCCGTCGCTCTCCGCGCGCTGGGCCATGCCCAACCCGCCCCGCTGCTGCTGCTGCTGCGGGACTAGGAGGCGGCTGGCGGCTGCGGCGGGCGGTCCATCTCGCTCTCCGGTGCCCGCGGAGGAGCGGCGGGTTCAGCGGAGGTGAGGCGGAGCAGCCCCCGCCCGCCGAGCGCCGTCTCCGCCAGGCGCAGGGCCTCCCATGGCGCCCGCCCCCGCGGCGGACGCGGCGCGGCGCACACCTGGCTGCGGGCGCAGCGGCGGGCTCTGCCGGCGGGACAGGTGCAGGGCTCCTCCCGGGACGCCCCGGTCCCCGCGGCTCGGCCTCCTCCCGCCCCGCCGCCGCCGCCGCTCCCCCTCCCCAGCGCGGCGGTGAGAAGCGCCGCCCGCCGGGGAAGGAAACGCCTGCGCGGTGGGGGGCGGGCGGGGAGGCGGCCGCCGGGGCTGCGCGCCGGCCGCCATTTTGAATCGCCTCAGCGCGGCCGAGGTGGGGGGCAGCGGGGGGTGCGCGCCCGGCCCAGGCGCGGTGGGGTGGTCCCGGGGAGCGGAGCGGGCTGGAGAGCGATGGGCTTTAACTGAGGGCGGGCGTTCAGAGGAGGGCAGCCGCTCTGTCGCTACGGGGCGGCTGCAGCCCGTCCTGCGTTACTGACAGTCGTAGCTCTGGGGGCCGGGCCGGGCCGGGTCGCGCCGGGGCGGCCGGGCCTGCGAGGTGGCGGCTCCCGGGGGAAGCAGGTCTGCGGCGGGGCTCCCCTTCTGTTCCTGGCTGCGTTTACGAGGAAAACAGAATTTGGTGGGTTTGGAAAGTTTGGACTGTGGAAGGTCTGGGGCATCAAGTGAAGGTGTATCCATAGCTCTGTGGAACTGACCTGTAGTGCCAAAAGTGGAGGCTCTAGGGTGGTGATTGCTATTCGAGCATGTTTGATTAATCTTTCCATTCTCTTTATCTTCCATCTTCTGGCGTTTGCATAGTGAACCTATCGTGCACAACCCTTCTCTCCACCCCCACGCTGAAATCAAAGGAGTTACGAGCAGTCAGTACCTTACAGGAGCAGAGCTCTCATGCTTCCTTATCATCTTTGAAACTCGTTACTGCTTTTTTCTGCAAAGGTCATATGCGCGTTGCACCTAGACTTGGTGATCATGTCTCTGGAGTGGTAGTAAGATAAAGTTGTCCCTCATCTTAACTGAGGATGTAAGTACCTGCCTCTCATCACCTCACATCTCTTATGTCTACCCTGAAGCTGGAAATGTTGAGTGCAGCAAATGCAGAAATATCTGAACTTGTGTTAATGTAATTAGCTCAATATCAAGAAGAGCAAAGCCACAATTATTCAAGCTTTGATACAGGCAAGTTACACCTGAATAGACCGTGAGAGGCTGAGGTAAACTTGTACAGAAGTACTTGGCACCATGACCCCACTGACACCAGTTCCATGCTGTCAAGATGAGAATTAGGTCATTACCAAGATGAGAACTAGGCACTGAACACTTACCATCAACCAAAAATTGCACCTCTGCAGACATTTTCTGTGACTGGGTCAGAGACTGATAAATATCAGCACTTATTTTGCTGGATTTCTCAGATGGGTATCACCGTAAAACAATTAAGATTGGCACCAGTTTCTCCTTACCTTTCTTTGAAAATCACTGCTACCTCTGCAAGACAGCTTGCATATTACTGTTAAAGTAAATAAAAGCAAAATGGCTTTGAAGCACTATGAACTTGTTTATATGCAAGAGACATACTATTTTGGAGCATATGCTGTCACTAATTCCTTTTTCAGTATGAACATTTGCCTTCTGGTTTTGAGAGTGGGAATCAGTTCTTCCGCTGGAGTGAGCAGAAGAATGTATTGTCATCGTGGTATTATCAAACTTGGGTCAAAGTTGTTGGGTTCCTACGGTAAATAACAGAATGGAAATACACGGTCATGGATTCTCTAAGTCTGCAGAGTGTGTCCAAAGGAAATAATGATACTCCCATCTTCGTAATATTATTTAGGCTGAAGAAACTATTACAAAAATATGCTGCAGGAAGTCTTTCAGCAGTAGCAGAGCGTAGAGTACAGCTGAAAGTTTCAAATCACACGAGTTAGGCGCTTAAACACTTTTTGAGTCAGCACTTATTTAAGGATAGAATTTTACCTAACAATCATAATACCTTTGAGATCCCATTCTAAGTAAGTAAGTGATTTGTTTTAGTGGATATTTTCCATTTCCAACCCACAGATGACTCTTCAGCTGGTAGGTTTTTTGTTACCCACTCACAACAAAATTCTTACTGTTCTTTGCACTGAAGAAACACAGAACAACCAAGGTCCCAATGTGCTAGGCAGCATAAAAATACCAGGGTCAGCCACAAATGTTTACAGAAAATCACAGCCTAGTCAATATTAAAAGAACCCACTCGTTATTGCATGTGAATGACTGTATAACTCATGGAAAAGGGTAAAGAGCATTCCTGGTTGGTGTAAGCTATTAGCAAAAGCTGAGTTTTTGCATTAGCAGTTAACATCAATTCTGTTAAAGCCACCTCCATCCAAGATAATGTTTCTGTCTGCAAGTATTGTGTATTACTATTCCTCTGTATTGGTAAAAGCCAAAGGGCTGACATGATGTGACTAAATACAGCATCACACCATTAGCTCTCATGAAAGCATGACATGTCCTAATTATTGAAAGGAAACAGAACAGGTACTACCACATACAGGAAGGATAAATGCATAACTAAGTGCAAAGGGGACCTTTAATGCCTTTGTTTTTCAGCTGGGCAAAATTTAAAGTTCATCCAGAAGGGGACACTGAGAAATCAAGTCTTCCTGGTTTAACAGATGGGTTGTAAGTAAATCCTCAAAAGTGTGGTAAGAAGTTAGTTGTGGCACTTACTCAGCGTGGTCCTCTGGACCATCAGTCCCCTGCCATCGAGAGTCAGGTAAACCTGTAAAATACTTAATTTTGTAAAAATTCTTGGGACAAAATCCTGATGTTTTGTTCAAGAGAGTCTTCCCGTGGCTGGTATGTAGAAATGAAGCACTACATAGAGCAGCTTCAAATTGGCAACTGATGTTCACCTAGTGGGCAAAAAAACATCTATGTGGTCTAATAACAGATTAATGCTAGAGAATTTAATTTTTTAAAAACATTCACTTCAAAAGCTCTTGTCATACAAACTCATAGTCATGCCAGCAGAATTTGATACCCGTTTTACGGTTACTCTGCAAGAAAGCATGAAGAGTTTGTGCTGTGTTGTGCCTCACTGATTTCTCGAAATACACTACACATGAAAAAAGTATGCAAAGTAATAGTCCTTCCTTTGTTCTTTTAGAACAAGGTAGAGTTAAGAAACAGAAATGCAAGCTTCCTTCCTGCTTCTTATCCCTGTAGACGTGAGAAATCATTCTCTGCTTAGGCTTTCAGTTCTGTTTTGAAGCTTCAGCAATTTTGCAATTGATACAACTTTTAGGTTTTTTTAAGAACTAGATGGGAACATCTAGACTGAATTTTCATTCATCAGAAGCCAAGTATGATGCAAGCAGAGACAGCCAAACAGCTTCATTTGAATCAGCTGTGCAGCTCCCTATCCATCTTGAGGTCAGTAATTCTCCATCATAAAACTAGGAGGCATTTCAATATTTTTTTTTCCTCTAGTTAACCAAGGATTTGCATATTGTGAAGGTACAACAGTTGCACATCTTTGAATACTAGCTGACCAAGAGCTCCTGCTTTCATTTCCCATTACTGTCATTTAAGGTAGTTTTAGCTTGCGCAAGCAAGAGTGCAAGCATACTAAGTGTAGCAAGTGATGGATAATCTCTGTTACCGTCCATCAGGGTAAGAGTCAGAAAAATTCTCCCTTGAAGGTAAGTGTTAGAATGGAGATGAGACATTGATCTTTTTCCTCCTTGCTTTACAGAATTACTTGTATGTATGGTAAAGTAACTAATGCATGTTTTATGGTACAGGAAAAGAGAACAATGAATAAATTCAAGTTTCTACTGACTTGTAGCAATGAGCAGGATGACTTGATCAAAAATATCGATACCTCACAAGCGAATGGTGATGTTTTTGACAAATGAAGAATACTATGCTCTTCTACTTCAAATCAATCACAAATTAATTTTGTTCACACAAAACTAATATCTGTCTATCTTTTGCACATCTGGGTTTGATAGCAGTCCATTCCCAGCACAGCCACCATCTGCCCAGGCATTCCTACTAGCAGTGGGAACATCTGTGCACCAAACCATTTTAATAGGTTTGGGATGAATCAAGAATAGCTGGAGAATGTGCCATTTCGCTCTCCCAGAAGGCTGCCTCCTCCTATAGGAACTTAAGCTTGATAAAGGATGAGGAATGAGGCCAGGTCTATAACTACCATTACTGTTAACCCTTCTGTTACCACTGGGTAAGAATAGACTTACATGATTTAAAGTTCCCCTCCATGAGACAGCAAGAAAATGAAGAGCAGGGAAGATAGTTGTGAGACTTTCCAGCACGTTTGAATTGATATTACTGAAACATGACGCGTGTGACTGGGTTGTTTCTATCGCCATCTACAAGCTGTTTAGGAAAGACAAAATGAGTAATAAGGTGTGAAGGAGTAAGACTATACAAACTAAAAATATTGCTACTTGTATCTCAGAATTGCAGAATCTTAACTGCCCATAAATAATTGCTAACAAAGCCTCCATGGTACTTCTGTTATGGATCTTCACTCATCACTAAATCATACCAGAGAAGGAAACAAGGTTTTTATTATGCACAGCTGCATAATGAAAAGTTGGGATGCTATAGCAGATTTATTCTCTTAAGCAAGCACAATTTAAATTACATTTTCAAAAGCAAATATATTAATTCTGTAACACAACAGGCATTGCACCCAACATGTGGTAACTTTTTGTTGGAACTCACTAGGAAAAAAAAATACTGGACTAAAAATTAGTTGTTGTCTGGAACTAATAATAATGAATGAAACCAAGTAACATTCAATTTGGGCAGATAACAGACCCATTATTATTTCTCTATGGATCTGCAGTGCTTCAAAGAATTTAATGTTTTTGTATTGAATAAAATTATAGGAAAAATGGAGGAAAAATATTTTAAAAGCATGAAGAAGACTTCGTTGTCAAATAGATGAGGGTTCCAGAGTCAGAAGACTATGGGCTAAAACCCCATCGCAAAGTGAAGACAATTAAAAGCCAAACATCAATAGAAAAATTAGAAGTTATGAAATGTAAAAAAAAAAAAGGGAAAAATCCTACCAAAAGGGTATTAGGAACAAAAAGGATAACACTCCCTAACATTCATTATTACATGAATAAAGTAACTGTGCAAAAAAGAAAAATTCAATAGCAATTTCTGTCCTATATCTGGAAGGGATCAGGGTGGCCTACTAGAGCAGGTAGGGATTAATGAGGCAAATTACTCTTTGGACGATGGGCTTAAACCACAAACAAGTAATTTTTTCAAATAGAAGCTGGGGATCAATAAAGGAAAAACTGCACAAGTTTTAATGTCCCATAGGCAATCTAATGGTTCTTTTTTCTCTGTAAACTCTGTATCAATTTAATAGCCCTTCTGGATATAAGCTGTTCTATATGGAAAACAGGATTCAGAGAAATCTGGAGATCACTTAGTTCCTTATTTTTCCCAGGCAGGATGTGTGTATACCTACATACTTACATACCTAATTTCTGACACATTTGTCTAATCTGTTCCTAAAAATCTCCAATGGTAGAAGTAGCATCCCTTTTTTAGGCAGTCTGTTCTAGTGCTTATGTATTTGCTTTCAGTACTGCTACTGTACTGTAGTGCCCTTTGCTCGGGCATTTCCATGGCTACAAACAAGAAAAGCACTGAAACAAATATGAAAATATACTCATCTATTCTTTTTAACAGGCTTGATTGTTTAGACTGACTTTAAAAGAAATTCAAGAATTTGAGACTGCTCAGTTCTGTAATATAAGGAGAATTGCGCTACATCTCACTGTGCCTCTGCTTCCTTGTAGTGAGGAAAACAAGGTCTACGCAGAAATGATGGGCAGTCAAGCCTTCTTCATTAACAATTTCTAAAATCTTTATGTGAAAAGCAGTTGTAGCAATGTTATATAGCTGTTACTGCTGTTAATAAAAATGACCCTGCATTGTACTGAGAGGGAAACAGAGACCGACTACTGCTTTTGCACCTCCTCGTGTTGTCGATTAACTGGGTTCTACAGTTGCAAATACATTACAGTAACAGACACAGTTCTTCCAGAAGCACTTCCCTGCAGGAAGGCTGTCAGGTAGGAGAAGGCAGCGTACTTGCAAGTCTCTCATCTCCATCTCTGTCCTCAGTGCTTTCTCTATAGGTGAAGCTATACGCAACGATGAAGCAGGGCAGGGAAACCAATGTTTTGCCACCCAGTCACTTGTTCTCGGCGGCATGCTGACCCACTGCCAGCTCTGTGAGCTTTGTTTTTCCTTTTAATCCCATTATCATCACATCAGAGCATAGAGGTAGCTCATTAAATTTATAAGCACTTGTATGTTGTAATACATTTGAAAAGCAGCTTGAAGAAGGGAAAAGGAATCTTACTGTAGAAAGCTAAAATGTATCAGTCTCATTTGTCCCAAACCTCTGGAGTCTTGTTGCTACTAGTTTCATAGGTCAAAAAATAAAATTATGTGAGATGCTGTATGTGAAAGGTAGATGACAAATTCATTGGGGATAATACTTAAGTATGCTGGTGCTGGCAGGAAAAGAATGAGTTAGTGTCAAGGGAAGACCGGCTCTCCAGGAGCTGCAGCACCTTTCCGTGGATTTTCACTGCGGACAGCACTCCCATGAAGCCATAGTCGGACACGCATTTAAAGCCTGCCCTACCACTGGCAGATGCAATTGCTACCTAGGACTATACAGTGGGTTTTGCATGATAGAAGCATCGTTTACATGGGAAACTAATTCTTTAGGATATGTGGAGTTAATATTAATTGAAATACAGTAATTGAAAGGCCTGGCTGCTTAATTCTTTTATCAAACATCAGGCATAAACACAATGAAAATATACTTCTGCTGTATTTAAGAAAATTAAAAATAATTTATGCCTTTGAAAGTTTTAACTACCAAGTTTAAAGCATGCTAGATACTAATGAACAAAAGTATTCACCCAAGGACCTTAGACAGCAACTACTTTCCATTATTTCCCAAGTGTGTATTTATGTGTTATCTTCATTGCACTTCTAATTCAGGACAGTCGGAATCATTCTGCACGGAATCCCAACTCACTATGGCTGTAAACTTGCAGCAACACTACGCGCATGTCTCCACCAAGCTGAATGTGAGCTGTTGAAAACTGGGTCTTTTTTTCCTTTTTATAAAGGGGTCCGGCCATGGAGTTAGGAATATGCATTTTCTTGTCACAGATGCAGTTTTTCTAAATGTAGAAGTGAGATACTGGCCATTTGATGGCTGAACACAAGTTGAAAGCAGAAATAAAAGCCTGCTATTTTAGATCCTGTACTATATAAAAGTTCTTTAACTGTTTTCTGAGAGAGGGTCTGGGTTTGCTTGGGTTTTATTTATTTTTTTTTTGAAAGAGGTCTCATGTTCTCTAAATGTGAAGTTGTAATTACAAATTAATTTTTGTAATGAGATTATGATATTTTCTACAGAAATAATTAAAGTGGGCACTAAGCTTATTTTGTTTGCTTGTCTTTTTTATTTTAAGAATATATGCAGTGTATTTCATTTTCCTGCCTCGTAATGAAAAAGAAGAAAAAATAGATTAAAAAATTACAGCAATGAAAAGCACTCCCAAATTAGATACCTCATGCTATCTCTCCAGAATCTTTAATGCTTAACTGCTGTGTTGTAGCTAAGTTATATAAGTTAGCCAGAGAAAATGAACACACACACGCACACGCCATCCAATTGTCCTTTTATATTTTTATTCGGTGTTAAGTAACTCCACAAGAAAACAAAATCAGTTACTCTGGTGTACGTGAAATCAGAACAATACAACCACTTGAAGCAAAAAGTAGAAACAAATTTCAGCCCAGGAATGGAAAACTGATACTTCAGTGCTATGGATATGCAATGCGCTTCATACCACAGTGCGGTTCAGCGTATGCCAACCTTTAATGCTTTTGTTGTTGTTGTTGTTGTGTGTGTTTCTATCCATACAGAAAAACTAAAAACCACACTTCAACTCTCATTGAAAGCTTTAGAGCTTTAGCCATTAAACTATGAAAACAAGTAAAGACAATTCGTTATTGCCCAAGCTCAATATACGATTTTATTTTCCCCAAAGGTGCTGGAATTATTACATGCCACAATGTAACTATAAGCAACACCTTTGTTATTTTTGAGCCCTTTCTTACCAAAGAAGCAGCTCTAGCCAAAATTAACTGAGCTGAAGTTTGTGTTTGAAATATGTCCATTTGGTCATTTCTTGTTCTCAAATGAAGTTCTATTCCATTCTTCACTGTAGTGATTTCAAGAATTTGTGTGAAGTTCTTTTTTACTTTCATGTTACAGTTAACTAGTTCTCAGTGCAGGTGCTAAACAACCTCTCAAGGAAGCTCCAGAAGAAAGTAAAATATATATAAAAAAATCTATCCAAAGTCTGCAAATAAATTAAGAAAAGAAACTGTAAAGTGTCAAAAGAGTTGTTGTATGAATACAAACCCCAAAACATAGTCTAAGAGGAGGACCAAAAGAAAGTCCCTGGGTAAGGACAGACCAATCCCATTTTAAGTAAGGATCTCAACAAAAGCGTTGCACAAAGAATGGCATGGTTTTCCAACCATGTATTTAAATTCTTACATTATCAATTGAATAAAGGCAACAAAACCCAGTTACTCAGAAAACCTTTCTAGCACAGAACATATTTCAAAGGCAGTTCAGCTCACATTTCAGACAGCTATAGTTCTCATGAGGTTTATTGCCTGTCAAAATTAATGGTTAAGCTTTTCAAGTCAGTATTGGACTTTCTGCACTTCCTGATGTTATAGACATGCTGCTATTGTATAGACTAGTTAGTTGTTGTTGTTTTTTAAACTATGAGTTGGTGAAAACTTAGAATGTTTAGTTTTGCAAATATTGCTCCTCCTGGCTTATACATTTTGCATAATGTGTTAAAAGCACAAGGAGTTGATAGTCTTGTACAGATGCGACTTGACAATGTATTGACTTTCTAAGTTAACAAAATAAAATTTAAAAGCAAGTCACATAAAGCAACAATCACGACTGCACTCACACATGTATGTTGTAAGTCACCACTTTCCCTACCCCCACCCACCACACACAGAACTTGCCCCACACATTCTCTCAGAAACACAAAATGAACTACGAGATTTACTAAATTACAGCCACAACAGCAGCTAACTGCAGCAGCCACAGGATTTCTTTCAAGTGAAGCACTGACCCTTTGCATTTAAAACATTGAACACTCTGAGCATTTTAGATAGTTTCAGTCATTCAGGCTCAAGTTCAGTACAGGATGCTTTTGCAGGTTACATGAATGCCATCATCTGCAACAAGACAACATTCTCATTACTCGTTACAAAATTCACAACAATCCACACATCACCCCAGTGGTTTATTATTTTTGGTGTTACTTTTTAAACTTCTGCCCCACATTGGCAAGTTGCTAAAAAGGACAAAAAAAAAAAAAAAAAAAAAAAAGAAAAAAGAAAAAAAAGAAAAGGAAAAAAAACCCCACATTGCCTCCATACCTACAAAAAATCCTTGGCTTCTCCAGTTAGCAAAAATACAAACCATGGTATCCTCAGTGTTGGTTTGCGGGAGGGGGGAATCATAGGATAGAAAACACAGTTTCTGTAAGTCTCTAAAGCACAACCCTGTTGTTCCTACTT
This sequence comes from Aquila chrysaetos chrysaetos, assembly GCF_900496995.4. Classification (NCBI taxonomy): domain Eukaryota; kingdom Metazoa; phylum Chordata; class Aves; order Accipitriformes; family Accipitridae; genus Aquila; species Aquila chrysaetos. Next base: position 12,936,933 of record NC_044004.1, read on the forward strand.
CAAAGTTATGAGATTTACTGAATGAAGACTGGACAAGTCATTCATGCTTTTCTCCTGCATTCAGAAAGGCACTGATAGATTACAGTGTTAAGTATTTATCTCCCAGTTCTTAAAGAACAAAGCCTAATGTGCAGAAAGCTGAAGTCTCTGAATAGCAGAAGTAGTTGTAGACACTGCGATGCTAAGAAGATAGTAATAGTGGTAGGGCTACAGTTACGAATGAAAATAACTGCAATTAAGATGCAAAAAAGCAGTGGTACTACTAAGACAAGCACATGCACATCCATTCTTGATTTGACAACACAATCTAGTCTAGTTCAAATAGCCAAGAATTTAACAGGTTTTTTTTTTTTGGGGGGGGGGGGAATCTTCAACAGGACAGCTGTGTCCTCATCTATAAAATAAGCAAGAAGAGAAAGATAAATACACATCTGAATCCATTAACTGAAGAGGAAACTCAAGTTGTTGTTTTAGAGCTACAGACCCTCAAGAAGGATAGTTTTCCATCTCATGTTACTTTTAAATCATCTGTTCTACTCTGCAGTTTTTATAGTTGAGTTCGAGAAAAAAGCTCCTCCTCACACGGATCAGCCCATTCACTTCCACCTTCTGAAGCTGTGTCTTCAGAGCTGGAGCTATCACTGGAGTAGATCTTCTTCCTGAAGCCATTTGGTTTTGCCTCAGCATTTATATCATCTGCACATCTTGCTTCATAAACAGAAGAAACCTAAGGATTTAAACTGACAGTGTTGATGGGGAACAATAAAGAACATGCTTGCTTTTTTCTGGGCTGGGAGGTTATATAATTCTGTAGTTGTTCAAGAGAGATGTCACGATTACAGGGCAAGTCCTCCTCTTTCCTGACTTAGTCCACTATGTAGAAAGGACTGCAGAACAGCAGGAAAAAAAGGTGGGGCTTTTATTATTTTTTTCCTATTCCTTAATTTTAGGTTTTGCACAAAACAGCAAGAGAATCAAAAGTGAACTCAGTTAGAATGCATCATTACCACAGGTCGTGTTAGAAAATTACTGTAAAAGTTATCTCCAAAATTTGGTAGTAAGTATTAAATGTCAAGAAAACACACGCAAATCTGACTAAATTTCAGGCAAACCCAATATATTTTCAGTTGAATCAGTAAAGCTATAGCAAGCATGTCACACTGTAAATTTAAGTGCTATCATCACTATAAAGTTTGAAAGTGTATCAGTAAGTGCACATGTACACAGAATTTTCTTCCTACAGAAAAAAACCAGGGTTTTTTTTGCTTGTAGGCAGGACAGAATTCAGCATACATTATGTTTACGCCTTTCATTACTGGTCCTTTCTGCCTTCATAGTGCACATCAGCCCACTCTATGCTTACTGAAACTAGAAGTTGAAGAAAAGAAGACTCATGTTTAACACATGACAAGCAAAAGCCAAGTGTTCCCAAAGGAAACTGAGTTTGCTTAACTACTAGAAGTTCAACTGTTTGTACAAAGGGTTGTACTCCCCAAAGTACAATGCTTGGAGGCATTTTCACAAGAATGCTCAAGATGCAGAGAAGATTAAAAACCAAAGTAAGGCAAGAAAAGCTTTTGAAGGTTTTTGCAGGAATTTCATTTGAGGCCAGACTGAAAACTGTGATGAAAGGAAAGATGTAGTAGCACACCCTTATAAAATAAAAAAACTCCTCCCCCAAACCAATGACACACTTACCATATTAAAATCTAAAAGATGTTCATCATCATTGGGTATTTCCTTTACATCTGCAAATTCTCCTACACCATTCTCTCCCTTGGCATTTGTATAACACTCTTACATTGTGTTTGTGGGGGTGTTTCAGAGGAAAAAGGAAGAAAAAAACAGAATTGAGGAACACTGTTATTTACATTTAGCCAAAATGAAAGCATCTAGAGAAGTATTCTTGAAATTCACACTCTAAGCCATGTAAACTCTGTGCTTGTGGGGGATTTTATAGTCTGACATCCTTAAAGAGATAAGCATAATACCTTACAGAAGCTTCATCACATCTTACCTGGATAATCAAATAATAGTAATAAAAAAAAGCTACTTAGTTAATGAAAACATCTAAAATAGTAAGGTACAAAGAGCAAGAATTACTTCTTTATTATAAATGCTTCAGTACATTTTTCAGTTCTGATACTGCATGGTGTTCTAGATCATTCCTATTTCTATACCCATACAAAATATACTGCAGCAGCAGCTTGATCCTGACTGAAGCTCAAAAAAAAAAGTTGACGTGAATGGCTGTGGTTTCTACTTACCAGAGTAAACTTCCATATATAATATCAAAGTATATCATACAGATATATATGGATCACATGCATCAATATCCATATACAAAAAATAGCCATACAGAAAACTGGATACAGCTAAAGATCTGTGAAATAACAGCATTATCTCTGAGTATAAAGCTCTGGTTTTGTTAAACTTAGTCTAAAAGAGGAAATCCTGCAACTATTCTACTTCACAGAAATTCTGCCACTGTATCAAGCAGGCTCTGGACTTCCTAGTATATTATACTGCATATTCTGTCTCCCTCTGACGAAATAATGTGGTGAAACACTTGCATGGTTATGCAGGTTCACCAGCAGATGTCAGCAAAAAGATGACACAATTCACTCACAGATATTCAAGGACTACTCTGTATAAAATAAGTACTCAAGAGTGCGAGTCACTGCATTTGCTATCAGACCAACAATACCTCTGCAATTATCACCGTGCAAAAAAACCCCCACAACTTTACAAAACAACACTAAATATCTTTACTTTGTAAATACTGAGTATTTTTCTAATATGGGAGGTTCTGTGACCAGTCCAGGAGGCAAATCACAGTCCTGTGGGTATCAATCTATTCTCTCTCACTGTGCAAACACACTTCTATAGTTGGGAGTGAAGTAAGTTAAGGTGTTCTTGAAAGTAACCCAAACTGTCCTAAACACCAAAGTAAGGGCATTTAGGCACCGAGAACAGAGTTTAGTTGGCTGCACTTTAAGGTGCACTCCAAAAATAGTTCAGTAATAATTACTGGCTAATCTACTTCCGGCTTATTATGGAACCAGGTCTCTGATCAAGAGTTTCTTGCACTGAGCCTCTACCAACAGAAAGCATCAGACAGCCTGTCAATTCGGTATACAGGATGTTCTTATTTAACTTCTTGCCTTCTCCCCAGCAAAGGTAAATTGGTATGCAGGCAAAAAAAAAGGTGTCTGGATTCTTGCCTGTCCACTGAAAAACTGGGCTTGGGCCAGCTGTCAGATGCTACGAATTCTTGGGAGGCAACAGAGAGTGCTGGAAGCACACCTGCTTCCGCTTGCGAGCAGCCTGCCTACCAAGACTGGACTTAATCTCTGTGCAGGACAGAAAAATTCCCAGATTGTCACTGTGAAGGGAGTGGCCGACAGGCAAATCCCTCTCCTTCTCAGCTTGAGAGAAAGTCCACACGTTCACTGAGTAACTGGTGTGTTATTTATGTGAACCCATAAAGGTAATTATCATGTTTTCACATTCTTATAAAATTAGCTACCTAAGTAAGTATTATTCAGGTTGAAACATACTAAAAAAATGCAGTAAAGTGTTTTCAGAGATTAATATTCTATTTACTTAATTCCAGCTGCTGGAATTAAGTAAATTTGCATAAATGTTAAGACTATTTTAAAAGCACTTTCATTTAAAAACTATTTAGAAGCATGCTAGAGATCTATTACGAATGTAACTGAAGCATCCCAGTTTTCTCTCAGATAAAGACAATTTATTGTGGAAGTTTACTGGGTTTTGGTACTTCCAATTCATCTGCAGCAATTCCAATCCGCAAGAAAGAGCATTTCATTCTAACACAGGTGCAACAGCAAGGTAGTTCAAACAGCCATAGCTTCTTACCTTCACACTGTGATGCAGGAAAAAGGGGAGAATAGAGCGCCTTTTCCCACCAGCATTGCTTTTCCTGGCTGCCACTCATTCTCTGCAGATTAGTATTCAATATAGGAAAGTGTTTAGACAATAATCACACTTCATTATGCCATAAATAATATACTTACATGTAAAGGAGGACACTCGGGTATTACCACCAATTTGCTAGGTCTTACAGGTCACACTGTTCAATTTCTAATGGGAAAGGACTGTCAAACTACAATAGAACATCCGTTATGTGAACTCTTGTAGCCAATATGAACTCCACGCTCGTGCTTCGCCCATATAGAGTTGTGCAAATCCAGAACAAAAAGATGAATTCCAGCCCTACACTTTATAATCTAAGTACAAAACAAGGGAGAACAGATAGCTACCCAAGAGATGACAATACAATGAAACAACATTAGTCAACATGACAAATAGTTCAGTGTAAAACAAAACAGAAAAGAAAGCAAACAGAAAGCGGCAAAATTTAATGTTTAAAGTCTGGAAGGGTGAATTAGCAGTACCATTACCACCAATGGGATAACATAAAATTAAACTAGATAATTAATGCGTCAACATGAGGAAGATCTTAGAAAGTTAAACTATAGTTTAAAAAAAAAAAGCAAAAAGAAAGAAAGAAAGGAAAAAAAAAGCAAGCTCAAGGGCATTTGAAGCAGGACTTAATAAGAAATATGTGCATTTACAAACAAATTCAATCATGGAAGCCTCGCTCTGCTGCTGACTATAGATAGAGGCATCTAAACTGCACAGGCACAATACTTAATTAACTTAAAAGTTTCCCACATTGCTGGCGTCACACCTGCACTCGTGATAAGCTGGATGAACCACCACTGGTCACAAGCAAAGCCAGCTTGAGTCTTGCAGGGTGTAACAAGCTACGGCAGTCTTGCTTCCTGGGCTAAGTCACCATCAGAGCCTACGCACCTGCTTCAGGACGGCTTGGTGACTGAACTGATGCTGGCTGCAGGCTGCCTCAGCTCCCACGTCCTTCCATCACTGCCTCAATACCAGAAGATTTAGAGAAAGCCAGAGACATCTCCTGGCTGAATGCAGAAGCAGCCCAGCAAGACTTCAGTTTGAGCTCAGACCTGGCCCTCTTGCCCTCACACTGACCCTCGTGGAATGACTTGTGTTCATTTCTAAACCAGCATCAAGGTCAGATGTATAAAGCAAAAGGACATCTGTAGAAAGACCCACTATCCATACTGAAGCAATTTGGGAGTTTTATTTGGGAAGGGATGGAGGGCACAAGCTGATGTCCATTTTATACATTCACTGAAGAAAACCATTTTTTCCTAGGGTTGCTTAGATGTTTACTATAATTGCACAGCCTATCATCATGAAAATTTCTGTGAATTAAAGAAATACTCGCAATTAGTAAATACGAAATACCAACTCCAGAATAGTACCATGACTCTACCTTCTTTTGTTGGCATTCTCTCCCTTTTAAAACAGCATTTTCAATTTTTGCTTCCTCCCTCTCTCTCACACATACTCACATACACTTCCAGCATTCTGTGAAAAGGTTTATTAAATTTTCCAGCTACCCATCTAAATAGCTATGATTCTCAGTGGTACTGGTATTAGAAATTGCAAGGGGAAGTCTTTCCTTTGAAACTATTCATATTTATTTTACTTTATTCTCAAGCAGAGCTCAAAGACAACAAGGCAAACCCAACTGCAATGCTGTTTTGCTCCCAGTCTTGCTGCAGGTCTGAGAGAAGACTGATGGGTTTCCTTTCTTGTTCTACAGCTAGATGTATGGTAACTGAGGCTTCTCTGAGAGCCTCTGTTTCAGGTGATGTAAAATCAGTTGAGGACTTCAGCATTCACAAGCACAAACACTACCATAATGTTATAGCTATGCAAGATTCTCCTGCCCCAAGTCCCAGCTGATTTCAACCACAACTGTCTATGAATTTTCAGCAGATTTGGGTCAGAATTGTGCAGTTACATGCAAAAACTAAAACTCAAATTATGCTTCTGTCCCCGTTTCCTCTCCTATACTGAGAGTTAAGCCAACAGCAAAAAAAAAATAATTTAATGTTTGCATCAGAGTTTGAAAGAGTAAAATAGTTTCAAACTTTAAATAGCAGTTATATGTGTTTCACTGGCATCTAACTCACATGTGTTCCCTCCAACATCATTTTATGTCTGTCTTCTCAAATGAACATTCCTAAGAACTTCATACAACAGCAGGGCTGTCCACGTAGGTCTTTTATCCAAAATTTCAAATGAAACCTCTGGTATACAAAAGAACAGTCATTCCTGGCAAACATCAGTACAAATACTTTCTAGAGGAACAAAAGCAAGTATTAGGTTTTTTTCAACTAAAAGATCAAATTACAGTGAAATGACTCCGTAATCTAGCTAAAGTAGCTACATGAAGGAGAGATTTTGTGAGCTTAAGTGGGCAACAACCATTTTAAACAGTGTATTTGATCTCCAGCATCACAATGGAAAAGCAATTCAGTGTTTTAAGGATACAACTGAAAAGGGAAAACAAGCATAAAAGTGAAAGATTGTTTCCTGCACCATGAATGCCATTTCCTACAACCGATGAGATTCTTCCTCACCTCTTCCCCTCACACACATATTTGAAATACAGCAGCCAAGGAAGATTACTGTTCTACACAGTTTTATTGTATTCCTGCTTTCTTCACCAGACTGCTATGGACAGCAATACGTAATTCATTAGCTGATAAAGCTGTATTGTGAGTATGCAGCAGAATATCATATTATATTAATCTGGGGAAAAGGACAAGCTGCTTTGGTGAACACATTTCAGACTGGGGAGCTGGGCCTGCCAGAACGAATGCCCGGGAGGAGCATTTTACTCTTTTGCTTATTTTGCTTGTGTAAAGTGTCCCGTACTCATTACAGCAAGGGATGTATCCAACGACACGGTTTTCGACTGTGACCAGCAGGCAGCCTGATAAACAGGACATTTGAGTGGTACTGTTGGCTTGCTGACAGAGCTGAAATTTAACTGTAGTTTCTATCTAAGCCAACTTTTAGGAATATCTTTGACAGGGGCATTTAGGCAGGTGAGGAAACAACAACTACCAAAGTTGGGAGGGACCAGGTGTCTTTCCCTGCAGTTACAGACAAAAGTCCACAGCAAGTTCATACGGCAGATTAGTCATTTGCTAGTCAGAAAAGGTACAACTGTCAGAACTTTATTCTTCAAGCAAAATTTATGCAAAGCATCTTCTCAGAGCTGGGGTCTACAGTTTTAAAGACCATCTGCCTGAAGGTCTTGAAAAAACAGGTACTTACAGTATTTTATGAAAAGTTTTATTAAATTTTCCAGCTACTCATCTGAATAGCTATTATTTTTTCATCTAAATTGATATGCCTTTCAGGATAGACTGTTTGGGCTTTAGATAATAATTTGAAAACACCAGCATCCAATATTTCTACTCTTTCAAAATGCATGCTGACAAGGATCGAGGCAGTGAAGAGTTTTGCACAATCTGAACAGAATAAGCACTAAAGCCTCATTATGATCTGAATATTTTCTGAAGTGTTACGACTGAGTTTCATAACCAACCACAGAAAAAGTAAGTCATATAAATCTGTAAGTACAAACTGCCTTGAACCTGCTCTGCAGCCCCTTGTTATCAAAGAATACAAGAAACACATGAATAATTTAGAAGTCAAAGCAGCAATGAACCCATTGAGTCCCATTCCAAAAGATCAGATCCTAATTTTAGTTCATCAGCTACCCAGGGAAGATACAACTAGCTCAAGAAGCTGGTCACAAATGACTAAAGGGAGCCAAGTCTAGACTTTATATTCTTAAAACCTATTTGGCAGTCACCTAATTCTCTAATTTCACTGAAAATATATGTGCAAGGAACCCTACGAGATCATCTGGCTCCTACTCTTGCACAAAGCCAGAATCAACTATAATGCACTATTCCTACACTCTAAATCTCTTCAAGGCAGAATTTCCACCGCTTCCCTAAAAATAATTGAGCCTTACAGTAAGCTCATTTTCTGGTTAGAATTCTTTTAGTTCAATTTCCCTTGCTGTGATTCAAGGTCATCACATCAACTTCCTTCATGTTTACCAGAGCCTACAGAACAAGCACAGCTTTTTCCTTATCTCCTGTAACTGTGAACATGGCTTCTGCAAAACTGCTGGGTTCTTCTTCAAGTTTCTCTTTTTTTGGAGATAAAATAACCCCAATTCCTTCACTTTGTTTTCACAAGTAGTGATCTTTGTGTTGCTCTCCTCAGGACATGTTTCTTGATACAAGGCAATGGGAGCTGAGCCCAGTACTCCAGCAAAAGGCTTTCCAGTTCCAGCTACAGAGGAGCAATTACTTCCCCTCTTACAGAAAGGCATTCCTATTTATAACAATGTTGCTGTCTTTTGCAGTGTGTCATTCCTGACTTATGCTCAGCTTATGACCTACTTGAAGATGCTTTTCTGTTTCACATCATTTCCTCGCCTGTCACTCCTCACACTGTGTTTGTGAAGAGGATTATTTTCTTCAGAAGTTTGTATTTGTCCCTGCTGGACTGCATTTTATTTTTCAGACCATTTCTCCAATTTAACAACCTTTTGATTCTAATCCTGTCTTCCAATGTAACTGCAGACTTTCCCAATTTTGTGTCATCAGGAATTTTCATAAACATGCATTTTATGCCCTAGACCAGAGAAATTAATCATCTCCCTTGTCCTCTAGTAAGCCACTGACTGTTATTTTGAGTACAACCTTTTGGCCAAACCAATACTTAAGACATTTTCTCAGTTTCTCATGCATCCGTGCCATTTACAGTTTAAAACATTTCTTTAGGGAATTTAAGAGAGTCATTGGTAATATCCCAAGTTCCATTTTCCTCTTTTAAAAGATAAAAAAATATATAAAAGGCAAACACATTTCCATCTTCTGTGTGTTCTCAAACAAGTATTCTACTACGATTTTTTCAAATTAGTTGCTGCTCCTCATGATATTTAGCCAAATATTCCTATGACTAGCTGAAACAGTGTAATTTATCTTACTACTGCTTTGCTTAATTATCTTTTCACCAACAATTCAAACAGTGACAAAAATGCAATAAACAATACCTTTTTGACATTATCTTTCCATAGCTTTCGAAGCCTGTTAGTTCTGTCTCTCAGAAATATCCTTCAGTCATTTTTCTGTTTCTGATTTACTTCCAGGACTTTCAGGTATACCAAATGTTTATTTTATTGGCTTACTTTAAACCTTGGTTTTTTCCTTGTAATTTTTATACTGTCATTGTGAACTCTATCTTTTTAAGGACCCTCTCGTATATACAAGATACCTTCACCCTTCAAAATCTCAGCAGATTAATGTCTTATTAATTAGAAAGTTAGAGCTCAGACTCTTTGTAGGTGTTTTCATCATCTGCCATGATCAGCACATACCACGAACTATCTGGACCAACCCTTTCTCAGCCCCCAAATTACTCTCTCTTTTACAGTGAAGTCCTTTGCTTTCTATGTGGATGACTTTATGGGCTCTTTAATGTTTTTCCCACTTGATTCTCCTGATCTTAAGGCACAAAGCAGACCTCTCTGAATTTTCTCTCCCTCTTATCACTACCTAGGTTTATGGAATGTTATCTCCTACACTATTGATCTCTGTAAGGCACCCTTCTTCCCTTCCTCTCTTGCCAGCCCTGCCTAAAGGAGTTATACACTTACATCGCATTACTCCAGTCCAGCAAAGTACCTCACCAAATCTAATAGGCCAATTAAGTCATGAGATCCATAAACACTTACGGCTTTTGCCAGTAAAATTTCCTCATCCCCAAATGCATAGTCCTAGGCATGTTCAGACCTTAAAAGTTTGGTACCGATCCCAACAAACCTCACAAGTCCCTTTATCTATCTCAAGGACTTGATAGTATAAGCATTATTAGGGCACGCCTACTAGATCAGAGCCCATATAACCTTTGTTGATAAGAGATTCAGCGCAGTTATATGCAGAGACCATTAACTGGACCAGATTGTGTACTTACCGATGACTCCACACCTAACTGGTAAGAGCATTTACTGGGAAGAAAAGGGACTGTACTTCAAGGGGTATTTTTTGTGGGTTTTTTTATTGTTGTTTAGAGGTTGTTGGTGGGGGATTGGGGTCTGGTTTGTTTGGGTTTTGGGGGTATTTTTTAATCTTAAGGCTAGGTATATAATTATCAATCACTTTTGAAGAACTTCTGCAGGAGCTATCAAGCAAATTCCTGCTGCAAAATATGCTATAATTCTAAAAGAAGTGCTCTAATATACAAGGTAAGAGGGACGAAACTGAACCAGATTCTCCTACAGTCTGATGAATAGGTATTCAAAGACATGTGTTTGCACAGCACATATATAATTCAAGTTTATGTGATGCAAAACAGAATGTGTTACTATTACACTGTGGTCTACATTAGTATTTTCACATCCATTATTTATGCAAAAATATTGGAGGTACCTCAGAACACAACTCAAACTTTATGTTAGACAACAGTGAGTTAAAGAATAACTTTAATTTTTGTCATAATTCAATAAAAGGACACACAGAAGTTTCATTTAAAAAAATTCTTTACAAATATTGATCTATACTAATCAGTCAATTCAACAGCCCCTTCTCAAGTTAAAACTCTTTTTCCCATGCATGTACATGTGGGGTGTCCAGGAGGAATGCTTCTCCTAAACTGTTCTACTTCTAGGTATTTTATATTGATTTTGTTTAATGTTCATGAAAATAAAAAATACCACTCTTAAAAAGAAAAAAGCTCACACACATAAGACATTTGCACCCCTTCCTACACACAATATAGTCATCATCTTTACTGATCAAAGTTTACTTCATAACCAACATATTAAAATTGCTTTAATGCTTAAAAACCCCCTCTTCCTTTACAGATAGACTTAACTACAATAATAAATTTAGATAAATGGTCTCAAGCCAAAAAGCCAATTATCTTCAGATGCACATTAATGGCTCTCAGAAAAGCCCACAGTGTGCATACATCCTCTTGAGACACACTAGATACAGGAGAGCTGGTTAACCCAGTCCTTCTGAGTTTAGGTTGTAATCAGGCTCCTCAAGCCCCCCAGGAAGAGCTTAATTGCAAACCAGATTGGAGTCTAGACTGCTGAGATGGTTGTTGGCCCTTTGTACTTCTCAGTGGCTTATAATTTTGAAGCTATGAAAATGCCTACAAAATCACATGACCTGAGCAAGAGAAGCAGTTAGGTTTCCTCTTGCACTAAGGAACTTAAAGAAAATAAAATACCAGAGCTTTTTGAGCACCATTCAGTACCAACGTTTTTTTCAAGCCTCATAGCTATCATAAACTATGGAATCACTGTAAACTTACACCAGACACTTTCTACTTTCTTGAGTGGATAAGTGGTTGAAGCAAAGATGAGAATAAACATCCTCATGGAGCACTATGCATCCAGAAAGGAGATCTGGAAGGGGCTGGAAGGAACTTTAGACTCTTGGTGTCACAAACAACTGTATTATACCATTTGTTCATTCATTATGTCCTACTGCATGATGAAGTTAAATTCTGCTTACTCCTGGTAAAAGGTAATTCTAGAATCTGTTCTGACTTACAGTCTAAGTTTATTAATATTTTTGGTGACTTTTTGCAAGGCCTGGCACAAACACAGAAGCTTCCCAGACTCCAGAAAAGACTTTTGGAGCCACTTCATCTCCATTAACTTAACAGAGCAGCAGGAACCAAGATGTCTACAAAGGGTCTGGAAAAGTCACAAATTTGATTCTCTTGTGCAAGCAGCAGAGATCAACTTATTAACACTGGGGAAAGAAGCTGCAATAGCAATGAATTTAAAGGAGGATGAGAGGAGAAACAAATAGGGAAGAAGGAAAATAAGGAACTCTGATTTTGTTCAACAAAAAGGTTAGCTTTAGTTTTAGCAAGAGAAAAGTTAGCTTTCCCTGCATGAATTAGTGTTTCAGACTAATAATTGAGGAGTATACAATAGCACAACACAAGCTGGGTGCACCTCTTCAGTTGAAAATGAAAAAAAAAATCCCTCCTAATGTAGATACTACAACTGCTGAGTATGTGGAAGAGGAGGCTGAAGAAGAAAAGAAAATGTGAGATGCAACCTATAACTATCCAGACAATATCTCTGGGCTGGCCGCACAACTGAATTATTTTGTTGGTCAAATATTTCTTCTCAAGAGCAGAGGGAGCTCATCGCAAGTAAAACTTGGATATTTTTGGCTGGAAAGGATTTTTGCTCTTGACCATTATTTAACCTATGGCTACAAGTACCTGAAAGAAAACTCTGAGCTTAACTCCTAGTTATAGTTAGGCCTCCTGACAGTACTGTGGTAGTGATGGATATTTTGCATCCATGTTTTATTTCTTTTTGTGTCTATGCTGACAAGAGAACATTTTAATTTTCAGACAATTAAGCCTTTCTACAAACCTTTCTTTGCTGAAGTTTACATTCAATAATTCAACTCCAAATTATTCTACTTGGAAGTAACTATATTGAAAAAAGTGACTTCAGATCTTCCTCTTCAAAATTTTAAAATAGGTTTGAATCAAAATCAGTAATATCTCATTATTCAAACTTTATGCACATTTTAACATATTATATGTAAATCAAATAAGCTAAAAACCTAAGGTAAACAGATTGTAAAGTTACATGAGTGTACACATGCATATATTTCTACAGGTATGCAAGATGACACCATAATGCCTGAAGATAGTTAATTTTTCAGAGAATCACAGAATGACTGAGGTTCAAAGGGAACTCTGGAGGTCATCGTGTCCAACTACCCCTGCTCAAGCTGGGCCACCCACAGCAGGTTGCCCAGGACCGCATCCAGATGTCTTTTGAGTATCTCCAAGGATGGAGACTCTACAACCTTCCTGGGCAACCTGTGCCAGCACTAGGTCACCCTTACAGCAAAAAAGTTTTTTCTTATATTCAGATGGAACCTCCAGTGTTTCTACAAAACTGTACTTTCTAGAGAGCTATACAATTGCAAGCATTAAAATTGAACTGTCACATGACAAATTGCTGGTTATCAGCTGCCAGCTGCAAATTCTGTAATTTTATATATCCACATACCTCTTCAAGCTCTCCTGAAGAAACAGGATTATCCTCGTACGTGGGGAAATGGCACCCTGCTTTACAACTGCAAAACCTGCTAGTCTCCTCACGTGGCTCCACTATTCTGCAGTTTACTTTGGAGCTCTCCATTGCCCTCCCATCTAGAGATTCTTTCATACTGCATTCTAAACAGGGATCTTGGTTTCCTACTGGCAACATCCCAGCTGACTCTTCTTGGGAATCCAATGATGTTTGTGCACTCTTCTCCATTCCAGACTTTTTTAATCTGGGAAGGAATTTTCCAGATTCAAGCTCTGATTTTCCATAATAATGCCCTTCTTTTTCTGCATCTTCTTCCAGAGGTTTGAGATCTGCTTGTGGATCCTCAAATACATCTACTTGAGAAGGGACAGCAATACTTCCCTCATCTTTTTCTGACTCAAATTCTGACTCACTTCCACCACCTGGAGAAAGTTCAGATGCAGAAATTGGGCGAAAGTGAGTCCTTGGAGAAATCCGTATAGCCCTGTACTGCGTTCGATCAACACCACATATCCTGGGGTGTAAAACCTCACTGTCTGAATCAGAGCACAGAATTGACTTAGGTTTAAAACTAGGGCTGAAAGATGCAATTCCTTCTGGCTCAAACGAACACTCTACATGAAGAACTTGTGAAAATGGATTGTTCAGGTCAAAGGAAGAGAATGAGTATTCAAGCCCTGGTTCTTCAACTTGAAAGTTACCACAAGCTCCCAGTAAGTCTTCATGGAAGATAAAAGAAAAACCCTTATTTAATCCGTTATCGCCACTCTTTGATTGCTCATTCTGTTCAAATGATACAAATGGCCTCCATAATTGCCTATGACCAGGGGCAAAGCTATTACCTGGAGTCATAAAAACATCTGTACCAGCTATTGTCACTACATCAGAAGCTGCACATTGTAATAAGCTCCCTTTTGAGTGACTAGGTGGCACCACTGCCCATTCTCCATCACTGTTAAATGTTTTGAGCTCCCCATACACACCACCAAGTATAAATGAGTTTTCTTTATCCTGGTTAACATCCCAAGGTTTTGATGGTGTAGTATAGTCACCACCATCTACTTTTGATAAATCATTTGAGACAAAGGCTCTCTTCTCTAAATTCTCCTTTTGACCTTCCCAAAGATGATACTCTGATCTCTGCACTGCTTTATTGGGCTCTTGGAGGGTTTCAACTTTTGCTTCTGTATCCAAACAGCAGCAATAGTTATTTACATCAGTTGAAAACAATTCATCTTCTATTCCTTCTATTTCTACCATCGCTGCAGAATTTCTGTCTGTCATATTTGTCCAAATATCTTTAATAACCCCTGAGCTGTAGCCATCTCCATGTGGACTGTTTTCACTACACCCTTGTGTAGTTTCATAGTCTTTACTTTCTGCTTTTTGTTCTAGCTGAATACCACAGACAGATTCTAGCTTAGATTTTTTTTTGAAAATCAAAGTGGGCATTTCTCCTACAGTTCTAGCTTGTTGCTGGCAGGTTTCTTCTGGCAAAAAATCTAGAATTTCTTCATCTACATAACTCGAAGACACTCTAGGAACTACATAATTAATATCTTCTGCATTAAATTGCGTGGATTCTTCATATGGAATATTTAAAGTCTCATTGTCTGAACGTGTTTCTTCCGAGTGTGACCATGGACTACAAGTTCTTGTTGAAAGATTGGAACAGTGTTCATTTTCATCAAAGGCACTATTTTTGGTCCATATTAGCAATCTAGACTGTGTTTTCCCAAGAATATTAGCAGTGCTACTAGAATCTGCATTTTCATTTCCCAAGTTGAGTGTTTCAAAAGAAAATGGTAAAACAGAGTTACTGCATTGCACTTCAAACACTGAAAAACAAGAGTTTATACCAGACCCTTCATTAATATCTGAAAAGAGCTCTTGATTGCCAGCAAGCATGTGTGAATTAAGCATTGTGCTGTCTAAGATGGGGGAGAATCTGATCGGAGAATCTCCTCCAAAACTTTCCCCATCTGCATCACCAGAACTAGAGGATGAACAGCACTCCCAAAATTGAGCTAAATTACTAAGGTCTTGCAAGAACCACCCTTCAGCACCAACAGAGCTGGTCGAATCTGTCCATATTGCACTTTCCCCTTGCAACTCCATTCCATCTAACACTATGCAACATTCTGCCTCAAAATCAGTTTTTTCTTTACTCTTTTGTCGAATCATATTTAAAATCCGACTCTCCCCTTGCATCGTATCTGAGGCACCAGGATCCAACATGGATTGATCAATATCCACTTCATAGAAGTGTGTTAGTTCTGACAGATGAACATCATCTAAATATTTGTCGTCCTCTGGTTGAGAACATATTGAGGTCCCAGCGAGGTCAATATCCTCATTTAGAACTGCAGGCATTTCTACAAAGTGACCATCGATGAAAGTACCTGCTGCGAGGTATGTTTTATGAATATTATTGTTGCTAATACAAAGACCATGCACTGATTCAGACAACTCTTCTACAGCCTCTGATGTTACGCCACATATATCTTCTCTGTTGCGGTATGTAGTCTCCAGCTTGCTTTTTCTGCTAAGAGGAACAAAGTACTCTGTAATCGGCTCAGTATACCACAAGGGTTCTTCTTTATATTCCTTTTCATTTCTGCTGTCTAAATACAAATCTTTTCCATCGCTACCGCCAGCTTCTTTTCTTCCAATTTCTTTTAATGGCCTTTTACCTCTTTTGCACAGCTGTTTGATGGAACCGCTGCTACTGCTGCTACTGCTTCCACTGTGGACTTTTCTATCAGCCTTTTCACCAGATTTCACTGAAAGCCTGCTTTGCCCATTACGCCCTTTTTTATTTCGAACCTCTCTTGTTTTGTGTCTTACTTTAATACATTTCATTGATGCCTTGTATTCACCTTGATTACCACTAGAACTTGAGCCAGCCTCACTGGATCCAGATGACCAGGAGCGAGGACGCATCTTTCCCTCAGACTTATGTCGGACTTGCTTTTTGTACAAAACAGGCTTCTCTTCAACACTGTTGTTACTAAATTTGTTTTCTTTCTCATTTTTACTTTTCTTCTGCTGGGTTCTTTCCTGTACAGTGGCAGATGCTTTATTACTTCTGTCTTTAGTTACTTCACTTTCACTATTGCAGTCCTTTGGTGAAGATGTATCCGTGCTAGTTGGTGGAGCAGTGGATGAAGATGAGGAGCTAGAGTAAGAGCATACTTTGGATTTATTCCACACAGTCATAATTTCCTGCAGGCAAACTGGCTTTTCAGAAAGAGGAGGAAATGCTTCATAGTACCTGAAATCAAAACAAAAAGGTGACATTCAGATAGGCATTAAGATTAGAAGGTATTACTAAACCACATCAAAACACTACCAATCTAATTGCCAAAAAATCTAGTTTGTTCTACATATGCACATGCCACTCATTGCACTGTTTATTTGAATGATAACAAAGGGGAGATTAAGATAAGCTTTAAAAGTGCTTATATTAATATATGTTTAAAAGCATACTGCCAGGTAAAACAATCCCATTTTTAGGGAGTACTAAACTTCACTGTAGACAGAAATTGTGGATGCTTGAAACAGTGAAGGCCTACCTCCAGATTTATTAGATAATGTAGCAATTCACTACAGTCTTCTTAAACATGTTTGATTTAGAGTATAAATGAGGAAGTCCTGAATTTCAGTCAGTTCAGTCCTGAATTTCTGTTTTTTAAATTCCCCTTGGTGAACTGAGACACTATCTGTTAAGTTCTACATAGTTTGATCGGCCAGTTATTAAGAAAAAGCTATTGCAAAAAAAGATTAGTTCTTGAGTATTTTAAGACGCTTAACAGCTTTGTGCAACAGGGACAAGATTAAAATACGGTTTTCTGCAATGTTTAAAGTAGTATGTGTTTGACAGCAAAGAGATTTATACTGAATCACATATATTTCAATGAAAACCTATTAACCAACATTCAGAAGTCAGTTAAGTTAAATGCACATTAGCACAATCGGTTCCCTGAAGAAGTATCATCCATTTAGCAACACTTTCTGCCACCAATGGTTACTATTAAGAGATACAGAAGCAGTCATATCTCCAAGAAAAGTCAATGAGAAAAACTCCTGGGTACTTCAGTAACACTGGACTCGGGTACTTGGTAACTAGCAGACCACTTCGGGTATAAAGAGTTTTAAGGTTAGAAAAGAGTTTGTTTCCCTTTTCTGCAACAGAAGACAAAGAGTTCTGAACCCAGGAAACTGATTCTCTCCCTGCAAGTCTAACGTGTCAATTAATGCTGTTTTAAAGATGTTTAATTTGTCTAGTTCACTTGGCCTTAAAGAAACTAAAATGCAGTATGGCTTGAGTTCTGCACACAGTCAAAAGAAAGCAGTCAGGACTTTGCCAGAAATTAAACTAGCCCATGGTACCAAATGCTCATATTTAAATATATGAAATTAACAAAAGAAGGTGGCAGGAAAAAAAATGTATTTCTTAATATCCACAAAGTCCAGATTCCCCACTAAGTTAACTTCACTGTGTTAAAACATGGGAGTAAAAGGAGAAAAGAAAAAAGCATCTCAGATAAAAATAATAATAAAAAAATGCATACATTTCTACTTGATCCTTTGCTGTGGGAGATAAATCAGTCTCAGGAGACAAAGAGCCTTCTAACTTTTTGTGAATCTTCTCCTCTGTTTTGGAAGAAAATTCCAAATGCTTAACAGAAAAATTCAAAAAGCCAGTGTATATTATAACAGTATTTAACAAAGAACATCAGGATGTATATCTGTAACAGTAGTAAATTTCCATAAAACACTGTAAATAACAGAACAATTTATATTCTGGTTATTATACATAAAGAAGTTACAAGTTACCACCCAAAATTCAAGTTTTCCACAGTTGTCTTGTTATGTCCTGCAAATTTCACCAAACATGACTGGCTAGCAGCTGCATGCAACTTCATGGTTAGCAATGCCCCCACTAGGAGACTTCCTATTGAATTTTTAGTTATTTCACATACAAATCCTTAACTTCTTGCATTGCTACATATATATATAAAAAAAATCAACTATTTAACTAAATATTTTTGTGAATGGTTGCATCTAACTTCTCACCTATTGCACTACAAGGAAGTACCCCTGCAGTAGTTGCTGTGCTTTGGGTGGATGTAAAGGCATATTTCCTGTGTGAGAGGTGACTCTAAAGATTTCTAATTCTTTATATTAAAATCTGTAAAATACCAAAAAAATGCTGTAAGATACACATTAATGTTATTTTTTTTCCAAATAAATGGTCAACATCACCTTGGCTCAGTAATAAAGTGCCACAGCATAGCACTATGAAATACTAGGAGCTGACTAGTAATTACTGTTTAAAAACAGAAAAAGGGAATGAAAACAGCTAAAATCATGCTTTAAGCAGGTAAATATTTATCCCTTATTTATTGCTATTTATACCTCACGATAAGCATATTAATTTTACTCTAAGTGTCAAAGGCTGCTGCTATGCACCTGAACAAACATTTATGGGTGATGAACTTTCATTGGACACACCACAATTTTATATTATGCTCCCTGCCCTAAGCCTGACAACATAAAGTCCCTACTATCATTTCCCTAAAGCCCGGAAATTTTAAGCACACCTCTCTGTGATGGCTACTTGGATGCTTTTCACAGGAATAGCTAGTATATAATGATTTTGAGGCCAATCTACTGTTCACAAGTATCAATACACAATAGAACAGAATCAAGCCTACTTTATTTCTTTTGGTGGGGAAGGGGGGTGCTGAATACGGAATATTTACTAAAAAAACAGGCATAGCTGGATATGAACAGTTATAGCTTTTCATGAGGAAAACTCCCTTTGTGAATGGCTATTTCTTAGGTAAACAAAGCTTACTAGTACAGAATTGCTTCAATTATTTGAATTAAATTACTCAAATGTATTTTAAAATTGCATGGCCTGTATTAAAAGCGAGTGAATTAGCAGCCTGCTCCCCCAGCCCCACATCTCAGAATGTTACACAATTGATAAATACGATCTACGGCCTCAGAAGTTTAGAGATTTATTCCTCACCTTGCTTACTCTGAAGGTCTTTCAGTCTGGAGCAAAGCTCCTCCACTAACGTTTCAATCCCAGAGCTCTGCACAACAACAACAAAACCATGGGGTGGCAGGGTGGGGGAAGAAAAAAAGAAAACATAACTTAATAAAAAGAATATTCATTTTATAGAAAGACATTAATACAGTAAACATATCTTAGCAGACATGTATTTTTAATTTTGCATGGTAACTACACATTAAAAAGGAACAAAAATTATTACTAGATGTAAATCCATTCCTAAAAATACATTAATTAGAGGTCAAAATGATTCCACTAAACACGTACATACATTCACACAAAGGTTTCAAACTACAAGTCACATTGTTGCACTATTGCATATCGAAGGTTTTACAAACTCTGCACTGTCACATTTACTGCACTGTATTACTATATCACTTAGGATTTAGCCCAGAGTCTCAGGATCAAGAGATCAAAAGTGCAAGAATCAACCGATCACTAAGATGCATTTTAAAAAGCTAAGCCTAACCCTTTTGGTTGCACAACTTATACCCGTGAGAAAGGGACTGTTAAAAGGACACAGAAAGTCAGGAGTGAAGGTGAAAAGGAAAACAGTATGAAGACATATATGTGTAGGTGGCAGAGAAGGTGAGGAAACACTTCCACGGTATCTTCATGCAAAACTTATCCCATAGTTTTGCCAGTTTACGATGCCTAGTTTTTTTCTTTTTAAACATTCTGTTGTTTGCTCAGGAAAGCACAGGGAAAAATAAACACCTTATTCATCTTCCCCATAAGCCTGTATTTTCCTCCTTTATTCCTCCACATAAACCTTCTATACACTCAAGCTTCCTTTTAAATCCCATTTCAGTGTTATTCTCACAGGCTTCTGCTTTTACTATCTACCTAGACTTGCAAGCAGTTCCAGATAAAGCAACAGCACCAGAAGAGCAAAATACTGAAAAAAACACACACGCACAAAATGGTACAATATACTACTAACTGTCCCACAGGAGAAAACCCCGTGCTATTCGTTGAATTCTAGTCAGAGAAATACTAAATACCAACCTACAGCCTGAAATGACCGTTCTTGTTGGAAGGAAAACTAGGCAAGGTGGGTACTGCATAGATATTCATGTTCATGGTATTTTGATGCTCAGGGATCACGCTTGGAGATTACACTTTGCACTTTCCATAACTGCAAACAGAAGGCTGGAATCGCAGCTAAACGCAGCAATCCAAAACAAGTGAGGAGGATGTAAGAAGTCCCCTGCACATCACCATACAGCTGGGAATGGCAACGAGGGAGAACCGTGCAGCTTCTTGTATCCTGTGCACAGTTTCCTCAATAACAGCTCCAGCATCTTGTCCCCATTGTACTTGGAGATTCTGAGACTTATACAAACCTCCTGCAAAATTATCTCACCACCTGAATTTGACATGATCTTGTGTGCATATAGTCATGGAATATGCATTCTCTCCAGAGGTAATGCAGGTCAAATATCAAGTTACGGAAATGCATAAAAAAGAGTTTGATTTGCTGTGTCACCATGGCGGTATAAAGGTTTCATTTTTCCAAGATCTAAGAGTTTCTCCTCTCTCTTGATCACCAGCTAGAAATTGCTGACAAATATGAATATATGTTGCTAAAGCACAAGAAAATATTATGGAAAAGGGAATACTAATTTATACAGTGAAACTAGCTTCTTTAATTCTCTGTCAGAAACACACACTTGAAAAATCACATACGGAAGCAATGACTTATATGCTAACTTCTAAATTTTAATTATTTGCAGTCAAGTGAGAAAGCAATTTTCTATTCCTAACTGCATTGCTGCACTGAAGTGCTAAATATAAACCTTTATGCCACACACTTAACTGAGGATGACTTAGCAATATTAAACTTTAGAAGGCATCTTCTGTATCAGTAAATTTACCAACATAAATTAAATTGTTTAGAAATAACCAAGTAGCACAGTAATACAGACAAACCTATGTAGTTGTAATAATCGTCACTTTATGCCTACACCACTCCTAACTCCCCCCTCATCCCCCCAAAAGGGCAACAGAGGAGGAGCTGGCCTTGGTTTTGCCTAGCCCTCCAAACTGTCTAATTGAAAGGACACCTGTAGCAAATACTCAAAATCTAAGGAATATAGATTCACTTCCTTAACTTAATTATAACACCATGTACAAAAAAACCCCCCAAAATTCCCCCAAACCAGCAACAATATGCTCACCATTACACCGAAGAAGTGAAAACTTTTGGAATCAAATGCTTCATTTCCTCCTGTACCATGAAACTAATACTTGAGTCAGCTGACAGACTGCACGCTGTCCTGCATAGCACACTGATGTAGTTAGCGCTAGCTTTAAAAAAAAAAAAAAAAAAAAGCAGGGGGGAAGCCACTGTGCAGAATGCCAAGTCTCTAGAGACCACTTGCTCAACCTCTTACTGCAGTATATAAAAACAAGCCGCAGGCTTAATGTAACAAATGCCTCAGCAATCATTTTGTGTATGACAGTGTTGCTCTCTAAACATGAGGTTTTGTTACTGTATTTTTTCATTGTTTAAGTTAATGCATTGTAGTTGCAGAAAACCCATTGCCACAAAGTAAGGCATTCCAGGCACTGGCTTGGTTCAATAGGACACAATCGGTTAACAAAATTAGGTGATCTGCCTGAACTGCTTTGCTTATGTTCAAATTTAAAGGCAGTCCCCAAACAGTACAAATACCAGAGTACCTTAAAAACATTTTTCAACATGGAAGTGCCTAATTATGATTGCTTTTGTAATTCCAACACAAAAGGCTTAAATCTCATGATTATCTATAAGATTATTTAAACCACTGACCCAAATTTCTACCAATCCTTTTCTCTCATTCAAACTACAAAGGGCAGCACATCATTTTTTTAATTCATATTTTTCATTTTGCGTAACAAAACTTCCTCCACAATAAAAACGCATTTTATTGTGTTCTCCTGTTTCCAACATATTTCTGTTTCCTTCCCCTGCTTTAATTTACATCCAGTTCCATCAAAAGTTGGTCTTTTGGGCTTTTCATCAGCTCGCTGAAGCAAGGGAAGGATTACATAAAGGATAGGTGTTATGTTACTGCCATAGGAGTGACCAGATAAATTAAGCTTCTGAACTCACCCAGCATGAACAAGAACAGTCAATCTTACTGCTGGAGTTACAGGACTCTAATAGCCAGTGTCTTCCTTACTCACCAACATGACTCCATTCAGAGCCAAATTAATGCAGTTCTGCATAATGAGGAATGAGAGCAATTAAAAAAAACCAAAAAGCTCTCACATTTTTACATAAATGTAAATGTATGTTTGTTGGGTAAAAATGTTTGTTGGGTTTTGGTTTTGTTTGTTAACACACATGCGCATATATATATATATATATATGTAATATCAAATCTTAAATCAAAGATCTTTTTAACATGCTCTACTTTGGAAATAGAGCAGTCAGAGATGACAAGTGCTAACTCATTAGCTTAAAGCAACCCAATCGCTTTTATACGTATGTTCACACCCCTGTATAGCTGCAGAAAATGTTCCCAGAAGATATTAAATCTATAAATTTAGTTACTTCTGAAATATTTTTATAAATTTAAAATAATCGGTTTAATTGTGAACCATGAAAACAAAACAATATTATGTACACCAATTCAAATCCACTAAAAAGTCTTGCCTATGTTAACAGTGGGCACTGACTTCTATGTTCTGAGAGTTTTTAGTAAGAAGCTGTGAAACATTAGCTCCTCTCAGATTCTTGACGAATCACTTTAATTCTTGTCGACATTCATCTCTGCTAGGAGATTACTTGTGAATGTTGCAAACAAGCACTGCACAGTCACCATCCAGGAGACTGAGCAAGTTTTTCCTGAATTTGATCACAAATGTTCATGCACCACTATTATTTCACATAGTTATTCTATGGAACTGAGGATAGCACTGGTCAGCAATTTTTTTCATTTTCACTGAGCTTTCACCCCTTGTTGTCACCCAGTAATGTCGTCTGGCTATGGCTCTCATACTTCCATACAAAAAATGCCATGCAAATGTATACTTTGTTCTGCAGATCTGTACATATGCAATAGCCAAAAATTCTGGACAAAAAAAGGAAAACAAGTTCTGATAGCCAATATTTAGCATGAGCTTTCCACATCTGATGTACCATAAATATATACACAGAAACTGAAAAATTCCATCAGATGAATACAACTCAAAGGGAAGGGTTGTTTTGGGGGGGGTTGTTTTCATTTGGGTTTGGGGGGGGTGGGTGTTTTTTTGCTTCTAGCCTAACATAAGTTAATAGCTTCCTCCAGAAGCTTTGAACTGTTTAGTGTAAATATTTACTAAATACAGCTTGTTACTTCAGGCCTGTAAGGTATGAAGAAAGTTCCTTGTTCCTCTTTAAGCTTTTTGAAACAACAGAAGCATTACACTTCATTTTACTTTAACAATTAAAATAATCACTCATTCGCTTTTAGTTTTTTAAGAGCTTTCTAGCTTACACTTTTAAAAGAAATCCTCATTTTGCTTTCCCAGACATACATAATTGTTTAGGTTGGAAAGGACTTCTGCAGATCATCTAGTCCAAACCCCTGCTGAAGCAGGATCAGCTAGAGCAGAATACAGATGCTCCTTTCACAGAATACAAGTTCAAACAATCTAGAAATTAAAGTAAATGAAAATATTCATAGTTTTGAATCATTCTTTTAACCGGTCACAGGACTCTCCAGACAGAGATGGTACTCTTAGTGTACCAGGACTGTTTTCTTGGCATGTAGCCTGTCACCAAGAGCAGGATTAGGTAGCTGTTCTATATGAATCAGCTGTTAAGCCACGTGAACTGAATAAGGCACAAAATGTGATTCATTGCAACCACACATCTATTTCTATATTTTGTAGGATGATGAGAGCTAGATAAAAGTCTAGGTTTTCATTTTCTAACATTGTAATACAGTATAAGTCATCTGATTACAAGTACTCTCAAAAGAGGTGCTCAAGAGACGGAAAAACTAAAAAAGCACTAAAAATAAAATAAATTTAAAAAAATCCCTAACCCCAAGATCACCACTACATAAATAAATGAATAAATAAATCAATCTACCAAAACAGCAGCCTCCCTGGGGTGTTAAATCCAGGTAGAGTTATGTCATGGTTTATAAGCACCACGCAGCTGCTCACTCACTCCCCCCCCCCACCCAGTGGGATGGGGGAGAAAATCGGGAAAAAGAAGCAAAACCCGCGGGTTGAGATAAGAACGGTTTAATAGAACAGAAAAGAAGAAACTAATAATGATAATGATAACACCAATAAAATGACAACAGCAATAATGAAAGGATTGGAATGTACAAATGATGCGCAGTGCAATTGCTCACCACCCACCGACCAGCACCCAGCTAGTCCCCCAGCTGCGATTCCCCACCCCCACTTCCCAGTTCCTATACTAGATGGGATGTCCCATGGTATGGAATACCCTGGTGGCCACTTTGGGTCAGCTGCCCTGGCTGTGTCCTGTGCCAACTTCTAGTGCCCCTCCAGCTTTCTCGCTGGCTGGGCATGAGAAGCTGAAAAATCCTTGACATTAGTCTAAACACTACTTAGCAACAACTGAAACCATCAGTGTTATCAACATTCTTCACATACTGAACTCAAAACATAGCACTGTACCAGCTGCTAGGAAGACAGTTAACTCTATCCCAGCTGAAAGTAGGACAAGTTAAAAGGAATAAAACAAGGTTCCAGTTTGCATTATGGGATTTTCCTCCAGCATAGTAAGGTTGATGACACTAAGAAACATTTAAGAGTATGTATTTGTACAACACTTTTTTGATCCTACAGTAGTGAGAACACAATTAAATCTTTATCTTTTCATTTTACTACATAATGATTTACAACAAAGACACTGGACCAGTCAGAAAAACAAATTCTATTTATTAACTTCTCATTTGGGGCTCATGAATACTTGATCTAAGTAATCTTCAATAGATGCGTGACCTTACAATATCGATTTCCAAGCAGATAAACTGACTTAACATCACAAAACCCCAAGCAATCTCAAGCAATACAAGAGCAATAGCTATCCAACAAGGAGATAAAAATATGTTCTTGCAACTCTCTTAGTCCTGTCTTCTGTATTAAAACAGCATTAGGAAAGATAAATCACATAACTAAGATCAGGCTCAGATTTCAGAGCTGTAATTCACCACTTCACACATTCTAAGACAGAGAGATAATAGCACATGTTATTTACCAATTCTAGATAAAAGAGGTCAACTACCAGCTCAAATTAACTTAAAATGAACACGCTATCCCTAAATGTAGGTTACTAGAGCAGCTAATCTGACTTCTGTTATTTAAAACTTAATTTTTGTAGCTCCCTCCCATAGCGGGCTACATTGAGATAAAAGTTATCTCAAGAAAGGATAATTCCTCTCTAGAAACTACTCTTCTTGATTATTATTCATTGCTTATAAACAAACATGCTGACTTCAAAGCCAGAAGAGACTTACTATCCTTGTAAGCAGTGCTGCTGTGAGACTGCACTTAATCACAGTACTTCAGCTTGCGGATACTGAAATGTTCTTATCTATATTATCAATGAAACGGGAGAAACTTCTGAAGTGTGTTCCCAGCAATTATGCAAAAGTTATTTTCTGCATAAAGTGAAATGCAGAGAGGACACTTGAAATTTCCTCAGTAGGTACTCTGCCATATTCATTGAAGTTTGCCTGTACCTATGGTAAGAATTCATAATGGACCACAATTCAAATCTTTGGTGAAAATTATTGTTCTATATTAAGGAAAATTATCATCTAATAACATTGTTCTGCAATGAAACACAAGGCATTATTCAGGAGAGCTCTGTAACCAACTTCTCTGGCATCTTCATGGCCATGCTTGTGTATCTGAAAGACTGTCCCACCTTCTCCCTCCAAGACATGCATATGCAAACTTTCTTTCTGTCCCAGACTTATCAGAGAAGCTGCTGTCGAGAAAATTGCCTTGCCCCATTTTGCTCCCATTATCATTGGGAGTACACACTAGGTGAAATAACTTTCAGTCATACCAAACACCTACTTTCAGTCTCCAAGACAAAATGATCTAAACTATGGGAGATACTTAAATACAAGAAATACAAGAGAAGCTTTAATTTACTTCTGCTGGCTTGATGTAAACCGAGAAACAAATGCCCCCCAAAATGCTACAAAGCAACTTCTGTGTAGGCTAAGCTCCCACAAAGAACTTTTCCAGTTCGATATATACTTTTTCTATATCAAGAAAACTCAATACAAAAATTGGAATAATTAAAACTTCTGTCAATTTCCATTAAAGTTATTATTATACTGAGGGTAGCAGCTTCAGCTTCACGTGTCTGACAAATCAGATATGCAGTACTATAAATATCTATTTAAATGCCAAAGTCATAAGGAAAAAGGAACTGGTTTATTGTAATTATTTTATTCTGTGATGGTTACCTTGGCAAGACAATTCACTTCAATTTTCTATATGGTATCTGAAGTTATAAAACACAGGCTAATATAGTCTGCCAAATTCAATACCACATAGCTTGCTTAGTAAATGAATGGAGAAAGAAGTAAAACTTTTGAAGCCACTGGATTTGATAATACAGAGCCAATACAAATTCTCTTAAACCAATACAAATTAAATTATCATAGAAAAACAATGACTGGTTGGAAACAATAAAACCCTATGGTGCCTTCTTACAGAAGAAGCTAAGTGACATCAGTCCTAGCTTGGTTATTTTTCAAAACATAAATCTCGTTTAAAATTCTTCTTAGCTCCTGAAAAATTTTAAAATCCTTTCCTAAATAATGCTGTGTGTTCTAGAAACAGCTAGTATATCCCCTTCCAGAATTCCAACTGGATACAACCCAGAAGAAAGATGATATTCACTGGTTTTGTGAAGTGTTTTGGCATTCCTGGAAAAAAATTCTGAACAATCATCCTCAGACATACAGAAATGCTTACTACTGAACTAGTCAGAATACATGCTTCAAGAAGCATTATGGTTGTTTTGGAACCTGATCTTCATTTTTTTGCTTTAATAAATTCAAACTTTTCAACAGCAACTTCAGCATTTCATCCTTCTGATTCATTAAGATGGCTTTTACACAACTCGCTTCATTCTTGTGCTGTCCTTTACATTAACAGTGTTCATCCTAGCACTTTGTTACTCTCCTTACAGGGCTTTTTGACTAATGTTTTTCACTTATTTTTAAAAATAAGTGAAAAGAATATCAGGCACTTTCCTTACACATCTCTTGTTCATGTTAATTCTAGTTATATGAAGATGCGTAAGTTAAAACACTTAACAAACCATCTAATGTTTGCTACCTGATTCCCTGGTACCCCAGCATAGTGGTCAGAGTGATTTACCTAATTAATATTGGCTTACATCAGAGGAGCAGAGAACAACAGAAATAAATCAGTGATTAAAATTAATTTTAAATAATCTAGTTAATCTGGCAACCCACATAAGAAGAAACATAGTCCCTGTGCTACAGGCTCCACAAGTCCTTTTACCTCAGTCCTTGCACATCACTATTGCAAAGTGCAAGACAGATCATGCAATAGTGCCTTGGTCTAACTGGCACACAGATACCATAATCTTTGGAGACTACAATAGTTGGCCAGAGTAACCCATCAATAAAAACATGCTCAGACATGGAATCATAACCAATTGATTAATTTGGCCTGATTAGAAATTTATTTCTTCAAATAAGGTTTATGTGTAGAACTGTAGTAACTACATGGAAAGTTTGACAGTTCTGCACTGAGAGTAAGAAAGATGACAAATGCTAAAAAAATTTCAACAGAATCTTATTTTAGACACCTCTCAAAATTGTGCTGAAAGCAAGGTACATTTGAGAATAAGATTATCTCTTCAAATTTTTAACACCACTGTTCACTAGAGCCACACTTGTTCCCCTCTAACTGCTCCCATATAGCACAGCTATCGAAGGGTCGTATTCCCCTCTCATAATTCAAGGCAAGCAAAGCCAATGCTCCAAGTAACAGCATGTCCACACCTGACTACATTTCAAAGAAATTACTGTTACAAAGTTTCATCAACTATGTCTCAGTGTTACCCCCAAGCAGTAACTTCCTAGAATGGTGGGATGGAAGGCACTGTTGTCTTTTGTCAAATACATTAGAGCAGTGCTCTTTCAAAATCCATTATGGAATCTATCAACCAAGACTAATTCTTACTTTAACATGTTGTATACTGTTTCACGTGGCAGTTAGTAGATTTTGAGAGCCTGGTTAGTTCAGAAATGGTCCACATTGCCTCAACCCCATTAGGACATGCCTTGCAAGATCAGCCGCATTAGACACCAGCACAGTGTGTCAGTATGTGCTGTGGAACAGCTTAGGTGAAGTGGCCATCTATAGGCAGAGAAGGAAAGAGTCTGGGAGATCTGGTTTCATCAGTGCAGAAAGCAAGATATATATGAAGTAGTCTCATTCTTAAAATGTCCTCATACAGTTCAGCAGAATAAAGACACTGATTGCTTTAACTGAAATTCTAGCACCATCTTGGGGTGGAATTTCACATGTAATACTACAAGGGTTCAGTGAATGAACTATATTACATAGAAACTGCAATAACACAGCTGAAAACCTGCTTACCCTATTGAGCAACACAACTTTTAGCAGAAAACTAGTCAGTTAAAATGTAATTATGCTTGGATTTATGACCAGTGGACAGGCAACATGAGTAATTTCAATATTATTACTAGGAAATATACTTACTGAAAAGTCTTACACATATCAGTCTCAACAAGTAACCTCTAATTCCCATCTTGCTCAGACAGTATCCACCTTGCAGAAATACAACACAGGTGAATTTCTAAACTCTTAAGTTTTAATAACCTTTTGAGTCTCAAAGATATTTTGTCTTGTTACTGGCAAGTTTCATTATTCGCATCCAAAATAATTTACAGACTTTCAGAATTAGGAGGCTTAAAAAAGAAAGAAAAGAAAAGGAAAAAAAAGCCTCTTGGAAACTAAACATGAACAAATTGACCTTCTCAATTTTAGGTGTACCACACAGGAATTAAAAAAACCACCAACAACAACAAACCTAACCAAAGAAGTCATTTAATGCTGACAGAAACAGCTGTTTTTACTTAAAATTTGAGGCAGCAATATCAGGATAAAATTTCTTATTTTCCTCAAAGGACTTTTACATAAATACTCCCCAGTCCTAAACAGTTGTTTTTTTTTTTAACCCAACATTTCATTAGAAGGGATACCCTTACTTTGCCAGTTAATTGCAAAACAATATTTTAAAATTTCTTCTACAATTCAGCAGGATAAGAATTAAGATAAAATCTCTACTCCAGGTCAGGAAGTATTGGGTTTGTGTGGCAAGGTTTTGGTAGCTGAGCGGGGTGGGGGCTACAGGGGTGGCTTCTGTGAGAAGCTGCTGGAAGCTTCCCCTGTGTCCAACAGAGCCAATGCCAACTGGCTCCAAGACAGACCCGACGCTGGCCAAGGCCAAGCCCATCAGCGACGGTGGTAGTGCCTCTGGGATAACAGATGTAAGAACAGAAAAAAAAGTTGCTGGGGCACAGAAACTGCAACCAAGAGAGGGGTGAGAACACGTGAGGGAACCAACCCTGCAGACGCCTAGGTCAGTGAAGAAGGAGGGGGAGGAGATGCTCCAGGCGCCGGAGCAGAGATTCCCCTGCAGCCCCTGGGGAAGACCATGGTGAGGCAGGCTGTCCCCCTGCAGCACAGGGAGGTCCACGGTGGAGCAGATATCCACGTGCAGCCCAGAAAGGAGGACCCACACCAGAGCAGGCAGGTGCCCGAAAGAGGCTGTGACCCTGTGGGAAGCCCATGCTGGAGCAGGCTCCTGGGAGGACCTGTGGCCCCGTGGAGAGAGGAGCCCACACTGGAGCAGGTTTTCTGGCAGGACTTGTGACCCCCATGGGGGACCCACGCTGGAGCAGTCTGTGCCTGAAGGACTGCAGCCCGTGGAAGGGACCCACGCTGGAACAGTTCGTGAAGAACTGCAGCCCGTGGGAAGGACCCATGTTGGAGAAGTTCATGGAGGACTGTCTCCCGTGGGAGGGACCCCACGCTGGAGCAAGGGAAGAGTGAGGAGTCCTGCCCCTGAGGAGGAAGGAATGGCAGAGACAACGTGTGATGAACTGACCCCAACCCCCATTCCCCGTCCCCCTGCGCCGCTGGGGGGAAAAGGTAGAGAAAATTGGGAGGGAAGCTGTGCCTGGGAAGAAGGGAGGTGTGGGGGGAAAGTGTTTTAAGATTCGGTTTTATTTCTCATTACCCTACTCTGATTTGATTGGTAACAAATTAAATTAGTTTTCCCCAAGTCGAGTCTGTTTTGCCCATGACAGTAGTTGGTGAATGATCTCTCCCTGTCCTCATCTCAACCCATGAGCTTTTCATTATATTTTCTCTCCCCTGTCCAGCTGAGGAGGGGGGAGTGATAGAGCAGCTTTGGTGGGCACCTGGCATCCAGCCAGGGTCAACACACCACAGGTCAATGTTAACAAGCTTTTTAAAATTTGAACAATTCTTCAGCACATCTTTGAACTGCTATTTATATTCCATTCAAGTGTTTTGGAAAAAATAAACTTTAGAACTGTGGTAAGAATAGCAACTGATTGCTACATTAAAGTACTTGTCTTAAAAGTTCTTCTCACCATCATTCTGTCTTCATTTTCTGGCAAGTTGTAATATACTTAGATTTTCTCTGCTTCTGACTGCATCAAGAGCATCTGCAGCCAAAGATTCATGTGAATACAGACAATTTGAGACACCAAAATGCTCGTCACACAAAAAATACTGTCCTCAGAACATACATACATACATTAACAATTTGCATTCTTACATATACCAGATAGTATCTGTCAAAATCAGGCCTCCTCTCAGAAAAGCACTTAGTCCACAACATGCTTTGCCACTGCAAGACACAGTGATGCAGAGTGGTCAAAAGACTGCAGCTTCTCTGACTTGTCATACTCCATAACTCAGGAAATGTTTTAGAAATAAGCACCAAACTGTAGGCTTTTTGAAGTCAAATGTTTGTTTTCTGCACCACAAAATTATAACTAGAATCTTGGATTTCTGTCAGACTAGTGTTTTACAGCATTACTCTTTTTCATAAGAGATAAAAAACTGAATTCAAACAAAACTAAGCTACCAAATAAAGTACTCCCTAAGAATGAATACTATGTAATTGAAAATCCACAAGAGACAAGATTTCAAAATATTTATTTCAACCATTAAATGAAGGACTGACAAAACAGTGTTTACTGTTATCAAGTCAATTTTCATCTAATCTATTTTATGACTTCCTCTCCCCATCAAGTATCTTTTTGAAATGATCACCCAGTTTTAGGGCCTTTGATTACTGGTAGGGGGGAGGAGGCAGACTGTCTGCAATTTCTCAACACATTACTGGTTTAAGTAATTAAACACCAAAATTATGGTACCTGGATCTCTGTCATTTTCTATGAGAGTTAGAACAGTTATTATTAACCCTCAACACCTTTTCATCCTCTGCACATTTCCCCCCTTAAAATAGATCAGGCTGCAGAGTCCTGAAGTTTTCATTTAATTGTCTCCCTATTTTGTTTTTTTTTTTTTTTTGCCTGTGTGAGTGTACACACGTGTGTATATATATTCTCTCTACAGACACACACAGGGTTAACATTCTAACCATTTCACTTCAATAAAATTTTATTTAAATATACTTAAATTTAAATACACTAAGACTTCTTTTGATTACTCCCAATAATGGAGCTACCTCAACCTTTCTTGCTTTGCTCCAATGCTAAGGTTGAAAGAAGAGGTTAGGCTGGCAAAGAAAGTGTTCCATATCCATGTGAGGATATTGGTATTTCTATATCCACCTACTTTGAAAAAAGGATCACAGAAGGATAGCAAAACTATAAGAAAGCTCCAGAACTGCCCATGTGTACTATTGCCAGACCCCTTGCAAGAAGAAAAAACTGTGAGAACAAAGCTACTAATTGACATATTTATGAAGTTCCTAGTGAACACATCTACCTATTTGACAAAAAAAACCCCAAACAAACAAACAAACAAAAACCCCAAAACTCCACAGGTAAACATTTCAGATGATTCAGAAAGCAATTTTAAAAAATTCAAGTGGTATTAGAAACAAAGTATTTATTTGTATCTCAATAGTTTTTATAAATGGTCCTCACACACACCACTAATCATCAATTTTGGCTACAGTTTACAGAGTATTTTTATCTTTTTGTGGAGATGAAATCATGAAGATTCCATGGAGCAGCTTGAATGCGTCAGCAGAAATAGTATTTTAACATTATGTTTCACAGTCCAAAAACTACTGATTATTCCCATCAGATTAGTGTACAAACATAAGTACAGAAACCAGCCAACATAGGAAATGTGTTTGAAAAGCAGAAGGAAAAGATACAAGTTACTTTAAAATATCACTAGCATCAAAAGCAGGATCACCCTTCCTCCCAACTTCAGCATAAAAAAAAAATAAATAAAACAAGTAATCTATATTTCTCTCTTATGCAATACACATGAAAAACCACCTACAGAACAGCTTTAAGTAACAACTTTTTTTTTTAAAGGTTTAAAGTTCCACCCTGTGTTTGAAAATACATTAAAAAAGATTATGACCTACAATTTCATTAGACAACAAATGTGCAAGCTTAATTGTTTGACCATGCAACAGAAGTCAAAACAGCCCTGAAATAACAGAAGTTATTAGGTTAATGTTGAACAATTAAAATCTGACTAGGTGGCAGGAGTCAAAGGAGGAAGTTACTTGTTCAATCTTTCAGATCACACATCTTTTTATTCTTTCAAAACTCTAGTTGAAGGGTTTCTTCCCTTCTTCTTCTGTTTTAGATTATACGAACTTTCAAGTGGAGGCAGACCAGGGATTATTAATAAATTTACCTCCTTCCTTTTTCTTTTCAACAAGATTTCTCTATATAATTGTATTGGGTCTGGCTGAGATGGAGTTAATAGTCCCCATAGCAGCCTTCATAGAACTGTGTTCTGCATTAGTAGCTAGAGAGGTGTTGATAACACACCAGTGTTTTGGCTACTGCTGAGCAGCGCTGGCACAGCATCAAGGCTGTCTCCCCAACATTTTTGCCCCCTCCCTCAATGGCAGGCTGGGGCAGGGCAAGATCTTGGGAGGGGACATAACCAGGACAGCTGACCTAAACTAACCAAACAGATATTCCATACCATATGACGTCAGCCCAGATATAAAAGCTAAGTAAAGGGAGGCGGAAGGGAAGGCATTTTTTGTCTTCCGGAGCAACCACCACGCGTACTGAAGCCCTGCTTCCCAGGAAGTGGCCAGACATCGCCTGCTGATGGGAAGTAGAGAATAATATCATTTGTTTTTCTTTGCTTTCGCGCGCGACCTTTGCTTTCATTTTATTAAACTGTCCTTATCTTGACCCACGAGCCTTTTGTTATATTTTCTCCCCCCTGTCCAGCTAAGAAGGGGGAGTGATAGAGCGGCTTTGGTGGGCACCTGGCACCCAGCCAGGGTCAACCCACCACAATAATATAAATTTAGCTCTAAGTGATGCTCCTTGATTTTCTGCTTTGTGAAGATGCATCAAGAGAGTAATTTCTAAAGCTAAAAAAAAAAATCAATCATCAGTAGTCCTGTGGTCTATGTATGAGACTACTACTTCTTGTTGTTCATGTGTATACAAAGATAGTCATATCCTCAAGAAAGACATTACTTCTTGCAATTATTTCTTCTTACTTGCTCTATATTTTAAATTAACTTTTATGGTAGTCAGAGTGCTGACCTCAATATTCTGTAACTATGAGAGCAGAGCAAATTACCAACAAAATTATATTTTGCATCACTTCATTAGGATAAGTAATGGGAAAATGGGAGTTCAGAAATCTCCCAATTAGTCAATTAGCACTTTAGTAACCAAACAAATGCTCAAGTAGCTTCACAAACAGTAAACCAGTATATGATGGCAATGCTGCTGAAGGTGGTGGTGGTGGGAATAACCACACAAATCAACCCCACTTCCTTCATTGTTCTTGGCCACATACCTTCCCCACTCTTGCTGGCACAAGTAACTGTGCTACAAATCTGACCAGGAAACCTCTCTGGGTTAACATTTCCTCCACCCAAACCAGGTCAATCTCCAGAAACTGATTCACTTTCCCAATCCAGTTCTCCACACAACCACACAAATGCTTGCGCAAGCACAAACTGTGACCAGGTAGCTGTATGGAGCAGTAACGCAACCAGGCTGCATAGGCGGGGTAGAGTTTCTTCTTACAGGTCAGAGTATTTGTAGTTCTGTAAACTAAAACATAGACTTTGTCATTTCTGCTGTCTGAAAAATCTCCCTGGAGAGCTTTCATTGACCTGTGCTACAGATTATTTTTGCTTTTTAAACATTTCTTTCGATGGTCTCTCCCTTTCTCCACTTTTCCATTGAGCTACATGGTATCTGCTGCCTCTGGTATCTTCATTCAACCTGTTGCCTTCACCTCTCCTCACCTTCTCCAGTCAGTGCACTTCAACTCCACTTCCACTCAATGATGTAATCTGGAAAGTGAACATTTGCTACTATACATTGCAGTTTATTTAGCAATTCTGGATTACACATACAGCATGCACAAAACAAGATGGCTTTCTGCCCAAATATTCTATTCCTTGCTGCTCACACACAACACAAAGTAAGTTTAGAATTTTAAGAAATACCTTTATGCAAAGCTTTGTGGTAATTTCAACACAAACTGGTGCATTGCAACTCTCCCTGACAAGAATAGGTGAGGGCTTACAGAAAGGAAAGCATGACACTACAGAATCTTTTGTGAAATCCTGCTGCCATACACGTTTCATAATTTCCTAAAGAAAAATGAAGAACTCTCCGAGAACTCTCGTCGAACTTGCATTTTGAGAAGCCACAAATTAAAAGATGAGCATCACAAGCTAAATATATCTAACACAAAGAAGGGCATAAAGTCTTAAGAATCTATTGAATAGTCCAAACTTACTTCATCAGAAGCAGAGCGAAGACACTGGACAGCAGCCTGTTTTTTCATTTCCTCTAGTGTTAGATCAGAGCACTTTTTCTTACTCTTTCCCCATTTCTTGTAAGCTCCCTTTTCCCAGCCCAGGAAGATGTCATTCTCCTAAAATCAAAATAAAGAAATTACATTACTTAAAATACATGAATATCTCAGTACTATAGCAGAACAGGAGTACAAATAACATACTGTTCAAAATAAAAACCACCTCATCCTATCTACTAAAAACTACTTTTTGCCAAATTAAAGATAAGTTTCATTCCAGAAAACTTGCACTTACTATTCAGAAAAGCACACATATTTTTCACAGGACACGGAGGCTACTCACACTTCATGGCAATATTTTCCAATTGCAAAGCATATACATAATGATCATTTTATGGCCAACTTATGGTTGAATGTATTACTGTAATTTACACAAAATATGTTAGAGAGTTTCACTGATCTCTGAAATAATAAGGATGAAAAGCAAGTAGCTCAGAGTTAGGATCAAACTTAAGAGAAAGCTAAACAAGCCAAAAGAAGAAAATGCAACATTAGATCCCAAAGCCTTCAACTCAGTCTCACAATGAACATCATTAAGACTAGAGATAGCAGTGCCTATCTTAAAATGAGCCTGAACTAATTTCAGAAGAAAATTAAACATGGGGCCGGGGGTTTCCCATACATGTGAGAACATTTAATTAAGAACAATAAAATCAAAGAATGCTACTGTATTATATGTAATCATCTGAAGATATGTAGTATCCATTTTATATCGCTTTTCAGAATTTACAAGATTTATTATCAGACTTGCGTATTCTTCACTGTCCGTTCACATATATACACAATTTCCCATATTAATCTCATCAAAGAGATATTTTGGCTACCAGGAAAATAATCTTTAACGTCTTTTAATGTACACTGGTCTAAATCATCTTCTTCAGAGAGATCCACAAACACCTGATGCTTTTCAACATACCTGTTCCAACCTTTTCAACATATCTGTTATTACTGCTAATGAAGTCCCGGCTAAGGCCTACCCTCATTTAAAACAACTCCCAATTCCCCATGGCTTCAAAATGAAGTAAAATCAAGCTGTCAGTGAAACTAGTTGTCTCTGTGCAAAGAATAAGATGGGGAAAAAAGGGGGTGGAGAGAGACCAATCACCTTCAGAAGCAGCCATTGAAATGGCTGCCGTTCATGATTTTACATGACCAAGTCCTTCAGGAAAGAGTAGAACAATTTGTTGAATTTATTTCTTAAAGTCTTATTTGATCACCAAAAACTGGAGAAATGGCTCTAGTTCTGAAAGAACAAAAAGCTACCAGTCACTCTTTTTTTCCTTATACTTGTGCAAGATGCCAGTGATTCATTTAAAACAAGAAATTTGAACAGGCTACTGTTCTTAGAAGGAGTAACAGAAATATGTAATAGGAAAAAAAAAAAGAAAAAATAAAATCTCAGAAAACAGGTTCAATAGAATGTGCACACGTACACTCCATTGTTTAAAAATAAATTTATAAGTCTTTTCCAAAATTGTAGTTTATATATTTTTTTATACACAATGAGGCTGTGGAGCACTCAAAATTCTTCCCAATATTCACTTGAAAGTATACGAACTGATGAGACCCACCTGCGTCTACCAGCTTCCAAAGCCTGTCCTGCTCATCCACATGGGCACAATTACAAATGAAAAAATACATACCCACTTGCAACACATTACTCAAAATGAAAATCCAGGCACACCAGCAAATGTGCACTGGGTTAACTTAATTTATTCTGATTTTAGATGGAAAGCTGATTAAGGCAACATCTACACTAGGAAAACATTGCCAAAACACTATATATTAAAGTATTTTGTTTTATCTACACCAACAAAGCTTTGCTTTGTACTAGTACATTAAAGCTAACCTCCGCAAGAGTAGCTTTACTAGCTGTATACGCTAGCAGTCTGTCAACAGAGCAGTAAGAACCTTCATGCTTACAGAAATTTATAAAGCATTTCATTCAGTTCTCCACATACATAATTTGAAAGGTATCTGACACTCGTCCACAAACTTTGACACTTTTCAATTTTTAAAAATTTAATCCTTGCAACAAATACCCATTTTTAAATGGGGTAAGGGAGGCCAAGTGGTATTCTCCTTCAGGCCCCCCACCACAGAGGTGCGTGTATCACAGTCTCATCCCTCCTTCCAGAGCAAACACATTGTTCATGCACTCTGCAAACAACACGGCTCATCTTGTAGGATGCAGCAGTTGAGGACAGAGCTCCAGTAGAATCCTCTCCTCCTTTCTAGCTCTTTATACAATACACAGAAAATTTGTTTCTGAACATATAGCTGCATGTATCACAGTCTCATCCCTCCTTCCAGAGTAAACACATTGTTCATGCACTCTGCGAACAACACGGCTCATCTTGTAGGATGCAGCAGTTGAGGACAGAGCTCCAGTAGAATCCTCTCCTCCTTTCTAGCTCTTTATACAATACACAGAAAATTTGTTTCTGAACATATAGTTTTCAGTCACACCTGGCTGCCAGTGCTTCATGCCACCATTTTAGGTTTTATAGGAAAAAGCCTGAACTTGAGTTTTTGAATTTTTTTTCCTGGACAAACTTGCTGGTTTTTTAGCCTCAGATTTTAAAAGATTAGCAAACACCATGGATTACAGCTATGCCACATAAAATTTTGAAGTTTAAAATCTTCATGTAAACTTCAATATTTATCAGGACTATATATGAATTTGATATAGTCTAAATTTATTGAGGACCTTGCACTTTCTGCATACAAATCAAACACCACAGCCATAAAGCACTATAGAACAGTGAAGAAAAAAAATCCTTACATGTAATTCTTGTGTTATAATCTATCAGAATGACTCTAAATCAATTTAAAAAAAAAAAAAAAAAAAAGAAAAGCAGCATTACAGTGGAACGGCTAAGAAACAAGACAATGTCACATACCCTAGAGAGTGAGTTTGTAGAACTTGAGGTGTTACACAGAAACCAAGTGGAATTCTGCTTTTATGATGACTAAATTGATTAAAAAAAAAAAAAAAAAAAAGACAATCCAGTAGTTTCAAATGGTTTAAATTAATCTCTTGCTTTTTTCCCTGCCTTTTTTTTTTTTTTTTTCCCCTCTTTTGTCTCCACTGGTCAGAAGCCCATCAGTAGGTTTACTTCTTAGACTGGAAAATATTAAGCCCATGACAAACAGGAAAGAAAGCCGTTCAACAAAACATTCTGTATGCACGAAGGCAAATAAACTAGCTACTTCACATGGAAAGAATCACTAAGGACTTCTGTTCTCTTCAGCTACTAGATGCCTTTGTTTACCTTGGTTTCCTAACAGAAGTAGAGATTCTATTATAATGCTTGTTTTAATGCAAGAGCTCTACCATAAGCTTAGAATTTTCACAATTCTGTTTAGTGGTCGCTGAATATTTCCTAACAGCAATGCCACCCCAAACTTAGAGATTTAAAAAGCATGCATACACACAGAAGAAAAACTGAAATTTGGCTTACAAGATTCTAATACTTAAAACAGACTACCACTACTTAAATTTTTAAGGGACAACCACCCAATATTAAATATCAACAGTAAGCCGGGGCCATCTGGATATTGGAAAAATTCAAGTTTGAATATCTAAACTGTTATTTAAACATATATTCTTCAGAGTCCTACTGTACCTATCTACTACACTACTAGATAATCTCATATTAGAGATTTCTAATTGTAAAGACAGTGAAAGTGCGAAGTTTCATGACAAGAATAACTTAAGAACCATAACTGTGGCTAAAGAAATTTTGAAGTATCTGTATTCTTTATGCTAATGCTGCCTCAAGAAATCCAGTATTTGCAGTGTTTAATTCAATCCTGAATTAATGTACAGGTGCAAATTCTAGAAAAAGATTTCTAAATTGGTTCTCCTGCTCAACTACGCAAAAGCAGGAATTCCACTGCTTCCCTCCACACTACCAAGAAATTGGAGA
Source organism: Aquila chrysaetos chrysaetos (assembly GCF_900496995.4). Taxonomy (NCBI): domain Eukaryota; kingdom Metazoa; phylum Chordata; class Aves; order Accipitriformes; family Accipitridae; genus Aquila; species Aquila chrysaetos. Next base: position 12,976,072 of record NC_044004.1, read on the forward strand.
AGCAAAAGAAAAGCAAGTCTGGTAGTGATTCTTACTTTTGTTAGAAAGATAATAGAGAAATATCTATTACCAGTAAGAGAACAGATGTGATGCCTTGTGATAAGATTGAAAATTGTTCTGAAGTTCATAGTCTATATAAACAAAAAATCAGTGTTAAAACATACTTCAAGAATCTGCCAGGAACTACCCGTATTTCATAAAAGCTGGAGTCAAGTTCACTGATGCAGAAACACTAGATGACTCAAGGTCCCAGTTTCTGTTCAGGTAAGTGAACAGGCTTAAATTTTGCCTTATCAGCAGAATACACAGGAAAGAAATCAGATCAACAAACTCCCCAAATGGGGAAATCCATGTTTTTAAAAAATCAGACTTTTTTTCTTCAAGTAAGTTCAGGGAAACTGATTCCCTAAGATTCTCCCTGTGTAAATGCACTACAGATTTAATTAGATACACACTAAGATGATGAACAAATACAGCGTATATTAAGTTTTCAGATAATGTATTGAACAGCCTTAATTATCTATGTGGTCAACATTTCTATTTCAAATTATATACAAGAGACTTTAGGGCAAGAATTTCCATTCTCTTAGAGCAGAGAATAAAATACTGAGTTAAAAAAAAAGTCCGAATCAGTGAATTTTGAAGAACTCCTCTTTTTTGAGTGTTTTAATTTCAGCACAAACCAGTTGCTAATCAGGCATATTACCAGCTTGGTGTTTCTTGCTCTCATAGAAGTTATTGCTGGCCAGCCAAAATGTGCTGCTTCAACAAGCAAGTTCTAGTAACAACAAGTTCTTACAAAAAAATTAAGCAGCATTCAATATCATAATTTCTCAAATACAAAATAATCACACACGCAGAGTCTCTCCCTTTAAGGATCCAACTCAAAGAATACCATCAAAATAAGTAACCTAAACATCCAGACAAGATCATCTAATGTGAAAAAGAATTCCCAAAATTGTTACGGTATGCAAGCAGAGTCCTGCAAGACTAACATGTGAACAATCTTTCCTTCTTATAATTCTCAGTTAACAGATTAAGATATATCTCCAAGGAAGGGGAAAAAAATTACCCACAGTTTTTTTAAAAGGGGCAAACATTTGCCAAAGACTCAGTAGAACAGTTGATCTGTATTTTTGCCATGAACAGTTTGGAGTTGTATGTCTACTGAATGTCTGCCCAGTTCTGTCCAGCGTAGTACATAACGATTAAGTTTTGTCTGCTTGTTCTAAAATGGGGCATTAGTATGCAGACTCCTCTACTAAGCTGTATGAGAAACCTTTCTTACAAAACTTTTTAAAAGATGCTCAAATGCAATTAAAATAGATCATCAAATTACTGGACAGGCCAAAGGGAAAAAGAGAATGAATGCTTATATGGACAGAGTGAACAGTGAATGCATATGCTGTCATTCCTTATAAAGAAGCTAAAAACCAGGAAAAGACAGATCACCCAAACCAAATGCTATACTGTGGTCACGGATTGTACAAGATGCCACAAACCCCAAAATGTTTTGATGGAACTACAGAATTTGCAGACCTTTACTCTGCCTATGAGACAGAACAGTCTCAACTCAAGCCAGCAGCATTCTCCAAAGGCATTCACATTCTCCTCTCCACAAACACACACAAAATATTTCCTGAATGTCAATATGCAGTCCACAAAATTTCCCTACTAAAGTCTATCATCAGTACAACTTAAGTCAGTGACGGCTATCAAGGTTTGTAGTGAATAAATGAAAACAAAGACTACATAATCTGGCATAATGAAAACCCAGGTAGTCCAGCAGTCCTGGTCTCTTCTGGCAACAACAGTTTTTACAGCACTGATGTTTAATTAAATGCAGTGTTCACGTAGACAGGTACGAACCATTGTGCTCTGCAAGAAAGCTGTTCCAAAAACTTACTCAAAGAACTCCAAAAAACAACTCTTGAGATGTTTGGACAGGCAGGGAACGGAAGAAAATAGCCATAATTTATATCCAAAATGGAATAGGTCCTTACTACCTCTAGGAGGATCTCATAGTGGAGAATTTGGGGAAAACTGCAACAGATCACACATGTATTTCACCTTTAAGATTATTCAAGAACTAGACTGTATAAATAATTTAAGTGATCTTCCCTGAAAAAATACTTCCCCTAAACTGAGATTCAAGAAAAACTCTCATAGATTGCTTAAAGCCACTGGGACATATACCTTTTCATAATGGCTTCTGCGAAAATTTTTGAGACATTGCATCTCATTATAATTAATGAGAAAGGTCTATAATGGGCGAGGATCAGCTCAGACATTCCTCATAGGCTGCCTCAGACTGAGACAAAGATAGTGAGATAATACATATGCAAGACAATTCAGAATAAAACACAAGAACGGTGGCACAAGCTCAGCTTATATTCTCCAAAAGACATGCAACAAGAGGTTCAACAGACAAACAGCAGATAAGGACACTGTCAGAGAGCAGCACAAGTTTTCTCCATGTCAAAAGCCATGCTACAACGGAATGGAGAAGACCGGAAAACATTCTTTAATGTTAGATAATTACTCCAAATCCAGATATTACCAGAGAACTCTACCTATCAAAACCAATCAATCCAAGTATAAAATCCTGTAATTCGAGTTTCTGTCAATTATAAACTCTTGCTTATAATGCTACCAACTCGAAAGGGCAGTCTATGTGTTGTTCACTAATTAGAAGCTACTCTAGGCTGAAACCAAGCAGAAGAAATTTGATCACACCTACTCCAAAGAGCGAGAGAACATGCAAATGCTGCATCTGTTGAAATCCTATGTTTGTTGAACAGGCTGCCTTTAGAGTTTTCCCATTAAAGTAAAAGCAGAAAAGAAGAAAATTTAGCAAGGCTATAGCTACAGCTACAAAGACACAATTTTACTTGCACGTCTTACCTACCTGGCAGAAAAGAAAGCCAAGAACTCAACAGAAACTGCCACTACAGAGTGCAGATACCTGAAAGGGACATGTTATGACTGGAGAAGTTATTCCACAGAATTTATGGTAGCTGTCTTGGACTTAGGGATAAAGCTGTGTGGCAAGCATCACAGACCACTGTAACCATCTGATTTCAGAGAATATAGGCAGTGCATACCTATGCTTGGAGACATGTGCTGAGTGTACTGTCACACAATGGTCTACTGTACAAAGAACACCAAGGAGGTATCTCAGCTAGCCCCAGAATCCAAAACAATACAATTACATCAGCACAGAGATGGCCGCAAATAAATCCCGACTCTTAGGAGGACTAACCAGCTTGGCACTTGAGCTTATATCTCTGCTTTGCATTATGTAAGCCTTTGTGAGAATACATCAGTAGTCATAACAATAAAAAAGTGATTCTGTTATTCTTTTTGCATGACTTTTAGATGGATGCTATTTAGAAAGTCACAGAAGGCAATACAGTACTGTTTTATAAGATAGGTTTGATTACTAAGAGCAGAAGCTAATGATAACATTTTAACTATATTACACGGATGTGCCTACTTCAATAGGATAGTACATAAGACAGGCACCGCAGACCCTACGTAAGTTTAATGTCCTGAAAGTTATGATTCACATATTGGAACAAACATGTTTGCAAAGGAATCGGCATTTCAACATAATCACTCACATCAGTACAAAGGCAGAAGACAGTTTAAAAGAAAAACTTTCTCAGATAACCACAGTCTTTAAGAATAAATGCTTTTCTTTTGCACTAACATATCAGCTGAAGCTGACTACCCTGAAACCTGTATGGTTTGCATAAATACAATGACCCTGAGAGCCTACTGCTGAGCTCCAATCCCTGCCACCATAATTCCTATCCCTGAAATGGAATAAAGAATATAAATGCCTAGTCCATGATACTCCAAATCTACCTGACATCTAACAGTCACCAAGACAGAAATACAGAACAGAGCAGTCCTAATTAACAAGTCAAATGCCAACTACAAATTAATAATTTTTTAAAAAAGAAAAGAAAAAAGAGTAAGTCCCCCAGAGACACTGCACCAGTGAGAACTTGAGTTGCATTGGTCAGAACTGTTACATAAGCTTTGGCTGGTGTCCTGGTTTCAGCTGGGACAGAGTTAATTTTCTTTCTAGTAGCTGGTACAGTGTTGTCTTGGGTTCACTATGAGAAGAATGTTGATAACACACTGATGTTTTCAGTTGTTGCTAAATTGTGTTCAGACTAAGTCAAGGATTTTTCAGCTTCTCATGCCCAGCCAGCAAGAAGGCTGGAGGGGCACAAGAAGACAGGAGGGGATACAGCCAGGGCAGCTGATGCAAACTGGCCAAAGTAATATTCCATACCATGTAGTATCATGCCCAGTATATAAACTGGGGGGAGTTGGCCAGGGTGGAGGGGGATTGCTGCTCGGGAGCTAACTGGGCATCAGTCAGCAAGTGGTGAGCAATTGCATTATGCATCACTTGTTTTGTATATTCCAATTCTTTATTATTATTATTATTATTATTATTATTATTATTATTATTTTACTATTGTTATTATCATTATTATTATTTTCTTCCTTTCTGTTCTATTAAACTGTTCTTATCTCAACACAGGAGTTTTACTTTTTTTTCCCCATCCCACTGGGTGGGGGGGAAGTGCGTTGAGTGACTGCATGGTGCTTAGTTGATGGCTGGGGTTAAACCACAACAGCTGGAAGCTCTTGTAGTGACAGCACTTGCAAAGGAACGCAACTGAAATGACTTAAGCACCTGCAAACAACCATAGGTGCAGCTGTTCTTCACAAGCCTATCTACAGGTGCTTTCACAGGACAAAGCCTATTGCGCTGGGGGACTAAGACCGAAAACAAGAGGCCCTACCCTGCTGCACACACAGCAGTTCAGAGAGAATATCTGGGAGTTTTCTGAGGCACATGCCTTTACAGTAAAGCCATTTCAGTCATCTTCCACTGCTTAACTGAAGAGGAATCCCCCCCCCCCCCCCCATTTTTCTCACCAAGTTAATATTGTATACAAAAGATTTATTTTCCAAAGTTTAAAGGAAGCACAGCTAAGTTTTCCTCTGTGAACTTAACTTAGTTGTCTGAGCTTTTACAAAACATAAACTATTTTCTATTAATAAATAAGCTTTATGGGCATATTAACTTGAGGCTATAGTACTGTTTCCTAAATATGATAAACCTACTCTTTCTTCAGTTTACATATTCATGTATGAGAAAAAGAGGGGTTTTATTCCGTACCCTGCAAACACATACACATTTGAATACTCTAAGGACTTCAAATTAATCCTATAAAAAAGTACAGGCAGAAGTCTTGGTCTCACAGTTCCCTTTCCTACCTAACTATTCTTTTCTTCATTCACAAATTTCCACAACTTGAATTTTACGTACTTAGTTTGGGTAATGATTAAAAAACTAACATCAGAATATTTTCAAAATTGCTCCAATGGGAATGCTGCACAGCTTAATAAGCAGTAACACAAATAAAAACTAAACTGGAAATGTTCTGCATTCAAGAAATTTACTTCTACATGTTGCTGGTGAATTCTGGAACTTAATTTCGCTTGTGTGCAGCAGTCACATGGCACTACTCTACTGTAACTGAACTATGCATATTTTAATGCATTTAAAAAAAATGGGTTTGAATGACCCACAGTTATTTCTTAGGGATGATAGAAGAGCAGGTGTACTTACATGAGAACCTGCATTGTCATCTTTTGTTAATCTGGCTGGTATGCCTATTTAACATTTAACACAGGTTAGTGTAGTACAGAGGACCAAATCCTTATTTCTCCTCCTATCTTTAGATTATGGATGAGATTTTCACTTCAAAACAAACACAACAAAACACATCCTCTTCCCCCTAAAATATACATGTGAAAAACTAAATATCTATTACTAGAATATAAATCTAGACATCAGGTCCCTCTACTGGGTTAACTTGGGATGGCAGGGAGAACAAACGCCCCACATTTGACTGTATCTTGGAACGGCACAGGTGCATCACAGGTGCTGTCAGCAAAGTGTCCCACGTCACCAGCCCACGCTAGCCAAATGCAGAAGAGTTGGCAATGATACCCCCATCCCAGTTCAGAGTGAAAGGCCAAAAGCATTTGCAGAGATAAAACCACACAGGAAAGACCTAAAATTTATCATATATGGGCTGAGGCCTCTTTTCCACTGCTCTGTTCTTCTCTTAATACAAAAAAAGAAAACTACATTTTGGACTTTAAATATGTATGTGCTAATGATGAAAAAGCAAGAATAAAAACTACGATCAGCAGAAGTGTAGCTATCATTCTGAAGACTTTTCCTAACCCTCCATATATAAGATTACCCGAATGGAACTACTTCAAATCAGTCTACAAATAATCAGTCTTCCAGAATGAAACCCTCCCTCTTACAGACTGAAAAATCAAAAGGAAAAATCTCATGCTGGTCACAGAAGAACACAGTTTGCAGTACAATAGCTACTTAATTCTGAGAGTTAGGAAAATATCTTTTAAAAAACCCACTTTTTTAGGATTTTTACTTTTGAGGGTCAGAAAAAAATGTCAACTTCCAAAAATGAGTTGAAAGTAGATCAAAAGCAACAGAAGACACTTGATATGGAAAGTATGCATAACAAATGCATTTAGACCTTCATGCTGCATGACCAAAGGCTTACAAACAAAGCCTTTATCTCACAGAGTGTCTAGCTGTTGGGTTTGGGTTTTGTTTTTTTTTTTAATAAAGGCTCTATCTCTTCAAAAGGGAGAACAGTCTGCAGGCAAAAAAACCATGAACTTGTTATATTCAGAAACAGCTACGCTTACAAATAGTATATAAATGATACAATACAGAACACTGATTTTAATACTGTACAAATAAAGATCAATGAAATAATGTTTCACACAAAATATATTTTAAGGCTATGCCTTCCGCTTCACACAGATTATACTATCTTAATGCAATATTTACTGTATCACAAACTGGTTTGAAAACACATGTATCTACAAATGTACTTTTAATTAGCATTTAAATAACAATCAGAAATCTTAAAAGCACCTAGTTGGTTTAACATTAGGAAACTAAGAACAAGGCATTCTGATAAAAACCAATCTAGTCTGAAGTCAAATGACTGTCTCACAATGTTCAGATCTCCCCCAACAGCAATTCTGCGGGTCCCCAAAAGTTAAAGATTTGTCAGTAATTTCATGGGTTCTTCTCCTTAATTTATCTTTTATTCCAAAATAAGAAAAAATCAGTAATAAAATGCAAATTATGAAAGCAAATATACTTAACAGAAACATTCTGCACTTTAGTTACCATCACACAGTCTTCAAATCCATACTGATTTTATGAAGTTTTCCTTAACAGACCAAAACCATCTAAAAGGTCATCTACCTCAGAACAAAATAGTGCTTTCAAAACTTTTTGAACAGAGACCATTGATAGGCCTCAAATCTTAAAAAACCAAAACAAACAAAAAAACCCTAACACACCTAAATAATGAATATATGTTATAAAACACGGTTCAACAGATTCCTGTAGTAATTTTGACCATTAGACATCTAATTTATGTGTAAATCAATTTGAGAATCGTGTTGTCTAGAAAGTTTGTAAGCAAGAAACATCTTTGTTTCTAGGAGGAAAAAAAAAAAAAAAAAAAAAAAAAAGGCAAATCTACCACTGAAGTCCTTATTTGTCTTCTGCTATCACAGACCTAAACTAACTAGCCACCAAAACTCAAACCCAAACTAATTCTATGAACATCCTGCTGTGTCACAGTAATCAAGGAAAATGTGCAAACCCAATTCATATTGTCTTTGTATTCTCTCCTCCATCAGTCAACGCTGGGGAAAAAATCCCAAAGAGCCTCCTTCCTTCCACCCTCTTAAACCCTCCCACCAGCAATATCATTGCCGCAAAAAAGAAGGGGGGGGGGGGGGTGGTGATGTAAAAAAAAATTAAAAAAATGAAAAAAGTGCACACACTAAGAATGAAGGATTGCTTAAGAACTTTTACATCTTAAGCTTTTAGACTCATTTCCAAAAGTAGCAAGTATGGCTTGAATAAGAATTGTGCTATAAATGCCAAAGATAAGTTCACTTCAGTACTTGAGTATTTTTTAAAAAACATTTAAAGCGTGTATATTTCAGAGGTATTACAGTAATTCTTGACAGGTATGTATAACATATGCATAACCATAGCAGCTCTGGAAGATCTTGGTACCAGAGTGCAATTTACCATAAACAAGATTCTTTTCTTGAAAGCTCTCTAGGACTTTGAAACACAGCTGGGCAAAACATACCTGCTTATCAATTTTCCCAATATTTTAACAGATATTTCAATGAGTCATCAATAAAAACTGCAAACATTCCAGTAAAATTTGGTTGCAGTGTATTAGGGTTTTACTTTCATCTATGTTTTCTGTACTGTGCCTCCCTCCACAGCTCCCCCCACAAGTACTTGCAAAAAGCCCCTATCAACTCTCTGAAAACTCATGACTTACTGATCTATCATTTTGTGATATTGAGTCTGACTCCATATAATGACACCCAACAGAGACCACTCTAATTGGGCAAGGCATAGAATTAACAGTAATAATAAAAGCAAAAAAACCAAACCCCAAACAACCAAAAACTCAACTCAAAAAAAACCCAAACCAAACAAAAACAAAACAAAGAAGAAAAAAACCAACCACCCCACACACCAAACCCTTAAACACATTTTATCTTCTATCTACATATCAAACTACCTCTCTGTACAGAGACAGATAGTATTGGAGGAAGAGAGGTCAAGTGACCCAAGCCACAGAAGTCTGCAGCAGAATCAAGACCAGAAACCACATATTATATATTACTAACAAACCAAAGGGAACATGCCTGCTCATTCTCAAAAATAACCCTGAAGACCTAGTCAATTAAGACCCACATATTCTTTTGAAATACTTATTTTAAATGTAAGCAGAAGTGACTGATAACACACTAACACTGATATCTTAAATAGCTGGGTATGCCTAGTAAGGTTGGGGATTTTTTTCATACATTTTTTATTTTAAATCTTTCTGTACTTACCTGACAGAATCTCAGTCCAGGACTTCAGAGTCCCATTTCCCTGCTACAGTTGATGACACCAGAATACTATAAAGAAAGCATGGAAGGAGGCTCCCTGAAGCGACTAAAACAGTGCTAATGATGTCACCAACATTGTGAGGTGGAAAGATCTTAACGACCATCTTAACTTCAGTTTGTAACATTTCTAATGAAGATGATTTATACCGTATCCATAAGATTAAGACTTCCTAAATTGTTCCTCTTTACCACCTGCCCACCTGTGCACCCCACCCCACCCCCCAAAAAACACATTGCAATGGATTGTTCATATGTGTAATCCCATTTTGGGTGTTCAGAGACCACACATTCCTTCTAACCTGTTCGAAACAGAAGCGATTGCTGTATTTTGTGGAAGAAGTGATGGCTAATCACTCCCCACAGAAACAGAGTTCTAGAAGCGAAGAATCATAGAATCATAAAACAGCCCAGGTTGGAAGGGACCTCAAAAGATCACGTGGTCCCCCCTTTCGAGGGAAAGGGAGCCTAGATAGATTTTCAAGCACCCTGTCCTACTGCATCTTGAAAACCTCCAGCAAGAGGGGCTCCATCACATTCCTGAGGAGGTTGTTCCAGTGAATGATTGTTCTTGCTACAAAAAAATAAACAAATTTCTGTCTCACACTGAGGTGAAACTTCCCCCAGCACAACTTGTACCCGTTTTCCTTTGTCTTCTCCATGTGGCTCCTTGTGAAAAGACAGCCTCCATCCTATTTGTAGCTGTCCTCTCAGTTGGGGAGAAATCACTGCAATAAACCCACAACTTAGAACAGTTCTTTCCCTGGAAATTCTGTCATCTTTCTCAAGAATCAAAGCAATCATATGGGAGAAAATCCCTGAGATGCCAAGAACCAACTCTTCCATGGAAATTAATCTGAATTACAGGAGCTCAGCAACTCTCAGTATTTTACTTCTAAATTATTTCTAATTTAGATGTTGAATTGCTGCACTCTTCCCTGATTTCTATTTGTAAACAACACTAGTATTTGGTTTTCCCCTTTGTCAATGTTGTACGTATCATCAAAATTGGATTGAAACTGCTTATAGGCAAACATGCTTTAGAGTACAGATTTTCTTGCTTCTCAATGACTTAACTAAACCAAAATTAATTTTGAAATGCGAGGTTATACAAATAACCAGTAACCAATAGTAAATAAAAAACCAAATAATAAAATAAATAAAAGGACAAGCACATGTGGTTTAAGATTTCCTCAATTCTCCACATAAGATATTTGTATTTGCAGTCTTTAAAGACTAAGCTATTTGAGAAAGCAATTAGGTAGCAGTATGTTTCACAACATATGCATCCAATCACTATTATATAATATCATCCCAAAACTAAATCGATATTAGGTCTCAAAACTTCGAAAATGGTTATTTGAAGTAGAGGGAACAAATCCAATAAGGTATGTTATAAGCAGGATCAAATTGGAGGAGGTGAAAAAGAAACTTCCAGTTCTTCAAATCATGATGTTGTTCAGAAGACATCCTGTACGTTTGTACTACAGCACCCGCTCAGCAACACAGGTTTTGGCTACCCTGTCAGCATGTGGTATTCTTCTCTCTTTGGCTCATTAGGCTCAGATAATCAACTTGGAAAAAGAACAGACACATTCCTTAAAGATCTACTATCAACCCGCAAAGCACCCAGTTAAGGTATCAAAACAAGAAATAAACTGAATGAGGTTTTCATAATATAGTTACCCTGCTTCTTGCAAAGTCTGATGAAAAGAAAACTAATTTTGGCACTCCAGTCATTTCAAATAATCACAGTAGTGACTTCACAGTTATGACTGAAATGGACTGAAAAGAAACAAGTCTTCATTTTTCCCCAAGGCCACAGGACTACCTATAACGCTCCTCAAATTCTGGTGTGGTTTAACTTGGTTTCTTTTTTCTGTCCTCACCCCACACCCTCCTTTCAAGCAGGTTTTGGAACTTTATTCTGTCCCCTTCTAAAATACAGCTATTCATGTCTCACCAAGACTTAAGTAAGTTCACTGTTAAGGTACATTCCAAAGAGTGCTTATGGTGTTGGTTTTGGGGTTTTTTTTTTTAATTATTATTATTATTAATCAGGAGGTTGCTCCTGGTGACTTCTACTGCTGCCAGATAAACTTTTTAACAAAAATTACTTTTGCTCATAAAGTTTTCTGTTTTGCACAATGGAAGCATGAAGGCTTTTATGCACAGTAATGGTTGCTAAGAGTTCAGAAACTGGCAGCATCTGACATGAATTTTTTTCTGCTTCAGCTACGTTTACATCTCTTCTGCAACACCCTGCCCTGCTTTTGCTGGATTTTTAAAAAGGTAAACCAGAAAACAATGAAAAAAGGTAAACCAGAAAACAATGAAAGTTCTGAAGCAGTTAGATAGCAATGTGCGAAGTACAACCAAAACAACAGCAACAAAAAACAACTAATAAAGCCACCAAATAAGAGGCATTTGCTTTCCTTCTTTCCCACTGTAATCACAGCCATCTTATGAGACGAAGTCTATGATCAACAGCAACCTCATCCCTTCTTGAAAACATCAGAACTTCCCTGAGTCCTATATCCAGAAAACTCCAGTATTAAAAGTATTTTGATATAGGTTGATGATATAGAGAAATTAAAATTAAAAAAAAAAAAAAAACAAACAAAAAAAAACAGAAAAAGAGGTGAAATCAGGACTGAAAAGTATGTTCTATGGACATATGAAATCCATAGCAATAAAGGCACATGGAAACAGTAATAAAGTTGTGCCTATCTGATACATAGCTTCACTTTTCTCCCCCTATTACAGCCATGTACAGCGACTCACTGTTCCACAACTCTTTTGCATACCTTTTATCAGGATTCAGCACTAACATTCTTTAAGAAGAGATGAATAATGCATGTGCAATAATTTATTTTAAATACCTGAATACTACCAAAAAAAAAAAAAAAGGGTTTTCTTTACTGAAAATAGCACAAGAAGAAATCCATGAGAAGTGATGGGGAGTCTACAAACTACTGTGAGGCAGGCCAATTTGACACACAGTTTACAAGAATTACATTAGTTTACTACTAATGTTCCAAAATTAAATTAACCTTATAATCACGAGTACTGACGGTCTGCATTTATGATACAGAACATCCCAGTGATATCAATTGTAGCAATGTGAAAATATTGTTTAATGTAATTGCTCAAACAACAAACTAACTACATTAATCTCAGTTCACCCATCAAATCTGATTCCCATGTGGGTTATACCCCCCTTCCACCCACACACTGAAAGACAACCACCTCCCCATCTGAGCCACACCCATGTTTAATACACAAAACATAACTGATACAAAAACTCACTTTCACTGGACAACATCTAAAATATGTAAATACCTGTTCCTGCAGGTCGTAGTCATAGCTATCATGCAGCAGAAGACTGAGGACATACCGAGTATAAATCATGGCATCAATGCCACACTTCTCTAGCTCTTGTCCCAGCCAGGTCTGCACTGGACCCAAAGCATGTAGCAGAGACATTTCAGAAACAGATACAGGGCCTGGATAAGAGCTTGAGGAGCTTTCAGATGGCAAACCATCCACAACAACTGTACAGATAGGGCGCATGAATCTAGGTGGTTGGCATCCTTATAACGTGAAGCATTTTCTGTAGTTGATATTCCGTCGATATCTGGAGGTGATTTTCACTCCAGTAAATAGGAGAGAGGCTTGACTTCTAGGACAATCATTTATATTTCCTGGCAGTTAGCCGTCTAGAGACGAACATCACTCTTCAGGCATGACCAGTGAATAAACTAAATCCTAATAGCAAACACATATGTAGATGTGTTTTTCTACCTTAATTTCACATTGAGGCCAGATGCAAGTCCCCAGCAGGACCTATAAAGAGGAAAAAATGATAAGTTGTGATAATATGTATCCATACATGAATAATATTAAACAGTGAAAAAAACACCCAATGTAGAAAGCAGTCATTTACATACTGCTTACTCCACATATATAATACACCTATTCAGTGTCATTTTGAAGAGTAACAGGAATTATTCCAAGTTTAAAGGTGACTTTTAGAAAAGGTACTTTTTAATGCAGGAAGAGAGACTCTTTCATCAAAGACTTCACAACTAATCCATTGATTGAAATGTATGTTTGACCTAGCTTTATGAGAAAGTTGAGACTTTATTACTTTCACTATCAGCTGAAAAAAACCCACTTTGATAAAAACAAAAAAACTCCCAATCTATGTTAGTTTGCATAAAGACTGCCTGTATATTTTGCATCACTAGAAGACAATATAATCTTACTGTCCTACAGTGACTTCTGTTTCTGGGATAGAAAAAAGTGTCTTGTTTATAAAACACTGAATTTATGAAATTCATCTGGCCAGGAGTTTCAAAAATCCTACTACTAAATAGTTGCTATCTTCAAGCTTGGGTTTTGAGTGCTTTTTTTAGTTTCAATATTTGCCTTGCCTCAGGACAGCAAAGCATTTTATCATCCAAAATCTGTCCTCATAAAAACATAAATCTCTGGAATAACTTAAAAAAATTGAGCAGAACATAACTTATCAGTGCCAGAATTAACATTTAACCCTCTTTACAGAAAGCATACACCAGTCTTACCTGAGAGCTTACACTCTATACCATATCCTAAAATAGACAAACCATCCTAAGACTTATACCACCCACAATCCCAAATCAATCTCAATAAGTAAGGGGCAGAAGGTGCAAGCACCACACACGTAGGCATTCTGCCCTCTAACCCAGAAGCAGCCAGTCCAAAAAAAGGCATTTTTGACTGGTCTGCCAATCAACCACATGCCAATCTGGCATTTGTGTAGGCCTTCTCTCTCCTCTCCAGCTTCTCAGCAGAGAAAACAAAGCTCAAATCCTAGCAGAAAATATCCCTTCACTGAAAGGAAACAAAGACTAAAGGATCTAAGCAAAATCTACTAATTTGTCAACCCCACTGCAAGATGACCAACACACTCAAAACAGACATCACCTAATATATCTAAACTATATACTGTGGGCAGCATGTGTTTTGGGGCCAAAATTGAAAGGTGACCTTACAGTTGATACCTATGCCCACACAACAAATGATCATAGTTTTTAGGAGCTTTCTTTGCATCACCACCCAGGTACAACTGTATATTCCAGATCTTTACTGAGTCAGCTGTGACATCATCAAAAAGAAACTCACTATAATCAGTTGCTACAAAGCTGACAAAACCCTACACTACATTATGCCACCTTACTTCTCTGATGACAATGTTCATTTTGAGAAAGTAAGTAATGCAAGAGTATTCGATCTTTGTCAGTAACATGTTTGTATTAGTCAGAATGTCATAAGTAAGCACAAATAACAGTAGGTAGAAACATCCTGCAAAGGGCCTGGAGGTTACTGCTTCATCACATAATTAAGAGAACACAAAGTATGAGAAAAGTCTAATATTGTGACCAAGATACTCCAAATCAAGAATCACAAGTCCAAACTCTTAAGCATTCCATATTCTCTTAATTGTTGAAGAACAATATTCCACTCAAAAGTCTATTTTGTCCTTCTCTTGTTGGTACTCCACATCACAGCATGTGATGAACACTCTTGCCAAGTCAATGCCACAATCCCAGTCAGCCCCCCAAGCCCCATGTTTCAAAGATTGGGGAAAACAGACACTCGTGATTTGTCTTTTTTGAGACATGGAGCAGAACTACCTGAATGGTCAGGAAATCAACAACTTTTTGACGGAGTTGACAAAATTCCACTGGAAAGGGGAATTATGAAAAGGTGGACAGTGAGGAAAGTCAGGGGGAAAAAAAAAAGTGAGAAATTGACCAAATGAGAAATTAATTTATTCTAATTCAGCAGGTCTCCCACCTACCCATAATCTTTTCTTTTATAAAGTGTACAGAGAATGGAGAGGGACCACAAACACACATTCCAAGTAGTCTCTGGTTTGCAAAGATACCACCAAAAACACTCAAGAGGGGCAGAATGGAGAGAGCTTGGTTAAGGTGATCACATTTTTCATTGAAGGTTTTGAGTACCCAATATAGCAAAGCAATGGGCTTCTAGAAATTTAGTTACTTCAAT
Organism: Aquila chrysaetos chrysaetos; assembly: GCF_900496995.4. Lineage (NCBI taxonomy): Eukaryota > Metazoa > Chordata > Aves > Accipitriformes > Accipitridae > Aquila > Aquila chrysaetos. Next base: position 12,991,207 of record NC_044004.1, read on the forward strand.
CAGAAGTGACTGCATCAGTGGACAACGGAAGACCTATAGATGTCACCTAGCTAGACTTCTCTAAGGCATTTGACATGGTCCCACACAACATCCTTGCTGCTAAATTGGATTTGGTGGATGCACTATTAGATGGATAAGGAATTGGCTGGATGGCTGTGTCCAAAGAGTTACAGTTAATGGCTCAATGTCCAAGTGGAAACTAGTAATGAGTGGTGTCCATCTAAGGTCCATATTGGGACAAATACTACTTAATATCTTCCATCAATTAAATAGATAGTGGGATTGAGTGCACCCTCAGCAAGTTCACAGGTGACACCAAGCTGAGTGGTGCAATTGATTGGCTTGAGGGAAGGGATGCCATCCAGAGGGATCTTGATAGGCTTGAGGAGAGTGCCCATGGGAACCTCATTAAGTTCAACAAGGCCAAGTGCAAGGTCCTGCACATTGGTCAGGGCAATCCTCAGTATCAATACAGGCTGGAATGAAGGGATTGAGAGCAGCTCTGCAGAGAAGGACTTGGGGATACTGGTAGATGAAAAACTGGACATAAGCCAGAGTTTGCAGCCCAGAAAGCCAGTTGTATCCTGGGCTGCATCAAAAGAAGTGTGGACAGCAGGTCAAGGGATGAGATTCACCCCCTCTACTCCACTCTTCTGAAATCCTACCTGGAGTACTGCATCCAGCTCTGGGGTCCCCAGTACAAGAAAGACACAGACCTGTTAGAGCAGATTCAGTGGAGGACCACAAAAATCATCAGATGGATGGAATACCTCTCCTATGAAAAAAGGTTGAGAGAGCTGGCACTGTTCAGCCTGGAGAAGAGAAGGCTCTGGGAAGACCTTATTGCAGCCTTTCAGTACTTAAAGGGGGCTTTTAAGAAAGATGGGGACAGACTTTTTACGAGGGCCTGTTGTGACAGGACATGGGGCAATGGTTTTAAACCAAAAGAGGATAGATTTAGATTGGACATAAGGAAGACATTTTTTACAATGAGGGTGGTGAGACACTGGAACAGCTTATCCAGAGAAGTTGTGGATGACCTATTTGAAGTGTTCAAGGTAAGGCTGGGCAGGGCTTTGAGCAACCTAACCTAGTGAAAGATGTCCCTGCCCACAGTAGGCGTGGGTTGGACTAGATGATCTTTAAAGGTTCCTTCCAACCCAAACCATTCTGATTCTACAATATAGAAAAGCAAAGGGCTTCTGGATACTGAGTCACTTCAAGCAAAACTTACTTAGACACATGGTTTAGATCCTTCGCACCTAGTAAGGACTGAGTTTATGCTTCAGCTTTTCCCTGAATGAGGTGATAATGATAATGTGGCCTCTCTATCTTAACACTTATTTTCATGAGGCATTTGAGAAATTCAGTTGTTGAGATCCAGGCTAACAAAATCTGATTGACTTTGGCTGACCAGTTAAAGCATGTCTTCCTTTTTTTAGATGGGGAGGGGAGAGACAGCAAAAGAGAGAGAGGTTATCACTGGATTTAAGAAATGAGACAACAAAAAAATTTCTATGGTGTTCAAATATTATAGTCCATCTTTTTTAAGTATCATATTCAATTACATATTTTAACATTATTTTAAGTTTCAAAATATATACATGATATAAAACCTGGAAATTGAACAAAATTCTGAAATAATATTTGAGAGTTCTCATTTTAAAATTGTCTCAAGTACTTTGTTTTACAGAGTCTTAAATGTACTTCCATTATGTTTTAGAACTAACAAAATTTCATGCAAACTGAGTATTTTCCCATCCCAGTACTAGAGAGGCTTTCCATATCAAATTAATACAAGTCACTCAGAGTGAACACTTCTGCTAACAGATGTGAAGCTCAATTTTAGAGACAACATTTTCTAAGTTATCACCCCTTCTAAATCTTTTTCACAATATCTTGTTAAAAATAACTTTCTCCATGCTCACAATGACCATGGCTAATGTGAACAGGAAGACTACAATACAGCCTAAGTAATTAGTGCGAGGCTAGTTATTTGAACTACGAAGTTGGAAGGAATTTTCCATTTACAGCTATAAAATATGATGGAGGGACATGCCCTATAACGAGAATTACCAAGTAAAAATTTACACATCTCTCTCAATAGTTTGTAAAAACTACTGATTACTTACAAATCCTAAAGTAAAAAAATATATTATGAAATTCTTTCAAAAGAATTTCTACTTACTCCACTTCCTAGCAGAATTTTTCCTTTTAAGTAACCTTCAGTTTTTGTAACATTAATCAATGACCTTAATAAGGTCACTGTTAGGTAAGTTGTCAACAGCTTAACAACTAGAGGCACAAGAGCCAACTTATGAAGTGTCTTGTAAAGGAATGAGAATAGATAATTGTGTAAACACTCGGACTTTACAACTTAGATTATCTTAGAATAGATACTCTTTCTCAAAATTCTACTCAGTGTGATAGTTACTAAACATTCTTTTGACCTAAAATAGACAGCAGAAGACAATAACTGAGTTTTAGTCTCCTGAGATCTGGTTATGGAAAAGCAACAACTTTAAATAATCGATAGCAAGAAGCAGGAAGGAGGATCAATGGTACAGAAACTGAAGCTGGAACACTCCAGGGCCATTCCCTAGAATAGAGTTGTTCTTTCATGGTAAATAATCTCTTCTGAAAACTAAATAATCCTAGGCTTCCCTGTAAGTGACCCTGAATACAGGTATTGTCATAAGAAATACATAAAATAATAAAAAGTGCCTTGGTACTACAGTATGAGAGCCACACAAACACCTTCTTGTGATAGTTATGTCTACAGGAATACAGCATGATAGTATAAAATTACACTAAGATTACCAAAGCCTGCAGTAAAAGAACAGTGTAATTAAATCACTCTTCAATGAAGTTTGATACAAGCCCACCAAGAAAGTGCTAGCATATGCAACTGTTCATATCAGACTATCAACCAAAAGAGTAAATTGGCTAAAAGCTCATGCCAGGCAAGCCATTTCCATGTCTTCAACAGCTTTTTTTCTCCATAATTCCCTTTCATATAAAAAAATAAGTTATTTTAAGGAGCTTGATAGCTTACTTAGCTTACTTTTAAGTAAGGCCTTTTTTTCCAACTGTTTCTAATCTTAGAAAACAGTGACCAAAGCCAAACCACAAAATCCACTGAATTAATCTAAGGTAGCCTCACCTGTATTTTATCAGCACCAAGAGGCCTCTGAAAATTACGTATCTACACAGTAAGGTTACAAAAAAATGTTTGTTCAGGAATGAAAAAAATAAGTAGGCTTAACCCTTTAACAAGCTTTCAAGCTTTCTTAAAGATACTTTAAGAGTTGATAGTAGGTGTAACAGAAAATATTAGAATAGGAGAGTAAAAACCATACCCCTTACTATTGTCCTTTCAGGTAAACTAAAGGTCCACAAACTATTTCTTGGAAATCATAAAAAGGTAACTTAAAAAGGAAGCAAATTGTCTGCAGGCTTAAATTCACTACACTGGGGTCTACACTCTCAGTGGAAAAAAAATTACAGGATCTACATATTGAAGGAAGTTGAAAACTAAAATATTATTTATTTGTATATTCTACAAATAAAGTCTCTCAAGCCTAAAAGTTACTCCTTACACATTCTGATGCATCTACTACAGAGAAGTCAATCTCTTGGATAAAGCTACAGATGCTACCTTTTTCCTTCCTTCCATTCCCAAAAGGGATAATATCTGTGTTTTTAGTGCTTCATTCTGCCTACTGCTATATGTTAACAATTAGACTGAACACATTCTCACACAATAGTTAAGTCATAGCTGCTGTTTTATACAAAGTTTCCTCTATTATTCTTTGAAATATGCCAGTACAGTACAAAGTTTACAATTAACAGCTCTTATTTTCAGAAGTTTTTTCCCCGCTGTGGTCTTTGTCAATGTATGACAATTTTTCAAGGCATCAAGAAAAAAAAGATTATAGAATCCTTTCCTACTTTTTTTTTTTTTGATGTGGATGTAAGTGTCCACATTTTTTAACCAGGACGAAGTTTTTTTAGAAGTAGTATTTTCTCCCCAGAATGGTTGTATCAAAAGCAGACAATCCTTCCTCTCCCTGGCAACTACATGTACCAAAAACAATGCAAACACTAATTACTATAAATCAAAGTGAAAATTTTATCAAGTTTCATCAATAACATACTAAAATCACATACTTGCTTCAGTAAATTTCAGTCCCCTCTAGAAAACTGATAATCAAAAGCATGGTCACATCATATGATGGTACCAGAAGCCCAAAACTGTTCTTATATATTATGGAGGAATTAGCAATTTTACCATCATTTCTTCTGTTTCTTTCAGTGAAAAATCTAAACAAATCCTTAACATACAAACCAAACAGCCACTCACTGGGGAGGGCACTGTCAAAGCCCAGAAACAAAGCCTGTTTAAAATCTAGCAAACAATGGAAACTGTGTCCTTAATAAATTTCACATGGCACTTAAAAGACATGTGAATTCAGAAGTAAAAGAAGTTGTTATTTTTTAATCACATTCCTCGATAATCTACGAAACTTGGCTGTACAGTCTTCAGAGCAAGGACAGCTTTTTTATGTGTTGGTGATGTTTGATGTTATTGTACAATAAACAGCAAAGCAGGGACTTGATTCATGACCAAGGCACTGAAACACTACTGTAAAACAAAAAAATTTATAATGCCTATGGTATAAACAAACCTCTCCCTCTACCTCAGTTCAGACAATTTCTGCCACAAAGCTTCAGAAGCATTGCCATGCCATGAGAAACACAGATTAAAACACCTGGCTGGAATCAACGCAAGGAACACTAAAAGTGGTTGGAAGCATAAAAGCAGCTCTGTGAATTAACTTTTAGATATACATAGAATTTCCTTTTTTAAGAAGTATTATTGGGAAGTGCAAGAATGATACAATCTCATTTGTAATGGATATATGTTTTATGGTTGACTGATGTCTAACGAGGCTGGGCTTATGCTATGGTTCTAGCGTAACTCAAGTCAAGTCAGAGAACCCACAGAGGACAGAGAAACCAGTGTGTGGGTGTTACTGCAGGATTTTTTTTCTTCTAAATCTGCAAGCTTATTTTCATAACACTTATCCAAATGAAAATCTGAAGCTGCTAATCCTGTATAAAAGCTTAATGGAATTACTCAAAGGATTCAAGAGCTACCATATAAGCCTCATTTACTTAGGTTAGCAAAGAAGATGAACAGAGACGTAACCAAGATGACACCAGGGGAGTTGCCAGTGCAGCTCCGTAGGATTCTGCACTGGGACCTGCATTGCTTAACAAATTTGTAAGTGACCTGGAAGATGAGATGGGTGACAGCTGAGAAGCTACCAAACAACAGCAAGCTATCAGGGATAGTGAACACAACGTAACTGAAAAAATGCAGAAGGACTTTATGAAACTGGACTGGGCAATCAAAAAGCAAACAAAATTCAGCATAGGTAAACTTGAAATGAGACATAGCGGGAGTAATAACCTCATGCTATTAATACATAGAACAACAAGTTGTGAGCTGACTATTAATCCCAGGATCTATTTCCTAAGTAGTATGTTAGATATTCCATGAAACTGTAAGCTCAAACCCAGCAGCAGTCAAAAGAGCAAATCACAGAACAAAACTAAAGTCATACTTGTGTCACTGAATTAATGTTTTGCACGCATATTGTACATAATGTGCAACCCTGGTCCTGTAATATCAAAGACAACATGCCTCTCCATGGATAGAGATTGACTGGTCAATGTCTTTTTTTAACAGAAAGTACCAACGAGTTAGTAAGAGCTATGTACAAAACTTCACAAAACAGCTACTAGAAATTCCTTGCCAAAAGACACTGAGGACTCAAAAAAAAAAAAAAAAAAAAAAAAGAAAAAAAATTTAGATGGGCTTCAAAGGAAATTGAACAAGAGAGATCCCTTGAGAGTTTCCAACTAGACAAACCACATCAGGCTCAGGAAATCCCCTAGACTGAAAATGGTGTGAGGCTGAGGGGAGTATTCAGGAGAGGTATCACATATACTCTCCCTGTTCTTTTTCGTCCCTAACAGCTCACTTACAGATGCTGTTGCACACAAGTACCAGATTTGAGAAAGCCTTTGTCTGAACCAGTACAGCTGTTCTTATAAAACATTCATGTTCACCATAATACAAGAACAACAATTCAAAAAACAGTAGTTGGAGGAGTTCAATTAGCTGATCCACTCACAGGGCTGCACATTATTAACATATATGAACTTTGTTACAAGATGTCAGAATATCAATCCTGTCACAGATCAAAAACTGAGCTATGGGAAACAATTGTTAATGGACTGCAGAATTAGCAGGTGAGGCACCTGCACTAGGGGTTCAACTGCATATCCAAGACTGCAAATTCTCCGTAATCTGAATATTCTCCACTTCCTCAAAACAAACATGTAATATAAGCTGGAAAAAGTACAATTTGTAAGTTAGGAAAAAAAGGCAAGATGGAAAGAGGAAAAAGCATGACCCAGCAGCAAAACCTACAAACACTGTGAAGAACACTCACAGCATACTATGTCCACCACATACCAAAATGTCATCGCTTTATAGAATTGTAAGAAGGTCTGAAAGTGGCTTCATAAACAGACTCTTTTGAAAGGGTTCCTATTACATATAGCAAACTTGAAAAGAAGCATCTCTGCATAGTGGAGACCTAGGAAGTGGTTCTTCACTACATGTAATATGACTTAAAAATTTAATTAATAAGTCCTAATAGTTGGCAAGTTTTGCATATCATGGTTCAATAGCTGTCTTGATAATTTAGGAAGCAAATTTTACCTTCAAGACAGAAGTATTGTTATTTCATAGCATCACTTAGGAAACTGTTTCATGAGGTCAAGACTCAATATTAAAGATGCATTAAAAAAATCAAAAGCAAGCACTTCATTATGCAGCACATAGCCACCACTTCCATTTCAATAAACATAAGGGAGCCCAGAACACTTCTGACAAAATAAAACAACTTCTGGTACCACAGTTTGTTGTGCAGTTGTACCAGGTAAGTCTAAGTACAGCACATCTGTAACCTGCACCCCTCCAACCCAAAGCACTATGTCTCCAAAATTTCAGTATTAATTTTAAGAAGGGCTTACAACTCTTAAAAACGCCTTCAAACATTGATCAGATCTAATAAATCAAAAGGTATTTATAGACTGTCTGAATCTAAAGGAGTGAAACACTGCTTCACTAATTTTAAATGCCCATCTGCCATTAACAATGGCAACATTTACCTTATTTTAGTATGAATTCGTCCAAACAAGGTTATCCAGACACCAGTACAGTCCTAATAATTCTATTCTATTCTTAAAAAATGATGAACATAAACTGCCATGAGAGATTTTTTTTCCAGTTTACTGTCCAGACTGGATTTTGAACTAAATTTCAAGCTTGCTTAAAATTGGTGTTTGAACTAAATTTTACTCCCTTGTTTAAACAAGATTACATTTTTTTTAAAATCCTATCTGAAAAAAAAAAAAATGTACACATATCACGTAACTTCAAAATGATAATTTTTAGTAAGTTTAAAAATACAGATCGGCATCTAATGACAAGGATTAAGTAAATATTTTTCACATTAAAAATGAACTTTAAAAAATGCTGCATGTAACTGACAAAATCTGAATTGCTGGTATTGCCGGCACAAGTACCAGTTTGTAAAAAACAGAAGTGATGTTTTTCATACCAGCAGTACCTAACTTTCAAGAGAACGACACCAGCAGCAGCATCTTGACAGAGGAACCTGTGTGGCTGACTCAAAGGCTTGTTAGCATAACACAAACTGCACCGAAACTGCATATTGCCACCAAGAGAGGATGTTCTACTGTTTCTCCCATTGTCCCTTCCTGGCATTCTCACCCTTTTGTCCTTGTACTTAACCCGTCCACTGTGTGGTTGCAGGGATGAACTGGATCACCCTGTTCCAAATGCAAAAAATTCATTTCTAGTGGGCCAGTCTTCAAAAAAAATACAAATAACCTCTCAACTCACTCCCTTGCCACAATATTTCTACATCTGGCATACGAGAGGAAGTGGGGTTGTCCCTTTCAGAAGCAACCCACTGTTAGATCCAGTTAAGTATAACAAGAAAACATTAGGAAGGCAGAGTTCAGAAACTACATTTTAGCTAATTCAGATACAAGTCTTTCAGACCACCGTTATTCTTTGGAACACGAAGCGGGGAAGCCAATACAGGTATTTCAGCAGGTATGATATGTACTTCCAACATTTTTACAGAAATTCCCTACTGACCCATGCAACTGTATCCCATGCTCATATAATTCAGCAGATTCAGCCTCAAAACAAACAGAATTCCACCACAACAGTAGCCTGGAGATGACAAAGAAATTACTGGTTGCTTCAAGTTTGGTCACAGAGAGGCAGGTGTTGCGCTTTAACTAGCCTAGAATATTATGGGTCACCAAAGTGTGGAGAACCCAAGAGTAAGTGTGAGTGCTAATGCAGAAAGCGGCATGTGTACACCTCAAAAACGTAGACGTTGCCTCAGCTCCTACTTTACAGCACTCCCCAACCATCGGTGTAATTTCAGTACGACCGACATCAGGTTTCAGACTGTTCTGTTACGTTTCTTTTTACCGTTGAAGACATTGGTATGATTTAAGTTTTTCAATTTAAAATTGCAGATCTTATCAGCATACCAGAGCAAAGCCAGTGACAAACATCTCACCCTCCCCCGTTTACCTCAAGTCTATTACACATTGGGATTGCCTGGATGGACTGCTACTGGGCCTGAGAGGTCTTGGGGAGAAATACTTGTCTAGCTGTAACTTCAAGGAGACAGATAGTCTTTCTCGTTCAGTCCCATGAGAATCTTCACAGGGACACTATTTATCAAAAGCTGTATCTTTTACTATGTACACATGCAGCAGACCACACATCGTTGATTACCATCATCATACTTCAATAACTCTTTCTCAGACTTAAGGAAACGTAAACGGAGTTAATAAAAACCAAAACCAAATATAACTAACATCACAAAGGATGCACACATTTTAAGCTCACTGAGACATTTATCCTCAGGACTTTTGGCATGTAATATCTATAAACTTTCTACTACTTGTGTCTCACTGTATTTACTAGCCTTTCTATCACCTAGAATATATGTGGGGCTTAACAACGCAACAGAGGATGCAGTCAAGTAACGGGAAGATCAGATATATGCTCTTGACTACTTTGATCACTCTCCTTCCTGCCCTCCTGATGTCTTCTATTGACCTGACTTTTAGAGCCGTTCAAACTACCTGTTACTAACAGCTATTTACCTGTGTTTGAACTCCCTTCCCAAGCGGGACAGTAATGGCTTGGAGGCCTGAGCAATGTGTATCCATTAAAACAGACTTGCCTCCAGTTTCATAACCTCTCAGTGCGTAGACACAGACACCAGTGTGCCCCAAGAGGCGTTGCCAGCCTCCTCCGAGGCACAGGCAGCCACCAGAAGGAGCATCCCATCCCCCAGGCCACCAGTGGGGCCACCCTGATAAAATATTCGGTGCTGTTCACATGAGCTGGAACACTACTGTGGCACCAAGTAGCCCAGTGGCTACTCTTTTAGTGCAACCATATAGGATTTATTTCAATTAATATACAATTTTTTCTTAGACATACGTTGCATCTTTCAGCTGGGGAGGGAAAAGGAGAATGAATTATGACTTCCAAAGATCAAATAACCACTGCCCGTTTAAAGGCTATGGTATTTCTCCAGCTATTTGTACTTCAAAACTTAATAATCCAGCTGTATATAAACATCTAACCAGTTAATGACCATACTATATATTTTACTTTGCTTTATTAACTTCTTTAATTTCTATGAAGGTCTTCTCTGAAAGCTTACTATTGAAGTTTTCTATACTTGGTCTGCGATTCAAGGAGTTAATGACTACCTTTTGGAAAAGCTTAAAATAGCCTCATGAAGGGTTTGAAAACAAATATAACTATTGCCTAACTATATAGTCTTTTCAACAGCTCTTTTCATTAAAAAAACGATGTTAGCATAAATTCAGTTGGAAGTCACATATAGACAATGATTTCATTAAGAACCGTGTAAAAATGTATAGTATGTGTCAGCCACAAGAAGCTCAGTAATGGCAAGGAGTTATGACACGCTGAATTTGCAAGCTCTATGACTTAGCCAGCAGAGAAGGTACTGACTTTGCAGCAAAGAAAATATGGCAGACCGACAAAGGAAATTGTTTCAAACGCTTTTCTCCTGCACTGCTACCACCTCTAATTTTTAATCCAAAATGTGAGTAAATGAAATTCTATATATTTATGAAATTGAGATCAGAAGTAGGAGACTCCGCAATTTTGAACTGAATAACAACTCACATGAAGGAATACATATTTTAGCATTTGAGTGCATTTGCGTAGGCATTGTTTGTTCAGTTTATGTTGTAAGACCGCCAGGAAAACAACTTTTTCTTCTCTTTTTCCATAAAAACAGTGGTGATATTTGTTGCCATATCACATCTCCACTTTTATGATTAAGTATGTTGCTGAAAAATGCTATTGCTTATTTAAAAAAAAAAAGTTTACAGACTTAACAGGTAGAACAGGTTAATATTGCTCTTAAATAATAACTTTGCTGTTTGCTACTTCAAATGACAACCGGAAATCTTATTTTACATAAAATGCAAAATATTTAACTATCACCACCAGTAAACCTCTTACAAAAACAGCAGGTCAGCATTATATTACTTCTCTTCAAGGAAGTTACTATACTGTTAACCAAGGCATTTCTTTCACAACTCAAGAACAAAGTTACTAAAAACTGGAACTCTGAGGTTTCTCTCAAGCTGATAAGATATCCTGTTCAGAGAAGCTGCTGAAAAAGTGATCTACGTAAATATGAAAATTAAACTAATATCTGGACTTACAGAAACATTTTAAAACTCTTATGTCACCCCACACAATTCAACATGACTTCCCAGCAAAGCAGCTATAAAAACTTCAATAAAACAAAAATTGCTATAGGTAATTCAGTTTCACTGTTAAGTGCAATAGTCAAACAAGCAGCAGAGTGAACTTCTACCCCAGAAGACAGAACCAGGAGAATAGGAATTAACTCAACAGCAACCTTTAGCTAATTAGTAACAGTCATTAGCTCAAAATCTTCAGCCAGCAGAATTAAAATATCATGAAACAGTAAAAGTTTTTCCTGAAGTTTCATAAGCTAAGTTATCAATCAGACAAATCACTGGAAGCTGGCTCTGTTTCTTTAAAGACACTCCAGTGTCCTAAATTCAATGCAGTGTTTTAATGTTGCACTCCCACTCAGCCACAGTCTTCAAATTTGTTTCAAGTTTGTAATAACAGATTACAGTGTCACAAGGATTTAGTGAGAATTAATTACTCATCCAATGGCAGCAATACGCATTACTGATTTCTTCATTAGTGATGCTTCAAGCAGCCTTTTTTTTTTAGGCTAATAAAACACTTTATTTTCTTAAGAAGCACATATGACACATACTAAATGACCAAAATAATTTCCTTAATCACTCTGTGTAGTTTTAGCACATTTTCCCACTTTACTGTTGAAGATTATTATCTCAGTCTAAGTCCTGACTAAGCTAACACTACCTGGAATAACCTTGCAGAGTATACATATCTTGCAACTCAACTCTGGTGTTCTGATGTTAAAACTACACAATCTTATGAAAAGTTGCTTTATTTTCTCTGGCCTTCAGCCTCCCCTAGTCTTGTACCTCTTATCTCTCTCTCTACTTTCTTCTGCAGTCTATATGTGCAAAACCTCATCTGCAATGCAACTATGGCTCTCTTCAGAATTCTTCTCTAACCAAGCTAGTTCATCTAAACAAACCATAAAAACAACAAAAATCCCACACTCACACTATTTAATAACACACAAAAGGCATAACAGCTCCTCCTTTCCACACAGCATCTTAAACACAGGCACATTAAGATGAAACAATTTGCTTGAATTCACTCAGTGACACAGCTGATAGAAAACTGCAGATCTCTTCAATCCTAGTCCAGCGTTCCATCCAGCAGACCTTGTTCCTTATATAAATTTAACAGTAATCAGGGGAAGACTTTTAAAAGCTACAAAAAGAACACAAAACTATTCAGATTTCATCCCCGTTACAATTTATTTTTATTTATTAACAAGTTTTTTGCACAGAGTATAAATTTTTCAGATGCAATCCTTTCCAGAATAAGGCCTAGAAAGTTACAGACAAAAGTAAAATTAGCATGGACCGCATATTTGCAACTTCTTCCTCAACACAGTAAAAAAGAGAAATTTAAACATTCCCCAAATTATATTAAAAGTTAAAATTGTTATAGCAAGCCTGAGCACAGACTATGCACAAACCTAGCAGGATATAATTCGTCTACTACATTTAATACCACAACAGTGAAAAATGAATTTAAATCCTTTATAATTGAAATTTCCACACTACTGCCTTAGAAATAAACCTCTTGGAAAGACAGATACCAAAGTGGACATACAGAAGCCAAGTTATGAACAGAACCTAGATGATGCAGAAATAATAAATGGACAGTTTTATGCAGGTAAATCCAAACACTTGCATATGAAATTATAAAGGAAACAGCAGATTAAAATTAAAAATATTCAGTGGCTTCCAATAAAGCTAGAGAAATAACTTCTAGTAAGAAGTCTGTGAAAAAATAATCTCTGCACTGAATGTTCAAACTACTCAACCCTTCCTCCCACACCACCAACCGCCACCGTGGCCCAATAAAATACACATTCAGTCCCTCAGCATCCATCACAAATGCACCCAACCAACTTTCAGGAAAGTAGCACAAGATGCTTTTAGTAAAAACATTATAACTAGCTCATCTAGGTCTTTTTCTACTAAACCACTCTGCCAGTCCTGCAGTTACCCAGTATTTCTGCCTAGAAAAATCTGGTAAATTACTTCCAAATTATGAAAACAACATACTTTTCCCTCCTATCAGCCAATTTTCTTTTTGTCTGTGTATTGAAATGCAACTGAGCATTCATATATTCATTTGAACATTTTTATTTTGTATCATGAAATTGACTTTACTCAGAAAAAATTTCTTGGGGCAGGGTTAGGGGAATGGACACGACACAACACAACAACTTGTTTCTATAATTACATTTACAAATTACCTAACCAGCCTGTCACTGTTCTTGGACTACAATGAAGGATTCCAATCTCTGTCGCGCTATACAGAAGAAACTATCCCAATAAACAGAGCACATTAAATAGCTTCTAGAAGATCATTTGTATTCCAAGCTCCACTAGCAGTGCAGATAACTAGAATTGTTCCTGCTACCTCTCGTAGCCTACAGGAATTCCGAGTCTTGCTCTCTTCATCACATTCTGTTTTACCAGACGTTGTTACTCATCTTATTATAGTAATAAGTTATTACTTTTAGTAATTAGCTATCAGTTGCTGTTACCATTATACAATTTATGGGCTTCGCATTATCAGTCTATCAGACAGGTATGAAACCTACGCTATAAATGCATGTGTTAAGAAAAGATAGAAGGAAAAACAAGCTGCAATGGAATAACAAGAAATAAGGGTCCTTTACTCTCACAAGCTACAAAAAAAAATAATTAAAAAGAACCAGGTCAAATTTCTTACTTTGAACACATTAACTTGCAGATGGCTTTAAAGGAAGTATTTAACACTACTTTCAGCATCCATCAGTACAAATTTTGTGTACCGCTTTATGCAAAGCGTAAAGAAGCAGAAAACTGATATACGATTTTGCTAGGATTCTAAGTAGATAGAAAGTCTATTCCGACTCTACAGCGCTATGCCTAAAACCCAATAAAATTCCACAGCAAATTCACCCATGCTAAGTATAAAATGTACCTCTTGGCTTCCTTCATTCCCCCTATTCACCTAGAAACAAGATGCTCAGGAAGGACAAATAATGAAGTTATGAGCAGTATCTAGATCTTCCTCTGTCCCTGTTCCTGCTAGAACGCACAGCAAATGAGCAAAGGAAAATGCTGACATCATTTTACCCCTATGGAATTTCTCTTACTTGGAAGATTAACTAATAGCAACAACAACAACAAAAGCAGTGGGGAATGCAGACTATGAAATCAGCATATTAACAAGAGAAGTTTAAGGCCTCCAATTTTTCCTCGAGTCACATATAGATCTGTTTGCCCCTTCCTTTCCTTCCGATTCCCTCACTGATAAGCAGAAAAGCTAGAGGGTCATGGATTCAATTGAAATTTGCAGAATCTGTCATCTCAGAGGATCATTACCCCCACAGTGCATGAGACAAATGAACTGATAAAGTTCTGTGACTGTACGTGTGTGAATATTTGCTAAGCAGAATATGGCGGGGATATAAACTGCTGATGCTTTCAATGGAGTGTACAAATCAGGATTTCCCCTTTAATTCTTAGTCTTTGAAAATGAAGAACATTATAAATATATAGTGTACTACTTACTTTATTCAAGTTACCTACATCCCCTCTTATATCTCAATGATCAAAGTAGAAGATTTTGATACCTATACAATATGCTTTATTGATTGGGAGGGGTTGTACACTACCATTTTAGCATATCCATACTGACAAGAAACAGCAGATGGAGGATTAGTACAAAATAAAATCTGCACAGTTACATGTCAAGTAACGATCAAGTTCCATGTCATTTATAAGGCATATTTTTGTCTTAAATAATAAAGAAAAATGTCAATTTCAGGCTCCCATGGATTGTGAGAAGCCCGCAATACTTGGGCTTTAAGCACTGCAGTGAAGTAGTTTGTTTTACACAATTATCTACTGAATCATCACAAGCTCACTTTTGACAGCTTAGAAACCAAATTTGATCTGCAATTCCCAGCTCATCCCAGGAGCACAGAAGTAATACACGGTGTGCAACAGAAGGGTAAAAACCTAAACACTTAAAAGGGTTGGTATGAGGAAAATCAACTACCTGCACCACAGTGTCCTCTGATCCCAGGCCTGTAAACTACAACCCGAATTACTTATACACAGAAAACATCGGAATACAGGAATGCCTTTTATTTGAAAGGACAAGCAAATCGTACTATTTTCACCCTTCAGATCAGTATCAGGTACTGCAATGAGTAATTACAACAAAGACAAAACAGAAAAAAGGCACCGCACTTTCGCTTTTCTCAAAGTTTCCTAACGCGACTTAATAAACGTAGGCTTTTAATCGAGACGACACGAGGAGAAGATGGAAATGAGTTTGCTGGAACGAAGCGTCAGTTTGTGTCACTTCTGCATTCAGCTGTAACCTTCGCCAAACCTTGTCCCCCCCCCCCCCCCCCACCCCGCCCGTTGCCTACGAGCGGCTGCGGCCCTGCCGGGCCCGCCCCGGCGGCGCGCAGCTCCGAGCGGCCATAGGATGCGGCTCCCATCAGTCTCCCATCAGCCCAGCTCCTCCTCCTCCTGAAACAGCAGCAGCCCTAGCCTTTCTATCCGCCTTTTGCCTTCAATAGGCCCTAAAGGACAATGCTGTCGGAAAGGAAAAAAAAAAAAAAAAAAAAAGAAGAAAAACCCCAGGAGGGGAGCCAGTCCCACCAGATCGGCCCCCAGGGTAACCCTGTAACGCCGTAGCCAAGCCAGCGGTGGTTTCCATCTGCCCCGGTGCGAGGCATTTGGACCCGTCTCCCAGCTCCTCCCCACCGGCAGGTCAGCAGCCGCTGCCTGCGCTTTGTACAATTACGCACAGGATGAAAGGTCACGGCGTGAGCCATACCCGCACGCCAGCCGGGCCCGGCAGCACCCGGGGAGGGGGGGGGGGGGGGGGGCGCGGAAAGCCCTGTCACTTCAGCCTCACCGTCAGGCTGGGCAGCGAAGGGGCTGCCCGGCTCGGGCTCTCGCTACCCCGACCCGAAGCGCCGCATCCTCCGGTTTCCCGTCCGCTGCGGCGGGTGACATGGGCGCAGGCCGGCACCCACGACGGGTGGGTGCTGGGTGCCGCCTTCCTCTCCCTCCTCCTCTCCTCCCGGGCGTGACCCGGCCCGCAGGCACGGAGCCCCGGCTCCCGCTCCGGGCCGGCGCCTCCCTCCCGCCCGCCGGCTCAAGGGGCTCACCTGACGCCGAGACCCCAGGGGCCGGGCCAGGCCGGGCCGGGGGAGCGCCGGGGAGGGCTCGGCTCCCAGGCAGGCGCTCGGACCGGGGCACCCCGGCCGGGCCCCCGGCCCCGCCCCCGAGCCCTGCCTCGCCGCCGGCCTGCAGCCAGCCCCCCCGCCCGGCCCCTCGCGCTCCCTGTCACCCCCTGCCCGGCCCCTCTCCTCCCGTCGCCGCGCTTCCTCCCCTCTCCCCCCCCGGCCCTGCCCCCGGCCTCCCCGGCACGCTCCCGCCGCGCTGCGGCAGGCGCAGCCCAGAAGCGGGACGCGCCGTCCCGGGAAACCGTCCTCCCGGCGCCGGCCGGGCCCGGCCCGGCCCCGCAACTCCTCCTCTTCCCGGGCTCTTAGCGGGGAGGGGAGAGCGGGGAGAGCGGGCCGGCGCGGGCCTCCGAGCCGCCGGGCCCCGAGCCGCCGGCCCGGCGCTCCCCGGGGGTCGAGCCCGCCCGTCCGTCCCTCAGCGCAGCGGCGGGAAAGAAAGGGGGGGGGGGGGGGGGGGGGGGGGGGCGCTCGCCACCGCCTCCCGGCTCCGTCTTCCCGTTGCCACGGGGAGGGCGGCAGCCGCCCTCCCTCCAGCCCTACCCCTCCCTCCGCTCCCCGCGCCCGCGGCGGGTATTTACCTGCCGTGGCGGCGCAGAGCGGGGCCCCGGGGCCTCTGGCAGCCGGAGGAGGCGGCGGACTCCGTCCCGCTGCTGCCGTCCCCGAGTGAGGCGGGCGGGACGGAGCCGGGACCTGCCCTGGGAGGCGTTACGTAAACCGGCGGCGGCAGCGGCGGCTCCCAGCGCCACGGGGAGGGAGGGGGGGGCCGGCCGCTCCGTCACCCGGCAACAGGACTCAGCGCCCCGGCGGACCGCGCCGCAGGCTCCTCCCCGTATCCTTCCGCCCAGAGGGCGGCCCGGATCCCGCCGCCCGGGCGCGCGGGCCGGGCCCTGGGGCCGCGCCGGGCTGCCTGCGCGCGCGCAGCGGGGCGGCGAGGAGGGCGCCGAGCTGCCCGCCGCGCCGGCGGGGCGGGGGCCGGGACGGGGACGGGGATCCGGGCCCCCTCCGCCGCCGTCCAGTAGCGCCCGGGCGCCAGCGAGCCGGCTCCATGGCGGGCGGCCGCGCAGGAAGGGCGGGGGAGAAGGGGAAGTATCTCTTCACCCTGGTTGCACGGCCTCGGCCCGGCCCCGCCCGCCGGGGGAGCGCCGCGCTGTCCGCCGGGCGCCTGAGGAGAAAAGGGGCGGGCGAGGCGTTTGAAAGTCACCGGCCGGCCGGCCGGCGGGGAGAGCGCCTCCGAGGGCCGCCGGGGCGGCGGGCGAGGGGAGGGGAGCGGCGCCGCGCCGTCCCTCCTGCCGCGGGGTGGCCGTCACCCGGGCGGGGAGGCGGGCGGCGGCCCCTCGCCTGGGCTGGGCTCCCTCAGCGAGCTGCCGGCGGGAGCCACCCTCGCCCCCTCGGGAGGGCGGGCTGCGTGGTAGCGACGGAGAGGGAAACACCCAGGGCCGGGGCAGGAATGCGAAGGAGGAAACCGGGGGATAATGATGGAGTGTGGCGGTGTTTGTAGTGGGAGGTCCTTTTGAAATCCTTAACGACTCTTGAGGGCAAGGTTAGCAAATAAAGTTTATTTTGCTGCTAAATGAAAGCCTGTCTGGGAGGAAAGTCGTCTTTTAGAAGATTGATGCCGTTGAAAGTCGGTTTTGGTAGCAGAGCTCCTCAGGAGCCGGGAAGATTTTATTCCAGTTTTTTAAATGCCGGCTTAATCGGAACTGTTTACACAACTGTGGAGTAATGAAAGAGCAACATTTTCAGCATAGTAGATGGGTGAAAATGGGCCGCTGTAAGACTGAAAATATGACAAAGACGACACACCAAAGTACTAATTAAGCTCCTTAATTGCGAAAATAATAATGCCCTTTTCAGGTGTACAGTAGCACCTCTCATTTCTCAAATACGTGAACACATACGGGTCTAAGGAAAGTCAATATTACGTAAGATGTCAGAGTAAGTCTTCTGTCTGCGCGCAATTCTAAGGGTTTTCTTCCTTTTATTTACTGCTAAGTGTGTGGCTCCTAGAGTTCCAAAACGTGGTACGTCATCTACGTTGGCTAACACTGTTTCTTTTGTGCAAACGTCATCTTTGGTCACTGGAACCAAGCTCATCTTTGAAAAGATGATCTCCCCCCACCCTGAGTGTAGTCCTGTTTAGGCCTTTTGACAAGTTAAGCTTGTATATAAAAATAAGTCTCATAAGAAACATGAATGCAAGCCAAGATAGTAACCACTGCCTCCCAGCCTATGTACTCATTTCCTGATACATGAGCAGCATTGCTTTTTTTTTTTTTTTTTTTAGCTAGGGTTCACCTTTTTTGAACACCCTTAGCACCTAATTTAGTCATAAATTTGATTTAGGCTAGCCAAAAGTTAAATATGCAGGATTATGTAGCTACATGAGCTACCGACATTGTCTTAAATGCTGCCGAGGCAGTAATTGATGTCATACGAACGTGCAGTTCATCAGTTCGGCTTTCTCCAAACCTTGAAGGAGTATTACGGGAAAGCTCTAAAGAGAAAGTAGCGCTTTAAACACTGTGATAGAAGGGCAGTGTCGTTCTCTGAACCATTTAATTACTGTTCCAAGTTATTTTCTTGTTATGAAAAGCTGAAACTGAAAAGCTTTGGGGGAAAAATCCTGCTGACTGTTTTCTGCTGAGTCATTCCACTGGTTTATCAGAAGCATTTCACCAACGCTGTAATACGACTTGCGCCAATTGCAATCAAATCTTCTTTTGTTCACAAGCTCAGAATCTGAATTCCCCTTTTCAAGGTAGAAATAAAATACAGTAAAATATGGGACACCTGGGATTTGTCTGTAATAACAGTTGGCACCAATTTTAATCAATCTCCATTCAGTCTTCTGAACGTATTTGCAATGTATTAGTAATATATATCACTAATATGAATCCACTTACCTTATTTCACCCTTTCTATAATTATTTTTTCTCTGAAAGCTCTGTAGAAGGGACAGATGCTCAGAACATCGGTGTTCCTCTAATAGAGCAAGTCAGAGCATGCAAGCCAATGATAGATTATTCTGAATAGTCACGTAGTTGCTGTGTGACATTTCAAATTGACAGTTCTGGTTTTGTGGTCAGATCTCAGGAATCCCGACAGTGGAATTTTTTGTTTGCTTGTTGGTTTTTGTTGGGTTTTATTTTCCTAACAGCCAACCCGATTCTGATCTCCGTTTGGCAAGCATTTCAGAAACAGCTGGTACATGACCATATGCCTTGCTGGCACTGCTGTGAGCTTATTTCCCACTTGTCCTCCTGGTCAATCAGAGCTGCTCCATGTGCTGAAGGACAGCTGGTCCCTTGGCATGCGAAGCAGCTAATGAACTTTTTCTCCAAAAAGCTGTAGGGATACAGCATGCTGACTCCAATCAGTGGCTTTTCCTTTCTGAACTGCAAAGATGGAAGTTCTCTATGGGAACCCTGTTTGTTGCCCCTGTGTGACAACCTACACACAGCGAGAACAACTAGGTGGGTGTGTATTGTAGGAGACAGCAGTTGTTTGGAAAATCAAGGCTAAATGACCTGCATTGAATGCTAAACCACATCTGAATGACTGATGGTCTTGTGCTTTTAGCTGTCAGCCTCAGCAAGTACCACTGTTTCCCTCTTTCATTCTGAGCTCTGCTGGAAAGGGTCTCCAGTAAATTTCTAAAAGTTTATCAATTTCACCATATAATATTTTTTCCTATTAAGGAACATACCGAAGGAGGAATTGCACAGCAGTTCAGTATTACATATATAGCCACGGCTTGTAAGCATTTTACTGTCAGCCATCCATCTTACTTCCTTAAAATTGGCCAGTTTATAATGTTCCCTAAAATTTCCTGCTGGTGCAATAAAAACCCCTGATTCTCCCTGAGCAGGGGTTCTGTATCAGTTAACTTTGAAAGTCATGATAACCAATCATTAGACAGTCCTCTATTGTTCACACTTCATAAACTGTTCATATGAAATGCTTGATAGAAACAATCTGCCCATTCAGCGTTTTATAAATGGAGATAGAGCAACATTCATGAGGGAATAAATGTAGTTTAAGAACAAAAAAGATCATCTAAGTGTGCAGGATCTAAATATATACATAAATTCATAGATATTTTTAAAATCCAGAAAATGGATGGACCTTAATGTAAGGTGAAACAAGGAACATCCAACAAATACATGATGCGTTTTATTGGGTATCTTGATGTACAGCTTCAGGAGTATATAATTACCTCTTTGAAACTACTTTGCTTAATTGCATGAAGGCTTGTGTAACTTTTTTACTACTTTCAGGGTCCATTTCAGGTTTTGAGCAAAGACGTTCACACCTCCCAGAAGTAATAACTAGGTTCAAATGACACATTCAAAAGGCATTCCTCAGCACTAGATCAGGTTTCGGATTCCTTTTTACTGATCCCTTTTTCCTAATAATATCCCAGCACAGTGAAAAAGCAAGCTGTAGATACCCACCACATCGGAGGGCCACTTTGTTGTCAGCATCAAGGACCTCATCTACCACTGTGAATGGAAAGTAACATTAAATCTTAGTAGGATCTGCATTAGGCCACAGTTCGACCTTTTTCCTTTCAGACTTTTCTCTAACAGGTTTCAATATATTTAGTAGGAATGCACTAGCATGGTGAGTTTGGAAGATCTGAGTCACTTGAAAAATCAATTACAAAATTCAAAGTAAAATTGTTTTCTGTTTAATACAACCCTATCGCTATAACCTCAAAATGTTATTTTGCTTTCTTTGAACACAAACCACACATATGAAACTGTCACAGAAATGGCAGGTCAGGCACTGCTGTTCTGTAACAAGAATGGCTGGGCTTGGTGTTGGTATTTCTTTGGGATCCTACATTTTTTTTAAAGTTATTCTGCTTCAGTGTACTCTTACCCTTTTTCATCCTGCAGTACTAACAATTGGGAAACCCTAATAATACCCTGAGAAACCTTTGGGAAGTCCAAAATAATACATGAACAGGACTCTGTCTCAACATGCTGCTGTGTGCATAAAACAGACCACCCGAAGTCTACTGTAAGAAATACTAGAGAAGATGTGAAAGAACAGCGATAATTGCCTACACCACTTTGGACAAGCAGCCAAGCAGCACAAAAGATAAAGAAAATGAAAGCTTTATGCTACATAATGAATGTAGAAGTCCAAGTACCTAGATAGAGCATTGGAAACAGTAAACCAAGGAACAGCTTTCACTAGTGGTGTAATGAAAAGAGTACAGAAAGTACAGTGTTATAAAAATGAGATAATTTTCACAAGGGATGAAACAATACAAATTGCATTTTAAGGACAGTTAGTCACTGTAAAGTATACCAATATCTCAAAATCTGATCTTTTTTTTGTAATGCATATGTAGAAGAATTTGATGTCATAATGAGGTACTAATTTAATTGCATTATATTTGTTGCTACATCAGCTATTGTCAAGCCATTAAGTTAATTACATGTTAAGTTTTAAACTAGATGAAACACATTATGACATCTGTTTTTTCCTATTTACTACAGCATTCCAGAATTACCATGTTGGAAATGTCTGAGGTTTTGGCAGCTTGCTGTCTTACAAATAGTTCATGAATACAATTAACCATCCTTGAGTAGCCTGCAGCATCAGCATCCAATCCTTGCCTTACTCGTCAGAAATACAATTATTGTTCCACACTAATTCCACCAAACGTTTTTTTCAGATATTGGCCATATTCTCAGTCAGTGAAAATGCTGAAAACAGAGTTGATTGCATTATACTAGCTGACGATCTGGCCACAGATTTTGGAATGAATATACTAAAAGAGTCATTCCATCTTTATTAATGATCTATATGAAACAAAAAGTGAACGAAACATGAAAATGTATCGAGTTCTTAAAGTAGTTGCATCGAAGGTATTATCCTTTTCATCCAATACATCAGCATTTTCTTAACATGATACTCTGTTGCAGACCCCAGTAAAAGAAAAGATTCTTTGTGTATTAATGCCTTATTGTCTTGGCACTCTGACATTATGTTTTGACTGATCAAAAAAGCTTTCTTATCTGATCCCATGGTAAAAACTGCAAAGCAAAAAGAGTGCATGTTTTCAGATGCTTTAAAAAAAAAAATACATGTTTTGAAAGCTGTGGCAGGTAAGGGAATCTGTATGCGTGACTTATAGGCTGTAATAATCTTATGTTTGTTCTATATACTTTTGTGTGCGTGAACTAACTGTTTTATCTGTGTGGGAGCAGAAGGAAAAATGGCCATTGCTGCTTTCTGATAGAACTGATAAGCTGGGAAGTGCTGCCATTAAAAATAACTAATTCCATAGATAGAAGAACCATTAAGAGTGGCTGATTAATGCCAGCAGCTATTACAAAGAGTTCATATAGGATAGGGAAAAAAGTCAAGTTTGACAAAAGCAGCATTTAAAAAAGGGTATTGAAACCCAACCAAAAAAATTACTATTTTGATCTTAGAAAAAAATTATTTGGAAATACTGCTGAGATCTAGTACCTGCATTTCCAAACCTGTAACTGCACTAAGGAGAGATTTCTAGCTACCGTGATTGACTACAGGGCTGTCAGCCTGAAATAGAAAGCACTGAGCAGCACAAGAGAGGGAAAGGGTATTTTTCTGTCAAGAAGTAGCTAATATTTCAATACTTTGCAACTACACTGATAAGCTCTCTAAAATATCTTTCATGATATTTTGGCTTGTAATTCCAACTGAATGATATTTAGGCGCTCATTTGAAGAGTTACTCACTGGAACTTGTTAATGGGAAAAAAAACTATCTCTCTTTCCAAGGCCAATTTATGTATTTATATTACAAAGGTGTTTTCTCTCAAGGAAGTTATCTCTGTTGACATGAATATTACTTGTTTTCTGGTTTCATTAGGATTTTGTGTTGAAATAGGTGTGTCTCTTGAGTTTGATAATATTTCAATATCAACTGCCAAGGGACAAAAAAGCAGGCATAGCTTTAACTGGCTGAATGAAAATTTCTGTCTTGATGTTGAAAAACTTCACATGCTTCGACAGTTGAGGAGGTCATGAAATAAAGGAATGGTTAAATGTCTAGACCCAGCCAGCTTTTCCAGGTGTAGGTAAGCCAGAGGTCATTTCCCCTAGGAAAGCAACATTTTTCTCTCTTTGAGGCTGATTGTAGGCCCAGATAGAGCTAAATCCTGAACCTACTGTGATAAGATAACACAAGGAGGAGGCACTAAAGACCAAACTAATCCAGTGGCGGTGTGTCAGAGGAGAGTATTAGATGCCAGGTTTGGGCCAAAACTACAGATCACAGATGGAAGTAGAATCCTATGAGATGGATCTCTTGGACTTTAGTTGTTAAAGGGGTAAAATGAATGCAGTATCATTAAATAAAAGAGTAGTTTATTTCTCAGAACACGTATTTTCTTCCTAAATGTCAATGTCAATATTCACAGCAGTGAATAAGAATTGGCAGCCAAGGGCATTGCTTTCTGGCTTGTTGCAATATTTTGATTTTACAGATTTTTATTCCTGGGAGCATACTTTCACAGATGCATGTGTTTCTTTACACCAAACAGGACTTCATAGCAAAGTTTTTCAGGTAGGAAATTATACCCTTAAGAAACAAGCTGAAAATTCCATGCTCCACTGTTGTGCATAGAAGTGATTTCCATATCTGGAATTGAAGCATTGCTGTGCCAAAAAATATTAAGGCAATGTTTCTTATGCAGTCAGTGAGAAACTATAAGCCCTTGTAAAAAGGGATTCAGGGCATCTGTATGTGGCACAGGCTTCTCTGCTTTGGCTGGTTTCAGCTGGGACAGAGTTAATTTTCTTTCTAGTAGCTGGTACAGTGTTGTCTTGGGTTCACTATGAGAAGAATGTTGATAACACACTGATGTTTTCAGTTGTTGCTAAATTGTGTTTAGACTAAGTCAAGGATTTTTCAGCTTCTCATGCCCAGCCAGCAAGAACGCTGGAGGGGCACAAGAAGTTGGGAGGGCACACAGCCAGGACAGCTGACCCAAGCTGGCCAAAGGGATATTCCATACCATGTGACATCATGCCCAGTATAGGAACTGGGGGGAGTTGGCTGGGGAGGGGTGGATTGCTGCTCGGAACTAACTGGGCATCTGTCAGTGTGTGATGAGCAATTGCATTGTGCATCACTTGTTTTGTATATTCAAATCCTTTTATTAGTATTGTCATTTTATTATTGTTATTATTATCATTTTTAGTTTCATCCTTTCTGTTCTATTAAACTGTTCTTATCTCAACCCATGAGTTTTACCTTTTTCCTTCCAATTCTCTGCCCCATCCCACTGGGTGAGGTGGAAGTGATTGAGCGGCTGTGTCGTTCTTAGTTGCTGGCTGGCGTTAAACCATGATATCTCCCCCGACTGCTTAGGGCTGCCAGGTGATCCAGGGCTCCCTTATACTGAAATGGAGAACTGCTTAGAGCTCATCAGTAGAAAACTCTATTGAAAACCATCTGAAAAGACAGCAGGTTTGGCTTTGCCAGAAATAACTCTAGACAACAAGACATTTTTACAAGTAAGTAGGGGTCGTGAGAGGCCCCCACTTCACATCCACATGACTGCACTTTCTTCTCTCCTCACTCCCCCAAAGCAGTGTGGCTATATCCAGGTTTCCTGTCGGGGATGGTTCTTGGCATGTGCTACTCCAGATGATGCTAGACAGTGGTTATTGGCCAACTGTGCTAACAGTTAAGTAAAGTACTACGTAGTCCTGTGTTCAAGTCCATACCCTGGTCTTGGTTTATATGCCACTGTAGACATAACTTCAGAGTTCAAAATACTGTTTTGTGTCTTCAGAGCAGGCAGGTACCAGTGGAGGACATAGCTGTGGCAGCCCTGTGCACAATAATCTGTTGATTTGTGCATTTGTCTTAGAAGACAGAAATGTTTCTTCTAGGACCTTTTCAGTCTTGAGTAAGCTGAACCCACCGATTCTGATTTTCCAAAGGAATGAGCAAATGGTAGAATGCCCTAGGATACAGGCCACTCTCCATCCCTCTTTTTGCAACTAGGTTATTGTTCAGAAAGGAAAGGCAGAACCAAGAAGGGTATAAAACCAGACCCAAACTCCCTATATCTTGTTGCTGAAGATACTCCTTTAAAATGAAAAGTCTAAAAGTCTTGGAATTCAAACTCTATTTCCATTTATATGTATGCAGTTTACCTAACTCTGTAATGCAAAATGTAAATACTATCTCTATCTCATGAGTGAGTTACTGAGAGTTAAAAGGAGGGAGGATATGGACCTCATCCTAAGCTATTCTCTATACTGCTGCTTAGAGCAGTCTTCTGGAAGAGCTCGCTCCACAGGCGGGATAAGAGTGCTTAATGTCAGCTGGGAGTACTAAATGGATTTTGAGCTAAATTCAGTGCTATTCATGGATGCTAGGTGTGGGAATGGGCTCTCTAGGGATGAGTTTAGGCACTTCTTTCTCAATTACAGCTTTAAGAGTTCAGTTTGGGATACTTTTAAGTGTGTGTGTGTCTTTGTAGAAAATTTTGCAGTCCGACATGGAAACTCTAGTAAATTTTAAGCTCTTCCATGGATAATATGTGACCTGAATAGCTCTCAGATTTTAGGCACCATGCAGACTGGAGCTATTACAAAGCTGGTAGGAAGACCAATGAGCAGAGATAAGCTCTTATAACTGAAATGTGTTATTTGCTCTCTCATCTTCATACATGCAGATTTGGAAAAGTGAAGAAGGCAGCCTCTCTGCTTACAGTCACCAACTTTTGAATGAGGGGGTAAATTCCCATAGTTTGGCTTCAGCTCCTTCAGATATCTGATACATTTTCTGTGTGTCTGTGCAGTATTACTTCTGTGAATGAGGTTAACAATATATATGATACTAGTCTTCATGTTCCTTGTTTCATAGATTTACCACCAACTGTCTGGTAATGTATTGTGCAGTGAAAGTGAGGTATTCAGCTGCAGTTTCTTTTCAGCAAACTCATTAACTGACTTTTCTAGACAGTCACTTCTTGTCACTATTTGTGACAAGGGAGTTCTGAAAACTGTTACATGAGCTAGTGGTAGAAAGAAGTACTTCCAATGTACGGTAAAAGTACTGCCCCATTTGTTTTACAAAGAAAACCTTAGAAATAGCTCAGCTGAAATTTAATAACTGCCTGGTTTCACTGCTGTTAGTGGTCTCATCCAAAGTCAATGATAAGTGCTTACATTTTTCTGTGATTGGTCTCAAATTTTGAGCATGTGATTGTTTGCACCAACTATTCTGCTTTCTATAGTTACATGGGATGATAACAAGCTTCCATGATTTGTTAATTTTTTTTTAGCCATAGATGCAGAGAACATTTTAACTGCATACCTTTTTCTGGCTCACCATCCCATTTCAGGGGTTCACTTGAGGCATGTCTTATCTGGGGCAGCCCGGTTTTGAGTTTATGCAGTGACATTTTAAATCAGCATGCTTCTTTGCTTGTGATGTTGATTTTGGGGGGAGTTTCTTTTAATTCTGTAATGATTAGGTTCTCCAGTGCACTTCTCTTATTTTTTCATGGTGGTAGGTTTTGTAATGTCAGCTGATATTATATTCCTTTGGCACACCTATCATTTGCATGCACATAAGGCACTGAAGGTGCTCATTATTTTCAGCTAACAAGTAATCTTGTTCCCACTTAATTTGAAATACATTGTTCTCTGTATCCTAATTTTGGCTTTTACAGTTACTTGCCTCATTGCATTTGGATTGCACTGCACCATGTTTTAATACATCATATTTAAAACCTGCAAGATAAAACATCACAATAAATAGATACATAGATATAATTACAACAGAAACATTATGGCAGCTAAGGAGGTTGACATGATTTATCACCTGTCAAGAGTGCAGTATCATAGGTATAGTGGACAGCATGGTGCTGCTCCACTGAGTAGAAGCTCAGTCTTCCCACTGGTCTCACCAGGTTCTCAGCCTTCCCAGGGCTGAATAGAGAGGTTGTACCAACACGTTTCTGCACTGACACACAACAGCGGCAGAAGTCTCTACAGACAGGCTCTTGTGATAACATTATTGCAGCAGCAACCCATTCCCAGAAGGAGCTGAGAAGGTTTATCAGAGGTTCATGCACCTGCACTCTCCACTCTTTAAACCCTGGAGCTGCTGCTGGACAAAAACACTAGTCTCTGCTTGCCGAGCGATGGCAAACCACTCCTTCATGTGGAAGCAGCAACTTCTGCTGAGATTCATGCACCTCCTGAATTAGTCACTTCCTTTCATCTCCACTCCAAGATTGTACAAGATGGTAGCGATAGTACGAGAGGAATTGTCTTGTGAGCTATATTTAGCTTTCACAACACCCACATAGTGTATCATATTTGCAGACAATATCAGTTGCTGTTTGCAGTCACTAAATGTCTCAGTAAGAAATTAATGTAATGCCAATGAAAAAAATAAGCTTCATAATTTAAGTTGTCTCTGTGGGAAAGGTTTACCACATACAGCTATGAATACTCCTTTCATCTTGTATAAGGGTTTTTTCTTCCACTTTCGGTCCCTTTTCCATGTGACATCAGAAAATCAAAAAAGCCATTTGTACACTATAATATAAGGGAGTCCACAGGAAGTCACAGCAGAATGTTTATATTTACATTGTATTGGAAAACCTGCTTCTGAAGATAAAGCATTAGTTAAACAAAATGGGGTACACGTGGTTTTCCAGAAGGGAACATAACCTTTAAGCCCCAATGCCTGGAAGGGATCTGGGGAAGGACCATACGAGCTCTGCCACACTTTGACAGGGTATAGCACATATGTAAGGTTCTAATGGTTTCTCACCTCCAGCATGCTGACAGTTCAGTTGTGGACTTCTGGAAAGCACAGAATAACAATGATGCAGCCAATTTTTCAGTTTAGCAAAATGTCAGAGAAGACACTATATAGAGATGAATCTATGTTTACCTGGTTAATATACACAAATTCCTTACTCCCCTGGGAAGAAAAAAATAATGGTGTTGCAAAGTTTGTTGCACAGGTTCATAAAAGTAAAAGCAGAAATCCATAAATGTACATGTATATGCTAGTATGTATTCATGCCTATAAATTATACTGTTTTTTCAGATAGGAGTGCTGAACAGTACCTTGCTGTGTTTCTCAGTATATGCGTACATCATTTCCATGCATGTTTCAAGAGATTGACTGAATTCTTGACGGTGAATGATAAGGGAGTGTGGGTTGTGGAGCACTGAGATAATGCCAAGAGTCACCTGCAGGGTATGAAAAGGGTGGAGCTACCAAACTTACTATGTCAGACCTCACAGAAGTTAAATATTTAAGTTGTCTCAGTGTTATTTAATAAATTTTTCAGTGTCTCATGATCTCTTAGATCTCTTTTGGTGGATTCCCTAGAGACTGCGTCCCAATCACAGGGAAATACTGGTTTACCATGATAAATATTCCTTCAGGAATGCATGTTGTTAAACTGCTCTTTTAAACACTGAAGTGTAGGCTAAGCCTTAAATGTGTGCTGAGATCTTGATTTCACTGGGTTTTAATCATGCATTAAAGTGGTTTCCTAAATTAGGGCCAGAAAGATATACAATTTACAACTAATTGAACAGGAAGAACACAACCTGTTAAGATCCTAGACTCCTCTCATCATCCCTATATATATGTCTACAATATAATTTTAATACAAATCTGGGCAAAATTAGAGCTTTTAAAAAAGCGTTCATAATTTGCACAGGGTTTTCAGATAACTGCATGGCACAAGATGAAGGGACACAGGCAGGAAATTTGTAAGAGAAGGGAGTACATCAGAGCCTGCCTCTGAACTTCCTTGACCTGAGACGTCATTGAATTCAGAGAATTAATTCAAACCCATCTCGAGCAAACATGATTTGGAATGGCCAGAAGATGCTGGGATGATATCCAAAAGACAATTAATAGAACAAAAGCTATTTGTGTATTTCATGACAGGCACCCTGGCAAACAGCTCAGTAAAATTGATATTGATAAAGCCAGTGGGGCCTGGGTCATCGGTATTCAAGACTATACCTTTAAATATTGGAAAGGTTTAGAGGAATTGCAGAACGAACCATTTTCATAACTAGGAAGTTTCTGTCTTACAGAATATCATGTATTATCATCATTCAAAGATTCAGTGTCATATAAAGATAATTTCTTACGTATACCAAGAATACAGGAAATACAAAAAAATTAAAGGAGTAGTCCATCATGAAATAGATTAAATAATTTGACAAATAATATTATTGAAATGTATGCTTTAGATTATTTTCTGTGCTATATCAAGAAAAATATTATAATATAAATGTTTCAAATATAAAACATGTAATTAAATAAGTTTAGCTAGCATATACAAAAGAGAGACAACTGTAAAACAGAAATAGAGACAATTTCAATCAAGCAAGAGTAGCTATTCTCCCACACCTAGTACACAAACAGCTGAGACTAGCTTCTGTTTATTCCAGTTTATACCTGTATTTGATCCTTTACAGAACTAAAGCAGTAAAACTGACACCAAGTACGATCTTGCAGTGACAGAACATGCTGCCTGGAACTTACATATGGGAACACCTGACAATATCCAAGGGCAAGTCCTGCCTGACCAGCCTAGTGGCCTTCTATGATGGAATGACCACATCAGTTGACAAGGGAAGAGCTATGGATGTCATCTGTCTGGACTTCTGTAAGGCCTTTGACATGGTGCCCCACAACATCCTTCTCTCTAAATTGGAGAGATACGGATTTGATGGATGGACTGTTGGGTGGATGAGGAATTGGCTGGATGGTCGCATCCAGAGAGTAGTGGCCAACAGCTCAATGTCCAGTTGGAGATCAGTGACGAGTGGTGTCCCTCAGGGGTCTGTACTGGGACTAGTACTGTTTAATATCTCCATCAATGACATAGATGGTGGGATTGAGTGCACCCTCAGCAAATTTGCAGACAACACCAACCTGAGCGGTGCAGTTGACATGCCTAAGGGAAGGGATGCCATCCAGAAGGACCTGGACAAGCTTGAGAAGTGTGCCCATGTGAACCTCATGAGGCTCAAAAAGGCCAAGTGCAAGGTCCTGCACAAGACAGCCTGGGGGATGAAGGGATTGAGGGCAGCCCTGTGGAAAAGGACTTGGGGATGCTGGTGGATGAAAAATTGGACATGAGGTGGCAAAGTGCTCTTGCAGCCCAGAATGCCAACCGTATCCTGGGCTGCATGAAAAGAAGCTTGGCTAGCAGGTTGAGGGAGGTGATTCTGCCCCTCTACTCCACTCTGGCGAGACCTCACCTGGAGTACTCTGTCCAGCTCTGAAGTCCTCAGTAGAAGAAAGACATGGACCTGTTGGTTTTAAACTAAAGGAATGTGGATTCAGACTAGATATAAAGAAGAAATTTTTTATGATGAGGGTAGCAAAACACTGGAACAGGTTGCACAGAGAGGTGGTAGATGCCCCATCCCTGGAAACATTCAAGGTCAGGTTGGATGGAGCTTTGAGCAACCTGATGTCCCTGATTATTGCAGGGGCGTTGGACTAGATGACCTCTAACTGTCCTTTCCAACTCAAACTGTTCTATGATTCGATGATATCGGTTCTGATGCTGAAAATATTTTGACATGTGAATAGTTTTATTTCCATATTCGAGACTTTAGGTAAAAGATGTGCCACATGCTAGGTAATTATGCAAATCAAAACTTCCCCCCCTCACCCCCCCAGTTTAATTGTAGTAAGTTTGCTAGTAAGATACAGCAAGGAACAATGGACTCCAAATCCTGTCTCAGTTTGTTACATCCCATGTCTGTGTACGATTTTCTCTTTTCCTAACTTTCAGTATACTCTTCTCAGCAGCCACCCAGTGCATGATGCATTCAGTTCACAACTTCATGTGATATATCTGGTTATAGTGTCAGAAACAAGGTTACTTGGTGATTCAGCCTAATGGAATTACTGGTAGCAATTGGTAATGGAATTACTTGTAGCAATTTCTCTATAAATACCTAATGAGGGGAATCTTCAAAAAGAGGTAGCGTTGCTGAGCAGATCGATTGTGTCCATTTGGATACTCAAAATAATAAATAGGAACAAAATGTGTTTTACTGAAGTATTCTATATGAAAATTTGCATTTTCTGTAACATGAAACTGAAAAATCACATTCAATAATTTGAAGCTTCAAATTTCATTTGAAATCTGAATTCAGATTTGAATCCAAAATTAGTAAATTATCTAATAAGCAATCAAAGCTGAAATATCTGTCTTTATTGGTGGCTATTGCACAAGAAAAGAAGGTATAGAAGCTAATAAGTCCACCCAACTAATATATAGCACTTGTAATCATTATTTCTCAAAGTGCTTTGCCAATTGACCTTCTCTCATTTTGTAAAGGAAGAAACTGCGACGCAGAGAGAGAAGGTGATTTACCGAAGGTGTTACAGCAGGCCAGAGGTAGGGTCCCAAGCAGAAGCCCAGGCTTTGCTGCCTGGTCCTGCTGTCTGTCCACCAGCGCTGTGGTGCTCATCAGTGATCAATGGAAAACAAAAATCTTCTTCAGAGAGTATTAACCAGCTTCCACCATAACACAGTGCGCTGCTTGTTCATATATATGCATTACTTTCTCTGACTGGAAGAACAAGGGAAAAAATCCCTTCAATTTTCAAGATGAGAAACTGGAACTTTATAGTAAAATTAATGCTGGCAGAAACATTTATCCCTCCGTGACCTTTTAGTGTTTTGTTAAATGAGCAGCTTCTCTCCCTCCAGCTATAGTGATTCCCTCTTCGTTCCTATTCAAAGAATCAGTTCAGACTGATTCAAGTACTTTTAGAGGCGGCTGCCAAATGAATACATTGCATTTCACTGAGTTGCAAATGCTGGTTAGGTCACAAGATGCTCAGGCATAAAAGGCTTTATCCTAAACACTGGGCATTTTCACTTCTCTCTTCTCCCCCTTCTTTCATGCAAGAGGGCTGAGAATCAGTGATTCACATTTATTTGTGAAATAGAGAGTCTGGTCTCTTCATACATCATATACAAATTTAACTACGTTATCTGAGCTGTCTGAATTTTTACAACCGATTTAATTGTACTATTTAGAATGATGCATGCTTATACTGGTACAAATGTGTTTTACACTGCCCCTGGTTTTCTGCTAAGGAAAAATAAGCTATTCTGATACAGCTTCTTCTAAACGGGAGGTATACAGCTTTAACTGTAGTAATATAGTTAGGTCAGCACAACTTTCTATTGTAAACAAGGCCTATATTGCATGGCTAAGGCTAGATTACCCAGCTTTTCAAAAGGCCTGCCTACAGAATATGCACAACCAGTGTAACTAGTTGTGTTTTAATAAATACTAATAATATGTGTCTAATTACGACAGTTCGTCTTGGCATTTCCTGCGTGCCTCTCACGGAATGACTAAGCGCTTCTTGTCTCACCACCGAGCCAATTACTGACTACAGGCTGTTATTAGGGGCAGTCCTATATAATTTTCACAATTACAATATATGTCATTTCATAGTTGTGGACTGCCGACGAGTGAGCACTGTCCATCTAGAAGAAAAATATTGTCTGCAATTGCTTTCAAGGGCTGAGAGAGGCAAATGTTTACTCACAGGCACGGCTTTTCTGACCATGAATAGTCCCCCTGATTCAAGGGGATTAAGCCTGGTAGTAAGTATTTGCAGAATCAATGCCTTAATCAGCATGCTTAAATGTTTAATTTTGCTTTCTCCAAATGTGTTTGCAAGATGCTAAAGTAGTCTCATGATTCTACACATGCAGGTTAGCTCCTCTTTTGGAATTGCATTTCAATTTTAAAGAAGCTCAGGCAAGCAAAACCCACTGTTACACTTACTCCAAGGTGTGTTTTATGATGGATGTAGTGGTCAGAATGTCACACAGACAAATAATTCAGTAGAAATGTGCAAATAATCAGATAGAAATGTGCAAATAATCAAATGACAAAGTTCTGAAATCTTGTTAAATAATGGGATCTAGAAACTGTGGGTTAGATTTATTGCTAGAATGAACAGACGCCATTCACTGACATCAAAGGCTAAGGTAAAATGGAAACAATCAAGTAGAAAATAGGGCTTTTATGGAAAGAAAATTGACATTAATATCTCTTTTGCCTTCTTTTCCCTCTCCTCTTAACAGGCAGCCAGCTCCTACTCTCTGTTTTTGCCCTGTTGTCTTGGTGTCATCTTTTCCTGTCTACACCCTTTTCATACTTCTGTGCAGCACTAGATCCAAGAAATCAGTTTTGCCTGCTACCACCAAATCTGTGGGGGTTTTTGAGTGCTCCTCTCTGCCAAAAATCAATTACAGAACTTTGGCTCTTCTTGTTTCTCCCTAATGCTTAATCCTTTATAGATCACCAAGGAGTTTAGCCGTGAAGGTGCTCACTCTCTCTCTTGTGAGAGGAAATGCCCTTGAAGGTGTCTTGAGCCCTTTCCAAGGAGCTCTGGGAAGATAAATACATGTCTGTGCTGTCTGCTGTGAGTTTTGCAGCTACTTCTTATCTTCACTCGTCCACAAAGCCTGCCTCTCACTATGCATTTGCAAGTTCAGTCTGGCACCTGATAGCTGGCTCTGTAGACGAGAAATTCAGATGTAGACGATAGCTGTGTCCATACCTGAGCTCCACCTCTTTGCGAGCATGGGTGATGCCCCTGCACTCCAAAAAGGTCTTGAGACCTCCACACTGAAGATGTACTTGGTGTACAGCACCTGAATTATGAACACAGTTTTATATTTTGGCAGTGTGATTAAAAGCAGAGTCACTTCATAGAGAACCGGTTCTCTAGAAAATGTTGCAAAGAAGGTAAAGTTATCCTACGGCAGTTGTATGTCGCGTGAAATTAATTATGTCTTTGTTCTACAAACTGTAATAATTAAAATCTAATCCACAGTACAATCAATACATGTTGCCATTGCTTTCACTAATGTATGCACATAAATAAGTGTAGAGGGAGAAGCTGTAAGTATATGTGATGAGGTTAATGAAGCCTTTGATAATACTTCACTTGGTATTTTCATAGTTAAGGTACATTTAGGTACTGACAAACATCATTTACTGTTAATAAATTAAAACTAATTAATTAAAAATGGGAACTGCTTACTTGCAGCAGTTTGGTAGAAAAATATTTGAAGATGATAGAAGAAAAAAAAAAGCACTTATGAGTCAACAATGTCATACTGCTGCACAAAAGTAAACATCCTATGAGGATGTCTTAGGAGGAGTGTTGCATGTGAATAAAATCAAGCAATCCTTCCACACTACTTAGCTTTTTGAAGGTCTGAACTTAAAAATTACTCATGTTCTTTTTTGCAGATCAGTGAGAGCAAGAGTCCAAGGAAAAGCAATGATTGATTGATTCCCTTCCCTGACAGTTCAGGACCAGAACCACTAACTGAGATGCTGCAGAGAAACTTACTGTGCACCTTTTTGGATCTATATCATATGCATAAGTGTTGCATGTTCATAAACGAAGCAGGGAGTAGGGTATTATTGACCTGCATGCCACTGAAAGCATTTACACTTGGTGAAAAATATAATGACCTCCTGGTTAACAAAGCAGCATATGACTTGCATAAACTGGGCCTGAAAATTTAAGGGTCTGCATAACAAGAGCAACTTAAAGAGAGATTATTTGGGACAATATTGAAATAATAAGGCACCTCTCTCCTGGCCAAGATTGTCAGAAGCGCAGCATACAATAGAAGATGAGACTAGGAGCCAACAGACTGAGTTCAAGTCCTTCTGTTCTTGATCTGCTCAGCAGTTGTGGGGAGGTCGGTGTATCTCTCTGTCTCCCTTCACACTGTAGTTCTTGGTTTCTCCTTTATGTGTTTTGACCTTTTTGCTACCTTTGACTTTTATCTCTTTGGAGCCAGACCATCCTCCCCAGTGTTTCTGTAAAGTTTGGTACAATGTGTCTCTGGATCTTTGCACGAGTCTTTAGACACTACCACAATAGTAATTTAGCAGGGAGGAAATTAATTTCTTTCTTAGACAGAGAAATGATCCCAAAGATGCGTTAACATCTGAGACTTGAATTTTAACAAATGGCTCTTAGGTTCTGTGGCATCTACTTCAGCATGCCATTGACTTCACAGTAAGTATGCTGCGGACTGAAGCTATACATATGCTACAGACAACTTTCATTTGGCTACAGACTACAGAAAGCTAGACTGGCATTAACAGCTGCCTGAAGCACAGGTTACAGTAAAGTATATCATGTTCATATCATCATTACATACCTTGGATTCCACTGTAAGCCTGAAGTCTGGGAGTGAGGAGAGCTTTTCGGACCATAAATACATTAGCTTGGCATGATGAACTATGCAGCTCTATCCTTCAGCTAAAAGAAAAAAAATACTTTTATTCCACAGACATATTCTTGAGACTGCTGAAGAGCAAATGAAGATAGGATTTTCTCCCCTGTTACAGAAAACTTGGAGACATTTCTATCTGTCACAGATATTACTGATATTCTCAACGCATGTGTGTATCTGAGGCAAGGTTAAGTGTAAATATTCATTCACAAACTTAGGTAATTCATGAGTGTGCTTACAGCTAAGTGTGCAATAAAATACTTCATTATTGTTCATTATGCAGTTTGTAGAGTGTTGGCAATTTTCTTAAAGGGAATGGGAGAGAGACTGTAGAAACAAGTAAGAGATAATTATCAGAAACCTAGGGAAAAGAGAATTGCAGCTTTTATGATGCCTGAAAACTGCGGAGAAGAAATGGACCAAAGGGACAGAGAATCAAGGATGAGGGAAAAAAAAGACATGCTGCTTTTACAAGGAGAGGACTTTGCAGCAAAATAAATGTTTCACTTTCCTTAATACTGAATCCTTCGTAAGGCCAAAATGAACATGAGGAAAAAATAAACCCAGAGGCAGAAATCCATCTGACTGAGAACAGACTCAAGAGAATCTTTTTTAAAGGTTTTAGAGATTGAAAAAAAGGTTTTTAAAAAGAATACATATTTGAAACTAGTTGTATCCACAGCTACCAGGACTAAGTTCAGCATAAAAAGAAATGCTTCAGTGCCTTCCCTAATAAGGGAAAAAGGGCCTGACGCAATGTCTCTGATTGAAAACAAGTTCTCTTTTTTCTCTTGTTTGCTGTCAAAGTTTAACAAACTTATTTGCATTCACTTCTCCCAAATTTTCTGATAGTTTTGTCACTTGCAGCCAAACCTCTGTGCCATGAAACGCAGCGTTGTCAGCTCATCCAAACAAGCTCTGAGCTGCACCATTTACTGTACAAAAATTGAGATTAAATAAACAAATTCTGAATATAGGGCATTCGGGTGTTTGTTTGTACTTGGAAATCATCATCATTTTTGAGTCTTACTAGAGAAATTGCCCCGCAAAGCGATTTCCGACCCTTGATTCAGCATGCTGCTTCTGCATCGCTCCCAATCCCTGTTAATCCTGGGCATAAAAACCACCCGAGGCTACTGCGTGCTGCTGCAGAGCACTACGCTGTGGGTCAGAGGGACAGCCCTTTTCACCTTTCTTTATTGCCCTCTATCAAACAAATAACTTACAGGCATTAAAAACATTCCGAGTTAATAGAAGAGACCCTACTACCACATGCAAAGTGTTTTGCAGCAAATGGGAGGGGGCTGTGCGGGTTTTACCTGCGTATTATCTCATCAGTGTGCAGTTCCGGCAAGGCTAAGGACATGAGGCCCCTCTAGCAGGGCTTGCAAAAGCTAATCCACAAAGTGTTCCTGCTAATTGCTTAATGTACTTGAACATGTGGAAATTAGAAAGTAGCTCAACTTTTTTATCTAATTGCTGAGTTCAGCTTTGTGTACTTCAACCGAAAGTAGCTGAGGGGACCATCCACCTGAGCAACGTAGTTGTTGGACTGTTACATGGGCTGAACAGGCAAGTTAAAACCAGGTATTTATTTAGGGTATTTCTTTGATAGACTATATTTAGTGTATTTCTTTTCTTTAATTCTCATACTGTGTTTCTCTCATACATCTATATATATATTTGTGCATGTTTCAATGTTTTCGCATGAGTATCTTGAGGATATTTTTATACAAATGCGGGAGCATTCATATTCACAGATTTGAATGTTTGAAAATAGGAGATACTAATGGAATTTATTTCTGTAAATACAAGTCACTTACAGAAAGATCCTCTGTAAATGTTATCAGTTTGTGCTACTGGAACTATCACTATCAAATTAAGTATGTGCATTGCAGTAGCTCCTGAAGGCACTGGTCATAAATCAGGTTTGCGCTGCAAGAATATCAGTGGCTCTGGAAAAATGTGTTCTGCTGGGGGATGGGGGAGGACACCAGAGATAGCCGCTTGCTCTTTCTGGTTGATTAGACATCCAGACCCCTACTAGTACAGCTGGCCTTGTCATATGCAACATGCCAAAGCCAAACATGGCTGAGCATGGAGAGCTGTTCTTAACTCATGAAGTATGGTCCTAGTCCTGCAAGGGATCTGCTAGCACAAGCTTTCTGATCTCTACAAGGGTATATGAGCAACGTCTAAGCCATCTAGTAGTAGACACGGAGCTGGATTAAACATTTAGGTGTCCCCGTGCAATTTTTCTATCTGTTAACAATCTCTAAAATTTGAGCAGGAATTAAGGCGTTAAAAGTGGAAACCCTTTTATATGCAAAAAAGAAGGCATGGACATAGTATGAAATAGAGCTTGGAAAGCGGATGTGCCACACCGCTACCCAGAGCCCTGCCGAAGCAGCTGGTGGGGCTCAGGCTCAACAATCAGCCCAAGCGCAGGTGAAACTACACAGCGAAGCCCCACACACTCTCATAGTGAGCTATCACTGCGCTGCGGCGTTACAACCGCAGACAAAAATAGCCACTCTACAGTGAGTATAAGGTGAGTGAAGCAACGCAGTTATTGATGTAGTCTTGGAAGTGCCAGCAGTGGCTGAGGTTTTCCTTTTGGTTTCTCTGTGCAGAATCTGGGTCTGAGAGATCCAGTCATTTAATTCTGAAACTCCCCCTGTGATATTCACATACTTCCCTAAACTGGAGATTCGTACAAATTGAAACAAGCGCCTCTGCTTCACTGATCATTCTGTGGGAAAATGTCTGATAAAAAAAGTTTACTTCCTTTTTCTCCCCTCAGTTCTTTCTGTTTTTACCAGATTTTGCAAAAGCAAAATCCCAAACGCTACATTCCCTTGAAAATACGTGTCGTCCCCCCCCCCCCCCCCCGACTCAGACCTTAAATTTCTACTCATGGTCACTGTTTCCTTTTTAAATATTCTATGAAGAATTAAATATCTTAAAAGTTGAAGCCGAGAAAGCCAGACTCCAAAACACTGACGGTTTTCGCAGCTGTTTTCGCAGCATGAGCCTGTGTCCTTTCTGTGTTTACGAAAACACACTTTATCCTGTTTTATTATGACTAAACTCCTGCAGATTGTCCGCTTCAGAGAAATATTGCCCTGTGACCTGGCAGGAGTCTCTGCCGGCGATAACCCCGTCCCCGCCGGGGCCCCGGCTAATCGCACCTCCCCAGCCTGCCTGCCTTCCCCAAGCCTCCTACAAAACCCGCCCTGCGCAACCGTGACATCTGTATTTGCTATTTAACGGAGTTATTCTTAACAGCAGCTCGTTTTCAATATCTCCTTACAGTTTTGCTCGAGTACGAAGGTTGTCGCAGCTTTCCGTGGTTACTTTGCATTAAGTCAGAACTGTTTCTGTAAATACGTGGACTGAAAAAACTTGGTTACAAACTCACGTCTGTGCAAAGCTGTGACCAGATTTGCAAAAATGTGTGGAAAAAAAGATGAAAATTTTCAAGATTCCTTTGCTGCTGCTCAAAATGAATCATCTATACATAAAAATTATGAAAACTTAAAAAATGGCACATTAACATATATACAAAGAAGAAGTGCATAACAATGATATAAATACTAAGTCTCTACCAAGATCTAGAATATAATTACAGGCTCAATTTTCTGAGATGAAAGAGACAATTTTTCAGAAATTTGGTTCTGTCTATCCCTCAGAGATACTGAATAAAACTTTTTTTTTCGGTCCCGCGACATTGTTCCTACTAATCAGGAAAATTCCTTTTTGTTTTTTTATAATGTCTTTAGTAATATAATTGCTTCTTGGAGAATTATGGCAATAACAAGATATTTCAACCCCGATGACTAGGTAATATTAAAATACAGATATGGTACAGTAATTCAGATTATTGCAGGTATAATGAGCAATTTTCTCTCAACTTTTTAAAATTTTAACTCTTTTTTGGCTAAGATTGTGTCTTTATGGTAAAGGCTTACTAAATTATTTTGCTACCACTGCCTTGAGCCTTGTGACTATGAGC
Organism: Aquila chrysaetos chrysaetos; assembly: GCF_900496995.4. Lineage (NCBI taxonomy): Eukaryota > Metazoa > Chordata > Aves > Accipitriformes > Accipitridae > Aquila > Aquila chrysaetos. The sequence goes on from NC_044004.1 coordinate 13,030,703, forward strand.
CCAGCATAAGGGAATTTCTTTTGAAAGTAAATCTGAAGACAGTCACCTCATTTGAACTGTTTTCTTGAAGACTTTATGTACATCTTTTAAGTGGTAGTTTCCTCCCTCAAGAGCAAACGAGGGAGACAGACAGGATTTTATTCTTCAAATAAATGTAAGCAGTTCTCAGGACTTGTCACTGAACTTGTATTTTCTGGTGGAGTGTCAGTCTTCTAGGTGCCCATTCTAGCTGTCCCCTCTTCATGTGAACTAGTAGTATGGTGATCACTAGTATTTTAATTTGATTCTTGTGTTTTATGCTTCAATTTGATTTACTTTTGTGATAGATATATCAAACAATGCATCAGTCCAGGTTTTGCATGAAGCAGCAATCAGCCACTCTCAGGTTGGCATTAAAGGGCTGTGTGGGCTGGACTCCTGAAACCACCTGAGAAGTGTGCTGGTGCCTAGATATTTAAAACATATTTATGTATAGCTCTGCCGAGTGTGACAAGGCTTATATGAACTAAATGACTAAGCGGCATTTCAGAAGTGGCATAGATGCTGCCAGGTCCCAAGATGTAGTGTGACAGCATGCAAAGATACCCAAATGAGAGGCAAACAAGGTCACAACTAGAAAACAAGCCAGCACTGGAACTGAATTAACCCACCAGCCCTCCCTGGCTAATTGGCCCTGCTGAGAGTGAACGTGCTCATTAATCTGGGTGCAGCATCATCCTCATACCGACTTCTAGACTGAAGCTACTATTTCTGACAGGCAGATCACTGTGATACGTAGACGTAGTAATTTGCACAGAGGCTCCCGACGCGGCACGGCATGGCTGGAAGGAACGGCACCGCAGGTCCCCGTTGGCTTTGGGTGACATTGAGGCTGCTCGACGGCCACGTTCCCTCAAACAGCAGAGGCACGCCTTGGTGGCAAGGTACGCCGGCCCCGGTGGGGGCCAAGACCTACTGCTGGCAGATCCTCAGCTGACAGGCTGCACCAAGGCTGCTTGGCTGGGCTCCAGCCCCGACTGCAGGAGATCCAGGCAGGAGCAGGAGAGACGTGGGGCAAGGCGGCGGTGGCAGGCGTCAGGGAGGGGCTTGGGGCAGGGAGGCGGCGGGGAAGGGAGCGAAGACAGAGAGGTGATAGCGATGGAGCCTGGGTTTAAAAAGCAGAGTTTTGGAGGGCTTTTCGAGCAATGAACACCCGTCGGTGCACCTTCAGGAGTGCCTGATGGATTCATTGCAGGGACTAACAGGCTTCATCTTCTCTGTTCATCAAAAGCCTAATCAAAACCAAGATTATGTTCTTTTGAAAATCCATCTATGCTGCACCGGGATGGGGTATTCTGCTCAGCACAAAAATATGCTTTGATAATTCATCTAATTAGATGGAGAAAGGCAGAAGGCAGTGAAAGCTGGGAGATAAAAGGGAAAGGCAAATCTGCTCAGGGGTAGGACTAATCTGACAGTCCATCAGTCCATCTTTAAGCTGGGAGGAAAGGCTGTATGTAATCTTTAGGCTACCCTGTGTCACACAGTTGGGGGCTGATTGTCACCTTGCCTTGCAGCTCTGCCTCTCCGTTACATACTTTTTAAAAAAAATTATTCCTTCTAAACCACATCCTAATACATCAGTAAACAGTGTTGGAAACTTTTCAACATCATTTTATCCTGTTGTGGAAGCACATAGTAACCATCCAACTACTATTAACACATATTTAGTCTGGGGCTCCTTAAAACAAGGCAACTTTGTACTTCTTAATGGAGAACGTTTGAATTTCTTAATATCCTTTCATTCACGGTATCAGGATAGAATTTGCGTTATTTTTGGTTATTAACTAAGTTCTTCACTCCTCTGAAGTCCATATCTGTCTTGAATTTCACTATGATGGTTGTTGGGTCTTTTGTAGGCTGACCTTTAAATCTGGGTTGCACCTGCGACCAGGATGATCCTCTGATGTACAATTCAGGTGACAATAGACTTGTTAGAAAGAATAAAAATTGTTAGTGTGTCTCCAGTGTGGCCTCTTGCTCTCATGGAAAATTGGGTTGTTAACTGTAAATTAGATTATTCCAGTCTCACCGTATTCCTACAGTACCTGGTTTTATGCCATTTGGTTTTGCTTACTACTTCATCAGTTTCTTGCTTTGCAGTGTTTATTTTTTTGGGTTGCATGCATATGCACATCACATGCAGAAGGAGGAATGGTAGTGACTATCCTGCAGAAAAGATGCTGGTATGTGTTGGTGAGACAAATAGTGAGATGCTTGTTAGAAGAAATGGAGTCGCTATGTGTCCACGGCTAAATTCGCTTGAGCTGAAGTGCATGTATACATATGGTATAAAGGCAACACTTTCACTCTGGCCTTTGCATTCAAAGAATTATCTGGACAGCAGACATGCAGCAAGAGAGTCAAACCGCAGTGGAAACCTTGATGCTGGTCAGCTATCTATTCTTCTTAGCTTCTTTGAGTACAGGTGTTTTTTTGAGCTTAAAATGATGAGATTAATATAGATTCCTTGGCTTCATATTTCAACCAGCAAGAGAGCAATTTATTTACCTTCAAAGAAGAAAAGATATTGGTTGTGAAAAATACTCACTGGAGAATCCTGGAAAAAGAAAACTCTTTTATTTCTTGTTCTATTATTAAAAATAATAAAGCACAGGCTCCCTTCCTGGCTCTGTCACAAACAACAGGGTTCAGTTCTGGTTTGAAGAGACTAGATTTAGGCAGAAATTTCTCAGCTAATAGGTCCAGGTACCAGCAAAGGAATTTCATGAGGCTTGAATGATTTTAGAATTGAATGGGTAATTGATATTGCATGTGCATGACTTATTTGCACTTCTGTTTAGCTCTTACCCATTAAATAAACTTTTTTGGAACGTATGATTAATTGAAGAGACATCAGACACCGGGCGTTTAAAAAGTCCCCCTACAATGGAGATACACCACAACTGTTTTCCCAAAATGGAAACTCAAAGTTTTCAACCAAAAGGAATCCAGTATTAGCTGTCTTAAAGACAGTCTGCTTTCACAGCTTTGCAAAATTTAGGCAGGAGGACAGAGGAAAATGAGCACCCCTTGCGGAAAGCCAGATTACACTGTGAAAGCAAACGTGTGAGTGAGTACCAGGGAACTCACACGAGGGAGGAGAGAGCTGCAGGAAATGCTTCAGTCACTGCCTGCACCTTATTACACACATAATAATCCAACCCAGCACACAAAGCCTTCTGAAATCAGCCTTCACATGTTCTGTCATTCAAAAATTATTTATTTGTAAGACATGCCTTGATTCTTGCTCACAGGCTGATGAAGCCGAAGCGTCCTCTGGAGCACAGATGTGTTACTCAGCCCCATTCTGCACGCACACATCCAGTACCTGCTCTGGGAGGCAGGCGGGAGTGATTACAGGCTGCTCGGGGACTGGCAGCCTGCTGTGCAAACACAGCACGTCTCCTGCATTTTCAGCCCTGTCTCCCCCTCCCTCACCGTATTTTTCCCCGGGGTTGCAGCACTACCAGTGTCAGTTAAGCCCAAATATTTCCTAGCAAAAGAAAAATTATTTTAGTGCTCCAGGTGACACTGTAAGCAGACTGATGAGTTTCCTTCCACAGCGGCTGGCCAGCAGTTTGCTGTTGAGAGAGAAAATGCCAGGCAACGACTCCTCTTCTTGAACTGCTGGGCAGCTCCAAGAATTGAAGACTCTTTGCTTTCTGTCCTTCACTGAAGACATTCCCTGCAGCTCCTGACCTCCCTCTTCCCTCCAGCAGCAGAAGCCGTCACTGTGCTCACTGGGAGCTGTGCCCCTTCCCTGCTGCCCTCAGCCCCGTGGACCAGCTTGGGTTTTGTCTCTGGCCCCCAGATATGAGCGTGCAGGGGATGTGACACGCTTCCAGCACTTTTCAGACAATATTAAAAGTTGATGGCTGGGATTCTAGTGGATTAACCTCAACCTGTGAGCAGTCTACAGTTTGGGTGCAGTTACCTGGGCAAGGGCCAGAGACACCTTGAGTTCTAGATTATAATATTGTGCAACCTTGTCCCAGGTATTACTTTGCCAATATGAAGGATAATCTATGTTTCTTCATCAGGGTACCCTTTGACACACACACAGTGCTGCTAATTCAGAATATCTCAGTGACTGTGACTGGCCCTGGAATTGCTTTAAGAAGCTTCTCAGCCCTCATGCAAGTTGTAGTCTGGGCCCTTTGATTTCTTTATTTCTACAGTCTGCTTCCAGGGAAATAAATATCAGTGAGGGCCACAGCAGGAGATATACAGAGCCCTCTTCCCTCCCTTGAAGAGGGAGCTTCTTGGTTAAGCAGAAGAGACAGCAGAAATCCCATAGGACTGGGGACATGGGAAGTCATCTCCTCCGTGGCCCCGTTACCCATCGAGCACAATGGTCTCGCTAATCCGTGCACCTCCATCTCTTCACCCCTGCAAAGCCAGCCCTGAAAAAGCAAGCATATGTGTGTGTTTCAGGGCAAAGGGATGGCAATGTGAAAAAACCCCCCGAAGCTTTAGATGGGAGAAGGGGTGGTCAAGTGAATTATCGGGCTGGAGGGGAAAGGGAAACCCAGAAGAGCAGCAGTTGATTCACACATAAATCAGCAGAGTCCGCTATCACTCAGCCAGATTACTGAATTATCCCTCTTGAACCTGGACAGTTTCCAAATTCTACATTGCAGATTCAGCTTATCTAATTAAATGTGTTTCAGAGGCTTTGCTCCTCTGCATGCCTCCCCAGAGTTATTTTACAAAAAATGTAGGAAAAGGAGGCAGCTACCATTCACACCATGAATCCTGATTGTGCTGTACTTGAGAGTGCTGTGTAACCACCAGCCGATAATTAGTTAATAGATGCCTTTATTAAATAGCATAGCTAAGATTATATTCAAGGCAAGATATTTGTCATCTGTGTTTGAGACTTGGCTGCAGATGTCATGTAAGGCTGCAGTTATTTCTGGTTACTCCTTTCAGGGAACAGCTCCATGTCCTCTAAAGCCAGGCAGCAGCCCCCAAAGGCAGGGTGTACCTGGGAATTGTCTTAGCTTCTTTCTCATACACCCACCCCTCAACAGAAGATATTATCTGCATAGCTTGAGTCAAAATGGCTTTAAGAACAGGTCACAACAGCCTGTACAGATTCTGTAGGGCTCTTACAGCGTGAGTAAATGCTCTCACCTGTCTTGGGCCGTGCTCAGAAGCGTGTTGGAGTGAGAGCCCATGCACTACGGGGAATGCAGGAAATTTTTGACGTGACCGAGTGACAGTCCTTTTCCCAGGGTAGGGAGGGCTTTGGCAGACCTCTGTCCTGCATTAGCCAGCTGAGTCTGCGAGCTGTGTAATGGCTTGCTCCTTGCAGTATCTTCCCCAAAGCCCATGGATGTCCCTTGAACATCTCCTGTGCCTCCACCAGCAGCAATCTGCACAAAGCTCCTCTTCTGCACTTCTGCATCGCCCCTTCACAGGCCCTCCAGAAATGGGGCTGGTACAGTGTCTTCTGAGGAAAGAAATATTCCACAGTTATGTCCTGCCAGGGGAAGAAGTATGGTCTTTAAATATAAAAGCAGATTTATTACATGAGAAAAATGCAGAGTGCATTTTGTCGGTATGTTTTTAATACTTTCTGATTCGGAGGGAAAATATTTTATTACAGCAACAGTTGCCAAGTCAACTACTGTGTCCCAGCCATCCCCGTGGAGAGGGCAGCATGTCACCTGGATGTGGGCACAGAGGCTGAGGGGAATGATAGCTTTTTTTAATCACATATCACCAGTTTTAATATAGCCCAGGTTTTCAGCAGTTATTTACAGGCTGGTTTATGACCCCCATGACATTACTCTGGATTTACTCCAGCTTTTAGTAGACAAGAGCTCACGTGTTTCACTATTTTGCTACTCTCAACCAAAAGGCACTGAAGGTGGACTCCCAAATTACTGCGGCATAACCTGTGCATACCAGTGATGGAAAAAGTCTAGGCGCCCCTTTCTCATTGCCTTGGAAAGAAATCCTGGTCATTTGGTCACTGTATCCACTCTCAGGTTTCAGGATGTATTCACCAGGACTTCTGGTACAACCTCAACCAGGTGAAGTGCTTAAGGACTTTTTCAAAGCCTATGCCATAGTAGAAAAGCTTGGCTGGTATACCTATACCAGTTAATCTTTGAGTTGCAATTTATAGCAGTAGGCACAGGCATTTGCTGTTGTTTTACTGTCTGCCTTCTTATTTATGACCTTGTCCTCATACTCAGCACTAGAAGTTCTCTCTCTAACTCTTCTATATATCAGCCTGAAAAAGTCTTTTAAAAATTTCTGTTCTACTTTCTGTTACCACAACCTGGCTCTGCAAGAAGAAACCTCTTCCCTTCCCGGGTGACTACAGGGTGTAAGTCCTGGGCCCTCCTGGGAGCTTCCCCAAGTATCCAGCTTTAGGAGCTTTTTGCCTTAGTATCCTTGCTTTGTTATTTCTTAGGACATGCATAGTAGGTACATCATTGCTTCACCACTGCTTCTGCCCTCATGTCTGCTGGCAGCAGCTCACCTGGAGCAGGTGAGCTTGGCCCAGAGGAGTGAGACACTTCAGTCCCTTTCCACTGAGCTGGCAGCACAGACTGACAAGGGCAGCTATGTCCTGCTAAGCATTCAGCAACCACCATAGTCGTGCTACTCCTCTTCTTGTGTTTGAAGGGATATCATCCTCATCAACAATGGTGATGTGTTTTTGAGGGCTCTGTCACTTGTCTGGATGAACTGAGGACAGAAATGCAGTGTGATCAGTGTCACTTATGGCTCTGATTAGGATACAACTGTGATGCTAACAGTAAGCCATTCCCCCACTGTCCTGAAGCTTCAGTTTACTAAACCCAGCATCTATAAGCATGAGTATATAATTCTTCCCCCTCTTATACAGAGGGGAAGAATTAAATTACTTCTCCTTTTGCTTTGGGAAAAGAAAAAAAGTCAGACTGTTTTCTTAAACTCAATAATAAAAAAAGCACTAAGAATGAGGAACATCAAGTCTGGTCTCCTCAATTTCTCTGAAAATCTCCTATGCATGAACCAGGAGAATAAACTGAGAAATTTTTTTTAGGCAAATTCTTTTAGCACTTAAGTTTGCACAGTATATATTGCTCTGTAGTGAATGGGCTTGCTTATTACTGGCTGTCTCCTCCCGCCCCCTCCCCATATCATAAAAAGCAATACTAGAAGTAGTAAAAGCATAGCACAACCTAGTCCTATCTGCTACTGGAAAAAAAAAGTTGTCCTTGCCCCTAGAGTACAAGCTTTATCCTGGGGCTGGGATAAGTGGGCTTGAGAGAGCTCTGTGAGAAGAGAAGAAAGGTACAGAAAACAGCTCTTGAGCCATATCAGTATCAGAACTGCGAGTACCCAAGTTTGTTTAATATTCTATTCTTTTATTTTCTTTAGCGAGCACAGATTTTTTTCTTAAATCACACAAATAGGGGGATTGTAGATAATGGGCTCCAGAGAAGAGAAGAGAAGGAGATCATGGATGGTTGGCTTCTCTGGTTATAACAGTCACTTCAAGTTCCAGTTTCTCATTAATTGACAAAAGGGAAGAGAGCTTGAGGAAAAAGTTGAAGTACCCCATCAAGGTGTTGAGGGGCACAGCATCCAAAGAAGTCCTCTGTTCTATAGTGGTGGGGGCAGCTTCTGCTTTGGGCTGGGAAAGAAGCAGTGGGCTGACCCGTGGGATGGCTGAGCAGAGAGTACGGCTGCTGAACAGGGAAGAGACTCTTCCCCTTTCTGATTAATTTTAACATTCTGCTCCGAATATTAGAAAGTACATTTGCAACAGATGTTTCATGGGGAGAAACCTCTTTAATCCCTTCCTTCAGGCTAAATAGCTTTACAAAATCCTCCCCAGGGCTTTGATAGCCCAGTAAAAATAACAGCTGAGCCACAGATGATCACGAATCTTGCTGTATGCGTTCGAACACAAAATGGATGGCCAGTAATTTCTCACACGTAAGAGGTTTTTTTGCTCAGATATTACATAAATTGCACTTTTAAAATCTCCTGATGCAGATTAAGAAATTATAAGATTGACTATGTGTTTGGGTCATCAAAGATCAACCACTTTGAATAACAGCAAGATGAATACAGGCTCTACCAGGATAAATTATTTCAGGGCTTGCAGAAGACAGAGTTTATGTGATTAACACGCGAAATATTACTCCATAAGAACAGGAAAAAATTTACTTCTCTGTCCCAAATTATATATTCATATTGGGATCTGTTTCGAATGAATGCCTCAAGAGTTAGACCAACACTGAGCAGTTAGGAAAATCCCAGCCCTGAAAACTGTTAAAAGACATGTAAGCAACTAGAGACATATAATGAGAGATATTATTAACATTTTTTACTTATCTTGCCATACTGCCTGGAGGCCTAGGTCAGGAATTTGAACCTCCTTTGGGCTAGGCAGTATGCATAAATTGGAGCAGACCTCTTTAAATTAATACAAAATACCGTGTTTAGAGACGGTTACATATTAAGAAATATGGTTTCTTTGTGCTTCCATCTAATCCTCTGCTTTCAGAACTAGTAACACCTTAAAGAGAGATTTTTTTAGATGCAAAAGCAGCAGCAGCACATGGACTGCCAAGAGCCAGGTACAGATTAAACAACTGACTTTAGGCTCTGCAGCTTCTGGAGTCACACGGCTACACCAGCATCTAAATTGTTTCTAAACTTAGATTATTTTTAAAAATGAACTTCAGCTTTGCCTTTTATTGCATTGAGCTTTGCTGCTCTATGTAGGTCAGTGGCCAGCCTGTTGGAGCAAATAGTCCTTGATCTCACAGAAGCCAGTCTGGAAAGAAAATGAAGGCTCAAGACTTTGTTGGAGGGGTCCTGTTAAGTGGAGCCAAAACCTGTTGGCACAGCTATTAATTATGATTTTAATTCCTGGCCTTTTAGAAGACCAAAGCCAGAGATGTGTCTGCTAACATTGCCTGTCTTTTGCAGAATCTCTCACTTATCTCGAGGCCCTGTCTTACTCCGTATGTCCTGAAGTGTTTGCTTTCAGGATTTTCCCGGGTGGACTGGGAAGACAGAGTCCACTCCTGTCTGGCACGTCGGGCTAGCATTGATTGCAGGACAACAAGGCCACTGCCTTCAGTCCTTCAGCTGCTGGTTGTGCAGAGCACTTCTTCGCCTAGGGCCTATGGAAATTAATACATTTGGTTTTATTTGGACAACGATGAAGGGGTTTGATCCTTCCTGCATAGAAAGTGTAACTGCTGTCTTGGTTTAATGTCTTGAAAGGTGATCCTCCCCATCCCCATCTCATCCCCACAATCTCTAGAAGAGTCCTTTTTTTTCCCACATCATCTTCTGCTGTCTTCCTGGGTGCTGCAGTGATTCCTAGCCCAGCTGCAGACTGTTCCTGGGACAGAGGTAGATAAGCCCTAGATGGCATATAGGACATCATGGATGGGAGAAAAGGAGAACCAGTTCTTCTGGTGGAGGGTAGATGATGACAGGGGTGAGGCAGAATCTCTTTGGGGAAGGAGGGGTGCAAAGGGCATGGGCAATTCAGATACTTGAGGGAGAAAAACAAAGCTAAAAGGATTTTGCTAAGTACTGCAATGCTTCTCAGAAGGTCAGGCACATCAGTGCGAGGTAGACATGCTCTGCAGATGACTTAAAACTTGCAGGATCCATTGCAATGGGGTATTGCAGACTGAGGCACCATCACCAGCAAAGGAGGGCATGAGAAAGGGTCTAAAAGAAAAGTAGACCTGGTCTCTGTATCTTACCTTGACGTGATGCAGCAAAAAAGTACTTCCTCATCATTCACAGTTTCAGCTCTAAATATAGCCACAGGAATCTATTTTCTTTCTTTTATGCCACTTCTCCCACTGTCTCGATCTTTTCTTTTCCTTTGTAAGCCCAATCTATTGTTCTCACTTGAGATCCAGAGATGATGCCTTGTTTGCTTTCATTGTCAAGTATTGCTTTCCGTTTCACTGCTGTTATCCTTCACTTGTACTTTGAAACAAAGGCACTATGTAAATAGAGAACAGATGACATCCTATAACAAAGCATCTAAGGCTCTTTTGTGTGTTATCACGAATTGTCTTCTATCACCCCATATTGTTGACCAATTGTGAAACTTAGTACTTTTTGCTATCAACTGGAATTGGGGACACAGCACTTTTTTCAAATCGCTTTGAGGGCTTTTCCAAGGAAGCATCTTAATCCCCACATCTTTCTGCCAAGGTCCACGTCTTGTTTGATGACCATATATCGGCATTCCTGTAGCTGGGCAGGAGGAGGGTCACCGCTTCTGGTCCCCAGGTGTAGCTGACATTTGATGCCATTTGAAAAGATTGTGTGGTTATAAAGTTTGACACTTACCAGGTCTGTACGTTCTCCTTTTCTTCTTATGTTCTTTTCTAGCTGTGCTTCAGTACTATGTACATTTTCAAAGATAAAAAGAAAAATATTTCAAGGGGAGGTGGGTATTCATTGCAAAACAGCTAGACCTATTAGCTCTCCCCAGGCAGTACAAAAAACAATTTTCTGGTTTATTTTTACAATGCTATATGAAGCCCTAGTCTTTTTTAAAAATTGTCAAAGAAATACAGTAATCGGCTCCACAGGACAGTAAGTGTACTAATAATTGATTTATATTTATTTGAAGATGATTCTTTCAAAGAACAGGCAGGTTTAAAAAAATGTAGAGGTCACACAACCAGTTACAGAGCCCAGCAGCTAGTAGCCACCGCTAAAACCTTTGGTTTAAAGATGACCTCCTCGAGTTACAGAGAAGCCTGTGGACAGGGCAGCATGCAGCATCACTGAGTCTCCGTCCAGGCATTGGGCCAGTTCATAGCAGGCTCCGGACATCATCTCACAAGACAGCAGCTTTCCAGCGTGTCTCGTACTGCTCTGTATAAGGTGGCTCTGCCTGCACTGATTCCTTCTACAGAAAGCATTTCCAAGCACATGTATTGGATGTTTTAATCTCTGAGAGACAAAGTATTAAAGTGGCCAAAATTATGCTTTACAATAGTAGAAACCTATGTAAAGCTACCTCCTCTTCCTATCGTCTTGTCCAGACTCTCAAGGCCTCGTCTGTGAGGGGGGTGGTAGGAGTGACACGTGTCTCCCCTTCCCATTCAGAGGTTAGCAGCCTCGCTCGCTGTTTTCTGAAGCGCACAGTTATCGCTACCTGCATGCTGCTGTCAGCAGCCGTGCTCCTGATACCCCAGACAACTGGTCCAGAGGTCCCCGGATCTCCCTAAAAAGCCTTCCCCCAGCTTTCCTGAGTACACGAAACACTCCTGGCGAGGAGGACTTAATCCAAAAGTGGGATTGCAGGAGGAGTCCCAACTGGACCCTGGACTCGCTTGGTGGAGGGAATCACCACACTCATTATCCCAAAAGAATTATTAAACAGACATTTAAAGCTGTTGAAGAACCATCCTTTCCTAATCAAAGGTATCAGGAAAATAAAATTATTTATCCTTCTGCTTTCATTAGCACTGAGCTGTGCAGAGGACAGTCTGCCCATAGAGAGATCTTTAGCTCATGCTTCTGTAGACCGTATCACGCAGAAAGAAAGTTAACATTGCTTCGTTTTTATTGCTCTGAAACTGGGAAGACTGCAAAACCAAATCTAAAGCACAGCTTTGTTTTATCTGAACCCTGCTGCAAACCAGTCCATTAATAAAGTAATTGGGCATAGCCTCAGCAAATTGGAAGCAAACATTGCTTATATTCAGCTCCTAATGTGCTCATTCTCTGAGGGCTGAAAGACTGAGCTGCCATGCAGCAGTGCGAGACTCGCTAGAAAGGACTACGTTGTGCCGGCTGAACTGTGAGCCAAAATAGCAGCCTCCTCTGTCAGGAAGAGGACAGTTCTTTTGCTTGATTTTGGGGGACTTAGCAGGAGAGAAATGCTTTGGGTTTTTATTTACAAAATAAACAACAGGGTGGCTTTCTGCTGAAAGGCTCCTTCATATCCAGGCAGGAAGGAAACAGGAAGGCAAAGAAGGAAAACGTGGAAAGCAGGGAAAAACAAGGATACAGCTCAAATTCTGCGGGGGGAAAGTGTCCTTTCCTGCCGGTCTGCCTCACCCCGCTGCGCTGCTTTGGCCTTCTCCTGCCCTTTGTTATCTTCCCTGCCTCTCCAGCTTGCGGAGATGTGCCTGCAGAGTCTGTTAGCAAGAGCAGGCTGTCAGCAAGGATCTGCTGCTGCCTCGTGATGCGAGAAAGCCGACAGTCTTCCTATCGAAAGACCGGCAGGGCAGTAGCTGGATTTGCAGGAATTGCCCTTATCCCTGCCCAAACCAGACTAAAATCCTCCTGCCTCTGAGATGATTGCTGGGAACAATACCAGCCTAAGGAGTGCGTGGCTTTCAGCATCCTTGTGAATTTGGAGTGTAAGGTTGCACGTGGCCGGGCACGCAGCTCTATGTTCAGACCACGTATTCTGCAGTAGTGAAATCAAGGAACAGCCCCGAGTTAGCTCTGGAAGATGCGTTCCAGCACCCTAAAACTGCAGCGCTGGGCTTCCCCTTTCTCCCAGGCTGAGCCCCAGGCAAGGCACACATCTTTGCCTCTGACTACAGAGCCCTCATACGCAAACCCAGCATCATCGCTGATTTAATCGGGATTTATTATTTACTTTAGATCCTTTCCAGCTCCCCTACAGGTGCAGCTCTGGGCTTTCTCTTTCTCTCACCTGTTTCATTTGGGAAGTCAGTGGTGGGGAGGAAGATGTTGTTTTTGTCATGGGAGATTAAATATTCACTTCAGACAGCCCTTTTAGTACCTGCAGAAAGAGCAGCAGAGGGCACAGGGTCTTTGACCTTTTACCTGTTCTGCAGGTTTTATTGCTCAGCCTTTTAAACCTATTAACTTGACACTGACAGATAGGAAATCTCACAGAGAGTGTGGGGAGACTGAACTAGCTGAGGTCAGCACAGGTGAAGAAGTTAATTCAGAAACACCAAATTGACTTTTGTGATGTGTTGGTAGCTTCCAGAACACCTTCATCTGAAACTACTTGGTCAAAGCATCACAGACTCAAATTACAGAGCAAGGTTTGGAAATGAGGAGAAAGAAGGGAGCTATAATCACTATAACAAGGATTTCGCGTCACTAAGGGAAAATAAATATTTGAACATTAAAATGCTTCCAAAGCAAACCACAATCCTGGGATTTCAAGCTTTCATCAGATTTAAACCCCTTTAAGTAACAAGGCTAAAACTGTGACAGTGACCTGCAGGTTGCTTCAGTCTCTCTGTGCTTGTACTTGCATCCTGGAGAGGAAGTTCCTGGCTCTCACAGCACATCTCTGCTCGGCTTTCTTATCCATTCCTTTTCAGGAACGTTCTGTTCTTTCTGAATGCAACAGTCAATAGCTACCTAATACTTTAGAGACCTACTTCTGCCTGTCGTTAAACAAAAGAAAATGTTATTGGCAATTGCATCTAAATAGAAAGCTATAAAATCACAAGGAAACAAAAATCAGTACATTTATTTGTATATACTGGAAAGGTTTACTAGGCAAAATCAAACCTATTTATAGACTATTCTGGTGCCTAGTCCTGGAGCATAATATGGTGTATGTACCTATTGATCACCTGCTAGAGAGTAGCAGAGCTGTGCCCTTAAAAGATGAAGTTTCCTCTCCCTTCAGACAATGAGCAGCTTCCAGAATGGAGCTGTGACCCAGAGGTTTTCAGCTTGGCACAGGAGTAAAAAAAATTATTGACTAGGAAGGAAAAAGAAAGGAATGAGCCTGGGGAAGAAAATGGCCTGAAAAAGCTGTACAAAAGCATAGTCAATTAGCTGCTGGAATGACTAATTTCCAGGTGGGTGGATCTGAGCAGACTGCAGAAACCTGTGTTACGCCCCAAGGCTCTGCTCCCAACATGTGGGAAAGGTATCTCAGAAAGGGACCCAAAAGCTTGAGTCCATCCGTTGGGGAGCTGCTTGCACACAAGCGATGTCCCAGAGGACACCGGGCAAGCTCCGAACCTCACCTGGGCTGCCGCCGTGATCCCTCTTCAGCAAAACAGAGATCTCGATCCTTCCTGCCAGGTATCTGAGCAGGAGTCAGCTTTTTTTTTTTCATTTAAGAGCTTTGCTGAGCACTGCTGAGTGGTTAGGGTGGGGGAGATGTGCCAGCAGGACTTTTCATTCTGCTGGCGGTGGGCTGAGCATCACTGGCCGTGTTACACCATTTTACAGGGCAGGAGGAGGAGGAGGAGGAGGAGACGCTCCCTCTCCTCCTCTGCTGAGACCTTTCCAGCCTGTTGCAGAGAACATGGTCCAAGAGAAAGGACCGGAGCAGCGACCATAACTCTACCCTTCGATGGCTTGGGAACTCGTCTGGCAAAGAGCATCTTTACAGTTATGCCGGCTGTGTCTTTTGTACTAAATGGTTATTGACTAAAATACAAAATCTGCACTTATAGTGTATCTGGGACACAGCCACCTGCACTGCCAGCTATATTCTCCGTCTACAGGCTACAGAGACGTGCTATTTCTCCTGCACCTTTTTCAGGCCTCCTCAGCCGCACCAGTGGCTGATACGATGGAGGGAGGAGGTGGCAGGTACCCTGGGCCTCCTGCTACCCTGGCTCCTGCTATTTAGTGCACTCAGCTGGCATGTGTGGGTTTCAGCCGAGGAAAGATTTGAACACAATTTCCCAGCTCCTACAGGAGCGTTTCACAGTGAGACTTGCATAAAAGATAGGTAACATCTACTCCTCCTCCTCTACCCACCTTTTATAAAGAAACTAGCAGCTAAAATGTATTTTGTAAAGAGCTTGACCTTGGCACTGTAGGTCAAGTGTTGAAGGTGCACATTGCTAGCATGGGATGCTCGGAGGGCTTGGGGAGAGAAATTCCACCTTCCAGCCCCAAACTGGCTTTACTGGGGAAATAAACACTATGCTTGACTGGGTGAATTTTTTTTTTTTTCCCATGAGCCCCAGTGAACTTGAAGGTAAAATAATGAGGAACCTTCCCAGGTAAAACCACAATGTAAGTGACCACAAGTGACTTCAGGGTTAGGTAACATTATGCCTATTTTCTCCTGTATATACACTCTGAAATAAGATTTCAGTATGTCATTTTAAAAACTGAAGAGCCTTGACAATATCCCACCAAATTTCAAAATGGCAACTATAGATACTGGAGTATCTTAATCTATAGAAGGTATCTACTGCTAATAAAAATTTATACTTTTTCTGTATAAGATAACAAAAATACCTATTGGCTGATTTGCTGCTTAACTGTCTTTCTGACCTCTGCCTTGAAGCCTTGCCTAATTTGAAACTCATCACAGATGATGATTTCCCGTATCGTCATTTGCTAGTAATATCTTTTCTCATATCTTTTATTTTCTGTTAACATAACTAAGTCAAACATGTGCTGTCCACAACTGTTAGCTCCTATTTGCTGAGCTGCTCTTTATATTGTCTTTTCCTTTCTCTTACAGCTGCCTATACTGTTTCTTAAACTACCTATCTCATCCTACATAATACATTTAGGCCTAAGAGCTGACATTAAATGATAGGTATAAAACCAGGTCTAGCATCTCCGCAGCTTGAACCTTGAATGACAAAAGTTTACCCAGGGAAGGAAATATACAGTATATTCTGGGTAAACTGTGGGTTTATAGTGAAAATAATACTGGGGAATAAAATTAATGGATTGAAAGATATTAAAGTGACTCTGCTCAAATGCTTTTAGGTTAAATAATATATTCTGAAAAGTCACTTTTGTTCTATGGTAAGGTGGGAGCTATATGTTAATTTCTTTTATTCCCGGATCATTTTCTCTCTGAGGTGTCATCAGTTGAACTTTCAGTACTACATTGAAATGAATATTCATCACCGAGTTACAGCTTTTGAAAGATCTGCAGGGAAAAAGAAAAAAAAAAACCAAACCCGTTTTCTTCCCCCTCTTTCTGCAGCTCTGAACATGCACAGCTCCCTCTGGTTAGCAAAGCAGCACTCAGCATCCGTGTGCTCCTGGGCACAGTCTTTGAGCTTTCCAGGTATCCCCCCAGGTACCGGTGGGACCGGGGAGCCTAACGAGAGTTCAACACAAGTGTAAGAGTTTTCAGGGTTGGGACCAGCAGAAACAGTGAGAAAAATAACATTCCACTCGTTTCATAGCACACTTGAGCAGGTGGCGAGAGGGGTAGCTCAGGTATTCTTTCATGGAAGCGAGGGTGCTTGAGCTCATCAGGGTTGGTTGGTACCCATTTTGCGAGGTGGAGCGGTTACAGAGCGGCTTTGGGCTGCTGTGAGCAGAATTGCAGATAAGCAGAGTAAACCAAGTCTTCAGGTGCCCTACAAGCACAGAAAAAACCTACACAATATCAGGAAAATGGGTAAAATGGCATTAGAGAGCGAGTGAAATTGTGTGGGTATCGGACACCGGGCATAGGAAGTTTAGGGAATAAGAGTGAAATATGGGATACATGACAGCTCTCACTGCTGAACAGTGCAGTTTTAAAAATCTAGTAGATAAAATGGAGTAATAAGGTGAATCTCTTGGCTGACAAGACAGGAAATTTCCACCAACATTCTCTTTAACAGATGTGTTTTAAAAGCCATCTCAGTGGGGCACAGAATGACACTACAATAAATTGCACAAGGGATTTGCAATTTACAAACAAGGGGAACCTCTTTCACAAGGGTGAGACTGGGACGGTGCAGCTAAACCCTACCGAAAGCCCAAGAGATGGAGCCTCTGCGTGGCTCTCAGCTCCTGCTGCTTCCACTCCCATCAGTGAAATGCTCTCGATGGGACATAGAGTATTTGTTTAGAAATGAAATTGCCGTGATGTTAAGAACTCTTTTGATTTTTTGTTTAATCTTAACACAAATTCTTTACATTCTGTCTCAATAATGATACACGGAATTTTGGGCTCAGTGGGTAATAAAAAGGCTGCATTTAGTGCCACACAGTGGTAAAAAAAGTAATTTCAGTGAGAATGGATATTGCGAAACAACGCAGAGGAAACCTTTTCGATGGTAATGCTAAACTTGGAAAAGGAAAAATACATTTAAAAAAATTAGTGTACACTGATCCATTGGTGACAGGTTTCACCTGAATTTCCTTACCTGAGGATCGTTTATACCACTAGCTAGCTAGATATGCAATATATGAAATTTACCTCTGTAATTTATAATCAACTTCCTTTGCAATAAGGAGAGCGCTTTGCTCATTTATAGTCTTGACAAAATAGTGAGGGATGTGATACTGGAATCTGCCAGCCCTTGTAAGTGATGAGCTGTACAGCAGCCATCGGGCAGGGGCATACTGGATTAGAGCTGTAGATATCTCAAACAACTGAAATAATATGGAGTCGTGTCTGAAAAAAAGGCTGATTTGGTATCCCTGGATTGGGAAGAATTTTGCACATTTTCATGATTAACAGTTTTCTCACTCAGGTATGGCAGAGAAATATTACTGTTGCCAATAAAACAAACGATCTTACTTCTGCAAGTGTAATACATGTGATGCAATTAATTTCCAGCCATCCTGGAACTCAGCAACCCCCTGAGTGTTGTTCAGTGTGACTGTGTGCCTCAAGGATTTGGCGACTAGAAGTCAGACCCCTGCTCAAAATGGTCGATTGCAAGAGCTCAGTCTGTAGCAGCTCTGGAATGGGGACAAACCTCTGCTGTCCCTTTCGGCAGGGGACAGACATGCTCACACATGCAGGCAGACACGCGTATGCATGCTTCCTTTTTCTCAAGCAATCTCTTGTACGAACAGATACTAGTTTATGAAGACTATTCAAGAGCGAGGAATAACTGATCATTAGTATTTTGTTGTATGTGCGTGCTGAGCTGAGAATCTGTTCTCGGCAAGGTGCCAAGGAGAAGGCATGAACGTGGGCAACACTTGCTAGTTTTTGGCTGCATACTAAGTACGGTCTCTGTCTTATTTAACCGTGACCACAGGCTAACAGCACGCATTGCAGCTGCACCAGTGGCTGCTTCCACTTGCAGCAGTCGTGGCCTTAATGCTTTTTGGGTGGGGGAACACCTCTGCGGGTGCCTGTGCCAGGTACGGTGCTGGTGTGTACGGCTCTGGTGCGGACAGAGCCATGTTCACCAAGGACAGCCGGGCCCCTGGATCACGATTTGCTCAATCTGACCCGCAGCGCAGGGGCAGAGAAGGGCAGAGCCTTTCCCAAAGCAGCCGGCAGTCACAGCCATACCCGTAATGGTTAAAACAGGCTGAAATCATCTAATAAGCCTAAACTTTTCCCAGCGGGTTCCCCAAAAGATGAATACACTTAAGGACATGGATGCTTATACATGGTTATGAATGGGTCGAACCTGTGGCTTAACTTCAGACTCAGGAAACCCAGTGAAACTAAGTTTTTGTTCCAGCTCCAGTTATGCGACTGTGCTCAGTTAGGTCATTGTACCAGGCTTCAGCAGGAAGAGGAAAATGTTTTTGCGGTTAAAGCAGTGCTCTGCACCTCCAGAGCTCTTGTTCCTACGTTTGCTGTGCTGCGCGATCTCCCGGGGCCTCCAGTCAGAGCTTGAGCCCTGCACAAAACTGGTGTGCAGCTGCACAGGGAGTTGTGGCACCCCTACCTGCACAGCACATTTGTACGTGCAGTAGGACAGGGAATGACTTGGCTCTTGGCATAAGACAGGAATAGCACCAAACAGGACTGTTCTGAAGATAAAGGCACTAAAATTGATGCTTTTGCAGTTTGCACTAGGATGCTCACCTGAAAAGTGCTTCAAAATATAGATTGGTTCACTCTTGCTCCAGCTGCAGAGTCACAGCTGATGTCTTTTGCCTGTTCCACTGAAAGCAAATTCTTCCACTTCTCCACACAGACATTTTTCAGGTAAAGAAGCAATAATTGCTGCCACTAGTCTTGCTTCAGGCAAAAATATTATGACATGCTACTTGGGGGGTATTCAAATTTATTTAAAATAAAATGGTTATAGTGTACAACCCTACCTACATTGCCAATGGTAGAGTAATATCGTTATATTGTTACAAAAGCCTTATGCTATAGGAAGTAAACCCATATGAGCTGGGTGAGTTGGTTCACCAGCACAGAAAACTGCACAGAATCCTCCATGCTGCAAAAAAAAAAGTGTTTGGGCTTGTTTTCATTTTTTAACCAAGAAGGAGTCTGCATGGCAGCCCTGCCACAACCACACAGCTGAGGGTACCAAACGGGCTCAAAGGCAGCTGCGGTGAGACCGGTCCCAAACAGCCATGGTGGCACACGCGTGGGCAGATTTAGGCTGCAGCCTTTGTCAGCCGAAGCTCGGCAGGCTGCATCCCAGAGATGCTGCTGTATAAAAGCAGCTGGCAGCTGATTCATGGCTCCAGCAGCATTTACCCTTGTGCAGCTTCTACACTGGGATGAATACTGAGCCTTTTGGCTAAGAATAGAATTTTGAAAAGCGGAAAAAGAGAGAAACTACTCAATATGAGTTAGTGGGAGCCATTAAACCCAGGCTCTTCCACAAACGAGCAGAAATTAACATTCAAGACAGGGAAGTAAGCACAGTAGGATTTATTTTTACAGCCCAGCATGCTTGTAAACTGCATGGCGATACATGGAAGAAGTAAAGGGATCCATACCACTAGCATATGGAGCACAGGCAAAGACGGCTTCTGTGAGCAGTTCAACCATTATTTGGCTGCTTTCTGCTCAAAATATTTGTGACAGCAGCAAGTCAGAGCTGCCACAAAGATGACAAATTCTTTGAAGTCCACTTGGGAATCGCTATTTTCATCCAGGTTCTTGAAGACTTTATCGATAGCATCCTTGTCCTTCCCTGACTGCAAAAGAAAAAGAGCAGGTTGAGGTGAGAGGAGGCACGAACCTGACCGCAGCGGCATCACTACCCGCACCCCAAACAAGGGCCCTGGTGGGGCTCTGGGCCCTCGAGTTGGGGGGGGGGGCACCTGGGAGCGTGAGGCTGATGCCAGTTCAGACACCTTGTACCTTTCCATGGGGGACTGCGATCGAATTGCCTGGGAGGTGGCTGGGGGGATGCGATGGGGATGTAACGGCTCCTGCATGCAGCCCTGCCATAGGCCTGCCCAGAATATCAGGTTATCATGTTTTCTGCTAGTGAGACCTTTTTTTTTTTCTTCTCTCTGCTTGTTTTGTGCATTATATCTCTGGGTATAAAGCCATGAAGTCCTTTGCACCGTGTTTGGCTGAGACAACTGCTCAGCGCCCAGCACGGGACGTGGGACTGCGGTACCTCCGCCTGCCCATCTTGGTGGGAGCCGCACATCTCCTCCGGTTCCCTGAAAAGCACAGCCCTCCCGCGGGAACTCGTGCCACCGCCGGCCTCAGGCCCAGGCTGGGGGCTCTGGGTGACAGCAGGACCGAGCGCGAGTCCCAGCATCCTCGTAGCATGGGCACAGACCCACACCTTCCCACCCTCTGCACAGCAGCAGCCAGCCCGTCGCCCCCCGCCGTCCCCCCGAAAGCCTGTGCTCCTGGGTTTGTTACACCTGAGAGCTGCAGTCATGCACCGCCGTGGAGAGGCATGTTTTCTACTTTTAAAACAACATTTATCATGATTAAAGCTGTGTAATGCAAAGCCCTGAGGACATCACCCAGCTGAATTAACTGCCATGCATTCCCCATCTGCTGCCTTGGAAGGGCTCGGCAATTTGCAGTTTTGCAAAGTGATGATTTCCTGGGGCAAATGTCAAATTTAAGCTTCATTAAACACTGCTGCCCCAGCAAAGATGCAAACGGCCTCAAAAGTGCTTCGAGTGCTCTCTCTGGCCTTGGTGCCCAGCACAAGCTGCTCACGGGAGCTGGCGCCCGGGAAGGCACCTCCTGAAGCAAGCGTGATGCTGAGTTTGAGTTATGGCAGTGAGAAAAATCTTTTTCGTTCAAAGTTGTCATAATTCTGATGGACTGACTGAACCAGTACATCTCGAGGCTGATGTTAAGCAAGGCACCACCCAATTAAAAAGAGATTGATTTTTTTTTTTTTCAGTTTTGCCAAAATATAAAAAAAAAGGCAGGTTTTTTTTTTCTAAAGTAGCTTACAGGAGGGTTTTTTGCTTGAGTCCTGGCACTGATTATCTCCACTGATTTTAGAAGACGCAGTTTTAAAAATAAACAGGCGATGGCAGTAGATACCTATCGTATATATGAACAACCATGTGGATTTTGTTGAAGCTAAACAAACAAAAAAATCTGATACTGTACTAGAAAGAAATTATATAAACTTTTGGAAAATTTCCATGAATTTAAAATAAGAAGTACTACCTTAACTGAAATCTGAAGGCACTTCTTGATCATTGTCTAAATAACTAAATTTCTCATTCTTTAATTTCATGTTTCACTTTAAATATATGCACCTTTAAAATCACTAAAAACTGAACCACTTCCCT
The DNA here is from genome assembly GCF_900496995.4 of Aquila chrysaetos chrysaetos. Taxonomy (NCBI): domain Eukaryota; kingdom Metazoa; phylum Chordata; class Aves; order Accipitriformes; family Accipitridae; genus Aquila; species Aquila chrysaetos. The sequence goes on from NC_044004.1 coordinate 13,052,114, forward strand.
AGATTTGACTGATGACTGTGTCTGGAAGGTTTATTCCTTTTCACTTTGCAAATTACTATCAGTTTTGATTCTATAAGCAAATACTTAAAATTATTTCGTTAAATATATGAACTAGTTTTAGCCTCTGAATTACTTCTGAAATGCACGTGGGAATTATTTTTTGGAAACTCTTTATAACTGAGTCCAGTCCTTCAGTCCTGTGGCATGGATTCATTTCTGCCTCTGACTGATTCAAGACCTTTCCAGGTAGTTGTGAGCTGTGTCAGCTATAACCAATTCTAAGACCAGAAATACACATGAGTATTTAAATGACTCTGTTTCCCAGAACACTCTTGCAAATTTAAAAAAATGGATATAATTGTTTTTTTCTAAAATAGGTAAAATGGGAAAGGGAGATGGAGACTAGAACATAAGAGGACATTCAGCTAATCATCTTCCTGGAAAATTCCAGTTTTTCCAGCAGTTTCAGGAAATAAGTAGAGCCAGTATGAGCAGCTGTGGGGAACTGGAAAAGGTGGTGCCTGGCCAGTAAAAGTCGTCAGGAATGACCTTTGAGCATCATCCCTTTTGGTAGTTGTCTAGAGCAGCGGCTCCCCACCTTTATTTAGACCAAATGTCAAGTTTCTGGGGGATTTCCTTGCTCTCTTACAATTGTGGTTTTGTTGTTGGTTTTGTTTTTCTTTACATGAAAGTGCTACAGGTAACACACAGCTCCATGATCAGGAACAGGACGCTTCCGATGACGCTGTTGGGTCACAACCACTGATCTGGTTTATAGAGTTTTTTCAGAGACATTTTCATCTATCCCCCCCAGAGCCATCCAGGTTCTCATTCTGAATATTGCAGCTGTGTTTCATTTGTGAGTCATAAATCCAGCAGGCAAGGATTTCATAGAGTGATTTCAGGTAGCTTGCATGGAAAGATACCGAATTGTATCAAGTACCCTGGCTGCAGTGCACTGGAAAAGTTGAAAAATCGAATTATGCTGGATACCAAAAGTGGTAGCCACATTTGGAAAATTTGGTTCTAGGCTTTTGCAATTAAGAATAACTGTACAGAGAGATAAACATTACTCCTGTATGGAAAGAACAAGACATTTAAAAGTGTTTTCTGGATTTTTAGTGAGGGGAAGCAAATAAAAAGCAATTGAAAATGAAATGCATTTTGTCTCCCAGCTAGCTAGAGCTTTTACTATAATATATTAAGCATTTTGAATACCTACTAAGAGAAATTATATATATATATATATATATTTATAAAACCTACTTAAATGCACGTGATGATTACATACAACTCTATGTTGTAAAACACTTGTTCAGGTCTTTCTTTTACTATTAAAGACAAATGCAAACCAGTTTGCTCTGTGTACATCTGTTGTTCTTTTTTATGCATAATTTTCATGAGCATACTGCGTATGTAGTATAAATACCTAGCGACACTAAGTGTATAAATATCTAGAGACTCTCCATCTGCAATCAAGATCTTCAATTGCTGACAACATAACTACCTTCACAGCAGTTGTAACACGACATGAGCTGATAAATCCAGGGGCAAACAGAAAAAGTAGGTGAATTCTGAAGATGAAACCCAGTCTATTTCAAAGCCATTGTGCTGACAACTTGAGTATTGAATTTAGTAAACACGGAGTGGCCCTGAATATTAGAATTGGTTTTACACAGTATGTGCAAAGACTTTTTTATTTAAAATTTTTCTACAAGCCATTGCATATTTCCAGATATCATTTCCCCCATAACGTACTAAAACCTGTGTCTGCAGGCAGCCCTTGCATCCACTACACAGAAACGATGCTGCGCTCTTTTCTTACCGAGAGGAAGTTTGGCAGCTCTTTTTCCAGGAGGGTCTTTAGTTCTGCTTTGCTGAGGGTTTGCCTGTTGCCATCAGTATTTGCGTATTTGTCAAAGACAGCAATGGTCATTCCCATCGCAGTTTCCAGCTGAGACATGTTGCTGCTGGAGTCTGGCTTTCTTCTGAACAGGAACAGCCTCGGGGCTCTCTCAGAGGATGGAGACTGGTCTTAGTCTGGGCTCTTTATGCAACTGTCCCATCCAATCAATGGTCACATGCCAAAGGGACAGTTATCCCTTAGCAAACATCCGTATCTGAGCACTGCTTGGAGTACACGCCTCTGTGGTGACAGCTATTCAAAACTCAAGCTTTATCACCCTGGTGTGGCTGGTACAACCAGTTGCTCACCAGTAGAAACCAGCCTCTCCTTCAAGATACACAGTATGACTAACAAACGAAAATCAGATTTTTATAGTGGCTGTTTGCTCAAGAATCAGATTTGTTCCTTCAGATATCCCCATCTGAGCAGAGGGTTGGTAGCCCAGCTTCAGCCGAGCATGTTCTAGCCTGCTCAGGAGGAAGAGGAGCATCTCGCTTCTCCTTCACAACCATAGTTAGGGGCTCTGCAAGGTGCTGCCTGTGCCGAGCCAAGAGCAGACATAGACTGCCTTTGCTGCCATGCAGAGGACCTTGTTGCAGAGCAGATGGCTCACTAGCACACGCTGGGGGTGGGATTCACCAGATCAAAAGCAGAGGTCTGCGACGCAGACAGCTAACTTTGTCCCCCTGGGCTTGCACTCAGGCCAGAGTGGATGTCTGAAACAGGTCTGATGAACCAACATCTCTCCAGGGCCAGTAAAGGGAACCTTGCAGAGCCGCTCCACAAAGAACTTGCTCACGTGGGGATACCTGAAGGAATACATCTGATACCTGAGCAAACAGCCAGTATCAAAATCCATCTTGATCTGCAGTGAAACAACTTGTTATTGACCCTACGCAGCATCAAACCTTGCAATAGTATGGGCTGTACTGAAAACAAAAGGTCACTGAAGTCCCGTGGTCCTCTGTGCCTTCTGATTAACTTTGTGATTCACCTGAAACCGTGGTCCCCCGTCATTAAAATGCCAAGCGCACTGGACCCCCATCTACACGCAAGAGAGCTGTTTGAGGGTCAGAGCTGGCAGCTGAGCGGTACGGGCACAGCGTTAGCGCAGGCGATGGAAGCTCATTCAGCTACAGCTACACTGAGTTTTGAACAAGTTAAAATTTCTGGCCAAGCAGCAGGGTAACTTGGCCTCTCTCAAACTTGAGGTGGCTATGCTAGACCTGGAGGAGCTCATTTAAGGTGAGTTACATCTATACTAGGGTCTGCAGAGTGGACACACTCTGAGCAAATTATTTGGGGGAACCTATCAAAAGCAGGGCATCATGCATGAATAATGCTGATGGACCCCAGGGTGCAGTGTTCTCTATAGAAGACTCTGACTGTGGATTCCCAAAATTAAACCTGAGTTTGGATGTCTTTGGACATACCTCTGAATGCTTGAAGATAAGTTTCCACTTGTTATGCCATAGACAAGTTAGCAAAAAATTGTTTTAATTAAGAAAAAAATTTAAAAATTAAACTCTTTTCTCCCAGACGTCTATAGCCACCTGTTCCCCAGGCAAAATCTGTCCTGTAACACCTACAATATCTCAGAGCAAGACTACACATCACAAGTACACGGAAATCTACTACCTTTCTGAGACAAAAACTCCATGATTTTCAGTCTTATATTCTCCAACAAGGGATTTTGCATTTCCCAGAAAATCATGGCAACATCTCAGGCTGTATGCTTTTTTCAAACAGTTCATGAGAACTATTTGTTCCTGTGACTTCAACCTCATGACATAGTTGCAACTGATTTACATTAAGTGGGTAAGGGTTTTAAGTGAATTTTGAACGTATTACATTAAAGTGCATGTTGAAACCTGTGGGGTTCCTTCAGAAGAAGGAACAAGAAGAGAGCAAACAACTGGCCCTTGTTAACTATGAACATCATCTGATGTTTGCATACACACACAATGGCAGTTGCTGGTGTGTCAAGTGCCAGGAACTTTTCTTTGTCCTTTTCTGACCTATATCTGTAACATGAATATTAAACATGGCCATTAAAGACAAATCAATTCCTCCCTCTAAAGGAAAACCTAACAAAATAAAACGTCTACTTCATGCATCCGCATGACTGAATCATGAACATCGATGTTAGTTATACAGAAGAAGGAAAAAAGTGCCTTGAAAAGGCAGAGGGGGAGATCATCACCTTCAGTCAACAGGATATGTCAGTATGTCCACACCTTTGCCACATAACTCGGCAGAAAAGTTGTCCTCATTCTTGACCCATTTTCCTCTGCAAACACAGGTGACACACAATTTTTGAAAAGACAGCTCCAAAAATGCTAAAACACAAAATAAACCACAGGGCTTGAATTTCTACAAACTGAAAGGTCACCGTGGTAGCACTGCCTGGTTGGCTTTTTTTTTTTGTTTGTTTTTAATGTGTCATATTTGTATTCATGCATGTGCACACACACATCAGTACTGCTCAGACTTTTCAATTCACACTTTTTGTATTGTTTAAATATTTTCTTACAACTTGTTTTTCATTAAAATAGCAATTCTGTGCACAAGGCACAGACTATTAAAACTGTTTGCAAAAACAAAGGAGAGTACAAATAGGAGGTACACACAGGAGACCAAACAGTGTTTTGATGTCGGGCCATCTGTCCAGTTCCCCAGCAAGATAAGCCATTTTCTGTGTGTTTCTTTAAATTTTATATCATTATTTTAATGTACACACTATCCATTATTTGCTGCTTTCAGGTTTCTTTCTTTGAAGAATGGTATAGGCAATAGCTTGGGTGAGTATTTACTGAGGGTTTATACAGAATTAGGTCTTGCTGTTCCTCACTTGGGCCAAAAGTTTAAATTATTTATGTGAAACAAATGTGGACTGTCACACACATAATTTTCAAAACCCATTCAGATATACTCAAATTTTATGGCATTTGGCCAGATGTTCAGGCTTACAGGAGATTTGTGTGACCTTGTGCTGATTTGCTCTTAGAGAATAAATTTTATCCTATGCTCTTTGCAGCAGCGTCTGTTTTGGAAAAGTCTGAATAAATACATTTATGAGCTCTACTCTAAAGAGCCATTTGTGTCACAGCCAGCTGAATAGCTGAAATGGGGTAGCTGAAATGTTAAACTTCTAACAGAGCTTATCATCCCTTAAAGCTTACTCCAAAAGATGCAGGAAATTAAATGAGAAGGACTTTTTGACAATTTCCACAAATCTGTTATGTATCTGAATGGAAGAAGCACAGGAGGAAGAAAACACAACCTGAAATGATGAATTCGCTGTTTTTCTTAAGTTGTATCTATCTTGGCAGCAGTACAAAAAGCACTTTATTTTTCTCTTAGCAAGAGGATAACATCTGAACCATAAACAAGCATTGCATGTTCCACACTGAGACAAAATTATCAAAACCCTCAAATTTTCCAGTGTCCTGGATTGTTTGTTGAACTTAGAGTATCAACACACTTTATTTACTAAAGAGTAAGGTTTTCCTTTGCGCTGTTTCTGAAAACCTCCTCTAAGTCTGGTTAACAGTTTTTAAAGGTCATTTCATTTCCACAATGCACGGTAAATTTATTTACGTCTAGTGATTAAATGATGCAGTTACTACACCATTTTGCAAAACACAGTTAGAAAGATTAGACTAAACAGGCACTGACGAGGCACAGACAGAAGAGGAGTTCGTACTCAGCACAGTGTGATGTTCGGTGATGCTGTATAGGTTCTGTAAATTACATATGTGTAAGTTTTCATTATTTTATTATCATTTACTTCTCAAAATATCCTTAAAACATATTTCACAAATGCAATTAATAAGCTCACGTACTGTTTAAGTGAAGTTTAAAGGCGGGTAAAATGGGGAAGACTAACTGGCTGTGTGACTTTCTGAGTTGAGATTTGGGGTAATAACACTGTCATCTGGCAAAGCTGTACCATGGGAAACATACTTTCATCACTGTATATTGACTCTACTCAAATACATTTATTAGTGCACTAGACATAGCCATATTAGACTGTAAAATCAATGAATATATTACAGCCAATAAATTACTATTTACAGTGTAAATACTTCTGTCTAGTTTTCAGTCCTTGACTGAATAATTTCCTGGATGCTAATCTTTACAGGGGTTTTTTTATACTTCTGTTTGAAGGTTTATGATATTAAGGCTTCCAAGACTAATTTTGTTTTTTATTGTAATGACAGAAAGAGAGGTCACACCCTAAGGTAACTGAATATTGTCCACTCAAGTGCTTTAGTCATGATTTCTAAAAGTGCTGCGATTCCTCAGCTGGTCTCATACAGGCAGTCCAAGTATCATTTGCTCTACCTTAATGCTTATAAAATCCTCCTCAGATACAGGGCCATCATGCTAAGCTGTGGTCACCATCACAAAAACTTGTTCTGTGGCATGGTCAGAAAGAATGGGAGAAAAGGACAAAGAAAAAGAAGATAAAGAAGAAAAAGAAAGAAAGAAACAAGAAAAAAAAGAAAAAACATTATCTGTGAGAGGATATGGTTGTTTTGTAAATTTTAAAACAGACTGAGTGAACCTTTTAAGGGAAGTTCCTATTTGTTAGAGAGAGGTAAAGACACACAAGAATGACTGAGTCAATTCCAAGAAAGCTTTCAAAGGACTTTTGTATGCAAAGAGTATTTTGGCCATGTTAAGCTCTCATGAACCAAGCAATACTATTTTTGCTTTATTGTACAAAAACATTTTCTCAGAGGGAAGGAATCCCAAAGAGAAAGTGGCGTCCTGTTGAGTGTCTGTGCAGGCAACACAAGAAAAAACTTTTGCATCCACCGTAAAAATATTTTTTTTTCATTTTAAAATATTAATTTATGCTTGCATTGAAGAAATGAGAAGGGCTGACTTGCTACCACAGAACTGAGCGTGAAGTGAGGTGATGTCCATATACACTGTCAGGAAGATTTCCAAGGCAACTTGATTGAGTGGAAGTTTCCGAGGCACACACATTTCACAGAGCTGGCTGCTTTTGGTTTCCAGAAAGTAACCACGGGGCGTAGCGCAACTGATAAGAAGACGTAGGGCTTTTTCAGTAGGCAAACACTGACATTGTTCTGTCATTGTTAACGGGGCAGCAAATGAGCATGCCAGGCTCAGAAATACTAAAACATGGGGTGGGAAGTGGGAATCAGAGCATGCTTTTGTAACAGACAATTTAACTTCAGATTTTGCTTATCAGAAAAAGAGAAGACCTTCAACAAACAGGGAAATAAGAAACAGACCTCCACAGAACTGGGAGAGTCCTTGGCTTGAGGGGGGGATCCCAACCATGAACAGACTCTTACCTAAAGCCAGAGGATACTTGATTGTGTTGAGGAAACGTGGTCATGGATATAAATATAGGACTTGCATTATTTTGGCCAACATTTATCTTTTAAATGTGTTTAAATCTAGATGGACCACCTACTGGGTGTATTTAACAGAGTAGCCATTTGTGTGACAATTACTGGTGATGGTGTCTGGGAAATGGCCTGTGCCTCTCTGAGGTCCTCGTGCTCTGCGCCCATGCCCACTGCTCACATAGCTTTGCTACCACACTGCAGAGCTGAAGGCGAGCTGAGAAACCAGTTGTTACTCTTTCTAGCCAGAGGCAATCAGCTCATTTTTTCCCTGCAGAGCTTGAATGAAATGGTAGCTAGTCTTTCGATTTCTTTTCTTCCTCAATAGCAGTCCCTGTTTAGATTAGACCTAGAATCTTTAGCTTAAGCTTAGTCTGTATTTAAGACGACACTTAAAAGGACAAATTGTGTTTAATATTGTACAGCTGCTAAACAGAGGAAGGAGACTTAGTCTATCTGAGCAAACCCAGTCAGCCCGCTGGTATTTTTGGAGTGTCTGTCACCTTAATACCTGATCTTTTTCTGCTGTCTTCATTAGAGATGCTTATCTTGTTTTTCTTTTCCAGAATTAAAAGCTATAAAGTGAAAAAGGGAGCAATACCTATTACTTGCTTTCATGATTTATTTCCACAGTAGTTTCAGAAGCCCCAACCGTGGACTGCAATCCTATTACGCCAGGCAATGTACAGATACAGCATTCCTGGCTCACGGAGCCGATCATTCAGCTTTAGGACAAGACAAGCACATCAGCAGGTAACAGAACATAGAGCATGTCAGAGCAGATGTACGTGACAGACCCCGTTCCTTGTTATTATTTTAAATCCTTATGTTGTTTAATTATTTCTTTAAACTCTGTCTGTCTTTAGTCTGCTAATAATGCTAAACACTTACTCCCTCTCTGCCTCATCCTTTTAATACTCCTCTACCTCTGTGGAGTTGAATACTTCCTGAGACAGAGTTATGAAGTAACTTTGATAAGAGCAGCTCTGGCTGTATAAGACATTGCTGAGCCTGCCAACTAGCTATTCTCTGGAAAGAGGACGAGGAATTAATCATTGCCACATCCTATCGGCCAAGAAAATCCACCAGTGCCCAGCACCAGACCACAGCGACCTAGCCAAAGCCTTGTTACTAGAATGTAGTAGTTCATCAAAATCTTTCCTCCCATCTCAGTATTTCGTATTATGCAGAGAATGAGAAGCATTTATACATTATCACCTGTCCTTTCTCTTGGTCAGAGAAATTGGTTAACGCTCTTTTGATCTGCGTATTCGTCAGTTGTATTTGCGGTTTTCTGTTTACAAAATACTGAGACAAGACCGCTTATTAAAAGAAATAATAATTCAAAAATCCCTTTACAGCTGCCCTTGTTATAAATACCCAAGACAAGCATGATGGCAAAAATAAATTCTGATCATCTTATAAATTTACTCTCTGGTTTATTTCTGCTGTTTTTTATAGAGGATGTGGCAATATATCTTGATTTGGAGTCTGATGGTGAAATAGATACAGCAGCACACAAAATTGCATTTGGTTTGAATGCACAGTACATCAAGGCAGAATAAAACCAACATAACATGCGCTTTAGGTTAGTGGAAAACATGGGCCCTGTGGACCCCATGACACATGTTAATTTCCCCTCGGATGGTATTTTTCCTTAAATTTGGGATCTATTTGAAGATCGCAGTCTTTAATAGAGAAGCAGGTAAAAACATTTTAGTCCAGACAAAGTATTGATTTCAACTTCTATTTCCCAAGCAATGCTAGGAACTAGGCAAGAATTACAATTCAAACAAAACCCTTCCTGTTTGCATAGATCAGACTTTCTGTATAGATTTAGCCTATCTCCAGAGTTGCACCTACCTTATGGAGGAGTGTTTTTAAACTGAGAGTGTTCTTAACTAGTTGAATGAAGACATCCTTAAGTTGATTTAAGCCTGGGCGGTAGCTGTTGAATTTTTGAGAATAGTGGCAGTTTTGCAGTGGTTCTGATGTCAGCAGTACAGAGAAACCACCTTAGATAAGACAAGGTTTCAAACAACTTTTAGTCAACCAAGTAAATGTCATTGCTGTTCTGACAGCACCGTTATCAGGCATAAGAACATTAGTCACAGCATCGCACACAAACACAACTGGTCTTCCTGCCTGCTACTGAGGATCCTTGACGTAATGGAGCCGGGAATACGCGCTCCGTATTCTTCTTCCACAGATGCTATGAGAGGAAAGAACCCCAACCCAGGGCTTGGAAAAAAAGTGTGGTTCAAGTTAGACTGAAAACATCTGTACCCAACTGCTAAGACTAGCTGCCTAAGTGCTAGGTAGATTAGTTGAGCTGCAACTCCTCGGATCGTTGTGCAATGGAGCAGGAAGAGAGGAAGTTCAGGGCCATAGTCTCGAGCTGACTATACTAGCTCTCCAGTCCAGGGTCATCAGTGTGACAGAAACAGAGAAGGAGCCCCATCTGTAGGACTATGCCTAAGCCAAGTACATTGTTGAGACATTAAAAGCAGGGCAGAACACGTACGAGGCTTTAGAATACATTGTGCCAGTCTCGCTCTTAAATTAGCACGTTTTAGCCCGTGCTTAACACAGGACTTTGAATCTCAAATCAAATTGGAATGGAACCACCACTTTGCAGCAGCCTGTTCAAGAGAGAATAACCACCAAAACTGGCTAGAAGCAAAGGCTCAGGATTCTCTTCAAGTTCTGTTGTTAGGCAGGTGGGCTTCATGATATACTAAACAGTTAAAGAGATAGTTAAAATCGAGATCATACTGAACACTAGAATGTGTGCTGAGGTTAATTAAAGAGCTCTTTTTTGGTTTAAAGCTACCAAAATAACCATGAAGAAGAAAAAGCAGAAGTCTGTCTGCCCTGGAAAGTCCTCATCAGGGTTTGCTGTTCCACAATTGGTACAGAAGCAGAGATGATATACATGATGCATAGATGTCAAACTCTTGTTGACTGAGTAGGACAGCCAGCGGGAGCTCTGAAAATACTCTGCTGGCTCATAGCCACTGTTGGCTATAGTTAAAAATAGGTCATGATAAACTGAGTGTAGTCTTCAACTGCCAGATGTTGGAAATTACCATGTTAGCATACAAAATATTAGCAGCTGTTAATACGGCAGCATTCTTTGCTGGTAGGAACCACATTTAATCAACAATTTTATTAGTACTGTTGTAACAAAAATATGATTTGGACACTATTTAACTGTGGCTTGGTGGCAATTTCCCAATTTAGTGGTTTTCCTTTAACAATTCCCTGAATGCTCTACATGTTCTTGTTGTGCTTAAATAGAGAAGTAACGAGTAAGATATGGAAAGACCAAAATTTACCGCACTCAGTCACAGCGCTGGTGCATAACTGAGAGCTTCCTTGATCAGGGACCTGGGCTGAAGGTCATCACCCCTTTTACTGATTATGACTTTCTTGTGCAGGGGACAAAGTTACAGGGTTTGTGGAAATCCAGAGTCTCATTTGTGATCCTCAAAGGAATATGGCATGTGGCAGTGTTTCACCATGCAGTAAGGGAAACAAATCTGTAATAATGAGTTTCAGGACAAAAAACATCGAGATTTTAAAGTGACTGAACTTCAAAAGGAAGAAAAGAAAATCCTCTTGCTTTATTCGATTTATACATAAATACAATGGGATGTACTATAACAAACAGTTTCTCTCATACAGGGTATGTTCACAGTACAGCGATTACAGCATATTTTGGATAGCAGTATATTTAGTGCAGAAGGGGATTCAGGGCAGGTTACAGAATAGCCCAGGAAAGGGGATCCCCACCAAACAGTGAGCCACAGCTGAGCTACAGTAATTTGAGAGGTAGCTTTGTGAACTGTAGTCACTATAGCATAGACAGAGCCAGAGCACGAGCCATGCTGTACGGCCTCAATGATTTCACTACAGAATATTGGGTAGCAAGGCAGTCACACATTTAGACCAGGCAAACTGTTTGTAAGGGATCTGGGAAAGCTAGCCTGCATCTACTGCACTGCCCAGGTACGAGCTGTAACAAACCTCTTGAGCAGTGAAGTCGTTTCTCCCTGCTTTGCTGGCAAGGTGATCTAACCTCCAGCTGAGCTCTGAAAAAACTTTAACAGAAGTTGAAGTAACCTTGGTACATAAATACATTCACATTTCAGATATCTGCTCTTAGTATTCAGCAGTCCTTGGACAAGTGCCATTAGCTTTGCTGTCAATACTCTTCACTTCTCTTCAGACCTTGGAAGGTAGGTTTTACTTACATTTTCAGTTTTGATTTTTCTTCAGTGATTTTTTTAAAAAGTTTTATTGCTGGCAAAAGTGGAACAAGTGTTAACACTCCCATCTCCTCCAAGCAACCCTCCTCCACCAGTTAGAGAATAATTATACATCATAATAATATATATAGCTTCATTTAAACCTAGTATTTCATTGTGCATAGGAGACTACCTTCTCTGGAAGGTTTTTCCTAGTGTGTGAATGAATTAACACTAACAGTCCCTTTCCACAGGAATGTAATCCTTTCTGGCATACCACTCTGGCTATGATGTGATCAACAGTGATGATAGTTTCAGAGGTCAGACTCCATCCTCTGCATAGTACTGTCTATTCAGTCAAATGATTACCACCATGTGCATTTTTTTCTCTACGTTCTACTATTTATACATGGGCTGTCTGAAGAAAAGCTTTTGTCGGAGAATGTTGTTCAGTCAAGGAGACTTTTTCAAAGTATAATACATCCTTTATTATTTCTGGACATGGAGGGAAGAGTTGAAGACAGTCTTCTAAAATGACATACCCTCCAAATTCAAGCTCCTTACAGTGTTTTCTAAGTGACAAAACATTCAGACACTGCTTGGAACCAACCTTTTTTCTTGTATATTGTCCCACTGACATGCTTCTGAGAGGAAATTCACTTAATCCATCCTTCAGCAGCAAATTATCATATTGTTTTCAGTTTCATAGTTGTTTAGCCATATTTTGTTTATGACATCGTCGTTTTAGTTCTGAATGTCAAAGTAGATGGCAGATCCTTGTCTCATTCTAGACTTTTCAGCTGCCCTAGTTTGTGAAATTTGCTCATCTGCTGCATTGGATACAATAGTCACAGTGGATTTGTCATCTTTTCCTCTTGGTTCATTGCAAAAAAGAATCAAGTGATTCATAAAGTGTAGACACAGCCTTAAAAAGCAAAGAAAACTCCAGTCAAAATAACTTTTACCCATAAAGTCTATTTAAAATGAACTTTTACCCAAGACGCAGCATCTAGCACAGCCCGAGGGAACAGAGAGAAACACAGGCCATGGAGTTATAATTTCAGAGGGAAAGAGTGTCTTGATACTAACATGGAAAGGCAAAGTCTTCCTATGTTTGGATTCAATTCTCTTAGTTAATTAGGTACCAGGCACAAAGTACTTAATTAGAATACCAAAGATGTCAAGTTCCAGTGTAAACCAGGTTCTATGAAATCTGAAATGACAAAGCTTTCTTATCCCCTTAATGATTTAACTCCAGTATTTCCAAAAAGCTTTATCACACACTTCCTTCTGGATGGATGCTCTTTTGATGCAGTAAACCAGCAAACTGCTGCGCTATTCAGATGTTATTCTAGCCTGTGCAAAAATCATCCTGTTTCCATTTCCTAAGCGCATGTAGGATTTGGGATCTTCAGGTAAGTCCTTTAGCAAAACCTGAGAATTAAAGTTCTCCCTGAAATGTGTACAAAGACCTGTGCTCACAGATATATCAAATCAAATTCTCGGGCTGACATGGAATAAAATAATTAAAAGGTGGAAGTCATGCAGTGGTAGCTTTTTGTCTTCACACTTACACTTTACTATGGGGGTTAACTATTTTTGTTTTAATGAAAGATGTTCAGAACAGAGAGAGGTACCGGCTGGCTGAATGTCAAACAGGAGGCATGGTAAGTACAGCCAACTAATCTGGATGATGCTTCTGTGCATTTTTGCACAACCAGAGCCCCTCAGGAGTGCGCTTTTTGTGTGGTTCCATGAGCTGGAAGTTTGAATTAATGCTACAGCAGCGCTTAGATTTGGGCTGGAACCTGCAGAACTTAGCAATGAAAAAATCATCAACTGCTTCAAGAATTCCCTAAAAGGGCCAAATTCCCCTGCAGCTGGCAGAACTGTCTGGGAAACACTCTCTGAGCATCTGAAGTCAGGAAATATGGGATGAATCTCCAGAGAGATAGAGACAAATGCTATATAGTAAAAGCACAACTACAGTGGCCAGCTTTGCCATGGGGATGTTCACTCTCAGGTTAAGTTAACTTAGATACTTGGAGCTATGTGTTGTCACCTGACCTAATTGCTCAGCATTGTTATGACATATGATACAGGTGAGAATAAAATCCATGGCTTGATTCAAGTTCTGTGTACAAGATTGCCTTTGCAACCCCAAGAATTGGAAAAAAACATGACACAAATTGGAGACTGTAAATAGTCTTGCAGAGGCGTACAGAACCTTCACTTTCGCTGTTCTAGAAATGGTGCCCAAACCTACCCAGAATGTACAGCAAATTTCCAAGCTTAAAAAAAAAAAAGCGTAAGCAACGTAAAAAACTAGTGTGAACTTTTTAGAGACTTACGTTTGCACAAACAGGGGAAAAAAAAATTAAACCGATGATGTTCTGCAACACAATTGAAAGGCAATGAGTGCAACTCCAGACATACCATAATATTTGCTCATCACTACTGGCTTAATTTGTTTGAAATATAGGGTCCATGCACATCATTTGTACTGGCTTTACTAATCTACTGGATCTCTTGAATGATTTATAAGATCCAATTATGCTTTCACATTTAAAATGATACCATTATGAAATCACTCTTTCTGCTTTCTTTAAAATAGCAAAAAGGTCTGTTACATTAAAGAAAACACTGAACCTATATCATGACACATTACTGCTAAATTATAAAGCAACAACAAAAGACCTTTTATAATTGTATTCGCACATCCTCTGGATGAGTATTGTTGTCCATACAAACCCTGAGCAGTTAATGGCTACTAACGAACTCTGCACCACCTCTGATGCTTGCTTTGTCATTCTCAACCTTGTTTTCTTACATCTTCATTAAATATTAACAAGTAGAAGAGTTACCCATTTATAGCTAGTAATTAGAATATTTTATTACAATGACCAGACCATCTCATGCCTTGTATTTTTATAATTTTCTACTATGACATTTCCTCTAAAAGCAAGTCTCTTACCTTCAGTGGGAATCTACATATGGGGAATGAATTTTCCCAGGTATACATTTTCTTTTTTTAGAGTGATGACTATTGCACAATAAAAGATTGATATTACTGTTTTATTACCTGCATCCTGATATTCTCTCTCACCATGATTTCAGTACCAATATGACCAAATCAAGACTGAAGCTAGGTTCTCTAACAGGAGAATTCAGGAATCTATAAGCTCAGTAACTGCAGCTGTGACCATGGGCTTTGGCATTTTACATCACCTCTGTGTGGCTTGTCCAAGCCTGTCCAGTTGATTGCAATGGAAGTTGCGCCTGCATATGCAAGAGTTAAATTAGGGCTTCTTCGCTTTGCCCACCTTATATTTTAATGTAATTAAAAGATGAATAACTGCCTGGAAAAAGGAGTGTGCCTGAAATCTGCTACTTGCTTTCAGCAAGTGTTGCTTGACCTAATGGCCCTATGAGCCAAAGCTGGTCCAAGCCCCTTGAGCTTGGTGTACAATTATATGTAAAGGGACTTTACTGCCATTTTTTTCTTCTTCTGCACTTATGTCACTCCGTCTCTATATTGATATTCTCCACTTTTTGCTGCCCTCTTCTCCAGGCAATTTTAGAGTGTCATTAAATATAAAATACAGAATCCAGTACTTTCCTGCTACATAAATATCTTTTTTTCTTATTTCTAAGTGTTGTCTCTTGCAAGAAAACTTTTCTTTTTTTTTAATTTTTGCTTTAAACCTTTTTCATGTATAGCAAGATGCCATCCTAGGAACAGCAGCTTTCTGTTCGGCGCACTCCCCAGTGCCTCATTTTGAAAGTCCTTCTGTCATAGCAAGAGTCTCTTTATAAACCACTTACCCATTCAGCAGAATTGCATGATGAGTTTTCCTCAGCTGCTTCATTGGTGGATTTATTCCCCCCATGAAGTTCTGCAGCTTCGAGCATCTGCTCCTCCTGATGCCTTCCTGCCGTCACAGGAAGTTGTGCAGAACCTTAGCAAAAACCAAGTCACAGTCACTGCTTGCTTACTGTCCATTTCCAGAGTCACACTGGTACTCTACCAGAGTACTATACAGCTCTGCAATGAAGAGTGCAGAGCTCTTGTACAGCCAGCCTTGATGACGGGTGCTCGAGCGCTATTCAGCTTGCAGATGGAAACAGCTATCTTCAGGTTTCTGAACACCCCTTAATCAATGGAGTTCTGTTCAACAGAGTTTGAGCCATGGAAACCAATCAAGAGAACTGATCGGCTCACCCTTAAGTAGACATCTACCATGGGTCAGTTCATACAGAGGCCTCAAGATCCACGCCTGTGTCAACTCCAGCGACTGAAATAGGAGCTTTCACTTGCCTAAATCCCCTCCCTCTGCTTTTTTAATCTTCAAGTGGAATTGCATCTCAAGTCATAGATATTCCACCTATACCCCTGACAGCTCACAAGCCGAGTAAGCCTCACATTGCAACCATAATACTCATGCTACAGTTAATTAAGAGGCTGCCTTAGGTTATATGTCACTGATCTGTACGCACCGCCCACAGATGCCCTACATTTATACTTGTCCTGTACCCTTCACTGCTTCTTCCTGTGACTTCTTCCGTCCTTCATTTCAGGATTTTGCAACAAACAAAAATTAATCATTAGTTAAAAAAATTTGCAGCTTAAAAAACATAGCTCAAAACAAAGTCCCCGAAGTCGGGTCTTTCAGATGTCACTTCCAGGTGTCACTACCTAGAGTAAGACCATTATGCAGAGCAAAGTTCTGACTCCTCACTTTTTCAGTCTGCTAAGAAATTACCAGAACTGATATTCCTTCCATATCCTAGACAGGTCAGTCTAAGTGCTCACTCTTTCTGGAAAGAAAATAACGGAGGCAAGTGGCTGCAAGAACGCTCACTTGAACTACAAGCTGAGCCATCCGATCCCTCCTCTCAGCTTGAGGTGCCCTCAGCAGATCAGCACCAGGTGAGCAAAAGTTATACACTTAAATTCCTCTTAGTGATGCCTCTTAAGTGCACCTGTCCAGCCATTTCAAAACAAACATCTAACTTAGAAAGTATGTGTTAATGGAAATATTGTCACTCACCAAAAAGTTTTGAGTGCTGTTTGTTTTTGTAGCAAAGAAACAAGCTTCCCACTGCCACTAAGAAGGGAATGATGGCCCATATTGTCAAATGTATCTTTTTCAATGAGTCAGCTTCTGCAATTATATGTTTCAAATAAAGTTATGTACTATTCAAAGATCCAATAGAAGAACACCACCATAGCAAAAAAAAAATTAAATTAAAAATTAAAAATTAAAAGTGACTTCAGGAGTGAATCAGTCTATCCCCCCACCCAAGTGCAAGGTCATCTATACCATTCCTGAAGGATGCACGCCTGATGAACAGTAACATCAATCCCTCCTATAGCTCCTGCAGTTCCCCCCCGCCCCCCGGTGTCTAATCTGAGTCTTTTCTGCTTGTACTTTAAGGTTATTACTACTTGACCAAATAAGAGATCAGATCACTTAACTCATTTTAGGAGCTCAGATTATTTTAACTCTTTAACAGCCTTTTACATTCATTTCCCCCCATTTTGAACATTATTTCATTCATTCTCTGCCACTGATGTTTTCTAAATCTTTGATAATTTTTGTGCCTCTCTTTGGACTACCACTTGGCCAATAGTGTAAAATAGTGTCCAAAACTGGACTGTCCCGGATGAACAGAAAGGTTACTTCCCATGACTTGACTAGTTGGTATACGAGTGATGTTTGATAATGTTAAAGGTCTAGTCAGAGCTAGTCCCCCAGTCTTTCACTACAGTTGACAGGTAGAAAGAGAGAGGCAGAGATCAGCATCTTCAAGAAGTGATGCATAGTATCTTGAGACAGTTGTGTAACAGAAGTGATGTAAATTGTTTTCTAGGTATGTCACATTCTTTTCATAATTTAAGGTGAAACATACGTCAATCCTATCGCTGAAAAATTTAATTGTTTGAATACTCATTATATTAATGCTTTTCAATGCTTAATTCAGAATTGAGACCTTAAATTGCTCCCCTGTAAAGGTTACCATATGACTATAATAAAATAAGGAGACACAGCCTATACAAAACATTTTGTCGTAACAACTTTATGGACACAAATCCTTATAAATATAGAGCCCATACTGCTCTATCTTCCATGTTGATTTATCTCCCACTTTTTATTAGGAACTTGTAATAAAAAAATAGAATGGTTAGTAAAGGGTACGTATTACTGAACGGAGTAACCATGTGATTGTTTCAGCCACTCATTACCACAAGGCAAATTCATTCACTGTCTCACATCTAGCCTACCAAATCCCTTCTGAGGAGGAATTGTGTTTGGGTCTTTTGTGAAATACACAGCTGATGCACAGCTTTTTTGTAAACCTTAACTAATAATTCCTATTAGCAAACCCTTATAGAAGAAAACAAACACTACATTGTGGGTATTAAGGCAGAGAGCTTAAGTCAATTGTTATTAAGAGCTGTCCAGGTCCTCTCTGTGTTTGTCTCTTTCATCCTGAGATCCACAGTGTTGAAGGAATGAAGTGGGAGAGGGAGGAAAAGTATAAAATTGTTCAAACTGAAGAATCCTTATGAAGACAAGTTAAATGGCACGCATATGTTCTTGCTAGCTTACCTTTCTCTTCAACTATCACTGTTGTCCCATTTCCACATACTTTCTTACAGAAAGGTATTTCAATAATTATCTCACAGTAGTAAAATCCAGTGTCATTTACATTGGCAGACTGTATCACTAGCACATCCTTGCTTTCACGGGTGACGTTGGATACATAGAAAAGTTTTGATGATATAGTTTTGGTGATGTTCTCTTTATTAACAAGATACCAGCTTACTCTATACCTCACAACAGATTTTTCCCAGATACAGGTGATTTCAGTGTAGTCTCCAACTGACAGATGTATTTTTGTTGGTGTTTGGATGACTGTTAAATTATTGGGACCTGTAGCTAGTGGAGAAATACACATAAATTTAAAAGTTAAAGCAGCAAAGAGATGACATCACAGCTGTAATGTCTACAATCACAGTATTTAAAACAATGTTAATACTATAAAATCATTATGAGATTAATTTTTAAGATTAGTTATGACCCATTTCTCCTTTGAACAATGGCAATTACCTTCTGGCTAAAGGAAACTTTTAATCTGGTGTGTTAAAGCCCTCCATCATTGTTTGTGCACAATAAATGAAGATTTTCTGTGTACTTGCTGATATGTTTATTTTTTATTTTCAACAAAAAGCTTTTATAATAGAGGTTGAGTCTGAAGCATATTAAACACTTTGTCTGCCAGATAAAGACTGACCAAAAGGAGTAATTCAGAATGATTCATCAGTAAATAGTGAAAGACTCATCAAAACGAAGGAAAAATCCACTACAATTTCTTTGACCATGTAGGAGTTCTTGTCCTGCACTGCTTCTAATTAGTGGCAAGGGTACAGCATTTTTGAGGTAGGTTCTTTAATTTTGTTTAAACTTCTTTCATTAAGTTTTTGCTGACAAGTGGTTTATAGAATCAAATTCACCTCCTTAGTTTAAGAAGTACACAATATGCCATGCAGACCACAGTTGCCTCATCAGGTCTGTTGCCTGGCTTTTAGCTAAGGCTGACTCGGACTGTATCAGAGGAAATCAACCTTTTTACTCTTTCCTGCTTTGAATATCTTTACCACTCACTGTCCATATGCAAAGTGATCTACATGAGATAGTGTGCAATACCGTACAAAATATTTTCTTCAGAAGTGAAACCACTGTGCAGATATCAGCTAACTTTTTTTTTATTCTAATGACATTGATGCTTATCACAAAAGTGCTACTCATATAAAATCTATCCCCATGACTGCTGAAACCATTAATTGCATATGCTGCATGAAGAATTATAACTTCCTTTTTTCTAGCATTTATACTATTAAAGTGAGGAGCTACTCATAATGACAGTAAACTGCATTATTTTCTTCCAAATTTTATCCTGTTTGTAACTCAGGCATATTTCACACCAACATATAAGTAATGGAATGATTTTGCCCCTATCTGGTTCTAAAATGGCATCTGATAAGTTTTATCAGAATTACGCAAATAATTTTTTTTCCTTTGCCCTTAGAAAAAGCCACATATTCATCACACCTAAAGGAGTTAGGCACCTCTGTTTTTTCCACAATGCAGTGCTCAACGTCTTTCAGAGAACAATATGGACAGTATAGGGGTAAGCAGAAAAATAAGGGAAAGAATTGATGTAGTGTGTAAATGACAACTTAGAAGCAGTTCAAGTGTCAAAGAACTGACCACTAATTTCAGGTTTTCTGTTCATTTGTGCAATGCAGTTGTGCTATAGGCTGTGCTACATTTCCGTCTTGTGACTTCAGTGTCTTTCTGAAAAATATCACTGAAAAAATACTTTTGCCCTTGCTTAATCTCTTAATCTCTCCCTGTATTTCATTCTGTTTTTTAATTTATGCTGAACACCCTCAGTATTATCCAGTGCAATTTGTATTGAATAAGAAACATGAAACTTCATCTGCTTTGTATTTCAGTACCTACGTGATCTAGAACAAAACCTCCTCAACGTTTTAAAATTCTACATTCAGTGTTTGTCACAATAAATATTAAAGTCTGAAGGTCTAAGAAAAATGCTGCTTGCATTAAGCTAACAGAATTTTGGGTGTACAACAATTTCTTTGTGAAAATGCTTTTTGATTCCCCATGCATTTTAATTTTTATTTCAGCATTATGAAAATATAGTTAACATTCTCCTTGTCTCACACACAAGTATTTGAGGTGGATATACTGTGAGAAGTTTTTTTTAAATCCAGTTCAAGAATTACAGGTGACTAACTATGAACAAAACAAAGAAAATAAACAGCACTTACCTAAGCAGCTAAAACACATTGTTAAAAGAAGTTCCAGTGAAATTATGATCATCATGAAGGATTAGGATTAGCGCTTGCATGAGGGCGTCTTTGTCAAAGATCAGCAAAACAACAAATGAAAGCATGTCAGATTCTTAGTCTAACTTCCTCTTCCCTCACGTAGTGAGGGCGATAATAACCTAAATGCAACCCACATTTTCCCTACACTCTTTGAAATTGCCGTCATAGATGTGTCTGTTTTAAAGCCCACCCATACTGTCTGAAATCAGAACATTTCTTCTTTAAATTTTAAATTGTGTCCTAACTGGTTACCTTTCAGCACTAGATTAGCCTCTTTTCTGATATGACATAAAGAACTGCTTTTCCATACTTACAGTGGTCTCGTGAATGTTCACCACTGCACTTCTGCAATACTTCATTTAAAGGCATTTTATGAAGATTAGACTTCTTTAGTTACTGTGTACATCTTGTCAGTAGCCTCTTCCAGCCCACCTGATGAATCTTGTCCACATCCAAAGAGGCAATGATTGTACTTAGGTTACATTGATGCCAAGTATTACTTCTATCTTTCTTTATCACACATTCAATTGTCATCTTGATGAAATCTTGCCTAAATTCTTCCCTCCTGTGAAAGGTACTTTCCTACTTTTGCCTTAACAGTAGCATAGCTCCATTGGCAGGAGCAATGGAAGAAGGCTGAGTTCGAAGGCCAAGTTTGAAGACTGCACTTTCAGTGGCCCCAACATCCTGCAACATCAGTGGGAAACAATCCAGGACACTACGCTGTGTACGCAATGCGTCTCACTATTACCTCTGCAGGTGCAGTTGCATTAATGCAATACCAGTGCCATGTATGTTAACTAAGGCTTGTTTCAGGATGGTTATAAGCATGGGTTAAATAAAATGATCTATAGTTACATCATCAAGTTAAGGCCCATGTTGAAACTCACTTGCCTTCAATTATTAAAAAAAAATTCTACAAATATAGATAACTGTATGTTGTTTAATGTTCTCCAGTACTGATTTTTGGCTTCAACCCCGAATCACTTACATTGCCTGGCCAGAGAAGTGGAAGACAAAACATTGCTTCCATTTTCTCAACTTACCCAGTCTTATTCCCTGGACAGATGTTTCAAATGCAAAGGTACCAGGCCAGACAAAATTGTCCCACAAAAGCATTCAGTTGGGTAACATCAAAATTGCAATGACAGAACTTAAAAAAAAAAAAATAATAAAAAAAATATCAAATCAAATAGAAAATGCTGAGAACATGAATAAGTTAAATTAAGAACTTGTAAGAACCTGTCAAGCACAAAATTTCCTAGAACTAACGTCAGGTTTTAGCAGCACTGGGCAGGTGTCCAGAACAGCTGAACTGCAATTTGCAGTGAAGACACAGCCCCGTTGAAAGCCTAAAGCACTGTTCCTTTGCATTTGTCAGCAACAAAAGCATGATGCATCAGCTCACCTGCTTCTTAGTAGCTACCTTACAGAAGTAGTTTCCAGTGTCATTTACGCTACCAAGTAAAATTAAAAATGAGACAATAGCAAAGATAAATGTCAAAAAGTGCTGTAGGCTATCTCCATTTCTGGTGGTACTCAGCTGACTTAGTTATCACCTTTTAGAGTTAGTGAGGACAAACAAATACCTTTAAATTCAAGGGAATGAAAGGATATATTAAAGCAAATAATTTATACTTAATGATGTTATTTAATTATATTAAATAATTCTGTTAGCACTGACATTCATGTTATGTTTGGTACTAGTGATCAAAGATGTAGAATAAATGAAGTTTGTATATGTATATTCAAGGGAAAAACTAGTTTCTCTTGTATTTAAATATCTACATTTGTGCATTTAGTGTTGAGTTATGCAGCTGGCAGCTCCAGCATGCAGAATATTTTGTCTAGAAACTAGGTGAAGCTTCTTCAACAGTGCTGATAGCAGCTTATATTTACTCTGGAAGATGCTTTTGTTCTAATCCAAAGCATCTAGTGTCAGAGATGAAATGAACTAGCACACAGAAAAAGGGGTTGGGAACAAGGTTTATTTTTAGCCCTGGTTACCTCATTGTACCTATTTACAAAACAACCCCACAAACTCTCATTACAGTACTACTGAGTGGGTGGAAAAATATGGTGACAAAAGTTCTTAAGCTAGCTTTGCTGCCGGAAAAGTGCATCACACAAAATGACTATGTGGGTCAGGAAAGCATCTACAACAGAAAGATCCTTTAAAGTTTTCTTTTCTTTCTGCAAGTTAATCTTAGTTAACCTTGGAAACTGCATCGATGCATTTGGACTCTGTAAATGTGTAATTTTACACACCTGTGTGCTGGAGATGATTGCAGAGCAGCTGCTCAGCACAGAGGTACTCTGTTCTCGGAGTGGCAGTGATAGCTACAGCCAGTCTCTTCTGGATGCTTTGCACAAATGTGTCTTCCCAAAATTTTTCTCCATGGCGTTCAAAGTACAGCAGTGGAGGCATACTGAAAAATATATTTGAAACTTTTAAACGAAGAAAACCTAAACCCCCTCCCTCCTCCTTATGCATATATCAGACTTACTTGAGAGCTTGTAACACAAGTGTTAATGAGACAGCAGCATTTTTGAGGTGTTACTGTCATCTGGGAAAGTTTATTAATCTACAGCAGCATTGAGGAGAGTATGCATGAAACTCAAGGTAGTCAAATGAGTTTGTAATTCTGCTGCATAGAATAAGAAGATGGAGCAAAACCATTTACGTTTATTTGTTATGAAAACTTGAAAGTGGACTATAACAAACCTGACCACGTGTTTGCCAAGTAGGGGCAAAACCTGGCATCTTCAGTGGTTGGAAGTAGTTCCCTTTCTACTTTGTAACTGAGGCTCGCATCTTTGCTACCCAAGCTGTATCAGATGCTGAGCAATGCTAGAGCCAGCAGAGCCTAGAGCCCACAGAGAAAACATGAACAAGTGGCCTTGGGCACTGGAAAAGGAGAGGGTAAACCAGGATTTACCGAGAGCCACTCTGTTCCTGGACACAAATAGGACTCCACCTGTTCTTGAGGACATTCATGCTTCTACTCCTCAAAATTACATAGAACGATGGAACAAATATAATTCAGGTTTCCAGGCAAAATGACCTGATCTCCCACAAGACCCAGAAAAGCAGCATCTTGGAGGTTCTGCAGCCAGAAGCTGTGGACAAAATAAGCTGTTACCAAAAGATCTGCACTTCAGACTTATCAGTTTCACTCCGACTGCTCTTCACATCCTCTCCTTCCCCAACACCCAAGTGCTCTGCTACCTCCTCCTAGCTCTTCCACTTCTGTAACTCTAACCAAAATTAAAAACAAAGCTTATTTACCATAGCACAAGTATGCTGCATGCATACGTGACTTTTTCCTCTGTTTATAACATTACATTCACCCTGTTTTCTTTTGTGTCCCATCTGATGTATGGTTTAAAGTAGTATTTAAGTACAGAGTGGCCTGATTTCTATCAAGTCTTGATGTAGCACTGCGATATTTCTCCTCACTATCTTGACACATGTGAGGGAAGAAAAAGGATGATTACTAAATGCGTCCCTCTACAGAGATTTAAATGCCTGCAGGCTTCCATTTCCTTGGGCTGAGATTTCTCAGGAAAAAGAACATATAAAATATGCAACGACATCTTCTTCCAGCAGGAATGCCATGCTTTTTACAGACCAGTCTCGGATGCCTCCAGTGGCAAATTATTCCCTGATGGCCAATTGCACTGAAATAACTCCAGATAAAATTCTGTGGTTTGTTGGTTTTTTTGTTGTTGTTGTTGTTGGTTTTTTTTCTTTTAAATCAGAAAGTCTCCACAAATTGAAGTAGAAAAGCCCCAACAGATAAACCAGCAGGTAATGAGGTATTCCTGTTTATAGTATCCTGCATACAGAAAGTTTTTGTAGGATTTGTTCTAACACAGCCTACTAGAAACATATCAACCTGACATCTGGGAAAGTGGTGCCCATAGTTAGCAACTGTAGGATCCTTTACTGCTTGGCTGGGACTGACTGTGTGATTACCCACTGAAGATACAGTTCAATTTTGATAATTTACCAACATGACTTGCTGTTACCAGCATGTGTAATAGTAAATACCACTTCAGTCGCAAAAATATGAATTGTAATCACACCACCCATTATACTACATGGCATAACCAAGCAGGGAATGAGAAAAGTTGTACAAGCAAGGAAAATGACTTAACTGAACACATTTCATTTCCCAAATACATACACAAAACAAAAAATAGCTGCCATCATGCTTTACTACATCCTAGTTACAGTGCTATATACTTCCCCTTTGGGCTTAATGTTGCAGGAAAATGGCTTTCACTGCAGCAGGGCAGGTTAGATTGGCATATCACTAAATATAGTCAAGTATGAAAAATAACCAACAGAAAATATGAAACAACCTTTCTTCATCCAATAACTGAATGTGGCAGTTTCTGCAGTGATTTTAATGAGATGCAACCAGTTAGTATACACAGGCTGTCTACATGGAAAAATTGACCACCAGCGCAGCTCTTTTAGCATAACTATTTCACAACAGCTATTCTGGGAGAGCCCTTTTCACTCCATTTCCTTTGTTCTTGAACAGCGTCTCTACATGGAAGAAATTATTGCTGAACAGCCAAAGTAAATTAGAAGAATTACCACAGTAAAATGTCATTTTTATATGATTCTAGATCTGGAATTATTAATTGACTGAAAAGGTACCTATTTTCCTCTCTTATACTTATTTATTTCCTCTTTCAGTTTTACGTTTCACTGATCAGAAATACAGTTTTGTCAAGTGTTGCACCAAGCATAATTCATCATTACCACTGCAGTGAAGTGACTGACTTAATTCTCATCTCAGCTATGTGCATTTTCACGGTGAATAAGTAAAATAAGTAGAGATGCCCAATGGCATGTGAACAGAATCACATTCTACAGCTCCACATTGTTTAGAGCGAAGAAGAAAAATAGAAAAATGCAACTTTTCTTTTGGACTTAAATACATAGCAGCTATTAGGAAAGCTAGCCACTGTCCAAGTTTCCTTCTGTTGCTGCTCAATCAGATCTGCTTAGAATTTGCACTTACTGCCAGTTTAACACCTCAACACAATCCTCCATAACTAACTTCAACTTGATGCTAATGAACATTTCCTGCTACCACTGTGCACATTCTTTAAGCCTGACAAGTATGCAAGTTCACAGCGTCATAAGAACAGTGTTCCTGCTTCAGGTTATGTGATGAGTTAGTTACTGGCCATGTGGCAATACACCTGTTGACAGACTAGCTCCAGTTTACCCAGAACACAAGACTGAACATCCAGGACCAGGATACTGTGAAGCAAAGCCAATCAGATCTGAACCTTACAGACACAATTTAAATGAACTTAGTGAAAAGAAATACAAACAGCACATTCGATTTCAGTTTACATCAAAGCAGAAACTTTGCAACTGTTGCCCAAAAGACACAGAAGCTGAAAAATATGACAGGCATACCTTCTCACATGTAGAAACAGAACATAATTTGGCAAATCACTGTTCTGTGATTTGGAAGTCATCTCCTCTAACAATAAAATCCCTAGGAAAAGACTCTGGAGGTCACCACTAATTAGAAAGACAATTCAAGACTGTAGGACTAATATGACTGTCGGTGCTCTGCAGTGAAGTATCATAGAAGCAGTCACTTTAAAACCATCCATAGCAAGCACAAAAATGTTCAATATGCTTGCACTGCAACACCAAGGTCACTTCTGTATTTTTGAATTGAACAGGTTTCAGAAAAAATACGAGTTGTAAATAATTAAACACCAAAAATACCCACAAAAGCACGCCAACAGTTTAATTAAATTTAGAGTTTATTCCAAAATGACTATTTCTTTCATTAACAGCAGTAAAATATTTTTCAAGATCATTACTCATGTCTTGAAACAAAAATCAGAAGCTATTACATATTCATTCCTGAAATACAATGTCAAACTTTATTGACCTTGAAAGTATACAAAGAAAGTCCTTATTTCCTTTGGGTGAACAGTTACTATAGAGTTTTCTGAGGTCTCTGTACTGTTGGAGAATCCTGTAAAACACAAAAATGTTGGTAATTTATTCAAGAAGCAGCTTTACTCAAATGTACATATTATTCTGTCTCAACAGTTTTAACTCAACCGTTCCTTGAAAGCTGGTGTTTGAGCAGATTCTCCTCCTTAAAGCTGTAAGTAGTATTGGAGCCTAAGATGCACCCATTCATAATACTAAAATATACAACAGTCCATCTACCTTTCACACAGTGACTCACACAGAAAAAGTGAATGACTCCGCAGTCATGCACTTTTTCTTCATCATGAGTAAACAGCAAGCAAGTTCCTAGCTGCAGGTCAAGCAGAGCTCTAAACTCCCACCTAGTCCAGCCCAAAACCTCTGCAAGCTTTTTACAAGGCACATATATGGATGTAAGTGACAGTAAGGACAATGTCCAAGCAACTAACTGGAATGAGAAATGAAATGAGGTCACCCACAGCATTTGACTTGAGTGTCAGCCCCAACTTGAATCATATCCACACAGTCCTTCAAGCTGATTACAGTGGGGATTTTTAACTGCAGCTGTCTGTTTTTCTGCAGCACAGGCTTAAGCTTAGATTAACACAACTCACCAGCATCTAACAAAATCAATCTGTATCACAAGTCTGAATTCATAAAGTAGCCATTTCTATCTGAAGAAAGATAACTCCAGAAAGATTTCAAGCTTTTTAATGCTTCTAGGCAAAACAAGGCATCAGAGAAATACAGCAGTCTAGTATTTGCAGGGAATCTTTGCTAAATGTTATCGCTTGCAGGCTCTGCCAGATACTAGGTCTGTCATATAGAAGAACAATATATTTTTAATCTTGCAAGTATTTTTATATTTTTAATTAGACCATTCATCAAGCTTCAATAGTTAGCAACAATATAGACACCAACCACCTTATTCCACTTACCTTTGCTTGTATATTGTGCAGTCTTCCATTTCCACCGCTTCAAAGTGTTTACGTCCCAGGTACCTGTGAGTGATCGCTCTTCCACTAGGATCACTGATCCTAATCCATTTAGCAAAGACTGAGTAAAGAAAACACAAGGAATCAAACCATGGTTTATTGAAAATAGCATCACACTCATGGTCTAGTATACTGTTAGACCAGATTAGAACTTTCATCTCTAGCATTGATCTGTTAAGCAGAGCAGTAGAGACTTTAAAAATCTGCTATCTCATGCAACATAAGGGCAACTACAGATTCACCAGGCTTCAAACTAAGAAGCTGAGGTGCTGAGAGCTTCCTCTGTGTTGTAGCAAAGTTCAGAGCCTACTAATCTCTCCATTCAAGAGCTGAAACTCACACTGCACTTTTAAAAACAAAACAGAGAACCCTCACCTTGTTCCCCATGTTTGTCATCCCAATCAAAATTTCATTACTTTAAAATAATAAACCCCTGCCACATATTATAATATAATCTACTTCTATATAAAAGATCAAATAAACAAGAAACTGAAAATACACAGTACCTGAAGGAAGTGACTGAAGTTTCAACAACTCACAGAAATAAACTATAGAGGAAAAAAATGTTTGTTTCCTTTAATCCTGTCCACATTTCATTAACTATAGGTACAACTTGCAATAACTAAAGAAACAGCAAAACAAATTACCACTCTCTGCACTGGTTAAGGTACTGCAGGAAGTGTTATACAACCAAGAATTCAACAGAACCAGTTCTACTGATATTTATGCAGATCTTCATGCTGTGCCTATGGCAACTTCATGTGAAGTAATGGCTTCTGTGTTGTAAAGCTGAGTAAAAATAAGACCTGCTTCCCTCTGAGGTTAAAGTTATACTAGTATTTCCGTATCCATCTTTTGTGGAGTCTCTAGCATACGGAATGTTTCATTCCAGAACCAGTTCTCTTTGAAACAAAAACACTTCAAGTGGTACTCTGTCTGAAAGGATTAAATTTACCTTCAGATTTACCATCACAGGTTTAGACAGCACAGGATCCTCTCCAGCTTCATACAAGTGCCTAATTCTTAGCAGGACACGACTGAAGTCTGCATCACCTTGCTTCTGTTTACCTTTAAGTGAAAAAAAAAAAAGCGAACATTTTCTTACTTTAAAAATAAAATGAACTTTTCAACTTTTTTTTTTTTTTTTTTTTAAGCTTTACACTCTCATAATTTGAACTTAATTCCCATTTTTTTAAATCAGCAAGAGGACTAACAGCAAGAAATACCCAGCTCCCACTCTTGGCAGGAATGATGCTAACAGGCATAATGAACTCATCATGCAGGAAAAATATTTTACTATTTGAGTAGAGCAATTGTACAGTACAAATAACTATCTTGATAGAGGAATTTAACACTTTGAATAAATTCAAGTACTAGCTGTAGAAGATAGACAGAAAAGAAAGCCAGCTTCTTTAAGTGTAACATCCAGCTACCCTTTTGAAAGCACCTACCCATGTGGACATTGTGGACCTGCTCTGCATGATTAGAGCTGTATCTCCACCCTGGAATGCTCAGAGTCTGGAGATGAAGATTAGGTGGGACAGTTACAGGTGAACCATGGACTGAATTCTGCTGAAGTTGTCTGGGTAGCTTTGGTTTATCTTCTCCATGCAAAGTGAAACAAAGCAAACATCAAACCTCCATCACACACACAAGCCTGGCTAGGGTACTGTGGAAGGGTAAGAAGATTTTTGTTTTTTCTTCCAAGACAGATGCAAAGCAGATGCTATGCTTTCTGCTCCAAGGCCTTCTGAGATACGAAGCAGAAAGCAGCATGATTTTAACTGCTGGAGAAGTATATTAGAGCTTTCCATAAAGAAAATTTCACTGCAGCTTGAAGTTGCTATTCCACTACCAGGCTTCAGCTTTAGTTAATAAAGTCAAACAAATATTTTTAAAAGAATGACTCAAAAATGGTCATTAAGGACTCAGCATCCAGGAAGCTGATATATGGTGCACTAGCTACTTGGCACTAATTCCCTGTGTGGACATTTTGTTCTCATTAGATGCTTTAAAATTTATTCTCCTCTGAAAGTAGAGATAATTACATAACAAGAGAAACATTTCATACACTTGGACAACAGCTATGTTTGAAATTAATGCAAAGTAATTAGCAGGCTCTAAATTTGCCTCCTAACTCGCTGTATACTAACTTTGCCACACAGGAGGCTTGAAGTCTGCATTTACAAACTTAACAGCTAAATCAGAGCAAAATAAATAAGCCATTCAGATGCTAAAGATAGCACAGGAGACAGAATAAGTTACCTGATAATGCTCCAAACATTACCACTGGCCTGTGTTCTAATGCCAATCCACTTGTCCGATACAACATGTTGGTGACATCCTTGCTTCCTAAAATAAGCCAAATCACAGGGCGAACCACTGAAGAGTCATTCAAAGTGAGATTGTAATTCAGGTCCCACTGAAGGTTGTTCCATAGTCTTCTGTGAAGCATCACCTGTATTGGGAAGGTAAATGTCACAACAGTAATCAGTCATTGTGCTTTACTTATATTATCAGCAGCCATGAAATTATGCTCTGCCATTAAAAAAAAAAAAATAAATTTTTTTTGCATGTTACCTCCACTTGTCCATTTCCTTGACTTGAGACACCATGAGCTCTTTCTGCAAGGAGCATCAGCCTTGTGGTATCATCTTCAATGTAGGCAGTCTGGACCATAGGATAATAGTTCTGAAAACACACAGTAAATCATGCAGTGATAATATTAACTTAGGTAACAGTAATGGAGAACGAAGATAAGACACAACTGACTTTGGATTACAGCTTTGTGCCTACCCGAGCCACTGTGTTATTCATATATGCCTTGAATGGTCTTTTCTGAATCTGATATCCATTGCTGTCAGTGTAGAGTAGCTGCCTGGTGTTCAAATTTGTGCTTGTTCTTAGAACTGCTTCACGATTTAATTCCAAAGGCCCAACGCTGTATTCCTGCTCTATCCTATGGCAAAGCAACTTCCCATCGTAGCCTTCTGGTACTGTATACATCCTGGTATATACTGCATATATGTAATCCTGAGCGGTAACATTACTATAAAAAATCAGAGGAAAGATATGCAGAGTTTATAAAGTGTAGCACTTGATCAGTTATGTCAGGACTTGCAAATCATTCATGATGTCATCCTACACACAGACAACTTTCTTGCCTGTTTTCTATATGTTTCATGTACATGTACAATTATTATTAATTTCAATTTAATTTTCAAATGTACAGATATTCAGCTGGAGTAAATGATATCCCACAATTTTCTTTTGCATTGCAAGTGTAAAGAGGACTCTTAATTTGATTAGAGAGGCTCTGTTTTTTTCAAAATTACAAAAAATTTTAAAATAATTATGACTCCCTAAGCAACACATTTACATTTTACAGAATACAGGTATTTTTTCAATCTGGGCAACATTAATTTTGATGCAAGAATTCCACCGTTTTCCAAAGGTCCTTCTCAACTACAATCCTTGTACAATGCCATGAAAAGCAAAAGGCTTCAATCAAATAACCAGATTTAAAAGAGGGTGAAGGGGTTATAGACTAATATAATTTTAACACAGAATAGCAGCTAGCTCATCAGGGGCCAGAGTGTCCTTGTGGAGGATTCATTTCTCCTTTCTCTAATCACTTGTAAGGAAGATATGCAGTTATAAAAATGAACCATTATGTCCAAATTCCACCCATGTAAGAAGATGTTAGCTGCACTATAAAGCAAACCACAGACGATAACTCTGAAAAATCTTCACCTCCCTCCCTACAGTAATAGGTGCTATTTTAAAGGAGGTGCTTCCTCAGCACTACATTTAGCAGATGCGTGCCAGTTCTTTTGTCTAAATCCTAAACAGTACACAGAACTCACTGTTTAGGAGTAACTATACAGAATTAATTTCATAGACAGCTACAGAGAATTAAACATTCCAGTGAAGTGAAGCTGTAATGGTGTTGCACCTGTAGAAATACTGCCGTATCTCTGTCATCAAGTTTCCAAAAACCACTTCCAATCCCACTGCTTTTGATACTGGAACAGCTGAAGCATTTGGGGCAAATAAGTAGTTATCTGAAATAGGTCCTTTCATCACGTCTCCATTCACATGGTACTCAAGGAACTCCTGGGTCAACTGGACAGTCTGGTTAGTCTCCCTGTGAATCCACAGAAGAGGAAAAATTATGTTACTTAGAAACACATTTTGTACATAATAGATGCAAAGCTGAACTGCAACAGGAATAAGGCTGGGAATGTAAGTAAAAAAATCTGTTTCCTCAAAGTGAATAACTGATTTTGTAAGATTTAGGAAATGAGGACAGCAGAGAATTAAAGTGCTTCCCATCAAGACATCTGTCAGTGTGTACATAGATGGAATTTCTATGTAATTTATACTTTTGTAAAACAGAAACATCTTAAGACAGAAACAACATCTACATTAGCTCATTGTTTTGCCGTGAGTTACTACAGGATCAAAAACTACCCATTGCACAAAAATGAAGTACATTGTACCATATTAATGAATAAACAGGTTCACTTAACTGACTTTGTAGCTAGGTAAATCAGCACGATGCAAGTTTCTGTATTTAACACTGGTAACAAATATAATGGCCATGGGATAGCAAAATTTACACTCACTCAGTACCTACTTTGTCTCCTCCTTTCTCCCCTGAAGCTTACAGTTTAGCTACTCATGACTCCATATCACAGTCTTTGGAAAGTCATATGAAGGCAATTTAAGAGGTTACTGCCCCTCAGCTACCCGCTCTGCTCTTTTGGAGCCTTGCTGGCAAAACAGGAAAAAATAACTTACCTACTTTTATCTACTAGTTCTGTTATAGGGCATTTCCAGTGCAGGGGCAGGACCTAGAAGTTCTAACTGTTGCAGCTAAACTTTATAAGGCTTCACAGTTGAAGATCCCAATATTTTTAACCTTTCCACCCATTTTGACCCGATGCCTCGCTCTTTCCTATTACCCCAAAGCAAAGTTCCTGAAACTCAAACATTCTGGGCTTGCCTGAAGGCTTGTGAAGAAAGTGAATATCCCATTACTCCTACATGCTGAATTCCAGCTCTTGCTGCCTGCCAGAACAGGATGGAGAGAAATGGGATTTGAATTCAGATTTTTGTTCTTCCTCATTATATTTCTTATTATATTCCTCATGGAATCTGGAAACAGTTAGGATCCAGAGGCACTTTGAGAAAGTACTTACTCCAGGGCTCTTAATTAAGGCACATCTATACTTTTAAAGCTGATTTTAACTATACTAGACAACAAGTTCTTGCTCTAGGAGTGAGAATTCTGAACAAAAACACAAAGGTGAAAGTCACTAGGCCAATGCCAAAGGGGTCAAATCTTCCATCAGTACATAGCTGACAATCTGAATCCTGAGCAGGCAAAAACCAGCATAGCTCCACTGAAGCTGAAGGAATTGGGCCAATTTACATCAGCCAAGAAAGACAATCTGCAGACCCCAAATCTCACCTCGATCTTGATTGTTCTTCCATTTTATTTGCCCGATTAAATAGAATTTCCTTAGTTAAATGTTTCCTTTCAAAAAGATTTGTAGTTTCCTACCATAGAAACAGTGATGCAGGACTTGCAAAACACTACTGATTAGTAAGCAAAAGCTCTTGCTTTACCACTTAAGGCTCATTGTATAGCCATAGTGTATATGCTTACTTATTTATTTTTAATACAAACACACATTCATAATCCTCTTCAGTTCTCAAGTACAATGAGATTCTGCTGATCTACTAGTTAATACCGGGATATGTCATCTTAGACTGATTGCGTGGTTAAACAGGGCAACAACATTACAGAAATAGTATGGAATCACACCTAGGCTAGTGTTGATGTTTCTTGTAGGAAGGAGAACATGTGAACTGGAGACAAAAAAGAATAATTATAAAGAACATTTTGTTAGTTAAGTCTCAGAATTAAGGCACATGATAGAGTCCTTGGACTTATTTTTACAAAGGGTTTTACAGACTCTGAAACATTATTAAAACCAAGCAGGCAATCTCACCTCTCTGTAATGCTGTGCATTAGATTTGTGTTTTGGTCAAACAAGACTTGGTAGCAGTTGTTAACCACAGGAAGCAACTGTTGACTTTCTTGATCCGCACGAGTTATGTCTTTTTGCTTGTACTTGACTGATCTTCCAATAAATGCAGACTGCTTACCATTCAAGGCTTTAATACTGTATTTTCTGTAGCTCAAACCACTTATTGCAACTAGAATATAGAGATCATAGGTAGAATGGGACTCCACCGAGCTTTGAACCTGTATGTTAACATACACGACAAAGCTCCATTACGGAAAATTAATTAGCAAGGCAACTATCTTCATGTGTTGTAAGCTCTAAATTACAAAAATTAACTACTACTTTAAGAATAAGTTTCTAAACATGCCATTCTCATAATTCTCAACTATAATGTAGATCCATGCCACTTTTAATCGGGAGCTTGGTGAACTTGGATTAAGCTTGGCCTTTCTGTGAAGGAAAGAGGGTCACTAAGAAAATTACAAAGTTAGATCTTATTTTAACGTGAACATGGAATTGTAGATCTTAATTTAAGATTGCATTGCAAAATGTCTGTATGAGCAGAAATAATCACAAATTAAACCAATCAGTCAAATGACAGAAAAGAGACTGAAACGTAAGGGAGGTGACTAGTGCAAGTATAAGAAAACTTGTGGCAAGAAGAGGAAACACCCAGACATGCCCTCACCTTAAGCAAGGCACACAGAGAGGGAGTTAGAAGCATGCGGCACACTTTTGAACAGTAAACAGAACACCAGTGTAACTCAATATCAAAATAACTTAAAATCTTTCAATTACATATATCCTGCCCATTAATGTTATATAATTTAGTACCACTTTTGGTTTGGGGCAAGAAAATGAGACTAGAGAAATACTGTACAGATTACATTGACAAAGAGGTTAGTTATGACTAACCAGAAATTAAAGCGAGTTGTCTGTACCTTCACACTGTGGATTGGCATATGTCCAGTTACTTACACTGCAGACCTCCTAACCTTAATGCTTTCAACAGGGCCTACACCCATTCTCTCCCTTCACTATACCACCCATACATGTGGTACAGAAGGCGGCAGAGCGCTTGCCAAGCCTCAATTCCTCTCAGACACATACTCACATCAGGGTCACGAGCTAAAGATACTTTCTCTCAAAAGGAAGGAGTGTGTGATATGAATGCACTTTTGAACAGTACATACTGCAAGACCCCAAACCACATTCTTGTTACTGGTAAAGAGATTTCATTCAGCCTCAAGTGACTATCCACATGCATATATGGGTAACTTCTAGCAAAAGAGAGTACAGACCAACTCTGGAACAGAGAACTTTGAATTTTTAAAATAAAGAATTACAGCTTGACTTCAGGCCATCCTAAATCCTGAAATAAATGCTTTAAATACATGTCAATCTTCTTGTATCTTACAAGGCTAAAGTAATTCAGATGGCGGGACTTCTGGGAGGTAAGTGGCTGACAGGTAAAGGCAGTATGGTCAGTATGTGCTAACTCAAGACACTGATGGCTTCCAGATAAAGGCAGTATGGTCTTATGCCATCATCACGTATACATATAGGAAGAGGAGACAGCTGTTGTGTATCACTACCTGACTACAATGTGCCTTGATGTCCAGTGATAGTCACAAGCCACAGATAATAGAAACTCTGTCCAGCTGGCAGAACTTGCTGAGCTATCTGGCATCTCGGGGACAGAGGGGAGCATTTGGAATTGTGTCATGCCTCTTCGGGCCTTATGTGCAGGAGGCATTCCTACAGGTTTATCAAGCCATTGATGATGACACACTCTCTACAACAGCAGCTCCTGAGAAAGCCTAGTGCTAGTTTTCACTTGAGGCCACTTTCTTCTCTCCCGGGGAACAGCTGGCCTTGTCTTGGGAGCTTGGCTATGACAGAATGATATATCATATGGCAGCTGACTGTCCCCAGTTTCTTTTGGGCTTGTAAATAAGACCTAGATTTCTTAAATCTCTTCTCCTCCCCCAGGCAATCTGTCAATTGTACAAACAGGACTGTCAATTGTAGGGCAGAGCTTCAACCAAAAAGGCTTTATTGGAAACAGTGTTTTTTATGGAAAGAAAAGCAAGATAAGAAGTGCCAGGTCAAACACAGCAAGCATGCAAAGGACAAACCAAACACACTAGAAGAGTAGGAAGCCCTTTTGGACATTAAGACAAAAAAATTCTAGTTGAGAGAACAGGCAAGTAAAAAAAACCAAACCAAACCAAAAAACCCACCACACTTGAAGGAGGACTAGGAAAATCCCTGTTTGAACTAATATTTGTTTTCACGGTAAGGTTCAAGCCAGACAAAACTCACAAGTGAAAGAAAAGCAACAGAAAGAAACAAAGTTGAAGTACCTGTGCTGGTACAGGAAGTCCCAGTTCATCATACACACTCATTGCTAAGTGGCTGACAGAAACTGTGACAAAGGTAGTGATGTTCCATGCCAGTGGATTATAGACAACAACATATTGGTCAACATCTGTAGCACCTTTGTGCACACAAACAAAGTTATCAGTCACTAAAACTATGTATTTTTAAAATGGGATATTAAAAAGTATTTGAGAGATCTGTCTAGGTACAACCATCTTACAAAAGTTTAACATAAAACCCCACAGTAAAACTTCATGATTGAAAAATTGAAAAAAGGAAAACATTTTCTAGTACTTCATAAAAGCCTCTTCTGCTTTACTCTTCTATTCTTTCCCCAATAAAGAGAGACTGTGTATTCAGAAAATGACACCTGAGTTGAATGTAAATGCATTTAGTGAAAATAAGCAGCAGGAGTGAGAGAGCAGCTGCATGGTACTTAGTTGCTGGTTGGGGTTAAACCATGACAGTGTTATTCAGAAGATCAAATGAGAAGCCTAATCTAAAAACCACCCTGTAAAAAACCGAATCAGTCTGTTGCACAGCCCACAGCACTTCTTACATTTGACAGTTTAAAAAGTTTCCAAAGTAAAAGGGAATGGACAGTCTTTAGATCCTTAAAAATTCCATTATATTTTTTACACAAGCTGGTAGTACACTACAGCAAGAACATTTCTTAACTATGACTGTGCTTCTTGCCGTGTAATCTTACGTTGCACAGTAAGGTTAGTTAATTACCCCGATCAGCACCTCCCCCTTCCCTCCGTTATATAGTTGAGGTCTGAATCTGGGAGCCAGATCTAATATATGCACTGGGGCAGGAGTCTGCCTATCATCAGTTTAAAGGTCCTGGTTTCAGATGCTTGAGATCTGAGAGCTCATAAATTCATCTGAGTTTGCCTCAGGTCTAGCAGGTCTCATAAGGCAAACAGGATTTTCCAGCCATGGTTCACAGAACTTAGTTGGTACATAGTATGTTGATTGTTTTGGAGGAAAACATGATAGCTTTCATAAGTTAGTCTGAAAATTGGAAAAGCTGTGTTAAAAAGTACCTGGTATCCCTGAGTCTTTATTGTAAACAGAAGAATAGACCTCTCCGTTCTTCTTCGCATTGTTCATGTCAAAGATTATGGAAGCCATTAGCTTCTTTACGTTGAATATTCCATACATCAAGTTATTCATGTACATGTCCTTCACTTTGGGAGACTCTGTGCCTGTTATACCATCATGGTGCTGGACCTTGTATTTAAGAGTAGTTTGAAAGGTCACAATGCACAGGATGACAACTTCAGGTTTGCATTTGTATTAACATGGTCCACTAACCTTCAGACATATAACTTAAAATAATAAGGTATTACAGCTATATTCACAGATTCACATTTTGCCTACTCCAAATTGCTATATATAGAATGAAATGGGCAAAGACAAGGTGCACACAGATTTCCCTCTAAACATATTTCTCTCAATATTAAAGTTACATACTTAGAGGAAAAAAAAAAATACAGGCTACCAAAACCAAGAATGCACCAGAAATACCATAACAAGACAGGTTTTTCATTTACTACTAAGATCTGGTCAATAACTTAGCTGACAACATATTTATTACCAGCAAAAGCAATGAGGCCTGTAAATGGTTACTGGTATAAGGCTGATCACTTAGCTGCTGAACTTTGAAGAAACAAATTTGTCCTTCCTTTTCTAATTTGCAGAAGTAGAGATTATCAGTAGTTTTCAGTTAGTTCAGTCTTTGGTTTTTTGTTATTTTATTTTTTAAAACCATTTTGTAAATAACAAAACTAACATTAAGAAAAGGAATTTCATGTGCCAAGTTTGAAATCACATAATCTTTTACCAGCTGAAGAAAACATTTGCCAGTAACCATGTCTTGAATGCATGGCTAAGGGGCTGAAGTGATGTTTCAAGATGTTTTTTTGAAAAATTTCTTCATTTTTGCTTGTGACTTGCTAAAGGGGAAACTTATTTCTAAAAACATAAAAGCAACCTCAAGATACTCCAGTTGAAACGCTTAAGCAAAGCTTTGCCTTTGGGCAATAAACATTTTCATGCAGATTAAAAAATAAATCAATCTTTACCTCTGAAACTGCCCATCTAAGGCTCTGAAGTTGCTTTAAGGCTCCACATTTGCAAATAGAACTTGCTGGGTGTTTCCGGACATACTGTGTGAAAAAGGACTCTCCAGCATAAAGCAGTGAACTTGCTCGTCTTGCGATTCCTTTTAATGTGCTTCGAGAAGTATAAAACCCAGTCCATGCTTGAAATGGCTCTGTTAAGAGTTGAACAGATCCAATACGTGTCAAAATACCATTTCAGTTATCACTTGTTTGTAACTTATTAGACTACTACTGTACAGCTTCTTATATGAAACCTGCTGTTGGTTTACACACCGGCCATCAAACGTAATAGTTATAAGCCCTACAAAGAAACACAGCCACAAACATGCACTTTGGAAAACTACAATCTTTCATACAGGCCTAGTAACATGAGTGTTGAACAAAGCTGTTTATTGACTAAGTTAACCTATGTTTGCAGAAATTTCTTCTTGGTGGATCTGCACACAACAACTTTCGAAGTTTCACTGAAGCATATTGTATTACTCACTAATAAAGAAAGTGGATTATAATCCTTGTTTACTGCTTGATACAAGCTCTCTATATTCCCCCCTTTTAGTCAAAGGGATTTATCTTAAATTTCATTTCCTCAAAATGGAGTAGAAACAGTGATGTGATAACGTGACTCCAAACTACATCAAAAGATGCCCTCAAGTGGTCAATGAGAAGTATTTCAACAGTTACTTTGTGCTAATATGTTCCAGTACTCCATAGAGTAAACTAGGAAAACAAGTATTTGTTTTTAAAACCTCCAAATATCTACTTAGTGGTTGGGTTTTTTTGGTTTTGTTTTGGGGGGAATTTTTTTTAAATATACCACTGATAGTTTTTTCAGAAAGAAGTTGCAGATAGTGCTTTATAAAGTGCATATATATGCAACCATAACATTCTCCTATCAGCTTAGGATCAAAGGCAACAATTAGAAAATGGGATCTTTTGCTCAGAAACTTCAGGAGAAATTCTTTTGGCCTGAAAAATGTTAGAAGTTCAAACAGAATTAAATTCATTTCAGTTTTCAAGCCTACAAGCAGAAGAGTCACATATGCATACTAGCACAGTATAATGAACATAGAGTAGAAAAAGGAAATACTTATCTGGGTCTTAAAACTTGAGTTTCCAAGGCAGAAGTGACACTGAGCCCAATAAGTGACTCATAATAAAACGGCATAGAAAGAATGAGAGAGGATTAATCATCAAGAAGCAAGATAGTATGTGGGAGAAAGTGCACTCAAATCTACACTGCAATTGCAAGGCACAGTCAGCCACTTGGGGAAGAAATTGCATCTATGTGTGGGCACCCACCTGGAACATTGAAGGTGCTGCTATTATGCAAGTGAATGGCAATCGACTACTGCCTGTAAATTATGCCAAAAGATACAGGTAAGAGCTCAGATGTAAAAGGATATTAGCATTTAAAACTGGCAGTGCACTTCTCAGCAAGTTGTTAGATATGACATGATCCCTAGAGGGAGGTGAG
Source organism: Aquila chrysaetos chrysaetos (assembly GCF_900496995.4). NCBI lineage: Eukaryota > Metazoa > Chordata > Aves > Accipitriformes > Accipitridae > Aquila > Aquila chrysaetos. The sequence goes on from NC_044004.1 coordinate 13,091,578, forward strand.
TAAGTAAGGAATTAGTCTATGCAGTGATTCAGAGGAAGCGATAGTTATTTTTATTAATTTAAAAGTTAACAGACATATTACAGAATATTGGATGTATAAGCTAAATTTGGGTTGTAATAGTCCGAGATATACATCCACAGTGCCAAAAAATGTGATGAAGTAGTGGTAGCTACAGTTACATGGAAAGGTATTTTAAGGATATCAATGATATTTTAATTATAATCCAGGAAATGAAAAAAATTAATGAGTCTAGAAACTGAGAAGTTAGCCGTACCTTCTCTCTGCATACTTCCATATGAGGCCTAAAAGGGTAAATTTACTGGGGAAAGGATTAAAGGAATGTTGGGTAAGGCATGCCTTCTTTCATATCTTCCCAGTACTTTTCAGCTCTGCTTGAAGAGCTAAGGTAGTGCAGCAAGTAAGAAGCAAGCAAGCAACAAGCAGCTGCAATGAATTTGTGTCACATCATACTATGAAATTTCAGAAATACAGGCACTATTTTTACTTTTTGAGACTTCAGTTATAACACAATTCCCCCCCCCGCCCCTCGAATTTAAAACTGTTTTCTTTAATGACAAATGTGGACACATATTTAGCTAACGGTCACAAGAGCATTCCAGATGCCTTTAGAAGGCCTTGAACAGAATAAACAAGACGACAAACAAAGAAAGATACCAATTAGAAGAACACAGGTGTGCATTCCACGATAAAGGGAACTTGGCACAAAGAACCTCAATTTGGCAGTTTATCTTGACCAATTAGACTGAGACAAGTCTCGCATGTTTTAGTTAGTATAACCAATTATATCTTATGTTTATGCGCATGTACAGTGTTGATATAACCAATCATTAAGCGTAACTAGGCGCGTGGACAGCGCGTGAATAATGTGTGTAACCAATAGTAAAATAGCTAAATGCATGTACGGATGTAACCAATGTTTAAAATGATGTCTGATGCTCTAGTAAAGGGTCTTCAACTATGATCATATTGATCTGTCGTTGAGTCCATGATTATGCTCCCGCAGACAAAGACAAGACTTTCCCCTAGAGCTACAAGAGACTTTAGGGGCTTGTCACGGTCCACTCGGTGGACTCGTGATGGTTCGTTTGCTACGATCTCGAAAGTGCAAAATTAAGGTGACCAACACCAAAGGGGATAGCAGTAATCACACAGTATAACTTTATTGTATTGCCTGTGAAGAGGCACGCGATAGTTAGAGATGGGTGAGAGAAAGGAGAAAAGTAAAGTTAAGTTTAGAGAGAGGAGAAAAAAGAGGTTATAGCTACCACCGCTGATCTCAAGACGTCCTAACGGTCCCGGGTCCAGCTAATGCTGCGTCGTCGATCGTCGTGGTCCTTGGTGGGGAAGCTTCAAATTCCCATTGTTCAGAAGTCATCTTTTATGCTTAGTAACACACCTTGCTCCACCTCTGCCTCAGGAGTCTCCGCCCTTCTCAGAATACAATTATCATATCTCCGCCCTTCTCGAGCGAGGCTATCACGCAGGCGCAGGGTCAGTGTCCGAGGCGTGGTAAGTCTTGGAGGCGGGTAGCCTTCGACCAGGAGGTGTGTTTTGGTATTATAATGAAGCAAAGTTCGTCTAGAGTTCATGATTTCTTCATCGATGTTATGGCAACAGGTGCAATCCATCCTTTTTGACAGTAGCTATGCGGTTATCTCTAGCGGTTCTAGCCAGGTACCTTCCAGGAGCCTTGTACCGCACATTCTGTTCTTGGGATTGGCCGCTGCGCTCCAAACAGGCCGTTGTCAGGTAACGTACTGTTCATGTTCCTGATGACAATGTTGAGACAATGCTGATTTTCTGACCGACTCTTACACCACCCTGTGGCTCAACATGGTCGTCAGGACGTCAGGACCGCTTGGTGGTAGCATGATAAAGAAGAGGAAGAAGAAAAGGAAAAGAAAAAAGACAGAGAGAGAGAGAGAAAAGGAGAGAAGATAGAAAGGCATCTACAATTTATATCAATTACAATCAAAATTGTTTATATATATAATAAAAAAAAAAAAGAAAATCAATGAGGTTTCAAAACATCAATTGATTTGGGAATATCCACATTGGATGGAACATCAAGCATATTATATGTGTTCAGTACAGACATCAAATGCGTTAACCGATTCATCATTCTCCAGGCTATGACATACAATACTGCAGACAAAGCTAAACTGATCAAAACCAATGTCAAGAGAACCACGATGGGGTGACACAACTTGTTCAGGATGCCTGTAGCAGTAGGCGACCATCCGAAAAGTGTGTCCCACCATCTATGTTCTGCATCCTTTTGCACTCTTTCTAAAACTCGGTGTATTTCTTTCACATTGTGATGAACAGTTATTAAGGTTTTCTGTCCGTTTTCCCTAATTTTTTCCAAAATCTCAACCAAATCCTTGTGTTGTAATAACTGTTTTACCAAAGTGAGATTCATTCCAATGGGTATAGGCAACAATTCATGAATCAACATATAGTTAGATTGCAAAAGTTGGTGAGATGTGACCGGGGTCGAATAGGAAAAGTCACATCCAACAATCTTAGTAAAATTACAAACACAAAAATTTGAATGGTTTTTAGTCTCCACAACTATCTTATCTACAGATAGAAAATCACAAACAGTCCTCAAACATACACAGCCTTTGCCGATATATATGAGTACTGTTTCAGGGTTTTCATTAGGATGAATCTCAAAGTGGCAAATATTTTGTTCAGTATCTAAACAAATATCTTGTGCCTCAATTGCATTGCCTTCACAAACAAATCCTTGTTGTTCTCGTACAATACAAGATTCCAAATTAACAGTTTGCCATTTTTCATTCACCTTTCGGGCCCATACTCTATGCTCAAAAGGATAGAGTATAGTTCCGTTGTGGTTCAACCCTAATACAATAACGGGATAAATTGGGTATATGGTAGCATTATATATAGTAAGCACAAAAGTTGTAGCTATGTTTGTAACGGGATCATAAGTAAAGTTTACCAGGTTCCACCAGGATTGGAGTTCCTTCTCAAAATCAGTGGCACTGTCCCAAATTATTTTCCGAATTTCAGTGGGGAGAGTGCCTTCTTCCCCTTCTCTTATAATTGAGGCGGCTACCGACTGCATCCATATTTGAGCCTGGATACAACTGAGAGCCAAAGAGACGTTATTTTGGATCACCCCAAGTGCATCAGTAATCAATTCGTGGTCCCTTACATTTACCTTTTCCCATTTTGGTAATATATTTGACAACAGCCACTGGTTAGTCCCCAAAGCCAATAAAGAAGACCGCAAAGGCTGTTGTAATTTAGCCAAATCACTAATTGAGGTAGCCAACTTGTTCATTATTACTTCCGAATCGATGCTATTTAAAACTCCCAATCCTGTACCCAAAACACCGGTTAGGTCTCTCTGTGTTCTTCTCATGGGAAGAGTTCGTTTTTGCAGCCAGGTTGTCCATCCCTCGTAAGAAGTCTTTAGGAAAGGTGAGCAAGCTGGCTGAATGTCTGAAACATTGTTCTGCATAGACAATTCAACTCGTTTGAGAGACCACGCCGGGTTAAACAACATTTGTTGTAGGCCCGTATTTCTGATCACATACGGTCCAATTTCAAAGATTTTTGGGCTGAACACAACAATTGGTTGGGTAGTAGGTATTACAACATCTATTTTAAATCCTCCCCAGTATTTAGTGTTATTTTTACCACACATAACTTTATAAGAGTATTGTACAGCTGTCAAGTTTAACCAACAGTCTAGGTTTTGATTTTTACACAACAAAATAGGGCCATGAGGTCCAATTCCATAACTGTTTGTGGATTCAATGTGAGATTCAGTGATCAGTCTGCATCTTATTGTGATGTTATTTCCTTGTACCACTGTAAAAGAGGGTATAACTTCATCTTTGTCAGTTAGCGTAAAGAGGGTATCTATGCCATCATGTGTAACTACTGCAACAAGCATCCTAGTTACAACATTCATTTTGAATTTAAATGTTAGGCCTGATAGTTCTCCGGTTGGTGGATTAGATCGCCAATTGCACACCACATAAACTGGCTTGGTCAAAGTGAAATTATACCAACAATCTCCTTGTTCCTTAGGACAGGATTTGGTGATTTCAACATTATTGGTACTTGGGTCTAGGGGGTAGTTACCGACATTCTTTTGACGGCAACATGTAATGAGAGAATCCTGTTTGTTACATCCCCATTCTATCGTAGGACAGAGTTTCACAGTGATGTTGGAACTAGGGTCCAATAGATTTCCAGAGATGGTAATTGAAGAGGCTTTCTCATAAAGAGATCCTTCCACCTTTCTACATCCCACTTGGATTTTTTCTCCAATCATTCCAGTCAGGACACGGACCCAGTCTTTTTTGTCCCATTCCCCCCACTCAAGTGGGTGGTATACTTCAGAATCATGCATTACTACAGTGGCTAAGTTTGGGAGACAGTCTTTGGGATACTGTCCCATACTCCAAGTATACTGGACAATAGCTTGGGACCATGGCCATTCTGTATTCTTTTGGCTACAGATTAGTGGTAAAATACAAAAGAGTACTATCAATCTAGTTAAGTGATTCATAATTCATGCTGTTCTTGGCGTCCCTCGGAGTTCTTCTGCAAAACAAAAAGAAACAAAACTTGCCTCTCTGAGGCAAAAGAGATTAATACTATACAGAAAATTAAAATGATGGAATTATCCAGCGAGTATTTATCCGATGCTCCTTCCCTAGGGCATCGGATGCTACCCATGAGTATACATTCAGTGGGGTTTTTAATACCAGTGGCACACTTCCTACAGTGGGAAGTTCTACTAGGACAGGTTGTCCAGGGAAATGTGCTGGATTCTTAGAATCATCTGGTCCCTTTAATGAGGGAACTAGAGAGGGAGCCTTCGGGCAAAAGGCAGTAATTTTGGGGCATCCATTTACCCCCCATCTGTCATTTACACCTTTGACAGCTTCCCATAGGCGGGTATCCCAATTTCCCTCTTGTGGTTTCAAAAGTCGTTTTAAGAGACCATTTGTTCTTTCTACAATCCCATTGGCCTGTGGATAGTATGGAGTGTGGAAGACCCATTTAATCCCTTCGCTTCGTGCCCAATCCTGTACGATTTTGGCGGTGAAGTGGGAGCCATTGTCAGATTGTATTTCTTGTGGTTTTGGAAAAATTCCAAACCATTCACGCAGTGCTTTCACAGTTTTTTCTCCCGTAGCTTTGTTCAAAGCTTCGGCTTGGACTAGCCCTGATGTTATCTCCACTCCTACCAGCACAAAGCGTTTTCCTCCTGATTTCTTAAAGGGGCCTATATAATCTACCTGCCAAGCATCCCACAAGCCTTTACCGTCTCTTAAATGCAGAGGGTCATCCTCTAAGGGGTGTCTTTCGAGCCGTGTACGGCACTGTTCACAGGCTGATATGCAGGTTTTACATATTTCCCTAGTGACAGGCCAGCCCCGGGCAAGGGCTTCACGATACAAATCTTTAGCTCCTGTATGTTTACGTTTTATATGTAACCATTCTAGCAAACGACCCCAATCTTCTGTGATCTGGTCCTTTTGTACAGGAGCTAGTCTTGCTAATTCATCAGCTTTGTTGTTCCATTCTCCTGCCGAGCCCCCATCTACTTGATGAGAAGCTACCCATCCCACAGCAAAGTTCCCTTGTCTTGCAATGCTCAGGATTTCTTGCCACTTGTCCTTCTGCCACACTGAAATTCTGTTAACCTCCCATTCATTTTGCTCCCAGAAAGGGAGCCATTCAGTACATCCTTTAAACACTGCATAGGAATCAGTATATATATGGACAGGGGAAGCTGTTTGTGCTTCATGCTTGAAAACGCTCCATACTGCAATTAATTCTCCTACCTGGGCACTCCCTTCTCCCTCTGTTATTATCTGTTCTTTAGTAGTAGTGTGGAGGGCTACTGCCCGGTATTTCCACACTTTTCCTTCTCGCTTTGCTGAAGCGTCGGTAAACCAAGCATTCACTGACTGATCGTGGGAGAAAGGAGGGGCTACCTGAATAACTGAGATAGGTTTGTCTTGGCTGCCGTCCCGGCTTTCTGTTTCTTGGATAGCTAAGTTTTTTAAAGCTCCTTCAGTCACTGAGAAAAGGTTACAATAGTGTTCAATCTGGGCATACCACTTTCGTACCGAGGCTCTCTGGGCCACCCCGTCAGGAGGGGGGGTCCCGTTAGTGACTGCTTTTATAACTTTGAACGGGCCTCTTAGCACGATTGGTTGCTGACGTGTAATTTTTCTCCACTTCTATGAGAGCCATGCTAACCACAAACAAACCTTTCTCCCATGCAGTATATCTCTTCTCAGCATCCTTAAAGCCACGGGAGTAAAATCCTACAGGGCGGGTTGGACCCTCAGGACCACGTTGCCAAATGTGTACTGACAATCCTGTTGTGGCAAACCCCCATTCTACCTGAAAAGGGTCTGTAGGGTGGATAGGGCCAAGAGCCTGATGAGCTGTTGCTTCAAAAATTAACAATTGCATTGCTTCTTCCTGAGAAGCAGTCCATTCCCATTTGGCCCGTTTTCTCAGCAAATCATAAAGAGGTCTGGCAATGATAGAAAAGTCTGGGATATGTTTTCTCCAGAATACCAATAACCCTAAAGCATGCTGCAAATCCTTTTTTGATTCAGGCATTTTAATCTGATCTAGAGAAGTGAGGGTGTCTGGTGGGATACATGTCATTCCCCCTTTCCACCAAATTCCCAAAAACTTTACTTCTTGTGAGGGTTTTTGGATCTTTTCTGGGGGAATTTGCAAACCCAAGTTCTCCAAATGAGAAATTATGTTCTGTTGGGTTGCCCCCACCTCCTTTTCTTCATCTCCACCCACGAGAATATCATCAATATACTGATAGACAGCTATGCCGTCGGCTTTTGGTATTTTCTCCAGTTCTTGGGCCAAAGCGTGGTGAGCTAGTGTAGGGGAATGTTTGTATCCCTGAGGCAGCCGAGTAAAGGTAAATTGTTGTCCCTCCCAAGTAAAAGCAAAACGATCTCTGTCTTCTGGTCGCAAAGGTATCATGAAAAACATATCTTTAACATCTATGGTTGCCATGATCGGATGAGCTTTCTCCTGAACTGTTATTACCAGTTCAGCCATATTAGGGACTGCGGCAGTCAGAGGCCCTGTGTTAGCATTCAGCCTTCGAAAATCTACTGTGAGCCTCCACTTCCCATTAGGTTTTTTCACCGGCCATACCGGCGAGTTGAAAGGAGAATGGGTATTTATCACCACTCCTTGTTCCCGCATCTCCTGCATGACTGGTTTGATACCTTCCTTTGCTCCCAGGGGGAGGGGATATTGTTTAACACTAGTTACTTTGCTAAATGGCAGAGGGGGTGCAGTTTGAAGTAGCCTGATGTTCAGCTGCGGTGTCCCAAAAGTCCACAACAATCCTTCTGAATCCTCCCACCCCCTTCCTTTAAGGGCATCTATACCTAACAGGTTAGTCGGAATGTTCCCAACCACCATGTCAATAGTGATTGTGCCTTCCTCTCCCGGCAGCATCAGCTTTACCGGAACAATGTTCATAACTTCTGTTGACCCTAGAGCATTCAAGACACAAATATTTCGCTTAGAGGTAATCACCCCACACCTCTGTGCATCTTCCTCAGTCAGGGCAGAGATCTGTGCACCGGTGTCAATTAAAAAGGTTACGGGTGCACGCTTAGGACCTACAATAGCTGTAATCAATAAATCTCCTCTGTTAGTTTTAGTGAGCTGTCGGATATAAATCCATCCTCCGTTCCCCCGCCCACTGCTAAGGAACGGAGGTTCTAGTTTCCCTGCTGACTTTCCCCATCGCCCGTGCTCTCCGCGGGGGGGGGGGGCTGTGGGCATGACAGGAGAGATTTCTCTATTTGACCTTAAGTGCTGTGGGTGTTGTTTTGGACCATACCACTTTGATATCAGTTTACTCAGTTTATTAAGGGGTAAACCATCCATTACATCTCTGGGAACTCCCTTTTTAATTCCCAAAGCCCACCATTGCTGTCGAGTCAGGGGCTGTCTTCCTCCTCCCCCAGTTTTAGAGTAGGAGTAGTCAGCAGCACTGGCGGAGTCAGTGAGAGCGGTTACAGTTTTACTAACAGATAGGGGTAGATCTTTAGCTCCTACTTGACGGATTCCTTTAGGTCTCTCCTCCAAAGTTCTCACAGGACCGTATTTTCTGCTATAATCTACCAATTCCTGTGCTACATCTCCCCACGTCCACATCCTTTTATGTTTTGAGTGGGAAGAAGCCAAGCTATGATTAAAGGGTGAATCCGTCCCAACATTACTTTCATCTCTTTTGCCTTTAATAAAGCTCTCCAACTTTTCTACAGGGTCTAAAGACGCTATGGTCCTTTGGAGAACAATCCCGGTAGATTTGAGCGATTCTGGGAGTCCCCTTATTAAAGGAGTCATGATTTCAGGATTCACCGGCAACATCATTGGGGATTCACATCCGGGAACTAACTTCCTTTCATGTATCATTTGCAGGCAAGCTGTTTTGTGCACACTTTCTAGCAATTGATCAACTGTGCCTGTGATTGCTAGGGGATCCCCCCTGTCTAAGGGGTTCAGCCCTCCGGCCCAATAGGCAGCCCGCTGGGTTAGGGACCATGGGGCACGTCTATCCCCTGTTGTTAAAAAGACGCCGTGGCCCCAGTAACCACTAGCTTCCCTTTCACTTAACTGAATTTGGTCCCCTCCAGTTAAAGATACACGCCACACATACTCTGTTTCGGATTCTTTGGGAAGGCGCCCATATTCTCTTTTCATTTTGGCCAATTCAGTGGGAGTGTATGGTATCTCTTTAGTTGTAATATGTGGGTCATTATCCTCATCATTTATATAAGTATATTCTGCTTTAATCAAAGGCCTCACTTGGGGGTTTTCCCTGAAGTGTTTCCTTGCTTCCTCTAGTTCCTTTTGGGGGTATACCTGACTTATTTGCCGAATACCTATCTTTTCCATTTTCATTTCTATCTCATTCAATGATTCAACAGACTTTGAAAGTTCTTCTTTCAAGGCATCTTTTAGACAGTGATTTTCTTCCTCCTTTTCCTCTGCTTGCTGTTTGTACAAGCAAATTACTCTTTCTTTCTCTGCTAACTGCTCTTCCAGGTTGGAGGTTGTTTTCTGCAAAAGTTGTACCAAATTTTCAAGGGATTCTATGATTTGTTTTTCCTGGCTACGCCGCTTATAGCGGTCTTCAATTGCTGCGACCAGGCTGGCTCCAAGAACTGCACAGATTATCGCTTTGCCTTTGCCTGACCGTGATCTAGCCTCATTCTGTATAGAAATCACTCGGTCTGTTACACTCTGTAAATTTGCCCAATTGTCTCGAGCCCACTCTTCCCCAGGCGGGGAGGGTCGAGCTCCATACTTTGCCAAGAGTGCATAAAACGAGCCAAGATTTTTTACTGATGGAGAGTTTTGATAACCATTCTTTTCAGTCATTTTTGTTGCAAAGGGCCAAACTCACTTCGGGGAGGTCAAACTTAGTTACACCACACACGCAACAACTGCTGCGTCGCCCTCCTCTTCCCCGAGTGGCTGAAGGGACCAAAACTCACTTCGGGGAGTCAAAACTTAGTTGCTCACAGGTGCAGACTTTCTCTGCTTGTCCCTTCAACTTCCCCGAATAGTCAACCTCATCTAATGAGGACAGTTCCCCCTTTTGCACTAGGAGATCCTTCACTTGATCCTGATAGACAGAGCCCTCAATTCGAGTTTGGGGTGAAATACACTGAGGTGTGTGTGGTGTGTGGGAATCCCGAATCGCCCCCCCTTGCTTTCCGGACACCTCTCACCCTTTCAGGTGTAGGGCCAGGTGCGGCTGGAACGAAACGTTCTTCCCCTGTTACAAACCACACAAAACCTGCACCCCACTGTCTCTCAGGATCCTGTCCATGATGCCAGTTTAATGTCACGGTCCACTCGGTGGACTCGTGATGGTTCGTTTGCTACGATCTCAAAAGTGCAAAATTAAGGTGACCAACACCAAAGGGGATAGCAGTAATCACACAGTATAACTTTATTGTATTGCCTGTGAAGAGGCACGCGATAGTTAGAGATGGGTGAAAGAAAGGAGAAAAGTAAAGTTAAGTTTAGAGAGAGGAGAAAAAAGAGGTTATAGCTACCACCGCTGATCTCAAGACGTCCTAACGGTCCCGGGTCCAGCTAATGCTGCGTCGTCGATCGTCGTGGTCCTTGGTGGGGAAGCTTCAAATTCCCATTGTTCAGAAGTCATCTTTTATGCTTAGTAACACACCTTGCTCCACCTCTGCCTCAGGAGTCTCCGCCCTTCTCAGAATACAATTATCATATCTCCGCCCTTCTCGAGCGAGGCTATCACGCAGGCGCAGGGTCAGTGTCCGAGGCGTGGTAAGTCTTGGAGGCGGGTAGCCTTCGACCAGGAGGTGTGTTTTGGTATTATAATGAAGCAAAGTTCGTCTAGAGTTCATGATTTCTTCATCGATGTTATGGCAACAGGTGCAATCCATCCTTTTTGACAGTAGCTATGCGGTTATCTCTAGCGGTTCTAGCCAGGTACCTTCCAGGAGCCTTGTACCGCACATTCTGTTCTTGGGATTGGCCGCTGCGCTCCAAACAGGCCGTTGTCAGGTAACGTACTGTTCATGTTCCTGATGACAATGTTGAGACAATGCTGATTTTCTGACCGACTCTTACAGGGCTCATTGACATTAATGTTTTGTTTGGACCAGGAACATGCTTTTGAAATGAATCTACCAGTCATCCTTACCTAGTATGCTTTCTTTTATCTATCTACCTACCTACCTACCTATCTCAAAGATTCATTTTGGAGCTCACACACTGGATTCCTGATAGTATGTAACAAGCATTAATGGGCATTCAGTCCATATGACCAGATTATACCCAATGTACCTGGAATTACGTAGAGTATGGACATCAAATCCTCAGTACCAACTGTTTCACTTTGAGCACTCCTATTCCACTGTACTAATAAAGAAGCACCCTAAGAGCTTGCCTTGGTCCCTTGGTTACCTGCCTCGCTTCTCCTTCAGACATTCATAGATTACCCCATGTTGCATTTTCCATCTCTGCTCTTATCTATGCATAATCCAGTTCTTTTTAACAGTAACAATGGGACATGGCTCTATTTGGCCATGCATCCATCTGTTTCTAGTTATCTTTCAGTTTATCAGGTTTTTTTTCAGTTCCCTGGATCCTGGAGCACTGTGTCCTTACTACAGCTCATTTTTGGGGAAGAGGAGGAGAGGTGTAACATGCACATCTAATACTGCAGAATACCTAGGAGACTACAGATTATTTGTGCATGCTAACCTGTGGGAGGCAGAGAAAAGAATGAATTCCAAGTTAAATGTCCAAACATGAAAGAAATTGTCAAAATCTATATCAGAAACAGAATGAGTCCTAGGATGTCAGCTTTAGAGAGTTCAGACAGGACCCCTCCAATGTCACATGAGACACTCGTGTTAGCTGAGTTGGTACACCTCTGCGAGGCACCTTTGCTATCACTGCTGTCTGCTAACCCGTTCACAGTGTGTTACATACTTTGCAGTCTTTTTTTCCTTCATCCATCCACTAAAACATCTTACTGAATTTCAGCCAGGTGGCCTAGGCCTACAGGTTTATCTCATTGCTCACTGTTTTCACTGTAACAGAACCTGATCAGTGCAGTATCTATACATTTCTTCAGGCTATTAAAAAAATGTGGATGACAGTACATACATGAATATACCTTGTGCTTAGCCTTCCTTTGCACTCTAGTATTATTCAAAGACAGCAAAACAAAAACCTCAAGTTAGATTTCTTGCCAAGTTTGCCTATTTCTATACTCTTTGCTTCAGGGTCTCTTCCTCCACCCATTGCTTCCAATGGTTCTGAAGAACCATTGCCAACCACTGCCCTACCATCTTTCCTATACGACTAAGTTGTGATCAGCTTGTCTATTTGATGACACCTGGTAGTGTAAATAAATGTTATAAGGAGATGGTGTTTTTCCACTTACTTTATTTCCAATTTTCTCAATTTCCCTTTATTAAAATTTTAAATACGTACATTTGAGGCAGACATTATGCAGTTGTGAACTTAATTACCTGTTGAATATGGAAGAAAGTCTTGAGAGTCCCGAATTTCCCATGTAAGATTTCTGCTATAAATTGCTTGGAAGTAATCACTAACAGTAGCATACTGGACAGTCACTCCAAACTCATCAGAATGCTTGTTAATGTAATCCAACAACAGGTCCATGTTGGAGTACTGAACAGATGCATTAAAGAACTGTTTGTCACAGCCCTGAAATTCCAGAAACAGAACAGTGAAATGACTTTGGGTCACATAATTTAGAAGGCTCTTTTTTAACACTAGTCTATGTCAAAGTGGTATTTCTTTTGATCTTGACTCCCCATATTAAAGTTATTTGTTATAAAATGTCAAGAATGGGTAAGGTTACTCACACAGATCAGCTGATAACCAACCAGCATTACAGATAGGGAGAAGGGTGTTGACACACACCATACTGTGCAAGAGCATGAAATTTCATGGTAGCAATTGGAAAATGCATGCACGCATGCCTGGAAAGATGACCTTTGTTTCTTTTCACACTGCATTTCTCCCACTCCGCAGAAAATAAGGAAGCTCTTTCTAGCACTGTAGAACAAGGATATGCAGGAGAACCTGCTGTAGTCATCACATCCACTCACTGTCCGAACAAAACTTTGCACAGGAACGCTTTACATTACTGTACAGTTAGTTCAACCACACAGGCCAAAAAACATCTCAAGGATCAGTTCTGGCCCTTAAGACAATTCCATGCCCCCTCCTACATCTGCTGCTATGGCCTCTAGGGAAGCAGGTTTGAACTTTTACACTGCCCACAGTCCAGTGCCTCCTCCTGCACAACTATGTCCTTCAGTTCATGAATGAACACTGGTTTGTCCACATAAGTCATCACAAAAGTGCCAATAGTCTAGATGTGAGGTCTGACCTTAAATGGGAAAGCGTGTATTTCCCGATTTTTTAACTGAAGGGAAAAAAAAACCCCCGTATCCAATTACTCCAAACTATTTGTACTCATGAAAAAATAGCAAGCTTAGCTATAGAGGTATCTGTATATCTGTTTCTCTCTACCTCTTTACATAGAACTATGAATGAGTAACAAACTTTTATTACTTTGTTTAAAGCTTATTATCACAAGCACACAAATCAGGAAGTCAGAGACTGAAATTTTCTTACATTACTGGAAAACTGCAGGTTTGGATCTAGACATTTGGAATTTATGTGTACTATTCAAAACTCCCTCCTCCCCATTCCAGCATAACTTTTACTATAGGACTACTACAGAGTATTATATCCCACTTCTCCTCTCAACCTCTAAAAAAGAAAAAAAAAAAAAAAATCAATACAAGCAACAGTGTCACAAGCACAGGAGAAAAACAAATCAGTGACTTAAAGCTGCATCAACCAGAAAATGTTTGCTCTTTGCAAGAACAGATATTGTGGTGAAATAGCCACCTCAGAAACACACATCATCCTTTAATATTGTAATTATGAGACCTAAAGCATCCATCAAAATTAAAATACAGACTGTACATTCAGTTTAGGCAAAGTTATTCTTTTCTAAGGACTTAAAAATAGCGAGAGCATTATCAGTGCTACGTGTACATGTAGAATGTAATCAACACAGCATATTGCTGAAAAAAGTGGATGACCAAGCTGGCATATGCTTATGTTTCTAACTAAAATACAAAGACTGTATAAAAAAATGATTACACATCAGTTAGAAAAAGACCTTGTCTACCTAATGTGTAACACGTTTCCTTGTAATGCTATCATTTTTGTTAATATAGAGTTATGGTGTGCTAAGCAGTTATGTAAAAAGATCATTTAAATAGACAAAACAAGGAGAGAAAAAAGGAAGCAAAATTGCAATATATAGTTTCACAAGAGGTTATCTTTACAATTTTGTCACATTTCTTTCTATATTAAGTAGGGTGGAAGACTTGGTAGACAGCTGCCAGACTGTACAAGGAAGTTCTAGTTTTTAAAAATCATTACCATTCAGACATTTGGACCCCACTTATGAGAAAAACACTTTACTGACATGTGGTTAGTATCTGCATTTTTGCAGTACATACTGTAGCAAAGTACCATCTACCTACTGTCCATACTGTACTTGCCACTTCTAAAGCAAATGCTGATCATGCACTTACCCATGGCCATAAAACATCACTTGTTCGGAACCAGGCTGCTCTCTCCTTAATGTTTGCCACCATGGTTTTTGCATACAGATGGATGTTAGTATCTGTAACAGGGAGACTCATGTTTGGATAAACACCATCTTTTGGCGGATCTGGGAAAGCTGCAATTCCATTCCAATAAAATCCTGATCTAAGTAGAAGGAGAACGCAATAGGCTAAACAGGATTTATTCAACTGGGAAAAACACATCAAAACGTGCTGGGATAAAATGCAGACACAGGGAATAAGAAGCAAAAAAAAATCAGTTTATATTCATTGCTAGTATTTAGGTTTCAGTGTTTATTTGGGGGTGGAGGCAGGGGGAAGGTTGTCCAGTTTTCTTTTTGCACTGTGCAACTTTCCAAGTCCCTGCTGCTTGCTCACACAGAATAAAGAAATCATAGGACAAAACAACAAGCTCTGTAACAATAAGGATGTTCCCCCAAGTATACTTTGTTTACAAAGGGTATTTTACTGGATAAGCCAGCAAGCAAAATAAAGTTTTCAAAAGTTCTCAGATTTTTTTCACAAAGTGAATGGAAAATTTTAGTTGCTTTAGTTTATACACAATCTCAGCCAAATATAATGTTGAAAATGTCACATAGAAAATCAATTAGCAATAGCCAGGTCCATACTGAGTTTCCTGGAGTTTTTAAATCTTAACTTTCCAGACAGAGAAACAAAACCCCAGTCCTGCTTTGGACATTTTCTGTTTATAGCAATTGATTTTTTTCACATTTTTATTCTGTATTTTTTTGATAAGGACTGACATGATATATATATGTAGATGAAAGCAGTACCTGTGTTCCAAGCCTCCTGGTGCTAGAAAACATTATTTTTAAAGTCTTATCAATATTTTGAAGTATTTTTAATGCCTGTCAGTAGTAAGTGTCACTTTTGAGCATTCAATTGTTAGGCACTGAGCAAACGTCATGTATTATGGTGGGTAGCTGGGGTTGCTTAATAATCCCGACTCAGATTTACAGAGTCTAGACATCTCCTAGACCTACTGCAGGTCAGAAGAAAGCAGTAGAATACTGTTGAAAGGAAACAGTCAAAGAAAATGCTTAAACTCCAACAACATGAACTCTCAGAAGTGATAAATATTTATGCCTATTTGGGAAATCTTCAGACCTGTTTGAAAAAGGTATTTGCGATGGGGTACAGTAGCTGTACTGATCCATAACATGGGTGAAGATCTCCTGTCTTTCAGATAAGGAAGGAGAGCCCTGCCATACAAACTGAAGCTTCTGGAAAACAAAAAAGGTAAGAAACCATTACCCTTGATGACAAGTGCAGAAATACCATCATTAACAACTTAAGACTTCAGAGTACCCATCTTCCTTTCCACCACTTGTAATATTTTAAGTGCTTTTACTTAAGACCAGCCAATGGCAACCCAAGCAAGGCCACATACTAGTTATAGTATTGCCTCTTTCTATTTGAATTGATGGAGAAGTAGAGGAGGCAGCACACTGCCAGCATACTGCTAAAATCCAGATGTAAGCCTAGCTTTTCACAGGAATTACACCTCACTTGTTTCAGTGGATGTTGAACACCTCTAAGCTAGGAAAGACCCAGATGTAGTCTGGATTGCACTATAGTCAGTGGGAATCAATGTTTAATCAACTGGAACAGAATTTTTACAGTTTTGGAAGCCTCCAGACTGTCAAGTGCCAGGAAAAAAATTAGATGGAAAAAGATTGTCAAAAGCTCATAAAACATTTTAGAAAGGAAGTATCGCAACTCACTGCAAACATAAGGTGGTAGGTCCTAGCTTCACCAAATTCAAGAGAAATTCTGTTCTTTTTCAGAGATGCCTGAATTTCACCCAGGATTCATAAAAACTGCCTAATGCCCACCTCATACTAGAGAAAGCCCCTTATTTTCACATAATTTAGTGTGTAAAACTGATAACAGATCAGGATCCAACACTGTGATGTGAAAAGAAAAACATTTACTTTGTATGGGACACTGTGTGAGAGAAAGCAGAACATGAAACAAAAACTGAACTCAGCAAAAAAATGATTAGCTGCCACCCTAACTGACCTAGTATTATCACTTTTACACGCACAAATAAGTGTTCCGAGCATGACAACCATCGTGCCCAAACATACACACTACACTTTAAAACAGTCTCCATAAAACCCAACATATCTAAGATTTTCTCAGGAGAAGCTGAAACCCATTCTAGATGCTTCCAGTTCCAACACTCCTAATTCAATGTCAGCTTACGCCTTGCCTAACTGCCCGTGTTTTGTGTCTTCTCCAGGTTAGACTATACATTATCCTTGGCCAGAACTCATGAAGACATTACGTGACCATATTGCATGATTACGATTCAATGTATTTCACCATGACCACATGCAATCAGCATGTCACTTTTAGAGAAGAAATACGTACATTTTCCTACACAGATCAGAGAGATGCTTATCTTAATGTCATGGTTTAGATTACTGTTAAGTAGAGGCTGGCAATGAGTTCCATTCCTAAGGGTATTTTTACCTTGTTTGTCTGCATGTCAGCCTTCAGATCATAATCAATCCGAGAAATAAGATGAGCATTAAAACCAGCCAGAGAATAAAGAGTTGGTGTTGTAGCTGAAGCTCCAAAAGGATCAATGTGCCAAGAAAACTGAGGCCTGATCCCAAAAGTTTCATACAAAAATCCATGGCCTTCTGCAAAGCAAAATTTGTTTATGTTAGGAACACTTTTACAAGTTCATTTTATAAATTCAATAGGCATATAGTATTGCAGATAAGCACTTAAAGGATAGCTCTTTGTGCTGTTTTCCAAAGCATTTAAAGTTTCAGGAATTTAATGATTCACAGCAGAAAGTTTCACACTGACAATATGTATTTTGCTATGCCAAATATAACTTATTAACATTATAAAAGAAGAATAACAAAAAGGAATTACGATTAGAGGCAGGCCTGGGAAAAAGTACTTAGATACAGATTAGGTTAAGGCTAACAGCCAGGTTGGAGTCTGTAGGAAAACAACAAGCTGGGGTTTAGTTTGTGTTTGCTCAAATCATACCACCCATTCTCAGAAAATTTCAGTCTCATATCAATGACAAAGGGATAGGGAAGCCATCCAGTAATCAAAACTAAGATGAATATGATCCTCAATCATAAAAAAAGAAAAAAGCTAAAGGTTAATAGCAATCTTGATACAAGATGTTATTTACAACCAATGTTATTAATTTTGTATTGAAATGAGTTTCAAAAAAAAGAAACTCCCAAACCAGAAAGACCAGACAATAGAATAAATTCAGACAAACCATTTAAATTAAAGTAAGCCAATCAGCTAAGCAGTAGATTTTATTCAGAGCTCCAGTATATCGCACTAGGATTCTCATAATCAAAAAAAAACCCCAAAGAAATAAAGTTTGCAGATCTTAATTTCATAGTTCTGGAATTGTGCTCAGAACTATTTGAAAATACAATCATATCTTCTCCATTTTGGACTAACTCCATTCCAAATTTTAATATCACGTTTGATTGACTGAGGTTGCAAGGCATTCTCTTTTCACTTCATCTTTCCCATGGTTAATGTCTTCTCTAGTGAAAATATTCACAATGTGTTTATTTTAACTCTTTTGACTGAAGTACATTTTAGGCAGAGTTTGCTAGGCTCTTCCAAAACACAGCTGGCTAGACAGACAGGAGAAGACATGAAATGTAGACCCCAAATGTCACCACTGGCTTTGTCTCCTCAAGATGAACTCCACACACAGTGCGAGGATACGTTTTTTTGTTTGTATGTACTCATACTTAAACTGAGCAGAGTGCTTTCAGGAAAAATAAATGGGGATTTTAAAATATATTAATATTTTTGTTCCTGCTGAATAAATTACCAAACTTGAATTTTCTTTGTAAGAAAAATTATGTTTATACACAGAATGAAATATTAAATTAGAAATAATGTTTTTTTGCAGCTAACTCCAATGAAAGAAAAAGCTGTATTTGCATTTACCAAAACGACTCTTCAGTCAGTATTAGTATTTTCTTTGGAAAAGTCATGGGTTCGGTGTACTAAGCCCATATAACAACTTTTAAACACAGGAATTGGGTGAGGGGAAAAAATAAACCAAAAAAAATGTTCAGCCCCTCTCCTCCTCTTGGCCAGAGTGTGATGTGGTAACTCACTGAGATGCAAAAGCAGCTGCTGTCCCTGTGCTCGTGATAAACACTGACAAGCAAGGAACAAGGCCAGTGGTCCTGCGCAGTCAGATTCAGCAAATGATAAAAATGTTTTCTGACCCTTTACTCTCCCATGTAGAAAGCTGCCCAGAGTGTAGTTCTCAAATGGGCAGGGTTTATATCAGCCATGACAAACAGCTGGTGCTAACACATCCCCTCCCAAACCCAAAAAACATGCTACTCCCTCATGGCATATTACAGGCATCTATAGCACAGTGGTGGCACGATTTATCCTGTTTCTTTTTTCAATAACCGGATGGAGATAAACATAAATACTAAAAGACTCTTTAAACCATCAGATGGAGAGGTGTAACATACAAACGGCTGGAAGCAGAAGCTAGAAGATTAAAATGGGAAATAGTGCAACTCTTGGAAATATGCACCTATTTCTAACAGCGGCTGCTGATCATGACTACAAACGGGGGCTGCTTCATCAAGCAAGCCTTTCAACTAAGTTCAGCGACCTTGGTGACATTCTATGGCCCACGTTCTGCAGAAGACTTTGCCTAAACGATACAACCTTGCCACACTCTGAATTGCTACCAGATATTTTCTTCCAGAGCGTTTCATACCATCAATTTCACCACAACTATCTTCCCGGGAGCTTAAGCTCTCAAACACACACACACAAAAGGCCTCTGCTCCAAAGGAGTTTGTAACTGACATTGATTAAACTGCAAGCCAGCTTTCAGTAACCCTTCTGCTTACTGCAGAACCGTTGTGTTTGTTTTTTTTTTAAAGCAAAGATTTTTATACAGATAACCCACCAGCAAGTAAAAAATAAGTGATGCTTTGATCAGTTCTTCAAGAGTAAGAAAATAATAGCAATCTTGGGGTGGAGAAATGAAAAACAAAACTCCCAAGGTCACAACAACAAAAAATAGAAGTTAAATGCAAATACGCATACCCGTCAACTGTAAAATTTGATCATCAATTAGTGTCACAGCTTCATCATGCATCACTTGTCCTCCAATGACAAATTCCAATCGTCCCTCCTGAAGCAACTGATGGACCTATGATATTGAAATTAAGACACAGAACATAAACATTATTTCAGTCTTATTCAGAAAGGCTGCAAATTCATTTCAGATCACAGCACATTACCTAAACACACTTGTCAAGAAGGCATCCAGGACAAAAATGGGATAAAAGGCTGTCTGTACTCAGTGCTATCAAAAGGAGAAGGGGGGGGGGAGGAAGCTTATTAAAGTGCTGCACAGTGCATTGATTTACCCAGCTTACACTGAAACCAGGTAGCAGGCACAAAGGATGCACTGTCAGGTAGACCCTGACCTTCTGGTGTTTCTCAGTAGGGCTGTTACTGTGCCTTTATACTATCTAAACACCAGACTTGTCCCCATACACTATGTTGGCAGAAGCCTAGGATCCTGCCTCAAGACAGCTAGAGCTGGAGGATTAAAACAGAAGATACTAGTGCTTCTCCCAAAGGCTGCATTTGTCTTGGGAGCAACATGCAACCCCATGCAAGCAGCAATGGCCAGGCTCCCAGGGTTTCCTTTAGTCTACTACCTCTGTGACAGTTTGGAGACTGAGACCTGTGGGATCTAGGAGGGAAACAGAGTGTGCCATCACACCGTGGCCACAAACACATCCCTTCTACTCTGTATGCATCTTCCTTGCCTTCAGAGCTTGGACAGGTTGCTCAACTTGTGAGAGACAGAATGCTTTATTAAGAAATAGTTATTCCACATGTAGCAGGTTTGCCTGCCTGATAAACCCATTGCTAACCTTCATTTCTGGTCTCTTTTTCCTGGTTTAAAAACTGTTGATATATTACGATCTGTTCAACTGTTCAAGGTTTCTCTGGGGTTTTTTTTGTGTTTTGTTTTGTTTTAATTTCAGCCACTAGAAACAACAAATATGCTGACAAGTACAATTTCCAGCAAAAGTGCTGGATGGCGGGGGGGCAGCGTTTGGAGGGAGGGAGTAATAGTCTGTGTCCCTTTTCTAGAAGTGTTAGGGAGTCTTCTGTTTTTATTACAGTTACTTCACTACCTAGAACTTCAAATATACCTCAAACTTCCGACAAAGAAAGTTTAGATAAATATGTATTTTAATCTCCACCCCCTTTTTTTTTTTTTTTTTTTTTTTTTTTGTAATCTGTCATGTAGGATGCCAATTCCAGAGCTATTATGCTTATTTCCCCAGGAACCTTCAGTGAATGCCCCTGTGTCTGCTCAGATACGATGCCAGATTGTCAATTTTGATTATAATCATTTCTCTCGTTCACAATGTTGTGAAAATGCTTCAGGGCTCAGCATTCATAAATTAGTTCCAGATGACTGTGGTGACTGATTAGCATGCTGGGAGACCAGATAACTGATATCTGGTGTCAGCACAGAACTGGTCCTGACCTACATGAAAAGCATCTGTGGCTATTATTCCCCATTTGGATGGATGTCCAAAAAAAGATACCCTCTTTGGGCTATGGAAACCTTTTTTTAATATAAGTTTTGTGGAACCACTGAGAGGCTGAAAACACAAGAAAAATAATTCAAGTAATTTAAATAATATCTGATCCTAGGGAAAAAAAAAAAGAAAACAGTATGTCTAATGACAAGCACTTTTGCTGACCAGAACTGGGCAAAAGGAAGGAGGAACTGAGGAAACAGACACAGCAGTACTACAAGCAGCAGGCTGCTACGGTAGTAGAACATAACTGTGGTCCTTGGAACAACTACTACTATCCTTACGTCAACTCACCCCTACAAACAAGATAGAAGTGGCTACACATCTTTTTTCCCCCTAGTTAAAACACCCAGACATCAGGCTAGGGTAAGGCAATAGGAACAGTTCACACAAGAAAATACCATGGAAATAACACGCACTGAGAACTAAGAGGTTCATATCTGGCTGAATGCTGCTGCAATACATTTCACTCCTATATATTCTCTCAACTGAATTGTAAAAATCAGTTTCAGTACCCAGACTATACCTTTTACTAGTTTTTAATACTACCACTCTAATCCAAAGCAGACATTCCAAAAGAAACTAGAATTAAATCCTGTATTCCAAGTAAAATACTAAATTAAGAAAAAAAATTGGCAAAATTAAAACCAGGGAGCCTGTACTACAGAAAATCATTTTTGCTAGAGTTCGAGTGGAAAAAGCAGGACAGTAACCAGTGACCTAATTTCAAGGCCCAATATTTACAACTTGCTAATGTTAAAAACATGCCACTTATCAGCAAGCATCATAGCTCTTAAATATTAAAGATTAAATGTTTGACACACAGATTTAAGAGGAATTTGTTTTTAATCATTTTAGTTTTCAGAGAAGCAGCTATAAAGTAACTAGAGAACTGACTAAAAATCCATAAAAGCAACAATTATCAGTAACTAGGCTAGGAAATTAAATAGGCTGAATCATATGTACTAGTTTTGTACTACTGAGGTCAAATGTGATACACATTTACTCTTCTGGATTCCACATCATAGCTAGAATAGATATTAGAAACACGGGCCTTTATATTTGGGTTACAGCAGCATAATGTACTTGAAATAAGATCGACTTACCTTAGAAAGTTAGAGTATTCTTCTGTACCTGCACAAAGTAGTTCCTATGCTTTTTTTTTTTTTTAATTCCCCCACCCCAGAGTTACAGTACAGTTTTCTAATTAAAAACAGACAAGAAAATTGTCCTGCAACAGGCAAGTATGGGCAGTGCCCCCACAAAAACTGAACCACCTATACACAGCAAAACCTCTCATACAAAGGTCAGCTGCACACAGGTTGTAAGCTATTATTTAAACACTACATATTACAGAAAATTCAGAACTTAATGAAGGACTAGGTTAAAAAAGACAGACAAGAGGTGTCTTTCTTCCATGATGCTTTAAACATCTAGCACTTTAAACAAACTGAAATGTAAAGTACTGCAAGTAATATGCCGCTGTTGGCTGGACCCTGGTAACAAAACAGACCATGGAGTTCTGAGTGAGCACCTATGAGAAGCTGCACCTGTATATCCTCTGGTTTTAGTGTCCAAAACTTAAACATCTTGCACTGCAATGTAACACATGACCAGGCTATCAGCCCAGTCTTTGATTTCAGCATGTTTGTTTCATGCCAGAGGAAAGAAGAAATGACAAATAAAACTTCACAATGCCTTTACTACGAAAAAAAAAAAAATCCTCAAATTAAAGCTCTAAAGACTGAAAGGGATCACAGCTTATAAATAAACAGTCCCAAGAAACAGTTATTGCTGTTGAATCTACAGTCCCCTCTTTGCTGCATTATCCTTGTTTACACATGGCAGGCTTTTGAGCAGTACTTAACCACAAAGAAAAAACGTTCCTTCTTGTCAGCAGTGTTAGGCAGCAGTTTATGAGCTTCAGATGTTGAACAGATATTGGTGCAGCCTTTTTCAGAATTGCCCACATCTTATACTAGCATGCCCCCAAATAAGAAAGTCACCGATGAAACAAGAACTGTGAAGTGTAAAGAGTCTTCAGTGCAAAGGTTACTACCTCCTACCACTCTAATCTATAGCTGGGGTTTTAACCTCTGCCAACTGCCTTTAGAGTTAAGGTCCTTTCATAAGAAGTACCAGATTCAGAGACAGCTTACACAAGACCTGGGTAAAAAGCAAATGGTGAAGTACTTTGCCCCTCCTTGTCCCTGGAAAAGAGCGTGGATTCTTTGTTTAGCAGTAAGTATGGCTCTAGTACAACTTACCTGCTGCTTCTGTGTACCTGTGGCTACTGCATCCCACCAGAGTCGAAAGAATTCCTGCTCCACGGCAATAAATTTGTGCTGCTTTCCTTTCATTAGCTCTTCTACAACAGTTGTGTAGACATTTGCTGCATAAGCATGCATACTTTCCTGCAAAAAAAAAAAAAAAAAAGTGTAGAAAAGAAACTGTTTTGCCTATATTAAAGGGGCTGTTTTGAATACTCATTGGGCTTGAGAAGAGAGAGATCAAAACCCTCACATTTGTTGCACACTTCCTTTGTACATTCAGAAAGACCGAGTTCTCTTTGATTACATACAGCCTGCGGGCCCTTCTGCTCCGAAATACATCCTCTGACTGGGGACCTGACTAGATCATGGTGTAGTTTCCCCCAAGATCTGCAGACACCAATACAAGCTTTCTTTTTGATGTACTGGGAACAGCTCACCCTGTCCCTCAGTGCTTACCTTAAATCAACAGTGCCATAGAGGATAAGACTTGGCACCAACATAGTTGATAAACCCACATGCACACTTTATTCTTCCATTTCTGCTCTTCTTCTGATGGCCTGAATTACCAGAATTGTTTCTTTAGAGCGAGTATGACTCCATGCTGCAGGTGTGCGTTGCTGGTATAGTACAGTGATACATATAAAGTAAATTAAACTACTATGGCCCTAGAAGTTTTAGTCATGAAAAATAACTCAATTCTGCTTGATGTTTTAGGATAAAGTAAAAGCAAACTGGCAAAGGACTATTAGAATGAGTTTGACTGTTGACGTAGAATCATATGGAATCTGTGCATCTATCCTATGTCATTCCTAAAGCAACTTGTATTCCAGAATGAGGCCTATGGATTTTTTCAAAATGCAAACGTGACAGCTGTATCCATCAAATATCCTATCACATGGTTATATCCTATCCTATGATATCAAATGAACAACATCACGTTAATTTTGAAGTTGTGCACATTAAGGTACTCCATGTACACTGACCCTTGCCAGAACAACCGCTGACCAGATCCAGTCTTCCACTCTTTACTTAATTTCAAAGTGATGTACAATGTCTAAAGGCAACTGCAGAGATCCTAGAATCTCCTGCAATGTCTGTGTTTTCTCGTAACAAAGTTATCTGCATATTATAGCACAGGTACTTTAACACTAACCATAACACTTTTTCTAGTTAAACTACTGGTACTTGCTTAAGAACGCACACCACGATACATATGTACATCTTAAAGTGACTAACGTATAGATCTCTCAACCACCTAAAAACTAATGGGCATGATATGTAAAATATGAATGCATAATTTTAATTTAGGCCTTTCCTATACGAAAAATCATATTTTTAAATAAGAAGGGGATGATGTGGTACAAATCAGAAATGAACCTTTCCTAAACTCTTGCTTTCCACAATTGAAATCCAGCTAACTTTGTAAAAATGCTAAAGTGTCCTTAGAAAAGGGAAAACATTTGAGTGCAGGAAGAACGGCTTAAAACACTGTAGTGCTTATCTAAATAATTACTCTTTCAATGATTTCTTGATCAGTTCTTAAGGGTTTTTTAAAATCAAGATTATGACTAGATGCTTAATACAATGTAAAATTTTAACTAAGGGAATAGCTTTTAAGTTTTACTAATACTCAGCGACACACTCAAATGATTGCTGAGGAATTTTCATTTTTCACTGGCAATTGGCTACAAACAATACATCCTAAAATCCAAGTGTATGCACAATGATTACAACAACATTAGGCTCAATTTTAGTTCTTAACTATTAAATGGAGTACACTAGATTTTAAGAGCTGCACAAGGACTTTTCAAATTTAATACAATACTAAAATATTCTGTGTGGTAACTCACTGAAAATATTTTCTTGAGGTATTTTGGAGATAAAGGCAAGACAGTCTTTATTCTGACTCAAACTACACTGGAACTAAGCAGTAAGATATTACCCAATCCTACAAAGTTTAGAAACCCCAGTCGTCTGGACGGGAATTGAAAACAATTGTTCCCGCAAACCAGGATACTTGCAAGCAACAATAAGAATTTTCTTTCCAATTCATATCCTCTACTAGCTAATGAGATACTCTGAAACAAAAAGCAGTGACTCAGTATAAATAAGCAGGTAAGATTTTACTTATTTAAGTATAGATTTTAAACTTCTATCATAATGTAAAAATTGTTTTGCATTCTAAATAACGGTGAGGTGTCTTTCACACCTATGGTAAGATATGTCAGTGAGATGCCACATCTCATGTAAAATATGGTACTGGCATAAATAAAATGCTGATTTTTCACATTATAAATGGAGAAATGAAACACTGAAAAAATAGTATGTTGTCAGTCATGAGTGAAACCTAGTAACTAAGCAAACCAAAAATGTAAAATAGGTTGGAATGATATTAGTATTCCACAGAGAGTTACCTTCAGGTTTCACTTTACTACAGAAGCATTTGAAATGATCCACAGGTAACCTCTGTGTTTTTTGACTACAGGATTTGCTGATGCATGTGATTTAACAGCAGAGGAGCCAAGGCTTCAATCAATTGCATCTTCTCAGAAAAAAAAAAAAAAAAAAAAATTAAAAAAAGAAATCACGTGTTTCATTTCTCTCGGAGAAGATCTTTGACTACTAACTGACCCAAAATAAAAATTAGTTTTGTGTTCTCTTATGCAATTTCTGAGTAAGAGTTTGAAGTATTAAAGAAGAAATTCATTAATCTTTCCTAAAAAAGGAAGACAAAATACATGCGCAGCAGAGATTCTGTGGTGAGCCATTAGCTCTTTTTTATTAGTTACTTTTAAACATCTGATGCCATTTCACTGTAGCGAGCGAAGTATCCGCAGCACCTTTCACATACATGAAAGAAATTCATACTAACGAAGAAAGATTGAAGGATTCAGGATTTTGACTAACAAATATAAAAGGTATTAATGCCGCACCTGATTTATTTTGCTCTGCATCTCACGTATTTAGCAAAAATTGCTTTGCTACTACGTTTCCGTGGCACTAGGCTCCAAGCCCACCCCAGCCATCGAGGACCTGGGATCCTGCTCTCCTCTCAAAGACATCACAAAAAGTTTTCCTGGGGTCTGGCTTCGTAACAAGATGAACAAAAAGACCAAGAAAAGGTGCCACATAATCAAAGCACACCATCAAAGAGACTGAAGATTCTCCATTAAAAAAACCCAAAACCCAACCAAACAAAAACCCGTCAGGAGCATCCTGCAGAACACAGGCACCCGCAAACCCCAAATTCATGGGCGCAGCTCCCAAGCTAACCACGCCCTCTCCAAAGGAGCGTCGGGATCCCGAAATACCAGGCGATGGAGCACACTCCAGGTCAGACAGACTCGGGGCCGGAGCTGCCACCTTACAAGGATTTACGCGTTTCTCTGCAGGCGGGCAGGTGTTAGGACAGGAGCAGGCAGACCCCCCGCAGCCAGCGTTACACGACTCCGGGTAGTTCTGCAAGCTCGCAGGCGCACAGGGAGCTGAGCTGAGCTCGGGCAGCGGAGGGGCTCAGCCCCACCAAGCCGACAAGCCCACCCCTACCCCGGCAGCGGGGGGACAGGCGGCCGCGCCGCTGCCCAGCCCGGCCGGCCTCGCTGCGCAGGGGGCCCCACCTGCACCGTGTAAACCCAGCCGACGTCCATGTGGCTGTGGGCGACCACGAAGGCCCGCAGCTCCCCGCGGCCGTCGGCCGGCGGGAGGAGGCTGAAGAAGAAGAGGAGCAGGAGGAGCGGGGGTGGCATGGCGGCTCCGCGGTGTCCCCGCCGCACTTCCGCGTCCCGCCGCCCCGGCACCGCCTCCCGGGGCGGGGAAGCAGGGGCCGCCGCGCCGCCTTCGGCGGGCCGAGGCGTCAGGCTCGCTCGATCGAGCAGAGCTGCTTGGTTAAAAAAACCCCAAACCAACAGAAAAGCTGCAGCGGTTTTCCTCTAAACGCGAGGATTCTGAGGCACGAGGGCGTGACGCTGCGTTAGCCCCGAGGTGCTCTGCAGGGACTCGAGATGCCGCCAGCAGGGTGCAAGAGCCGGCTAACAGCACGGCCCCCGGGTGGTCCCGCTGGCTCTTGTTGATAACTCTGGGGCTGGTCTTATAAAACTAGACTGCTCGGAGAGATGTTGAGTTCTGCACCTTGGACAACTGCAAATCCTTATGGGTTTGGTTTTTTTTTTTTTGAGGAAATTCTTTTGAATTGAACGCAAGTCCTTTATTTCAGGGTATAATAGTTCATTGCGGATTATTGTCTGCACCCTTGAAGTTTTGAAGTTGTAGCAAGATTAAATTTTATGTGGTTGACCTTCTGATCCCATTTAAATTGGTTTTACCCCTTGCTTTATCGCTGCTAGCAAGAGGTGGACCCTCTGCTGAGAACTGAAAAGGTATATACTCTTGTATCTGCATAAAGTCCTAGTGAAAATGAAAAAAAATCCAGCACATAATTAAAAAATGTTATAGGGTAATGTAGGCCGCTCACCTCAGAAGTTTAGTCTGCAGTTGCACCAGTTTCTGCCCAACATACCAGTGTGATATTACAAGCCAAAACAGATTAAACTGTTTTTTTTAAACCTTGACTTTTTAAAATACACAGTAGTGTAACATGACTACCTTGCTTAAGTTCTAGTTTGAGTAAATTACATGCTTTTAACAACCTCACAATCCTGAAATGACAAAAAATACCATACAAAACTCTTAGCTCAAAAGTAAAGCACATCAGATGAAGGTGGTACCTGCTCCCAGCTTCAAGTTTGTCTGTGGATTTAGCATTACTAGTTTCCAAACCTAGTTAAACCAGTCATCTCTCTGAAGGAAACAATCGCAAATAGCTCAAGAGTGTCCACCTACAGACTTACACTCATAAAATTGTGGCTGGCACTTGGGTGCAAATTAACCCATCTCAATATTCAAGATACCTGTAGAAACAGATCACACACTGTAAATGCGATTTGCATCTATCCCCTCATTTTAGAAAGAAAAAAAAAAAAAGTGTGCTGCATTACATGCCAAACTTGGTGAATTTTTTAACATATAAAGTTAGTAAATGTTTGAAGTCCAGAATGAAAAATGCTATGTAAGTCAGTAACATTGAGTTGAACAGCATAAAATTGTTACATTTTATAAAAATTAAATCTAATCTGAACGGATTCTCCCAGAACAGGGCCCTTGTTTGCTAATTAATATGGTAGACTAGAGTTTGCTCCAAAAAGAAGAGGCTAACACTGGAATGCTAAGGTTAATTTTATTTATGATAGTCCCTTGTCACGAAGAGCAATCAAGGTCTGTAGGTAATTTGTAGGGGGAGTTAGTATCACTGTAAGCAGCTGGATGAAGCTTTACTTTAATACAGCTCTATGATACTCTTTTTTTTCCTCAAATCATCACCTTAAACCTTTTCAGTTCCAAGAAAGCTAGTGCACATCCAGCAAACATATGGCTTGGGGATATATATACACACACTGTCTAAACGAACTGGTGTTCTTTTACCTCGGAAGGCATTACGATCTTTGTAATTTAGGTGAAGTTCCCAGGAAAGCTTAAGTGTTGGCATTTTGCTTTGTTTCTAAAAGTAGCTGAGAATGTTTGCAGAATGTTATTCCCATTTTAGACCTATTTCCTTCAGAAAGTGTAATTGTCCTCCTTATTCTTTCACAAAGGCCACAGTGTGACACTGTGCTGGATGCAGAGGAAAAGAATATAAATATTTGAACAGAATACTTTTATTAGGAAAAATTGAATCAAACTGCCCCCAGTTTACACACCTAAAGGCATCAGGAGGGTGTTCACTTGCTGCAAAAAGGGGTGAATGTAGGTCTATCAAGTAGAATTTATGCCAAAAATAATGCTTCCCCACCATTTACATACCATTTCACAAACAGCAAAAAGCTAGATGGAGGAGCCAGTGTAATTGTGCCATGACAGCTGCCTACATTGATATTTTTATCCTCTTGTTGGCTCCTAATCTCATAGTATGGCTTGATTATAGTCTTCCTGTATCATTTCTTAAGCTTTTCTCATTTGCCCATACAAAGCGTGTTTGCTCTCTTTGACACAAACTGTGCTATATGTGGGCCTCTGACACTGTCACCTCAAGAAGACAGAAGATGTAGGCAGGATGCTGCCAGCTATAAGCTAAGCAGTCACAACCGTGTTAAATTAAATATCAAGAAAGTCACCTGGTGAAGAGAACAGTTAACATACCTTTGCATTTCCCTCCTGTCGTGTTTTTGGGGCGGACGTCTGAAAGAATAAGGGCATTTATTAACACAAATTCACTTTAGCTGACTGTTTCAGTGTGTTAAAATTTGCCATTCCCCCAAACATTTTCCAGTGGAGACAAAGGTCGCTACACAGGACACTTAAGCTTACTTGATAACGGGTTTACTTTCTTACTTACCTCTCACGGATGCTGTAAAGACAGCTGGCGGACCCACAGGGGTCCATGGACCAGATGAAAACCACTCTCCAGCCTTGCAGCGATTTCAGCCTCTACAAAACCTGACAATTTACATGGCATTAGCAGCCTTTATCTGTAAGATTGCCTACACGGCCTAGGGATAGTAAGAGAACTGAGCTGCATCTCGTGAGGAAGACGCAGCTGCCCAGCGCTTGGTGCGGCGAGCCGGGAGAGGCCGTGGGGACGCTGGCGCGGGTGACACCGGCCAGGCCCTGCTGTGTGGTGTTCTCTGGGGGTTGAGCGTCCGGGCTCCTGGTGCAGCCGGGGAAACGCACCCGTGGACGACAGGCTGGCCGCACCGCAGGCACGCGTGGCCGAGGCACTGTGGAGGGACGTGGCCCAGCCGGGGGCACCTGCTGGGGAGTTCGTGACTGAAGTTGAACCAACAGCTGGAAGGATCGCCTCCTCCGGGCCGGGGCGGGAGGCCGGGAGGAAGGAGGCCAGGCTGTGGCGTCCCGTCGCATCCCTCCGCCGCCGCGGCCGGGGCTCGCCTCAGGCAGAGCGGCCGCCCAGCCCCGGCCCGCCCCGCCCCGCCGGCGGCCCGCGGCGCCCCGCTGGGGACGGCCCTGCCGGCCGCCCCCGGACCCCCGCCGCGGCGCCGGGGCCGCCCCGCGCCCGCTCACACCTGTCGGGGCCGCGGTAGGGCCGGCGGTGCCGGGCGCGGCGGGTCCTGCCGAGGCTGCGCCGCCTCCGCCGGGAGCTCCGGGCGGAGCCTTCCCTCCTTCCCGTCCTCCCTCCCCCGGCTCCCTCAGCGCCCCGAGGCAGCGCCGGTTGCCTGCGCCGCCCGCTCCGCTGGGAGAAGGAGGAGGCGCCCCGCGCTCCCGGCGCTGGGAGCAGAGCAAATAACAGTTCGGAGCGCTGGGCGCCTTTCGGAGGGCAACACCCATGTCCCACAAGCAGGGTATCTGGAAACGCTCTCCCTCCCTGGTCCCCTCGTCCCTCCGTTCTCTCCTCTGCCCCCTCCATCTCCCCTCCCCGCTCCTCCGGCTCTGGCTCTCCGCTCCGCCGCCCTCTTTCCCTTCTCCCTTCCTCAGCCCGCTGCGGCCCTGGGTGCCCCCGACTGACTGTGCCTTTCCTCCCTGCCCAGTTGGCGGCCCCCCAGGCGAGAGTGCGGTTGACTGGTGCCTCTACCAGCTCAATGGAGCAACCGAGTTTGAGGTCTCTGAAGGTGAGTACAGGGGTGCTGAGGTGGGGCACGTCCCCTCGACCGCTGCCCTGGCCGGCAGCGTGTGGAGAAACGTGGCTTGCTGGTGGGAGAGCGGCCGAGGCAGAACATGGCAGCCGCCCGGGGTGTGGGGCCTGTGGGGCATCGAAGATGGCGTGTGGGCCCAGGGCAGGAGCGGAGATGGGCTGGCAGGGGTGGCTGCCGATGGTTTGCGTGTGCTGGGCCTCGTGTAAGTGTCTTGGCTGGTTTGGTTTTGGTTTCTTGGGAAAAGTTGGGTTTGGCAGCTAGCAGCCTAGGTGGTACCAGTCCTCTCGGCCTTGGTGTGGGTGGCAACTGGTGGGAGGGAGGCTGTGTAGTACCTGATGGAAAGTTTTCTGCCCCCCCCCCCCCCCCCCCTTTGAAGAGAGAGGTAACCTGGGAAGTTTTATTGTTGAATATTCTGTGATCAGAAAAGGAACAGCCTTTGAGTGCCAGGACGAGAAAGTCTCCTCTCTGTCTCCGAACCACGTATGATTTTGAACATGCAGAGTATTTAAACTTAGGTGCTAACCTATATTTTTCAGTATGCCAGATGTGTAGTGTGCAGCATCCGTGAGCATATTTCAGTGTCAGTTTTCAGTGAGTTAAGTGGAGCTAGGACCTCCATCTCGATGTTTTGGTCTGTTACGTATTTCTGAGAGGAGTGCATTTACTGTTTGTAACGGCTTAAAATGCATCACAAGTTCAGCTGGACTGAAGAACTTTCCAATACTGAGAAATACTGTAATAGATTGGCTTCAGGTTAGACTTTAGGGAAAGCTTTTCAGCAGTGAAGCACTAGAATATTTGGGGCAGGTAAACAATGAAATCTCTCACTTGAGATACTCAAGGTTTGTTTCACAAACATAGGTTGAAGTGATAAAGCTACAGATCTTGCCTTGGGGCATATATATAGACGACCTGTTCGAGGTCCTTTTTAGCTTTATTATCTGTGATGTGAAGTTTTGTGTTATGTCTTGTGTTTTGCTGTTTGGAGAAGTGATTTAAACCCCAGTGTACTAATAATAAGCTACAGCTTGAATAAGGCTTTGGACTAAGTTTAGTTCTTCCCCCCCCCCAACCCCCAAATTATTCCATGGTGGTTTATATTTAATAGTGTGTGTAATTACACATGCTTGCTTACTAAAGCATTTCTCAAAATATGTTGTTATTTTTATGTCTGCATGATTTTTTTTTTTTTTTTTTTTGTTTTAAACTGCATACCAAACCAGATGTGATGACGATAGGTGGGGGTGGAAATTACATCCGTGTGAGGGAGTGTAATGAGCGAGTGACAGCATTTCTTAGGCATCATAGAAAGTTGAAAACAAGCTTTAGGTTGGAATTTACTTTCATTTAAAGATTTGAATGAGTAGAATATGCTTCTTAACCTTATTTGTCTGGGTAAATACCAGTGTTTCAGCACTGCTTTGAGACTATAATGTTTTCTTCTCAACAGGTGTTTTATTCCTTTGATTTATTGGGTCATCTTTTCTCACATGACATAATTTTTTAAATTAGTTTGCTAACCCTGACTTCAGTTCTCTTTAACACTGGCAATTCATGGATGCGCAATTTTACTCCATGACTTAAATGGAAATCTTACATGTTTTCTCTTCTTTGCTCAGCATGGGAATATGTGAAATTCAGAGAACAGGAAACAGGCTGAAGCAGTGTAATTTGGTCACACAAGTTATAGAATCAGTCATCTGCAGGTAGTAAACCCTGTTTATGTTAATAGGATTATATATAAATATGACATGCATTTTCCAGAATACATGTTGTCTATTAAATGCCACTGATATCTAGGAGCACATGCAGCAATGTAATCAGCACACTTTGCGGAAGTGAAAAACAACAGTTAAAAGGAAGGACCACTGTGGTAGGTGGCTTAACCTCTTTTGCACGCCAGTGTTTTGGATAAAGTCTAAACCTATTACTTTACAGAAGTTTGCCTCTAAAATAACTTAAATTACACAGAGCCAAACAGAATCCTTAGCTTAAAATGGATTTTTCCTGTGACTTCCAATGCAGATTTTTTTTTTTCCCTACCATTATCCCAGTTCTTTTTACATTTCAGAAGGGCCACAACTGTTGTGATTGCAGCTGCATTGGTTAAGACCACCTAACCAATGGACAGAAGGACTAATTAATCTATATTAAATATTATTGTGTGTTTATTTATCTAGATATATAGCTGTATAGGTAGACATTTACATATTAATATTCTAAGTTCACTGAGTCCTCTGGGCACCTGTTGCTGCTTTTGCTATTGAATGCATGCAATGGCCTTGTGGTACTCTTGTCAGTTAGACTTCAGAATTGTGTTTGGTGACATTTCTGTCTTAGACTAGGAAAGAAAATTATTCTTTTTCCAAAAATAGATGTGTTAGATGAAAAACATTCATTTACATAACAGAAAAGCAAAATTGCATATTTCAAATGCAAGGAAAAATAGAGCATAGTAAGTAAAACATCACAATCAAAGCCAAGATAATCATGTTTGATTTAGTCTTGCTGCCTTGAAACAAAACCCTATTTCAAATATTGCTACTTCTATAATTAACGTCTAAGTGCAAAATATGTTTTATTCATGCTAAAGATCTCAAAGCACTTAGCTCACATTACATGCAGCCTCACAAAAGCTGTATGAAGAACAGTATTAGAGTATCCATTTACAGGGTAGGAAAATGAAATATGAAAGTTAGGATGTGATTTTTTTATAGAAGCTGAATGTCAGCTATTAAGCAGTTAGTACTTGGGACTTCTGAAAAGTCAAGTCTTGTACTTTTTGCCCAAACTACTTAGTGGACTGTTAACAGAACTGCTTATTCCAGACCCTTTGCTTTAAGTTCCCAATCACATTAACTTCTTGCAAACTTTGTATAAATTAAAGCATGTTTGAAATATTTTATGCTGTGAATTCTAAGCTGGCATTATGTTATTCTAGATAGCATTACATTCAGTAATGATTATATGGTTAATGAAAACATTGAGTCAAAAATCATATTTTTAGTTTTCACTCTCGGAGTTAGCTCATCAGAGACTTGAAATTGGTTTACAGTGTAAATTTTCTTTTCATCCATTTTGTAACTTTATGCTCCTGCATGGCTGAAAGCCCTGTTAGCTTTAGTGCCTTGTGAATTGTGAACTTTCCTGTTACTTACCTTCCGCTGCTCTAACATTCTCTTTTATTTCTGAGTAATTTGAAGAGAGATTTATTGAGAAGATGGATAATATACTATTTTGTTGTAAAGGTACGTTTGAATAATGTACCATTTGAAGAAACTAGAAGACTTGCGAACTGATGAATATGAGTTAATCGCTGTCAGATTTACCTCCAGTAGCTTTTTGTTTACTGTAGTTTTCAATCAAAGACAGTAAGTCTGGATTTGGTTCAGTACTGTCTTTTCCATTATTACACGAATGCCGTGGAAAGCAATGTGATTGCACAAGCTTACAACTCAAGTAATGTCCTCGTGAGTCACGCCTTCATTAGTAAGGTCTAATTAAATATGAAGTCTCCATCTGTAGATGCTTTCGCATCTCAGTCCTTTTTTGGCTGAACCAAACAATTGATTTTTCCTTGGCCTCTTATAAAAAGGCATGGTAGCAACTCTTTTCTTAACACTTGACAGTTTGCCAACATTTCTTTCGAGGTATGATCACCACGAATGGATGTATTTCCATGAGGCCTTAGTTGGATGGATATGCTTTACAGTTCTGTGCTCCTAGTTGTCGAATTTGGAGATGCAGTGAAGTGTACCTCTTCTGCACCCTACAACTCTGGGTTTCTTCAAAGGAAACCAAGGTGCTTGGAGGGGACTGGTATACCCCTTGTCTCACGCCGGCATATGTTTAGGACACTACCAGCTTGCATACAGCACTGCAACGTGCATCACAGGGCTCGCGTGCACCCTGCTATACCCTCTGATCTCATGTAGGTGGATGACGCTTATTCCAGTCCTACTTCATGCATCCCTGTTTATACATTCAGCAGCTCCCTGTATTTCACCCCTCCTTATTTTACAGTACTTATGTTGGTGTTTGGTTGGTTAACTATCACTGATGTCTGGGAGCTGCTGCAGTGCAGGGAAAGGGTTATCATCATACTTTGCTCCCATGATGACATTATATGGGGCTGTGTAAGACCAGACCTGGTGAATGACTCTTTACAAGAAAATGTGGAAATAGAGCTTCTATTTGTTGCTGCACAATCTGATGTTATGTTATGAAAAGTTCAGCATAATAGACAAAGAGGAAGGATTAAGGTATATTGAAATTATTCATATGGCAGCTTTATTTCTAGTGATACTTATCTACAATAATAGTCCATTTTGTGATATTTTTATCTGTTGTTTATGTAGTCTTTGTTTATACTTGGCATGAGTTTTGTAAGAGTCTTTCATTCAAATATTTCTGTAGTATAAAAAAAGAATTCTTGAATGACATTAAAATACTGGAAAGTATAGGTACTTGTTATGAAAAGGAAAAGGTGAGTGGCTTATTTACATTTCTCATTTGTTGTTTCCTAATTTTGTGTTTTCATTAAGAGTTGGTTTGATTTTTATGGAATAAATTAATTTAAGTACATTAAGATGACTTAATTGCAATGATTTATAAAATCCTTGCTTTCGTATTGTTTCTGTTGGAACTTAATATGGGTGCTAGAGTATGTTTTCTCCTAAGAGTCATTAAGTGTCATTTGACCATAAAACAAATACTTTGTTAATTATTTTCTTTTGTAAATATGTGACTGAAGATGTTGGCTCCTTTTCAGTAACCTGAAAAATGGTGTTGCTGTTTGGATGAAGCTTGAAAAACAGACTAAGCTTTTTTTTTAACCAGGTTTTTCAGATTTTCACTCACCTCCTCTAACATGCTGTACTTGTTTAGCTAATTCTCTGGCTCTTTTGATGCCAGAAGTTGCAGCCTTCATCATCTCAGTTTCCAGGATGTGGTCTTCAGCCAATTGCCTTTTCACTCTCTAATCGCCAATTGATCCTTTTTCTTTCCTTCCAGCCTGCCCCTTTTTAATATCTTTACACACATACTCAGTTGGGTTTTCTAGTTTCTGTTTCTGGTGGTTTCCTCACCTTTGGTTTTACTTTCCCATTGTCCTCTGTAACTCTTCCCTCTGCTAAGGGGATTGCAGGGGGTTGCAGTCCATTGACTGTTGCAGGGTCTGGCAAAGGGGTCTCCCCTCTGTGTCACTGGAAGTCTGCCATTTGCAGCAGGTGCCTGCACAGCAACTCTTAGCTCTTTTCCCTCTGTCCCTCACTATTTCCAGGTCTACAAGGCTTACCATTTTATATGATCCTTTCAATTCCATCCAAATAACTCCTGGCAGTTTTGGTTTTGTCTGTGCTTGAATGATCAGAATTTCCTTGGGTATTTCAGTTGGCAGCATTCTTTGATGCATTTGCTATACATATCATGAAAGATGAAATCACACTGTTGTGTGCCTGATTATGCGGGTATTGGCAAGTCAAAAGTCGTGCTTTCAAGTTGTCTGGTCCAGAATGTAACAGGGATGTCTTTTATGCTCCCTCTTGCTCGTTAAATATGCAATAATTTAATTTGTCATAATTTTGTTATAAATAATAACACTGATGAAGTAAACAGTGATTTCATTTGGGCCACAACTTTGCCATTTAGACTAATTTTTGTATTTAAGTCAAACATTATCATTCAGCTTGAATGGTGATGGACAATTTAAAGAGTATAGAATTGCCTGTGGTTCCAGCTGAGATGCAGAAAAATCACCAGGTCTTCACAAAGCCCCCTCTTCCATTATAGGTCAAGTCAGAAAGCCAGGGTTCCTTTATGGAGCCAAGTTTTATATAAGGGTAAAGAGTACCCATTTTCTGATCTTTCCAATTCCAGTTTATAAATGTGTGCAGAAATTGCCCAAGCTGTCTTGGAGAATGTCTGAATAGCTGATGTGCAGAGAAGTTTTTCCTATTGTGCAGTTTTTTTCTCTATGAACCTGTCAAAACTGAAAGAAATTTCAAGATAAGGTTCTTCTGTTTTAAGAATTAAAACCCAGAAGCTTAACTTCTGCAAATACGAATTTAGAAGTCATATTGCAGGCAATACAGGTGGGAAAGTGACCTGTTTTTAATATTCTTATTTATCAGTTCTTTTCTGTAAAATGCATTTTTTCAGTAAAATGCAGAGAGATTTACAGCAGAAGTCAGTATCTTTTGTTTTGCATGTTTGTACTGTCTGATGAAAAAATTCTAAAATGATATTAAACTATTCAGGGGGATTTCAGCTACCTTTCTCTCCAAATATACTACTCAGATATAAACTCCTTATTCAAAATAATGGTCAGTAGCTCGCACCTTTATAAGCCTCTCTGTGATTGCCTAATGGTATATGAAAAAAACCCCAAATAGTGAAAGGTGTTATTTACTAGCCGAATTCTGCATCTTGCCATTTAAGTTGAATTGTCATTGTTTGGTGCTCCAGAAGAGGGAGCTACCTCATAAACTTCTAGTTTTAGCAGTTTCGAACTTGACAAAGTCTCCTTTAAAACAGCTCATGGATGTTTTGTGGGTTTTTTTTTTTTTTTTGAAGGCTGAGTCCAGAGATTTCAGGTGATGCCTTTTTGGTCACTCAGTTCATAGTTTGCTGATTTCTAAGGACATCCTTAGAGACTTAGTTCTTTGATTTCCTTTGGTTTTCAGTATCAGTTCAGTGTTTGTCTTTAAACAGTCTGTTTATATAACGTCCTAAAACCTTTGGTTGATATAATGATTACAGCCCCTTTTATTTAATCTGCTGAGTCTTTTTAAACATAAATGTTTCTGATTAGCATGCCATGGATGTTTATAGACGTTTTCTGTAGTATTCAGGAAGAACTTTGTGGTGGCTGGCCTTCTTCAGTGCAACTGCATCTCAGATGGAGGTGGCTTCTGGGCCATTGTACTATTTTTTCCCGTGTAAGGGGTGTTTCTTCTGTTTGTTCCAGTAAGTGGATACAGATAGTATTTTGAAAATAGCAATATATAAGTAAAATAGCAAAACTAATGCGTGCACTATGATGTGCTTTCTCGCTCTCTCTTTTTTTGTTGTTTTGTATTGAAGAACTGCAGTGCAATTTATAATGAGTTAATATACCATTTATGGGCTATGAAAGTAAAGGACCATGAGGTACTGAGAGAAGGCGTGGATGATCCTGATGGTCACGAAGGAGACCAGACTTTTCTGGGCATATTTTGAAGTGCATGATTTAGCTAGGTTCTGGTATTCATTGGTTGGTGGAACTCTAGATTGCTACCTGCTATAATAAGTCTTGTCAAAGCTGTCATACCTCCAGGTTCGTTGTTGGTCATTTCGTGTTAAGAACTGATGCAGTGACGTGATTTCGTTTCCTAAGGTAACTAGAGTAGTGAGAAACAGGTGAGTCTTTTTCCAACTGAATAATATGTTTCCTGGTTTTTGTCATTAAGAGCTAAGGAGGATACTCCTAGTATTATGAAGCTTTTCTTTGTTTTTCATCAAGAAGAGTGAATACAGCACCGTGCTGCTTATTTCTTTGTGGTTAATCACCCTTATATCTTTCATGCAAATTTTGAGGTGTCAATGGAGCCTTTTTTTTTTCTGGAGATAAATACAGGGTAGTAAAAGTCCTTGAGGTGCTGCTGAAGGGGGAGAATGAAACATTTCGTTTGTTACCAACGTTGAATACTGCTGCATGTGGTAGTACCCTGCTATTGACTTACTGCGGATTTCCTGTTAGTAAATCTTTAAATATGACTGCTTTCATGAAGAGTACCACTGGATTCCTTTCATACCTATATGTGGTATCATCATGTGGTCTTCAGGTGACATATGCGAACTGCTCTGAGCATTTGGACATTACATTAAGAAGTCATGTACAACATTCCAAAACTTAAATGTACCAACATGAAGAACTCTGTGGGTTATTTTGTGTTATTTCATAAAATACTTTTGAAAATTCTTTATGTATTTTTTACATGTGCACAAATGTACACACACGCACACTTTTTTCTTATGTTCATGGAAGATTTGTATAAAAATCAAAGAAAGTTAAATTAGATCAGTGTACATGTGTTTGACTTTTTCTTCCTCCAGGAGGTTTCAGAATAAGTACATAAATAAATACTATTTGTTTTATATACATAATATTTTGCATGTGTGTGAATCATGCTGTTATAGTTCAAATATATAATATTTAAAAATATTTGTGTGGTCTTGAAACTAATGACCCATCTGTATGTTTTTAAGTCTTCCATTAAATACAATTTCTTTTTAGAATGCATACATTCCCCAGATGTTTTGGCTATGTTTATTTACAAGCACATTTTATAGAGGCTCATGTCACAGCAAATAGAGTTGACAGTTGGGCTGATTGCAGGAATATGCAAAATGTTAACCTTGTAAATCTTTCTCTGCCTGTTGCATTGTGTAATTTTTACAAAATATTCAGAAGTATGATGCAAGAGACGGTTTCATTATTTTAGTTGGAACCATTTTGGTATTGCAGTTAAAGATGATGTATTCAATTCAGAGGCAATTATGTCTAGACAGTAACAGGGGCCATTGATTTGATGTTCTGTTCAGAGAGAGGGCATGTGTCATTCAAAAGGGAGTTGTAAAACTATTTAGCATGGTTGCATTGTTAGTGATGTGCCTTTCCATTTCAAACAACTACCATAACTAATTACCGTATTTAGTAAAGTCTTCTTGGAATCCTGAAACGAAAATAACCCACAATTTCTTTGGGAGATAGGAATTGTATTAATACTCCTTCTCTTTATACTCAGAATAAACTCCTGTGTTATGACTAGACACAAAGATGCAAAGTAGAAGTGTTATTCTTGCAAGACTGAATGGTTTCTTTTTAGACCTGTCTTATTGAGTCATCTTCATGATCTTTGAAATTTTTAATACAGACTGGTTTTTGTTGATACCTGTTTTTGTCCATCAGATAACTCTTATTTTTGAAGGTTCTCTGATAAGCTCTTGTGTTAGCATTATAAAATCTGCTTTGAAATTGAGTGTTTATTCTGGAAATACTCCATGCTTCAGATTTTGTTTATCTGCAAGAAGCCCAAGTTGGAGTCCTTCATAATGATACGCAAAGTAGATATAATCAATTTAAAATAAGAATAAGCTCACATTTTAAGAATAATTATTTTTCACGCACTACAATTTGAAAAATTCAAAATGTGCTTTTTTTTCTTTGTTGTTTTTCACGTGAACAGATTTTTTTTTGTTGTTTCTTAAGCTTGGCAAGCTGTTACTTCCAGTTCATGCTGTCTCCTATATTCTAAAGCAGGAAAGCACAGCCATATTTCACTTTGATTGCTTTTCCTGGGTTTCTTAGAGATTTTGCTCCCTAAGCACACTTGCCCTAGTGGAATGTCCACCTTTTCTAAGTGGAAGCTAAGGAGTCCTTGCAGGTCTGCCAAGTGCATTTAGAGTGTAGCTGTACATTGATGTTTCTTCAGAAAGGTGCCACCGTGCCTCAGGAACTTTGACTTTATGTTGCTTTTTGATTTCCCCCTCTCCTCATGCTCTTCCCCAGTAATTAAAAATCTTACTTAAAATGTAATACCTATGTTGACTTTTCTGGAAGTAACAACTGTGCAATGCAATTTATTTCAATTTAAAAATACTGCAATATTAACTTGGTATTTCCGATTTCTAATCTGATGATTTTAGAGGCATAAAATACAGAGAGATGTGTTAAAGGACTTGACTCTCTTTTCCTGATGATGTCAAAACATAACATGTACTAGTGGGGAAATAGTAAAAAGAATATTTTAGGTCAAGGAAACTGACCTCAAAGTTTGAGCTTCTTGATTCTACCATGAGACAAATCACCTCTGCTAAAGAACATCTGTAGTAGCAGTAAGAGGCTGTCTCTCTCTCTCTCCTATGCTGAGGTGAATCTCTGTAGCGGCTTGTGACCTATATTACACGTCAAATGTCAGTTCTCAATACTCTTATGGCAGAAATCGTTTCCTTTTACTGCATGTTCATAAAGTACCCAGAGCAATGCCTGTGCTGACTGTGGCTAGGCAGTACTGACTTTGACAGCCCTGTCACGCTTGCAGAGCACACTCACTTACAAAGAAGCTGTAAAGCATCTGACAAATGTATATATATATCCTCTCATCAAATGCGTGAAAGAAAGCATATACTCAAACCCTATGCCTATGGTCAAAAAGTTGAACAAATAAAGGAAGATTGCAACCCCCAAACTTTTAATGACATCATCGCGTACTACTATTTCTATAGGTACTCTGCTGCATTTGACTCAGGTATTTTGTGGCTCTGTTTTACTTCTTGTGTATGCAGTGTGAGAATAATTCGAGCTCTGTACTTCTCCAGATGTGGAGCTGCGTGTCGTTTCTTTGGTAAGGATAGTTAAATATGTAACCATCGATGTACGTTCCTTTTTCCTTTTCATGGAAAAAAACAGCAAATGCTTACCTATGTTAATGTAACATTTGAGTTCAGATGATAGCACAAGTCAAGAAATTCAAAGATATAGTTCCCACAGCAACCATAATTCAACCTCATTGCTGTGAAAGCACAAAAGCCCACACCAAATACCATGCAGAATACTGCATATATGCAAGTGTGTGAGATACAGTTGCTAGGAGAGCCATAAATTTTAATTTCCAGAGGTATTTAGTTTCACATTTTATATCTATTATTATTATTATTATTTGTATTTTATTGAAACAGTGCAGTAATGAAAAACTGAGGAAAAGAGGCCAGTTGGATTAGTGTATCTTTTTGCTTTCTTGTAATGTACAAACAATAGATTATATTACTGTTTCTGCCTTTTTGTCAAGTTTCCTTTATTTCTAAGTGAGTAATACAGAACGTGAAATATAATCTGGCCTGCTTCCTTATCTGATTCTATTTTTTTCTCTTTGTTTAGCCCTATTCCTGAACTGCAGCTAATGAGGTCAATTCGTTTGCCTATCAAGGATAAGTAAACCAGATATTTATCTGCATCTAGTCATACATCTTGTTATTCAACTGCATCCATAGCTTAAGGTTCCATTATAAAATATCCCAAAGCATATGGAATATATTTCTTTTCAATATCTATTAGGATTCTTTTAGTTTCTTTGTTTGCCAGCTAAGTCTGCCAATTCCTTGATTTGGTCATGTTAGACATGTTTCATTATTATCACAGTTAGTGAAGAGGTGGAAGTGTCCTTGTTTTGAAATTTGAAATATGTGAATATTTCAACTATGGTACTTACTTGGCACAGAAAATGTTTTATAAATAATATTTACAGGATTTCCAGAAGTTGGTTGGCTGAAATATCTACATGATATGTTTCTTAACCTTTCAGATCTGGGCAGTGGAGAGGGAGACTATGATGTTTAAAGATTGCTATATTAAGTCCCATTCCCATGGGTGATTATTATATCTGTAGGCTGGATTGAGCATTCATTATTATTTAAAAAAAAATTCTCTTTGACTGAGGCATATGCTAATACCTCATAATTTATTTGAAAAAAAATCATAAGGTAAATGTATCTCACCAGTCATTTAAAAAAAAAAAAAAAAAAAAAGAAAAAAAGGAAGTGACACAGGAAAGAAAGGTTAATGATAAGAGTTTCTCTTCAGTAAACGACAAAAAATTTAATTTGGACTTCATCTAGTTTCTACCAGACTGATTTTTCTCAGCCCTCCATCACATCTTAGCCTGCAATATGAGCCCTTTTATGGACAGTCTGGGCAGAGCTGAAAGACTGATTGGATGTAAAAATGTTCTCCTTGGGAAATCTTTGGATCCTGCCCTTCCCAGATAGGCAATCTGCTCTAGGAAACCTGTTTTGACAGTGCCTGTTATCTCTGCTAGGCAGAGTCCTATAGGGACTATCACAGCCTACCTCAAAGCCAGGGTTAGGGGAATTCACTCTGCAGCCCACCGCCTTCCCAAAGCTTTTATTGTTCTGTTTTATTGCCTTCAAAAGCTAGTCATGAACTGCACTCATTAATGTACATGGGTTTAAAATAAAGTTGTTAGTTTATATGAAATGCAGGTTTCCTTCTGTAAGAATTTATAAACTGAAGTTTGAACTCCATCTGAAAATTAAAACATTCCCAGTGGCTCAACAATTTGTTAATAGATAAATGCAGAAAGATGAGTTAAATTCTGGCTACCATCTGATCAAGAGTTGGTCTAGTCTTTCCACAGGGACTTTACTGTTTCTGAATTCTATGAAATGAGGAAGGGGACTGGGAATTGTAAATCATGGGAATTCTTCAAGGGGCAGGCAGAGTTCTGGAATTTGAGTGGAATCCCGGGTAAAAAATGGATTTATAAGGCTGTATGTACTGCTGAAACAAGACCCCCTTCAATAAAGTGAATACCTAGGATACAGGTTTTGCGTAAGAACCGTGTTGTGGTCATAAGCTTGCATTGACATCCTGATGACATTTCTTGCTCCAGGGTATCTAGCTAATATTTTGGGGCTTCCTAAAGTGTGAATAGTTACAAGGGTGTTTTTATTTTCTTCTGTTTATCCTCTTACACCTAGTAGTTGCGGTGTTAGTATTTGAACTAACTAAATAAATAAGGGCAAACTTCAGTGGAAACAAAGAACTGCATTGGGATGACTAGAGGTAACTGGAAAACAGCAAAACATTCCACTTGAAATTGGGCTATTGCTAGTAAATAGTAATACATAAATAGACACAGGGTCTAGAAAACACTAAATTTACATTCATTTTTAATTACAAGTTGATTAATAACAGTGTTGCTGGATGATTTGGTGCAGTGATGCACTGTTATTTAATACAACTAATCACTGCTTTTAGGCCCAGGGAAGTGAAATGCAAAGTTAATACTGCCAGGGATTACTGGTGATCTTGGAGACCTCATTTTGTTTCGAGACGATGGGGATCCTGTGGGAGAGAATGACTGAGCAGGAAACTGCTTTCAGAGCAGTGGCAAAAGTTCCTGGTATTGTGAACAGGGTCATAGTTTCAACAGTTACTGCCATCAGAAGAGAAAGTTGGTGTAACTCTACTAATGTATGTGTTTTTCCTCAAGCATGTATCTTCCTCTGTGCGCATATGGCCTCAGAGACATGGATTTCCTAACGGAACGTAGGAGTTTGATGAAAGTGGATGGCCACGTCACCTCGCAGTTCTCAGTGGAGAAGAAAATCTTCCTCGGTGGGATTAAAACCATCTGCTTGTGTCATGGGCTGTTAGGTGTGAGATATGATTTGACTTAAATTTGTTAGTTGCCATTAGTAGATGGAGTGTTGGTATGTAGAATACAATGTCCCATCTGTTAGGGATTTTTGTCATTTCTCTTCATTTGAAAATATGTATTTTTGTCAATTACAATTAGCTGGAAAGAATTAATGAAAAGTTTTTGCAATTTTTCAGTTAAATTTTTTAGAATTTAGAGTATTTTACATCTATCTACAATCATTTATTCTGTCATCCAGTCAAAATTACCACAAAGATGTTTGAATTATACTTGTTAACTCTGATAGAAGTTTTGTAGAGGAGTTGGTAGTGCTCTGTTACTGAAGCTGGCAGTACACATCCTTTTGCAGGATCGTATTTCCAGTTTCCAACTTTGACCAGC
The DNA here is from genome assembly GCF_900496995.4 of Aquila chrysaetos chrysaetos. NCBI lineage: Eukaryota > Metazoa > Chordata > Aves > Accipitriformes > Accipitridae > Aquila > Aquila chrysaetos. The sequence goes on from NC_044004.1 coordinate 13,135,976, forward strand.
TTGCAACCATTGAGGCTAACAATAATTTTTTTTCTGGTTTGCCTCAGACTGATTTTTCACAGAAAATTCTAGTCAAAACTATCTACTTGGCTTTTAGCATAAGCCTCACAAGAAGATGCCTGGTATCCTTTTGCCCATTAAAAAAAGAAATAATTCCATCAACATTTCCTTCGAAAAGCTGTAGTACTTGCATGCTTTGAAGGAGGAACTTCAATTTGACAAGGTGAATATAGTCAATTTGACTATATTCAGGAGTGTCTTTCACTATCCCTGTGAATACCCACTCTGCTTTGACCACCAATCTATAAACCTCTGAAAAATGACAGTTCAAATAGTCTCATTTAAGTGTTGCTAGAGGTAGGTAGATAGATTTTTTTTTTTTTTTTTTTTTTCTTTTCTGTCAGTTCTGTATACAGTGAATGTTCCCCAGTGCAGACCTGAATTGACTTTTCTCTAATTGCAATTCTGGTCTGATTTGGATCAGACATGTTTTCTGGTATTAAAGTCATACAACTTTCTGTTCTCTCTTTTAAATGGCGATGGAGCTGTCTGTCTGCTGGAGGGAGGCAGAGTAAAGGAAGAACTTCTGTCTGTTTTGACGGTACAGGAACTGTCTGTCAAGAGTACCTTGGAAAAGAATACTGGGGGAGAAGGAATGGACCAGCACTGCGGAGCTCAGGTGGCAAGGAAATAAAAACTGAGTGTGTCGAGGAGACTTGTAGTACCTGGTAGTCATGGTTACGTGCTGGAGCTGCCTGAACAGAGTCTGGAAATGGGGTGAAAGCACAGGAAAGGGCATTACTAGAAGGGGAGGAGAGACTCAGAGATCAGTCTCCTGCATAGCCTAGAGTGCAACGCAGCTTACTTGAGTACTGCTTCACTTCTGATGCTAGAAGTCTGCATGGCATCGTTGCTAGCATCAGAAGTGAAGCAGTACTCGAGTAAGTAAGTATGTACATTGGTAAGGTGCTTGTGGACCAGCTCTTTATTAAAAACACAGACTGGTAAGTTTCTAGAGGTAGCAGTGACCTCCTTGGTTCAAGAGACAGGGAATTTTCCAGTTGTCCTTATGATTTTAAAGTTGCAGGTGATCTGTGAAGGTATTAAGTTTCCTGTCATTTGATGGAATGTGTTTGCTTTTTTAAGAACTTGGAAATTTTATACCTTTGAATACCTTTTAAAGAACACTTCAGAATTGCCATATCAATTGTGCAATTGCCTGTGCAGCCTAATTTAAATGCCCTATGTGTACACATTGTAGTATAATAATTATATGATGAGTGCTGTTTTAATTTTCACCCTGTTGAGCAGATGAATCAGAGTAGTGAAATGAAGAAGGCTGTTTTGTAGAAGCCCTGTCTGATATATTGCAAAAACTGGAAGACATGTTGTTAGCATTTCGGAGGGCTGGAATCTATCACTGTCCCTGTAGTGAGGTTTCTGTGTAAGGTGAGAAGCAGCACACTTTCAAATGTGTTGGCCCTAATCATGTGGTTTTACTTCTTAGATATCTAGGTTGGGTTGCTGAATTGCTGAGTAGACACTCTTCAACTGAAGTCAGTGGAAATCTGTCTGTACAGAAGGGTATAAACAATACATAATATGTAAGGGATTAGGCCACATACTGAGCAGTATGGAGAAAGCAAGACAACTGCAGGTGTGACATTGTGAGCTACATCCATTGTGTATGTTGAATACAGTAAGGTAAAAAGTTTCAGATGATCCTAGAATGTACCAGTCACAGTGTTACATACATTCTGGCATTTCTTCGTTTCTGGTTCTTTGCATTTGCACTGCTGGCAAATGACTTCTTAAGAATTGTGTGTATGGGGGAGGGAGAAAGAGAGATACTTCACATAATTAAATAAATTTTTTTTTTTCATCAAAATGGTTTGTTTTACAGAAATGTTTAGATGAAAAAGAGTATATTAAAGAAGTAATTTGAAATAGTTACAATATCTTCCCTTGTAGTCTCTTTCTAATAAAAAAGAAAAATAAATGGTTTATCATCTTAACTTTTTTCCAATTGTCTTTAACTACTTGAAGGTCCATACAAATACAGAAAAACAACTGTGTGAACATAGAAAATAAAAATGAAAGGTACTGGAGGTTTTGAATAAATACTCACAAAGTGCTATAAAGACAAAAGTAAATGAAAGGGATATAATTTTAACAGGTCTATTTCAGATATAATAATGTTATGTCATTATTTTATGTGGTATTAAACTTACAACAATAATTGTGAAAAAAACCAGTCAAATTCAGACATCACGCTTCACAGTAGACTAATAATATTTAAAGTCTAGAAAATCTGAACTCAGTCTCCATTTGTGAAAGTTTATGAGGCTTTGGACTCATTTCTAATTGAATGCAAAATGGAACTGAAGTGGGAGATGAATTTTTGGATTTAGATGAGAAATAAAAACCTTATTACTGGGTTCAGGATGTTGGCATACCTTCCTTTACAACAGAGTTCCTCCGTTCCGTAATGGTGAATACTTAATACATTCAGGAATGTGAGTGAAGGATCTGAAAACTAAGATATAACATAGCACTTGACTAATGCATTATGAAGAGGCATAAACAAATTAAACTAAACATTAAATTAGTGTTGCTTTCCTATTGTGTTTTTTCACTTGATTGCTAATTTGCAAAATCAGTAGATCTTTAGTATCTCTGTCATTATTACAAAATCACAAGGTTCTATTGTAATTGTCTGTGGCTGATAATAGTTAATATTTTAAAAATGCGTAGTTATTTTGCTCTTTTTAAAAAAAGGAGAAAATCTTTCAAAAATGAGTTCTATCCTAATGGGAGTCAATTTAGAACCTACTGAATGTTACAGTAGAACTTTCATGGACTTCAGTAGGAGCAGAAATCTGGCTTTTCATATCAGTTCTTGCTGATGAGGTGATAGCTGTTTTTCTATAGGGAACAGTTGTAAAGTATTGCTGGAAACCATGAAGTAGTACCTGCTGTCTTTGTTCCCCTCTTTGGAGTGGGATTTGGGGACATAGAACATAGATACCTCTCCTTTCTGAAAATACTGAAATGTCTGTTAAATCACAGCTTTTCAAATCTTCCCAGAGGACATTTGCTTAGGATTTTTTTTTAATATATGTAGTAGATGACAAGTAATAAAATCAGAAGGGTTATTTGTTGTATTTTTATGGCTGAGTCTGTCATATCATGTTTTCAGACTTGTCAGTGGACAGTCAGCACTGCCGGAAGTCTCAGAGGTCAACATCTGAGCACTGTGGAATGGCTGTTTGTGCTGCTGATTGTAGAGAGGGGACTTAGGCTGCATTATGATGATTTACATTATTCAAACGGAAATTCTGATTGCTACAGCTCAGATGACTTATAACGTGACAGGCATGTCATGTATTTAATTATTAGATGTGCTGATAGAAAAAAGAGCTGGGGTGACAGAGGTGTAATATAGCATAACCAGTTCTGCAATGCGGGATGTGCTTGCTCTTACTAACTGCGTTGTTGTACTAGCCCACTGGGTCCCTTTGCCAGCCCATTTTGATGCAGCTGATCAGCTAATGGGAGATTTCTCTGTTTGGTTTTCCCAAAACAGGTGCAGTGATTTGGCTTTTAGCAAAGTAGCAATATGTCACGTATAGAAGGAAAATCTAACTGGTAGGAGGTGAGTGTGTGGTAAGGTTTAAGCTCTGTGTCCTTCAAATACTGGGAAAATACAGCAACAGATGTGCAGGATTTAAACTGGTTATTATTCTAGTGTTGTACGTATACACTGATAATTAAAATGTAATTTTTACAGTGTTTTGAGTAGCAAAGAGTTTGATCATCTTTGGTTTTTGTTCTTGTATGTTGTTAGATGTTTGTATTCTTCAGGGTATGGTTTTTTTCTGAATTACATAAATATTTGTTCAGAATCTTATGCTTCATTTTTTTCTTATTCTTCAATCTTTTTCATTTTTTATTTACTATGGTTAGAACTGTGCCTGTAGCCACTTCTTTTTTCCACGTTGGCATGTAAAGGATGTTATCTTTTCTTGAGTCCCTCATAGTAACACTTGCACTCAACAGTCAACATGGTTTCTTTTCTTTATTCTAAGTCCTGTGGAAGTATGGTTTCAATGGTATGGGCTATCACAGGTCTTGTGTTTTGCACAGAAAATGGAAACTGCTGACCTACGGCTGCAATTATACATTTTAACTGACTATAAAAATACTAAAACTTTTCTTGAAGACATCATTTCTTTGCAGGCAGATAGGATTATTAAAACCACATATAATGAATGCAGGTCGCACCCATACAAAATTGTGTCCACCTCTATGAAATCCTGTCAGTCTTTGGATCCGGTTAGAGATACAGTTTAGTTCTTGTCAGACAATGATAGATGTGCCCAGTTGAGATGGGCTTTGTGCACGTAGACCTCCAGAGGTGAAAAGCAGCTGTGCCGACCCACCACCCCAATCACCTCCGGATGCTCAGTATGATTCAAATTCCTGACAGCATCATGTGCAGAGAAATCTAGTCTAATTGTAACTTTACTGAGCACTACTCTGACATTATTTAAAACTCCCCTCTCAGCATGATACTGTGTAAATATACATACTAGGTTTTATGCAAAGACTTGGGGCTTAAGTCTCCAAATATTTCTGAGTACACTGGATTTCAAGGGCAATTGTCTGCTTTTGCTATCATGGTGTTTTAAATATCAGGGACAACCTTTAATAGATTTTTAGAATCAGTTATTTTTTAAGAGAAATAACACAACCCTTATTTTACAGCTTTTTTCTATGTATACTGTGTACCTCTGCACCTGTGCTTTTGTTTGTTTAAAGAAGTGATGTGCGCCTTCAGCTTTTCTTGTTTTTGCACAGAATAAAAGAAAGTGTTTGCCATTTATGCTGATAGGATGAAGAAAATGAACTCTGTATTCTTTAGGGAAAACTCTAGCCATGTCTAGCTTGGAGAGTCCTTTAGGCCTGCTTATTTGGTGTGCTTACTGTGCCTTGTCTTGGTACTGAAATCTCTGACAGAACCATCAGAGATCAGGCAGGTGAAGATGTCAACAAAAAACCCCAGCCTTTTGTGGATCTCTACATTTGTTTTCATATAAAAACCAAAATAGTTCCACTCAGGGCTAACAGTCTGTATAGCAATACTTATAATTCTATCTGTAGGCATTATTGAAGTCTTACATTAATTTGTAAAATGCTTTTTTGTTGCTTTTTTCCAGTCCTTTTATATAGCATATAATCTTCTGTGGGTAAACATGCCACAGAATATATATTTAATTGCACTGTCTGTTTTATTTTTTTCTCTTAGTTTTATCATTTGTTGTTTGACTAGACGTGCAGTATTTTACTGCGTTGATTACAGTTTTTCCACAGGGATATTTATGGGTAAAATTTAGAAAATACTCTATAGTCGTAGATCAAATGTAGAGTATGAGCAGAATAGATACAGATTTTGCAGTTTTGTTTTTATTTAATTTCGATTTCATATATATATACAAATTAGGAAAACATTGTTATACTACCTAGGGGAGATGTGTATAAAATTAAAGGGTTGGAAACATTGTGCTCAGTGTAATTGCAAATTGTCACTACTTGAAAGTTAATGTTTTTATTAGTCAAGTTTAAAAAACAGCATGAAATTGATAGTAACTCACTATTGAAGGGAGGTGTTCAGTAACTTTCAAGAAAATTAACCCCTCCACACACACTTTGTTGTTGCCATTCTGTGCTAGAGAAAGTACTTAGGGAATACCAGTTACTCTGGTGGTTCTGTGTAAAGTATGGCTGACATTGTTAGGGTACATGCAGTGAGTGACCTTTGATAAATTAGAGGCTATAGCTGGACTATTTTGATGACAGTTGGTATGCATTTGATCTATCTGATCTCTAACATTAAGATACTACTAAGATAATTTAAAAATACTCAATATTTGAAATATTTAGTCTCCTTTTTTTTCATGATTTCATTTATGAAACCTTCTATTGGCGAAATGCTTTGATGTCACAGCACCAAGCTTTCAGAGAGGCATGATCAGAAAAGGGGGGTGATTTTAACAATTGTCATAGTTTAACCCCAGCCAGCAACTAAGCACCACACAGCCGTTCTATCACTCCCCCTCCTCAGCTGGACAGGGGAGAGAAAATATAATGAAAAGGTCATGGGTTGAGATGAGGACAGGGAGAGATCACTCAACCAATTACTGTCACAGGCAAAACAGACTTGTCTTGGGGAAAATTAACTTAATTTATTCCCAATCAAACCAGAGTAGGATAATGAGAAATAAAACCAAATCTTAAAACACCTTCCCCCCACACCTCCCTTCTTCCCAAGCACAGCTTCCTTCCCAAATTCTCTAACTCCTCCCTGCCAGTGGTGCAGGGGTATGGGGAGTGGGGGTTGGGGTCAGTTCATCACACGTTGTCTCTACTGCTCCTTCCTCCTCAGGGGCAGGACTCCTCGCTCTTCCCCTGCTCCACTGTGGGGTCCCTCCCACGGGAGACAGTCCTCCATGAACTTCTCCAACATGGGTCCTTCCCATGGGCTGCAGTTCTTCACGAACTGTTCCAGCGTGGGTCCCTTCCACGGGCTGCAGTCCTTCAGGCACAGACTGCTCCAGCGTGGGTCCCCCACGGGGGTCACAAGTCCTGCCAGAAAACCTGCTCCAACGTGGGCTCCTATCTCCATGGGGCTACAGGTCCTGCCAGGAGCCTGCTCCAGCGCGGGCTTCCCACAGGGTCACAGCCTCTTTCGGGCAGCCCCCTGCTCCGGCGTGGGGTCCTCTCTCCCCGGGCTGCAGGGGAACAGCCTGCCTCACCATGGTCTTCCCCAGGGGCTGCAGGGGAATCTCTGCTCCGGCTCCTGGAGCATCTCCTCCCCCTCCTTCTTCACTGACCTGGGGGTCTGCAGGGTTGGTTCCCTCACATGTTCTCACTCCTCTCTTGGTTGCAGTTTCTGTGCCCCAGCAACTTTTTTTTCTGTTCTTACATCTGTTATCCCAGAGGCACTAACACCGTCGCTGATGGGCTTGGCCTTCACCAGCGTCGGGTCTGTCTTGGAGCCGGTTGGCATTGGCTGTGTTGGACACAGGGGAAGCTTCCAGCAGCTTCTTACAGAAGCCATTCCTGTAGCTCCCCACCCCCCCCAAATGAAAACCTTGCCATGCAAACCCAATATAACAATTTAGTCTGGCCTGTTTCATAACACAAACTGTGAATTTCTACACAGTGATTGCAGCATTAAAGGAATAATTTTTGATGGAGTTAGGGAATAATTATCTTTCTATGAAGACAACTTTTAGGCCAAAACCTACATTATTCATCCTACTTTCAGTAAGAAATAGAGATCTTAATTTTATGAGTAGGCCTGTGTGAGGAACAGCAGTCCTGCGAGTTCTAAGTTTTATACCTGAGGACCTTAACTAGCAAACCGTTGGCTTTATTGGGAATTTGCTTGAGTGAAAATGGAAAGGATTTGGCTCATTTACTTTCAAATACCTGGGTGTATAGACATCATTTTTAGTGTATTAAGATGCTTTATGATATTTCTCTTTGCTTTTATCCTTTTTTATTCTGTGTACATCTGTTCAATATAATTGTACATCCTGGATGCTTAACTGAGCCTGATTCAACAACTGTTGCTCATATTGTGTGGTCTTTTACCTGAATGAACAGTTTTCGTCCACAAAAGGAGAAACCCAGTTCTGTGCTTCCTCATCAATTAAGGATACTACAGTATTTTAAAATCCATTCTTAAAACTTTCTTCTGCTGTAATGCCAACTGGTAGAGTGTGTAACTAGTGATGGACAGTCCCCATATGCCACTCTCTGTTTCTACATACTGTACACTACATCTTTGTGGACACAGCCTAACTTGCATTACAATGACCTACTCTTCTTTGTCCCATTGCTCTTTTGTTATGTGCTTAAAAAGTTACATATGTAACTCAAACGACTGTGTTGTGACTGTGAAGTTTATTTGAAATGTTGTTCTAGTAAAACCTAATAAAAAATGTTTACTTCCAAAGGGATTGTTTTGAAATTTGGAACATATGTACTACATAGCTTCATGTTGAAGAGTGTGGGAAAATTTCATGTGATTTTAGACTATGTTTGAGGCCAATTTGTAAAATAACCTAGGCTGTAGATAGTATGTGTTTATTTGGAAATTCTGTCTGATCTCAAGCAATAGAACATGAAGCTGCAAATTATCTTCTTCCAAGAAAAGCCCAAATAACCTTGGTGCCTCTGCCAGATATCTCTGATTATCAGCCGAAATCTTCGTGTGTCTGCCAGGAAAGTCATAAAACTCCTTTTTGTCAGGCTTTTGCCCACAGCCTGACAACAGAGTGCTTCCACAACTGACTACTGATTTATTTATCTTTTTTTCCTTACCAGATGAACTTCAGAAATTAAATGAGATTTAATTGCTGTGCACTGAAGCCCTTTGTGTTGCCTTAGAGCAACTTACAGAGGTATGGAGGGGTTCTTATTTCATGGAAAATACCTTTTCCAGTCTCATCTCTGCTACAGAAGCCTATCACCTCTGGTTCCCATTCTGCACATTAGTATAAAAATTTGAGAAATGCCACATGAATGCAACATCTGTCAGCTTTTATTAAAGTCTTGCTAGTCTAGTTGATATTAAAGCCACATGATGATTTCAGACTTGCCCATATTGGGCCAACAGGGCATTAAGGGAGAACTGTGCTATTTTGCTCATAGTAACCACTTCAGTGCATTAGGTACTAATCATCAGACTCATAATTTTTTTTTTTTTTTTAAATTAACAGCTTACAGGATGTGTTCTTAGAGAAGCCCAAAGCTTCCTGTCCTGTTTGTTGGTTTGTATTTAGAGCTTACAGTTCTCTATTTGAATTTTAGAAGCTGAGAATTGAGATGTTCTTAAAGTGGTGTTGACTTTATTTTCCTGGCCTAATCTATCAGTGCTGTGATAACTGAATCATGTGCATAAATTAGCTGTTTTAACACAAGAAAAAAAGCCTTGTACAAGCTGAGAGGATTCATATTGCTGTTTCTCAAGTGTGTTAAAAGGAGAGATTATACTAACCTGTTTTTTATAGTTCAGTCTAGCTACTTTATGTTTCTACTCAGAAACCAATGAATAAATCATAAGTGTTACATATGTGTTAATCTAACCAGATCCTCAAGGAAGAATAAGTAGAGCAGCTGTTATTTTTACAGCTGTAGCTCATAATTTGAGTGCTTTCCATTTAGCTAGGTATTCAAATGCTGTCTATTTAAATACAGTGCAGGATTTAGACTTGTGGTAAGTGTATTGATACAATAAATCAAGCCTCCTTGCTTTTTCAGAAGATCTAATTTTACATCTGAAACTAGCTTTTAAACTAGTGTAAAATTAACTTGTACCATGATCCCCTTGGAGAAGGCTTAAGTCTTCAAATGTCTCTGCAATGCCTAGTTCAATTGTCAAGTTGAAGCTGTGAGTTACTCTCTCAGAATAAGTATTAAATAAAAACGTTTAACTGTGGCTTACATGCAGATCTCCAGTCCAAGGGCATGGCTTCACTGAATTCTCAAGACCTTTGTTCACCGAGTTGAATCTGTACATGTTAAAGAATTGACCTTATAGATAATAAGGGAAGTCTAAGTTATTCTCCACTAAGTCATGGATAAGTTTAGATAGGTGGAGCGTTTGCTGTTTTGCATTAGGAAATGGTTGTGTCTGTCATTTCTTTCACAGAAAGAGCGAAGATTTTGGCGTTTTGGCTAGGCTTTTTTGTTTCAGGACTTAGATGGTGACCCTGCAAATTGATTTTCCTAAAAGCTATTTATGAAGGAAAATGAGATAATCTATATGCGCCACATATGGTAAGTAATTACTGGTTTATTCAGATGATTTATGTATAAAATATTGTTATTAATTTTCTGTTTAATATTTAATTTGTCTCAAGTGAAATTTGTTGTAAATGACACATGAAAACTCACTTTCTAGCTGTGTCCTCCTCTCATAGATGCTGCATTTTTTGGTAGTACATTCAAGCTTTTAGAGGAACTATCAGTAAAATGCTTCTGTGTGTTTGAACAAAAAAGAACAGGCTTAGAAACAATTATGGCAAACAAATTTATTTACTAAAGTCAAAAGAAAGAAACAATTCATTATCCCAAAGGTGCAGTGTTGTGGCCTGGCATATTGGGACGCTAGAGAGATTTCTGGTTTAGTTTGGTGACCGGTGGCATTAGGGTTATAATTCTGTTAATAATCAAAGCTGGAAGCTATAAATAAAATAATTTGATAGTGAACATGCTACTGAAGTACAAATATTCTTTCTAAGTTGGTTATGGTACTCCTCTGTTCAACTGTATACATCATTTAAATATAATCAGTAATTCTTCAGTTTGTAGGACTCTTTATGTATTCAAAATGAAGTATTGTTGTGATTGCTTCTGAAAGATGAGGATTTAGAGCTAGGAAGGAGGGAGAAGGCCCTAACATTTCCCATGACTTCCAGTAATCAAACAGGTAGCACAAGCAATTTGTTGATGAGTGATGCCCTATATAAGTACACTTTATAACCAATTAGGTAATGACCGGGTATCACTTTATCAGTGAAGGGAGAAACTGTAATTGATTTCCGAGGGTTGGTACTGCACTCTGAATACCTTTAGAAGATATTCTGGGGCCTGTGAGTTGGTAGCCCCAGGAAGAACTTCACTGCTGGTAAAATTCTGTTTGGGACTGCTTCAATTCTTTGGAATGATTACTGTTTCTGTGCCCTTCAGTGACCGTGGGGCCCTTGGCTGCCTCTTTGGCTTGGCTGGCCACTTTGATTGACCCTTCCATTTCACTGCACTGAAAGCCTTGTGGCTTTTAAACATCACTACACATGAAGGATAATTCAATGGATGAGAAAAATGAAGCTTGTTGAAAATATGCCGCAGTTGTTTCTCCTTGGGTCTGAATTGTGTCCCTGATCAAATCTTTGGGGTTATGCAGCCTTCTTCCACCTAGGGACTCTAAACTGAGGTACCCCATTAGAAGGTTTCTGCATCAGCTTTTGCTGCTGTCATATAAATCAGACCTTGTAGCTGTTACTCAGGTACTCTAAAGCTGTGTTGCCATAGTAGGGAGCTGGATTAGGATGGAGTCTGAGAGGAAGAGACTCCTGTATTCTCATTTTGGCTCTGATTTATATCTATGCTTTGATCAGAACTGTATTTTGCTGCAGCCATGGTTTCATTCTTAAAAGCTACATTTTGGTGATTTTTGCACTTTTATGATTTCAGTGGGAATTAGAGTGTAATGAGGTGGGGTTTTTTTGTTTTTGGTTTTCTTTTGTTTTTTTTTCCCCCCAAAGCCCCTGAAAGACCTATCTCAGTCTTTTTGGTACCAAAGTTAAGAAAGTAAAAAAGCTCTTAAAAATGGTATGCCTTAGTACTAAAACATTAGAAGTTCCTGTTATTTTGGTGTGATTGTAGGATGTGATTTTCATTATTCCATAATATGCCTTGGCAGTTTACGGTGTTGTAAAGCCCAGAGGGACCTTAAGGGTCTGTCTGCCTGATGAATGCTGAGGTTCACAGAGGTTCACTAGCATGAGGTTTTGCAATGAAGACTTGGTTTGCGGATCACAGAGGGTAGAGGGTTGGTTCCTTTTTGTTTTGCTCTGAGGGGGAAAAGGTCCATTTTTAACCAGATTTGGATGTAGATTTCTGTTGGAGTGTTACTGACAGCTGCCTTAGAGTTTATATAACATTGACAGAAGGAGAAATCTCATCTTTATTCTGAGTATTGAGTTAGTTCAACTATTTGGAAGCAGATATTTTCAGCTGTCCGTGTTTGATTTCCTCACAGAAATAATGGTGTGTGTTTGTTTGCTTTTATTCATTTAATCCTATGTGATATTTTTAAATATGAATGTTCCTTTAAGAAACTGAAAATGTAGCAATAACTATTACAGTGTTAAAAATTTTATCCAGCCTAGTAACTTAGAAAAATACAAAGTAGTTGCTAAGTGGGAAATATCAAATCAAACTCTAAATCCAAATGGAGAATAAGTTTCATCTCCGGAATAGTTCCTTCTTTATAGAATTTGATTCTGAGCTATAGCAGATATATATCTTGCCTTGAAGGTAAAAAAAAAAAATATAATAGAATCATAGGCTTATTTAGGTTGGAAAAGACCTTTAAGATCATCGAGTCCAACGATAAACCTAACACTGCCAAGTCCACCACTAAACCGTGTCCCTAAGCACCACATCTACGTGTCTTTCAAATACGTCCAGGGATGGTGACTCCCCCCTTCCCTGGGCAGCCTGTTCCAATGCTTGATGACCCTTTCAGTGAAGAAATTTTTCCTAATACGACCCAGTATTACCTATTTTCTTGCTCCTATGTTCTCCAATTTATAAAAGAGGTATAGGATTTCTTGCAGGATTTTGTCTGTTAAATTGAGAATTTTAATATTCTTTATATAGATTTAAATGATAATCAGGAGAATACCAGGTCAATACCATACTCAATAGACAAGGCTTATGATTTCATTAATATTTATGAGTTAATACTGTGCTCAATAAGAAATGCCTTCATAATTGTACTGTAGGAAGATTGAGTAACTAAATATGAAAGGTTAATTTTAGAAAGTAACTGTCAAGCTAAAGGAACAGTGTTGTCAGCTGTGGTGCTCGCCATTCTGTTCAAGATGGTGTGAAACAACTGTTGCAGGACTATTTTGGGGGAAGGGATGAGGCCTCTTTCAGGGTTCAGGTTAGGTGAGAACAGAGACAAGTAAGTATATTGTAGATAAGTTCTTATACATGTGATATTTTTGAATTACATTATCTTAAAAGCAACAAGTTCAATGATATGGTTAGATCTTGGCAACTATGGGAAGTTAAAAAGACCAGTTTAGGTAATCTTCTCATGTTCTGTGTTTTCTGTAGCATGAGAATGTTTTATGATTTCTCAGTGAAAAAAACAAAAAGCAAAATTATTCCCTCTAAACACAATAAAAGCACCTCTTCTTCTTAAAATGTTTTTGCTTGTCTTTCCTCGCATAAAGATTGCTTATGTTTTCCAGTCATAGACACCTGCATAAGTGTTAAAAACACTTTCTCCTGAAACATTGCATACCCGGGGAGAGAGTAAGAGAACAAACATCACCTGACATGACAGAGGATCTAGAAACACACTGTAGGGAGGTGTTTCAGATGCTTTGGTGGTGAGGATAGAAGATGACCTTTAGAGATTAGGGGAACAGTGCTTTCCCCCTTGTTTCCGCAGTTCTTTCTGGCTGTGGCTCTAGCTTGCTTGATTGTCCTTTACAGCAGTGCTACAGGGCACTAAGCAATTCAGCAGGATAAAATTATCAGTGCTTATGAGCAGTTAAAGTCTACTGGCAACATATTTCTTCAGTCTTGCTGTGATTGATGAGACAGTCTGTGTATCTCTGATTGTAATTTGCAGAGAATAACAAACTCAAAACTATGTTTCAGAATGGCTTGCTCATACTGATACACAGCTATAATTGGAGCAAGTAAATTACATGTTTCAAATCCCCCAAGAATATTTCTTTAAAGGGTGTATCTAGCTTCAAGTATGGAGAGTTGGTATAAGAAAGACTAGGGAGTGCACTGTGATTATAAGATAAATCCTTTATTGTACTTCAGTTCTGCAGTATCTTTGGTTATTTGACTTTCTGGCTTAGTCACAGGAATGGTAGTTTGAAGGGATATTCTCATTAGGTAGTCCAGCCTCCCACGTGAAGCATGCTGGTATGTGCAGAAGCTTTTCCTGTAAAGATCAGGATGAAAAAGACACCGAGTCTTTCTCTTGTCGTCTGTCACTGGGTTCTCCCCTCCGTCTGTCACCCACATATTTTCTGAACTTCCTTTTACAGCTGTCACACCCATGGCTTCCTTACATGTTACCTGAAGTGTCCCTCCTTAGGTCTGTCTTCAGGTGAGCTCTGGCCTTCCTGATTTTGTCCCCAAGTTTCTGAACAGTGCTTTTATACTCTTCCTTTTTGCCTGTCCTTGTTTTCATCTCCATTTTTTTTTTTTTTTTTTAATTTACCTCATCAAAAAGCTTCTTCCTAAACCAAGCGGGCCTACTGCCAGAACTCCTAGCCTTCCTGCACAAGGGATTCCTTCCTTCCTGAATTCTCAATAAAAATCAGGGAGCTCTCCTGGGAATTCTTCCCCTTTATGCCTATTCCCCTGTGATTTTACCCTGCTGTTCCCTTGAATAAGCGTAAATCAGTGCTTCTAATATCCCTCCCCACTCTGCTGCTTACTTTTCTGACCTTTCTCCGTGTCCTTAACTCAGTCATCTTGAGGTCGCTGCAACCCAGGCCACTGGACAAGGTTCACCTACCAGTTCATCCCTATTTGTGAGCAGTGGCTTAAGCAGCGTTACTGCTAGTGAGCCCCTTTAGCATTTGTGTTAGGAAATTGTCACCAAAGGAGTGCAAGAACTTGGAATGTCAGTGTAGTTCTGTGTTGTCCTCTCAGCAGATGTCCAGGTGGTTAAAACCCCTCCACTTACTTGGTCAGGAAGTCTGTAACACACCCCTACCCACAGCAGTAAAAGCTTTTTCTCTCTTGCCTCAGGGTCTTGGTCTCCATTCCCTGAAAAAAAAAACAGTTTAAAGCCACCTCACTGGGTTTAGTGAGCCTGTTTGCAAAGATATTCTTCCTGGTCCAGATTAGGTGGGTTCTGCCTCTCCCCAGCAGTGGTTCCTCACCTCAGACAAGATGCTGTGATTGAGGAAACCAAATCCTTGCTGGTGACACCAGCTCTGCACTCTGGTGATGGCCCATGGGTGTATTTGTTGCTACCTGGGCCTGTTCTCTGGCAAGGATTCATAATGTGTAAGGCAGTGTGGGGACATGAAGGATTTAGCTACATGGTGCAGAAGTGTGACCTGCAGGGAGATTTGAGTCCTGTAAAAGAGAGAGTAATTTTAGCCTGCTTTGGGTTTGTTTTCCTTTTCTTCAGGTGTGCTGTTTCGAGCAGGCTGAGCACTGTTCTGTACTGCTTGTAGTATCTAAACTAGTTTTGTTCGTCTCTGCAGAGCACTGTGTTGTGAGTAGAATATGCCTCTAATGTGATCTTCTGTGTAATGGAGACCAATTTATTATCTGTATACATCTTCTATCCTATTTCCTTTTCTGAGTTTGGCCTGTGGAACTGATCTCAAGCTCTTACTGTCTGTTTTACAGTTATGATTAGCATCTGGCTTTGTTTTCTGTGAAACTACTAGTTTTCTTTTAGGACTGCTGACAGGTTGGAGCTGCCAGGCTGTAGCGTGCAGAGACTGCATGTTTCTCTGTCAGAAGTGGAAAGCCCTCTTTACATTTTAAGCTTTAGTCAGCAATAGAGGCTGGACTGGAATATCATTCTAATGAGTTTAGAGGATAAATTTCTGGAGGATTTACAGTGCTGCTTCTGTGTGGTCCCTAGCACATAAGGCTGTGGTATATCACAGGAACCTCTAGGCACTAGTAAAGTACAAATGCTAAAAGTCACCATTACACAGGACAGATTTCAGGTGTTTCGGCTTTTACTTTACTCAGTGGAGTGCTCAGCAGTGCCCTAGAGGCCTCCTGTAGCCTTTCAGAACCACCTTTGTGTAAGACAGTGCTGATTTTAGAACTCAAGGATGGCATTTGGGTTGAGCTAAAGACATTTTCCTGTTTATGAATTGGAAGTTCAGCCTGGCTGCTTCTTTAAATGTTTTATAATGACACACAATCCAGTAAACTTATTTGATTGCTTGGCAACATGTAGATTCAGGCTGCACTATTATGAAGACTAGAAAACCTGCACCAATAAGACGACGTTAAAATTATCCTTATCTGCTTGAAGCCTTTTCCCTCACAGATGGGAAAATCATAAATTCTTCACTTCTGTTGAAGATTGCTTGCATAATCTATTATTGTCTGTATGAAAAGCTTTTTGAAACTATTTGCAAGGCAATAAATTAACTCATAATGCTTACAGGACTGCCAACTAATAGCTTCATGACCTTGAGAATGAAGATAGCAAAATGATATTTTTCAATAACTTATTAATTTATTTATATAAAAATAAAACAAAGCAGTTTGCACAATTTCTGGATGATAGAAATTGATGTAGGAACTTAAATAATTAAAAATGTGAGGAGATATTTTAGCAGACATAGACTTGGCTTCAAGAAATAGCATGACTGTATATAATAGGATTACCCACAGTTCCTTAAAAAAGAAAAAAAAAAAAAAAGGAAAAAAATCTTTAAATCAGTGTTGATGAGGAAAAGTTTTTGGTTTGGAAAATGGAGTTAGATGTGATCATAGGGCATAAAATAAGAAAAAAGAGGGAATCCCTATCAAGTAGCTCCAATAGAACTGGGTGACTAAGCTGATGCAGAGATGATAGAATAGGGCCAAAGCATAGCTAAACTATGAGAGTTTTAAAGGCAAAACAACAAAAAAAGGTATTTTGTAATTGGGAAGTGGATGACGGATGGTTTGTCTCTTCAGGTAACTGGCTGATGGAAAATCAACTTGTTAGCAAGAATAAATGTAAGATTAGTATGTACCCAGAGCAATGTAGAGGCACTGGACGCTGAAGGGATGCATTAGCCTGCTGCCCTGCCCAATCTAGTTTACTCAGCTAGAAATTGCCTGGTGTGTTCAGCGGGTCAGGCCAAGTCACCTGGGGGCTTGCTTATGAATCTCAGAATCACTGAAACTCACCAGTCTCTATTTTTCTTCCATTGATCTTTATAGAATCAAAAGAATAACTGTGCTAAGTAGAAACAGCACTAAATGGATATGAAATAGCCACAATTTCCCGTGTCTCGCAGCCTTTTTGGACATTCCTGAAATGGATGCCTTCCACGTGTGTATACCATTTACAGATATCAGATATTTCTAGTCCAGCTAGTTTACAGAATCTTTTTGTACAAGATTTTTAAAGCTGTAATTCAACTTTTTTTTTTGTCTGAGTGGTTAGTTTTGAATCTCTGGAAAAAAAGACGACATGAGCATTCCTGTGAATGAGCTGCAATGGCTGGCTGAAAACACTGAATTCAGAGCTCAGAGGGATGCTGACTGGCTACTGTACTGCATATGAGAAAGCTTGGTGTTCTTAGAAGCTTACAAACACAAAGTAAGATGAGCAGGGCAGTATTGCATAGAGAGCTTCAATTAAAATGAAATCACCAGGAGTTGTTTGCAGATCTCCTCTTTTGTGCTTGAAAAGAGGTCATGCAAGGTGTGTTTTCTGGGGGCATAATAGACCACTCTGTCTTTCAGCAGTAAAGTTTTTGCCAATTACCCTATCTTTAACCTTCCTTTCATTATGGAAAATTAATTAGAAGGTTCTGGAGAGGAAATGGGGACTAACTGGGGTCTTTATTTTTTTATGGCCTATTTAGCTTTGAAAGGGCAAATTAAAGTATTTTCCTAATATTTATAATGAAATCTGTCCTCTCATTCTCCTGTATTGGTGATTACAACACAAAAGCCCAGACTGCAAGGCTTCAGCCTGTATAATGGAACAAACAGCAGCTATGTCTTTACTGTGCCAGCTGAAACAGAAGCATGAAGAATTTAACCAAGGCAACATGAGATGTACTGAGTCACAAAAGTCTTTTTAAAACAAAAATGTTCACCATGTTTGGAAGCTGGGAGCAATATAAAACAGTGAGAGCTAATATGATAGGATCTGGCTCCAGCTAGAAGTGTTGAGTGGAGATTTAATCAGAAAAATGAAATAGTCTAAGGTAATTTAGGTTAAGCTTACAAGGAATACAGCTCCTACTTAAATATTCTGAAGTTATTTTAGGTAACTGAAATTGCATGTGAATTTTCATCCTCTTATTTAAAATGGAGTTGTCCCTGTTTGAAGAAGTTTACAAAACCATTAGCAACACTGTTCCAGTCTTATTACCCTGCACAGAAGTCTGTCTTTCTGTATTTATCTGACATGGCACCTCCCTCACAGCTTGAGTCCTTGCTACACGGGGTGGTGTATCACAGATTGATAACCACAGAGCAGATGGAGAACAGAATGCCTGGACAGTTATTTTATGAGAAGATCAGGAATTATGACTTTATAATCTTCCATCTTGCTATTTTGGAAAGAAGCCATGTTTACTGCTTTTACAGTAAGCATTAGCATAGCAAATTATGCTATCAGCCATAATGAGTAGAGCTAGTGGGAGAGGAGGTAAATAGTGAGATTGCAAAAGACAAGCCTGAACCTGAAGAGTTGAGAATCCTGATTGGAAATAAATGTTGATTATGCAGACTGCACACTGAAACATCAGTGTCTAATGGTGAGTCAAGGCTGAAGAGAACTGAAACAATTTCTAACTCTGTATTTATTTTACCAGCACCTGCAGACAAACTGAAACAGGAGGCATGCGTGTTTGACATGTTCTTGTTCTTTGCAGAGGACATGGACAGGGAGCATTGAAGGAAATGGAGGATTTCCTGCAGAAACATTTTTTAATATAAAATCAATTTACTATTATTATTGTTGTTGTTATTAATTTTTAAGTAAACTTACTGAACTTCAGCTTCCTGGAGTCAAATTGAGAAGTGATTTATTTCATTCCAATTGTGACATTTTTATACTTGTAGAATCAAGCTGCAGTGTTTGCTTTGGGTCAAATGTATATTATTTTTTCTTTTATCTGTGTGAGGTTTTTATGTCTGTTTGGTTTTTTTTTTTTAATAGTTTGTAATTCAGGTCCTTTACACCCCCATCATCTTTCTTCTCTGTGAGTCTGTTTTGCTCCTGCCCTTATTCTTCTTCGTCTTGCAACTCCCCACAGCTCTTCCTGTTCAAGAGATCAGTACCATAATGGTTTATAAAATTACAGAGTGGATAGTAAGTGTCTCCACAGTACCTGGTACAGAAAAAGGAAAAATTTCAGGGAAGTATTTGTTAATGAACTCCACTTTTGATAAATGGTTAAAATAAAAACATTTCCAAATGTATCTGTATATAAAACAACTGCAGTGAAATGCTTAATTTTGCAGATACCATAAAAAAAAAAGGATTTAAGGCAAAGGTAGTAGTCTGTTGTCTCACATATGCTGCAAAACAAAACAGAGCTCTGGGAACTTCTTGTATAGCTATTGATTTTGTTCCACTTCTGTACTAGCAGAGGGGATTTTCATCTTGTTAAATAAGTCGCACATATCTTCCTGCCTTGTTCACTGCCATTTTGACCAAGATTTTTCTATATTGAATAGGAGTTCACCTCGGATAACTTTCTTCAGTTAAGGTTTCCTGCAGGAGATCGCAACTATCTGTTGCCATTCTACCCACCTCAACCTATGGGCTACAGTGGGGGGAATAATTCTGGAAAAGGACTTGTCCCCAGTGTAACCTGAGAACAGGTTATATTTAACAGGTTGCCCAGAGAGGCTGTAGATGCCCCATCCCTGGGATTTTTCAAGGCCAGGTTGGATGGAGCTTTGAGCAGCCTGGTTTAGTGGAAGGTGTCACTGCCTATGGCAAGGGGGCTGTAACTAGGTGATCTTTAAAGGTCTTTTCCAACCCAAACCATTCTATGAATCAGAAGATGTAATAATGGCAATCCAAAGCTTTTATGGACTCCTTGACCCCGCCACCCCCCATCCCGATTGTTTTGTAAATTACAGCGAATTTCTGCAAAGAGGTCTGTGAAACTACAGAGCCAGCTCCAAAGTGGCTCTGAAGGCTTGTTTATCATACCATTTGCATTAATAGCTGTAACAGTCATGATTTTCAACAGTGGGTCTCCTTGTCTGATAGTAATTGAAGAATTTCATTGTTAGGATTAATGACAAGCTTTGACAAGCATGTTATTTGATGTCAGTTCCAGAGTCCCCACCTGATGGTGCAAGAGAAGAAAACAAGAATAAAAGTGAGTAGTAGAACACTGCACTGGAAGACCTTATTGTAATGTGAAGAAATACAGAATAATGTGGATGTGAGAAATGAACAAAAGTATCTGAACTGGGAGGACAGATCTGGGTGAATGCATCTTTAGCATGAGCCCATTAAATCTTTTCAACTAAAGTCAATGAATTAAAACAGTATAGTGTCCCTCAGTCAATATGAATTAATATATGGATATGTCTCTGGATGTCTGTACAGTTTACATGCCTACTGAGTCTGCCTACCCTTTCAGTCTTTGGCTTTTCTGCTGTTGATGGGTTAAGAGATGCCCACTCACGTGGTTTGTGTGTGATGTACAAACTTGTTTGGTCAACAGCTGAACTGAGTCTGTGAATTCATTTTACAATGTTTATAGAACTGTTGTCAGCTCTCAAATACTGTTGATTTGCAGCAGAGTCAGGTGAACATCTAGAGGTGAATGTCTCCATATTCCTTTATGAATACCTTGTGCTACTCATCTGTGATTTATAGCTGTCTTAATTTTTTACTTGGATTCCTGTCTCCTTTATCATTTTTCACCTTTTAAAATTAAGTCAAAATAAAATGTAGTACAAGACCGTAGGTTTTCAGAGTGGAGATACTTCTTACCAAGTTTTTCTAATCTAAAGTTTTATGAGCCTACATATTCGGACTTTGAATTTGCTGGCTGTTTTCTGAAACTATTTAGAATTTGGTTTCAAATGTCACAGCAGGTAATTTCTCTGTTGGAAGAAGAGGTTTCTTGTTGGCCTTTTTAATTCATATGTGTTAAAACACAATAATTGAAAATGGTCTCGCATTTCCCCACTATATTAGAAGAATGTTTCTTAATAATGTGATATACCTTCAAAGATTAATCACCCAATAAATCGTCTCTATTATTTTGATACATTGCACCAACTCAGTTAAGATCCAGGAGTAGTATCTAGTGTGAAGTTTGTTTCAGGATACTGAGCCTGTTCTTTTTAATGTGTTTAGGCCTTCTTGAAATACTTTTCTTTGGCAGTTTTCATACTGTGCGCATTTTTGGTTTGTCTATTTTTATCATTACTTTTCTATATCTTTTATTATGACTCATATATATGGTTGTTTTTTGGTAAATGCTGATGTTATTTATGCTTCAGAAAATATAAGTTCAGACATCAATCTGAGGAAACCTTTTCACAGAGCCATGGCAAAATGAGAAAAGTAATAACAATCAAATGAGCAAAAAGACCAACCAGAGGTTAGGGATGAATTTCAAAGCAGTGAGGAAATTTTTTTTTTTTTTAAATTAAAAGCAAATCCTAAATTAATTCGCCTGGAAAGTAATCTTCCTTTAATATTGAGAGATTAGTTGTTGAGTCCTGAGTGAAGAAAGACAGATTCATAGCTCTTATACACCTCTAAGAAACAATTCAGTCTTTAAAGCAAATAGGATATATTTTATTAACTTTAGGTAGTGTTGAATCAGTCCTTTACTACTGTTTTGTAGTCACTGGGGAAACAAACCTGGAAACAAACCGGCTTGCTATTAGGTACAGTATTTCCCTTAATGGGCCTCTGCTGACAAAATCTTTGCAACTATTGACAACTTACTTTTACTGCCATCTATGTAGAAGGAAAGGTATTAACTATAAGTATTAATTTACTTCTTGCTTTTTACTTGTTGACTATTTTATGCACAATAAAATGTGTTCTGAGTTTGAGAGATGTCTTTGGGCATCAGGAGTTTAGAGCCAGGGAAAGCAGACTTTTATGGTGCTTTTTGTGCTGGAGCATAATGGTTTTTTTCCCCACATAATTGATTCATTAATTTGGTATAGATAATCATGCCCTTGTGTTTCTTTATTTTTAATTAAACTATTATCAATATGTGGGAATGCTTTGACCTTGCTTTTGTGAAAGGAAGGAATGTATAGGGAGGGGTATGATCTTGCCCTGAGCTCCTAACTCATCCTGAGCTACAAATGCAGCTGGAGCTGTGGTTAAGAGACAGTACTAGTAAATAAAAAGGACCAGGATTTCTGCTTTGGCTCTAAAGCCAAGAAACATAAAGATTTGCGTCCGTATGGCTAAACGCTTTTACTCTCCAGAGCAAAGTTGGATGATACATCCGAACTACCTATTGGTATGGTCCCTGGCCCATGTTCTCCCCGAACCATTTCCAGGCGCTGTGTAGGAGAGCACTAGCTGGCAAAGAAAAAAACCGTTTGGGGAACTGTAGTAACAGCTTAACGGTACAGAAATTGCATGCCAGCACCCAGACCCATACTCTGACTCTTTAGCTTAGCAGTGTAGACAAAGCCACAGTGTCTCCATGGTGCCAGTTTGGCTTGACCCCACACATTGCTCACTTGATGTGATAATTTAGCTCCTGCACTTCCTTTTGAAGTAGTTCCCTTCAAGAGAAAACTCAGGCACAGCAAGCAGTATAGTGTATTCAAGATGTCCTCTAGGCAGTACAGGCATGAACCATGCCAAGTTTGACCGTGCTTCAGCACTGTCCCAGCAGTGCTTGCATCTTCGTATGCCCTAGCCTGACCTACATCTATGCAGGTGCCTTTGGCATCATGCTCTAATTCTGGTGTGGTGCAACGCAACTTTCTCAGCACTGGAAGCACTTTGAACTGACACCCCCCCCCCAACAAAACAATAGTCATTGTGTCTGAGGGGCACCATGTGTAGCCCAGAGGAGTTACAAGCCAAGTGCTATGCCATGTGAACATGACTCTAGCTGATCTGAAAAGTGCTAGTCCACAGCAACGTGGATGTGAACCAGCCCACTTTAAGTGGAGTAGGACACAGGACTGTCTCTGTTTTCTGGTCCACAGACTTGATAGAGAAGTACTGCTGATCATATCATGTTTCTGTATGAGGCAGACTGCTCTTGTTAAGAGTCAGCAGGTGTTCAAAATGTTGGCATTTCTTACCAAAAGTTGCAATATGCTAATGTTCAGACTTAAAAGCCCTAACTGATCTTGCATTTAAAAAGCAGTACATTAAACTCTGAGATGCTCTAATTAAGAAGAATTTCATTTAAAAAAATGCACCCCCACCCCTCACCCCCTTTTCTATTTTATGATTAAAATGTACATAATTACAGGTTGGGCTAAAATTGCTCATGCATAAGTACCCCTATACGCTATTAAAAATGCCCTGACAGAGAATACTTTGTGGACCTTCTTGGCACAGGGCAGGACATGTAGTTTTCCTATGCTTAAGACAAACTGGATACATTCATGGAAGAAAGATCCAGGAGACACTGAAATCCAAAAGCTGTGTTCTGAGGTAGTCCCTGACCTACAAATTGCTGGAGCCCAGGAGAGGACTCTGTATGCTGCCCCTGTTCTTTATATTCCCCCTGAGGCTGCTGTTCCTGACAGGATGCTGAGATATAGGGATCTTTGAGCATGTACGGCTGATTTTATGCTCTTATTTGCAGATCCAAATAATACCTGCTGTTGCAAGTGCTGGATTTTCACTCTTCTTCATGCTCAAACGTACTCAATATCATTTTAGTAAAGGGAATAAGAGCTGTTTAAAAAAGAAACTGCTGCAAACAAAGAGTAAATTCTGAATGTGCATCTTCTTGACAATGTCCTTTACAGAGCTGGAAACTTTGCCATACCACAGCAGCATTATGTAAGAGAATGGTGGTGCATAAATGTTGCAGCAAAGCGTACAAATATTGTATCCTTGTCCCTTGGGGCTGATCTTCTGAAAGACACAAACAGAAGATGACTGTGGAATGAGAATGTAACATAGAGGAAAAGAAGCATATTAAAGAATTGGCACAGTTTGGTTATATGCAAGTGGTGGTATAGGTCTTCTCTTCTTTTTGCACTTTTTAAAAATGAAACTAGAGGTAAGGAATTTTTATAACGTTAATTTATACATTTGGTATATTTGCAATTAAAACAGAGGGTGTGTGTCCAGAACTCAGTAAGCTAGGAAGGAAGTGGGAGGGGGAAGGGGCCAGCACAAGATGCCAGAGGAATTCTTTGTTTCCACCAAGAACAGAAAGGACATCCCATGGCTATCACCACCCACATGCTAGCTTTCTCCATTATACCAATAATAGGGACATTAATTTTGGCTTGTAATTGCAATTGATAATCGGTTTCACAATATTTTTGAGTTTTATTTGACCATCAGTTGTGATTACAAGAAAATTGAGAACTGTGGCTAAACTTTGTTCTTTAACTTGTGCTGCATCATATATATCATGAAAAACACTTCTCCGTGCCTTACTGAGCATACTGTAACTCTAGAAGGAAATGGCATTTGAGTTACATCTGTGGGCTTAAGTATAAACTACTTTGGCTTATAGATTTGAATTGATCCTGGCAGCTCCTTACCTTTCTGTTACTGAAGTTTTATGAATATAAGATTTTCTGCTTAAATGATTTTCTGCTTAAAAGTCAGAGGCTTGCTGGTATATCACCTTATGCTTTAGTAATACCATGGTGATGTGGATTACTGATTTTATATTTTTGAACGTTTCTGAACACCTTTTCCATTCCTTGTACAGTGGTTATTTGCTTAATGCACAATTGTTTTTGCAGTTGCTGAACTCATCCTTTCATAGTGCCTATTGGTTTTAAAGTGATGCTTCTGCTTTTTTTCCAGTTTTTGTGACCTGATTGTATCTCTTGAGTATTGCTATGGTAATAACTTCTATTTTCTTTGTCTGCTGTGTGTATTAATTTTAGTCTGTACTGATTTTAGCTATAACAAAAAGAACTAGAACAGAAGCCCTGACCTATTTGTATTGCGTTAGATAACACACATCTTCAGTATAAAGTAAGGTGCATCTTCGAAATGGGTCGTGTCTTGAAGTCCTGACTAAAGTTTACTTGAAGTTCAGCATATTTTTAAAAATGAAAGATGAAAGTCTCCCTAATATGATATGAAAATAAGAAATTCACCAATAACTGCATTGTCAGTTCACAAATTGCATAAAAATATTTTTAAAGTCATGGCAGTTAATTGAGGGTCTGTTCTTCCTTATTTGTCCCTAAAACTCCTGCATTTCCAAGTCATTTTACTAGCTATCATTTAGTTGATGAGACATAAAAGCCAACTCCCAAATCTGTGCCTATAGTAAAGACCTCAGATTTTTCTATGATATTAGGTAATGTCCAATTACATAATATGTGCAACTTTATATACCTAGCTTAAATGTGACTTTAAGATAACATTCCATACAGTGTTTAATATTGACGGTGCTGTTCAAATGATTTCTCCATAACCTTCCAAAAGAGTAGCTGATTTTGAACAAGAGTTGATACCTTTAGAGATATAATTTTGTATTTTAAATGGATAAAGTTTATTAAGGATGCTATATAAACAGTATTAATAAGGTCAGTGTCCTGTCTATACTTGCAATATTTATTTGTTTTATCTTTATTTATTATTAGATTCTGCATTTTTTGTCCTTTAAAATTTCTTCACGCAAAGGGCATTCCTGGGATTAATAACTGCAGAGCCTGGCCCCTAGGTTGTAAAACCTAGAGGCAGCCACTTTCTTAAACTGTGGTGCTTGCATTAAGATGGGAAAATAACTTCTGAGTTCTTCTGTTTAGCTGTTAACATTTTATAGCTGTGCAGGTATGTCATGAAAAAGCCATGTCATGGTTTGCTCTGGCTTCTTTTTCATTCTTTAAGTTCCCAGTGGGAACTGTAAATCCAGGTTCAAATGTGTTATTGAGTTGATTATAAAATCTAAGTTTATTTTGTGTTCTTCACCTTTGCAGTGAACACTGGAATACCCAAGTACTCTTAATAAGAAAGAGTGAGGTTTTCGTTGCTCATTTATTCTAAATCTTCCTTGGAAGATATTAGATACATTCAACTGTTCCTTCTGCAACTTTTAAAAAACTTTAAAATCTATTTTATTTTGTTATTTTTCTTTATTGTATATCTCTTATTATATATTTATATTAATAATATCATATATTTTCTTCAATATAGATCTTTCTCTAATCAGTAATATCTGGAAACATATTTGAAAGTTGGGAAGGCTAGATTTGAGAGAATCTGTTTATGTAGAAAAGATCAGCTCCTTCTTTAGATGTCCCAATGTCTTAATGGCAAATATAAAGATACTTAGGAGACCTTTTATTGAACATTTGTGTTGTCTATTTTTAGCATCATTTTTCAGGCTTGTCATTAGTTTCTGTAGAAATATAGTGCAAATCTACTAGAATTTATTTTCTGTCTTTCATCATAAATTATGATTTGGTGCTTAAAAGATCATGGTAAAAGTTCTTTCATTTATGTACCAGATAGTAGTGTAGTTGAATTGCACGTAGTTTGTGTTTCAGAGTTTGTTGTAGTTTTTGTTGGGTTTAGGGTGAGTAAAATTACAAATTTTACATCTTATAATGTATAAGAATTTTCAAAATTATACTGTCAAAATAAGAAGCTATGCCACTCTTGCAGTTTTATTCCATCTTTGGTTCTCTTCAAGGGCTGGGGATGTGCTCAGAAAAACACTTGAATTTTGGAAGTGTGGGGTTAGTGCCAAGTGCACCAAAGCAAATGCTCGTTTGTACAAGAACAAAGCAAGAAGGGTCCCAATCTTCCATAATCTGACCCATGCAAAAGTTCCTATAAAAGCAGCCTGCTTCAAGAGGGAGTCCTTTGTGAAATCGGTTGAGGTCCTTGTGAAATAAGGAATGGGATCAGTCCATGGTGTGGAGCCTTGATTTATTTATATAGTGCTGCTTTGTATTGATAGAAAATGGATAAAAACCTGGGTGCAGAATGCTGCAAAAATCTGGTATAAAAAGTAGGACAAAGCGCTCATTGATTTTGTATAATTATGATCGCTCTGTTGTGGTACAGTTTTAAAATACATTTGTATTTAGAATATTTTGTTCTTACTGAAAATTAAAATCAAGTAAAATCATTCACCTTTTTTTGACAAACCAAATAATTAGGGCTATTTCCCATACACCAGAGTGTTTAAAGCAAGGTCAGTTTTCATTGTAATTAATTGTGTATTCGATTACCGTTCACAACACTTGACTGTAGAAATTTTTCTGACCATCTTGTTAGATAGGAAAAATTCCTCTTGGAACATTACATCAAAATTTGACCTTGGAACTTTTAAACTGTTTGATCTGGAGACCTTTAATAGCTTCACTAAGCGTCTGCAGAACTTGACAGAAGCCTGTTGGACAACACAGAGATCAGTGACAGCACTTTGGGTGAAGAAATGACCAAATCAATCAACTTATCCTGGAGACCCATGGCTTCTGATGAAGTTGTCTTACAACTGTTTCTTCAGCGTGCTTCACGCCAGTGAAGGGCTTCACGCTGCTTTTCCTTGTCAGCTGTGATGTGGTTAAATTATGTGCCCTGAATGAAAACCTAATTTGCACATATTTTCACTTGGGCAGTATTTCCCCTTTCTGTTCTGTGGATGGGCTCTTGGAAGCCATTTCCTTTGATAAGGCTCCTACCTCAACAAAAGAAAAACTTACTAAGAAGAAAATTGTTTGGCCTGGCCCTGATGCTTGCTTTGGCAGATGTCAGTGAGAAGCTGCTGGATATGGAGAGGAGTATAGGACAGACAAGATCTTATGAATAATAAGGTAATAAGATAATATGAGTGTAAGACAAATAGCTTATGAAAATAAGCTAGTAGAAATTCAAGAACGTTTTTGGTAAGTAGTAATATAAAACTTTAGTCACCTACATGTTGTGCAACATAGAAGTGTGCCAAAAGATACCGGATATTCTGTGTAACAGTTGTTACCTTCAGAATCCACTGCATGAAGATAACAGGCTGAGTGTGCAGCTTTTGATCCCCATGCATAGCTTTCAGTGATGCAAAAACCCCTGGAAATAATTGCAAATGAAATTTCCTATTCAAAGGCAGATCAATTGCATTCATTTTCTATATGATAAGAAAGGGTAGCAGTAGCAGTTGGCTGCTAATTATGAATAAAGACATAGCATTTTTTAACCTTGCAATCTTCAATTTTGAGTGCTTATTTCGGGGATTAAGCTGGAAAAGGTTTGGAAGCAAGCCAAGTGTCAGTGGTGTTACTGGTTTAGACTTTATCACAGCATCCAGTCCAAAGGATGGATCTGAGTCTTCCTGCACTTCTAAAGCAAATCCAAGTGGTTTCTTAGGTTTTGTTGATCTTCCTATTCCCTTGTTGTTTTCTTTTTTTTTATTATACAGCCAATTTTTGATGGAAAACTCCCCAACCCCCGTTGACTGTACTATCAGAAGGAAGAGATGTCAGAATCCTGTTAGCTTTAGTTTCGGGATTTATGTGATTTTTAACATTAGTAGCATACGGTTTACTTGTCTTGTAAATTGTATTTGTGAGAAGACATTATCCCCTGATCCTGCAAAGCTGAGAATAATGATCTGAAGTGTGAGGCCTGTGAAAGATACAATTCAGTATGAAGAGTGAATAAAAATCTTATGATGCATATAATGATATGCACTAATCCATAATATCTAGGTATTGTTGGAGAATAAAAATAAAGAAGCAAAGCCAGAGCAAAATTCAATAACCATGTTTTTAAATTCCGAGAAATACTGATATTTTAAAATAGCAATATATATATATACATATATGGGGGTTGGACTAGATGACCTTTAAAGGTCCCATCCAACCCAAAGTATTCTATGATTCTACGATTAGTGTTTTAAATAACGCTCATTGAGTTTGGGGTTTTTTTAAAATATAATTTTTAATTAGCAGCTACATATGCCATTTGATACTGTAAAACTGGCCTCTTTTTTTTGGTACAGACTAAGTAATTAATGATTCATCTGTTCTTATAGCTAGCCAATTTATATTTTATGTTGCCAGCTGGTTTATGATATGTCAAAGACACAGAGAAAGGTATCATGGGTGTACTGCATTAAAAATACAGTTTTTATCTATTGGTACATAGATACAAACTAATCAGAGTGGAATTATGACCTTGCATTACTGAAGATATTATGAAAAGTGCATGTTTTAAAAATTATGACAAACAGATAGCATGCAAGCAAGAAAAGACAAAAGCACTTAGTGGTTGCTTTTCCACAAATGAGTGGAGCTTTCTGTAACTGGAAATGGAGCATTAAGTTACTTGCCAATGAGATTTTTACCAGCCGCCTTAACTGGATCGTCAATGTCATACGTTGGAGGTACTTATATTACTGGGCGTTCTCTTTAATTTTATCATTTTTACTGTGTCAGCTTTTATTATCATTAACAACTAGGCTCACAGACTCAATTGTGTCCCAGCAGGATTTCAGATTATTCCTCAAATTACAGCAATTTGTCATGATGTCGATGTTTTTTAACCTATAACCCTAGGTTACCTACAGAGTCTGCAGACTCTGGATTTCGCATGCCACAGATTCAATTTATATTGTATGTAAACAATTACAGTGCTTCACAAACAAACAAAAGGCAGCCAAAGTCAAAACTAAGGGTCAAAGTCTAGCTTGTCGTGAATCCATTCTAATTGGATTTTTTTTTTTTTTCTCCAAATGGGATATAGACAATGCAATAGTATCAGCTCTTTACCGTAAAATGAAGTAGGAGTGAGTTAGACTCTTTTTAATGGCAGAAACTCTGCCATTGGTGGCAGCAACAGAATTTAGAAGAATCATTGTTATGACTAGTATTTCTCACGATAAGTGACTAAAAGTTTTCAAGAATTTTAATGGTATTATGAAAGAGAAACAAGCAAAATGGTCTTGAAGCTGAAAGAATGTTCTAGTTCAGGGACACCCAAAGCTGGGGAAGAGAAGGGATGAGAGCGACTGTTCATCTCTGGTAGCTCATGTGACATCTCCAGGTGTCCTCAATGCTGGGGGTGGGGATGGGTGGTCTGAAAGCCCTGAATCAGCCCTGCCACCTCTGATGGCCAGAGCTGATTTTACAGACCACAGCTGTGCTGATGCTTACCTGCACAGACAAGCTGTAGGACAACTCAGCTGCAGAGTGGAGGTTGGGACAAATTTACCGTCTTCACAAATTGTGTGTGGTGTTGAAGTGACTGAGGGAGAATCTGATTGTTAAATGTAATGTAGAATTGCATTTCTTTTGTTCTTTTTTTATTCCTGTGTTGCTATTTCAAATACTGCAACCATATGTTGACCTGCTCATTTATTCTTGAACTTTGCCTGTAATAACATGATTTTACAGAATCACAGAATGGTTGAGGTTGGAAGGGACCTCTGGAGGTCATCTGGTCACCCCAGCTCAAGCAGGGCTACCTAGAGCCAGTTACCCAGGACCACTGCAAAGTGCTGGCTTTGGGGACTGGTGATGTGGAAATGTGAGGCTTATTTCTAAGAGTAGAAGGAATCAAAGATCATCCCGCAACTTGAAGATATCAGATTTTCCCAGGTGTGCTCTCCATTGTGTTTCAGGGACAAATACTGCTTCTCAAAACTTTTTTCCTATTGGGTGCTATGTAGTTTTTCGTTCATTTGATTTTGGTTACAACTGAATGCCATCATTATTTCATGAGTTCACATTGTGGTATTTGAATGATGTCATCATAAGGTCTTAATGATGTCATAGACTTACAGTAATTAAAGCAGTAGCAATTGCTGGTATGGTCAGATCTTGAAAATAAGACTGTCAAATGTAAATATGAAATCTTGATGAGGTATTCATAAAATGTAAGGTATGATATATACTAGTTGTGATTGCATTTTTCCCAACAATTTGCTGGAAGTCTGGCAGTGCTACAGAAATGTCATGCTGTTATATAACACTACTGAAGTTTCTCCTAGCTTCAAATAACAACTTTTCCATTAGCCACATTGTTTCTACAGTCCTGTGTCAGTATTGTTTCTTTTTGCTGTATTTACAATGGTGATAACAGCAGTTATTTCCAAGGGCTGGGGTGATTTTGCCTCTTTAATCAGCTGCACTGCTCCCGAACTGTGTTTTCTGGTTGTACCCGCTTCCTCGTTCCTGGTGATGGAAGCTGTGAATGGGCTTATCCATAGTTTTGTTTGCCAGCAACAAGTATGAGACTCTTTGCTGGCTTCTTCCTCTTTCTGATTACTGTCACCTCAAACGTGGAAGGATTGATACTTAGTGGCCATCTTATGTGAATTTCCATACTCTCTGAAGCACCATTAACATTTTCACCCCCATTAAACATCTTTCCATTTGATTCTGGATTATTTCCATTTTGGAAAATTTGCATACTGTGGCAAAATATGGAAAGCCAACATTACTACTTGTGTGCATTAGTCTGAAAACTGATCTGCATTTCAGCAAAATGCTGAATTTTGAAATGGTGAAATGCAAATTTTTTTTTTTTCCTCAGAATACAGAATCATTGTAGTGAACATTGTTTCATGCAAAAAGGCTATTCCTGGTAAAAAAAAATTGGTAGTCTTTCATAAGTCTGAGATTTAGGAGACCTGGCTGTAGGAAATCACTTGCAGTAAAGTGAAATCTTAGTAAATCCTTGTTACAGTGAGTGCCTTGTGGTCAAGGGTCATGCTGCCAAAGTGAGGGTGAAGGAGTCGAGCTCAGAGGACACCCAGTAAATAGACATGATAGATTTAGGATTCTTGGAGTATTAGACCTTTTATCAATTATTTTTGTGTAGTGTTGCAAGAAGAAAACAATAGCTTTCTGGGAAGCCTTGACTAGAACAGAATAAACTGAAAACAGTTTTATTGTCAAAAATCTCTACAGTTAAAAATAGTTGTTTTAGTGAAATACAGAGGCTGAACTGTCTGCTGTGCAAAATGGGGGGGATGGATTGGCAAAAATCTGCTGTGTCGGCTTCCAGACACCCAGTTCTGGAGGCTGTAGCTGTTGCTAAGATATGAGAGGCTCTGCCTCCTTGGGATTGCAAGAGCCCTTCTCCCTGCAGCCTTCAAGCTCAAACCCCGCTTCAGCCTAGCTAAAAGAGACCAACAAGACTGCAGTTCTTAAGTGTAATTTTATAAATATGAAGTAGAGATCTAACCTCTGTGTTCTCAGCCTCTCCATCACTGTAAGCAAGTAGCTAGTGAATGGCATGCCTTTAGAAAGGGATTTGGTTAGCCACAGTGTTATTAAAGAACTTCAATTAAGGTTAAATGGCTTTTGTGTTTTCTATTTTACTTACCAATACATGTAGATAGATAGATAGTTTACTGTGCTTTCTCTGAAATGATATTGTATTAAATTACTGGTTTATTCATGTGTTTTCTGAAATGCTCACATCTATTAGTTACATTGGTGCCAATGAAAGATAAGTCTTCCTGGTTTGTTATAGATAAATTGAATAATTAAGAAGCCACTCTTAATTGCTGTCCAAGGAGTCATAGAAGTTACAGTTCTAAGTGTGTTACCAAGTAAGTCTTTAGATAAGAATCAGTGGTACTTAGCTATGGGATAATCAGAACAAGTAAGGATCAAACGCAATCTCAGCGATCAGACTGTGAGCTAGGTAATGATGAGATAAGATTGGCAGTGGTGTGTTGTTGGAGGAATTCTATAACTAAAGAGATTACATAAATGATAGTGGATATGAGGAACAGCCTACAGTCATTAGCATATGTAATTTTGTGGTTATGGTAGACACTTTTACTCCCAGATGCTTAAGCTCTCACAACCCCTAAGGTACACAAGACCCCTTTCTTGGCCCTTAGAGCCCACGCTCATGGCATGGGGGATTGAAGGACATCCTTCCTGGTGCATCAAGGTTGTTCAGAGAAGTACTTGCTTCTACAACAGTCAGTTTTCTGCTGCTGGGGTCTGCAGTGTTGATCCTCTTCTGTTGTGCCCACCTTGTTGACTTTTGAATTTTCCTTTATCCCCTCAAAACTGCGATGACCCACAGTTTACTTCCCTGATTTCCCAGACTGCTCACTTCTTGTTTTACTGCTTCCGTTCCAGTCCTCAGATCACGGATCACTGTGCCCTTAGGCAAGGTGTCTTGTAGATGGTCTTCCTCACCCTTCCCTAGGGAGTTGTTCCTTGAAGCTTAGAGACATCGTTCTCTTTTCTTTGATTTATAATTGTCTTAAGCATACTATTATTGCATCACTTTTCCCATGCTCCAGTCTTTTCATTGTGCTGGCTCAGCAGTTCATTAGTTGAAATTAGTTCATTCTGTTACAGACTATAGATATTTTAAGGCCTAGCATTTATGCTTGCTCAGCAACTGAGTTAGTGCCTGTCTAGCTATATGTAAGGTTAAATATAGTTTTGCAGAGTTTAGGAAAAATTGTACCATTAAGCAGCCACCCCTCCCCTTCTTTTTTATTAAAGTGGTTAGTGACATGCTAGGGCTTGGTTTGCTTAGCAGACCTTTCTTTTCCAACAGCAGATTATGCTGGGGCTTTCTGGCCTGTGTTGGGTTAGGGCTCCTGTTCCCTCCTTTGCCAAGTTGAATTTCTTTTTACATACATTTGCATATAGCTGTGTTTCAAGTTCGGCTCAAAAAGCCCAAAATTTCCTTGCTATGGTGAGCGTCTCAATCACTAAGATGTAGAATTGTGTTCTTTTCAGTTGGGTTCATTTCTGATTCCACAAATACTGCATTTTTTGTTGACACCTGGTGCAACTTCAGCAGGAGGAATAGTAAATGTCCATACCCAGAATTTTTTTTCTCTTGAACTAAAATTAAGTGATATTGGATTTCCCATATGATTTGTCAGCACGCTATTATATCATAAGGTAAGACAGTCTCCCACGTTTTTTTGGGAATATTTAGTGGCACCAACTATTAGGACTAAATTCATATTCAGGCTCTAGATCTTACATCAGCAAGGGTGTCTCCTTTGTGATCTTGAGACCTCTAAACTCTAGAAAGGAACGTATATACCTTTGCATTTAGTGTTTCAGGGTGCTGGTTCTAGGGAGCTCTCCCCTGAGTTGGCAGTTTCCGCACTGGATAGGCTGAGCACTTCACCCCGCATTTCCAGATTCTCCTTGGGGCCAGGTGCCTCTGCTGTTTTCATTGCAACACTTAATTTGTAGGTGCTTAGTCCTTTATTAGGTTGCAAAATCAATTAACTTTCCACTTATACTCTGCCTTGTAAGTATAGTTCAAAATAAGCAACGTGTTTTCCTTTTATTTAATTGGCACTTACTATGACTTGAGCCACAACAAAAATGATTCCTTTTGATCTTTGTGCTTCCAGTCCTTTCAACTTATTCCTACAGGAGTCTTCTCAGTCATTGTTTACCTTGTAATATTCTGTTTCCAATGCCAAGTCACCTCTGTGATTGGTATGACGGTGGCTAGAATTGGAACACAACATTTAGGTGCATTTGCTGTTTACTGCAATGTAGTATAGGGTTTCATACTCCTCAAAATTTGGTGTTTAGTATGTCTTGCAAACTTTTATTTCAACTAGCTTGAATTTATTTTTAACTTTTGTTTTACTAAGTGAGTATTATTTCAGAGATTGCAGCTCTTGCAGCAGGTGCACCATTTTTTACTGTACCTCAGATGCTACAGTAATTTAAATATTTGGATGGTCTGGAGGAAAGGCTAACAGCAAAATCATTGTTTATATTGACACAATTTGTTTTTTGAGAGATGTCCTCTCTCTTGAGGCTGTACCAACAATATTGCAGTAAATTTTATGTACAAAAAACCCCTGAGCGCTGTATCATCTTCTAGAACAGCTTTTTTGTTCTGCAGCAGTTCCTTCTCACTGGTCCAGGAGGCTGGGGTCTGCAGGTGCTCCTGAATCACTGGATTTGCATGTCTCCTTAGTTACTGTAGAACAGAGAAATATGTAACTACTCTTTGTGGTGTAAGGTAATGCTGGAGAAAAAGCTGTTTGCACTATGCCTGTCTGAATTAATTAAACACATTGGTGGAAGGAAGCAGCCAGGATGAATGTCCTGTCATATGTCATGTTATTTCTCTGCAGTCTTGTGAAAAGCATAGTCTTTTGGGCTAAGTTCTCTTCAAAGCTGTCATCTTTGTATGGTTGTGTGTAGAATGCAAAGACAGTAATAAATGATCCTGTATGTTGATTTTGTTTAATAGACTTGCCATGTACAGGAGTTGGTCCTGAATTATTATTTCCTGAAATATTTTGAGTTCTGAATTATCAAAATGTTAGGAAGAGTGGCTGTGGTTTGCTTTTTAATGTGAAAGTGAATACAATCTGCTAATTTGATTTGATTTTTAATTATTTGCTTAAGTCTCAAAAATGTTTTAGAGGTGTTACAAATTCTCAGGCAGCTTCTGATATTTTATGACAGGCCATAGTATTTAAAAGAATTTCCTCTGATTCTTCTCTTAATCTTGTGCAGAAAGTTTGTTTCTTTGTACCTGCTTTGTACCTGCTTTTGTACTCTTTTCTCTTGGTTTCTTTTTTTTCTTTGTTGAAATGTTGAAGCTCCATCTCTCTAGGATTTCTATATCTTATCAGCTTAATCCTTCCAGAATGCTGATTTTTGGAAGCTGTTTCAGAAACTGCTTTCCTTTCCCAGTGGTTTGACTGTGTAGTAGCCTCATCACACAGGTGCTGCATCAGGATACTGCTTAAATGTGTGTTTCGGCCCATTGCTATTCGAGAAGGGTGTACATGACCCTTAGAATGGGTTTGAATAATGTTCTCACTTGCTTCCTTCACTCTCTTCCCAATTCCTTTCTTGCACAAATATGTACGCAAGCATGTCTTCAAAGTCTAAGCGAGTTCTTTCAGTGCCTGCTCTAAATTACTTTTTCAGGTCACTTTCTGATCTGTGTTTTATAGCATCATTTGTATTGTCCAGTGCCTCCAAGTGACAATTTTATAATTATTTCACACCATGTGCATATTTGCAGGTTCTCCGTTAGTCTCTTTTCAGGCTTTCCTGTCTCAGCAGGCTTCACGTCCCACTCCAGAACCTGACATCTATGAAGTTATTTGGAATGTGGGTCATCTCATCTTAAGGTATGAAGTTAGGTTTGTAATTGCTGCCTCCCTTGGCTATGGAGTGATAGTTCTTGTCTAGAAACCATTTCTGACAGTGTGCTGGGTGAAGTGCCTGGGAGACACAGGCAGTTCAGCTCCTGAGGCTCTACTATTGTGACAGTGCCCACCAGCAACCTCTAGTGCTGCATGCTCTGGTGCCTGTAATCTGTTCATCATGAGCAGCCACTGAAACACCTTCCCTTCATGACTTCCAGCCCTTTCCAGCAGGATTTTAGCTATCCTTCTTAGGACCTATTGCTGCTTTGCAGGTTCATCATTTTTTAGTTGCATGGATACATTTCCTGCTTTTTGTGTGCATAAAAGGATGCAATAACAATGTTAGTATGAATAAACTGCATGCATCACAATTTTATAGGCTTGCATGTAGAGGTGTACATTTAAAAAGTTTTTCTCCCCTGCACAACAGTAGAACACGGTAGTGAGTTGCTGATGTTGTAGGGTAATTCAGAGAGAGGATGCTATCGTGGGTATCACTTTAGAGAGAAAGCGTCCCATACATACCAGACAGTGGTAACAAGGTACATGCTGCCTCATATACTAGGTATGAGGCAGCATGCAAGTGATGCTATAAGGATTTGACGTCTATTAATTAACGTCTGTATAAAGTATTTATAAAACTAAACTAAATTTGCAAAATGAGTAGTATGCTTTCTCCAGCATGTAATGCAATGATACCAAGCCCAACATAATATTTCTTGTTTGGAATGTATTTATATTTGTATTTCAGTTTGAGAAACTTGGGAGCAGAGTAACCCCTGTTGAAAGTAGAGGCTAAGTTGAAAGCATTAGTTTCAACACTTCTCACCAACCCTGCCTTCCTCATCAGGCTCCAGTTTTGTTTGTCCATCAGTGTGCCTGGCTTGCTTGGCACAGTGACAGGCCCTGTCAGTGATAGATAGGTTTTCTATGTGGGACTCAGACTGAACCCTTCTTCTAGGAGGCTGCGGTTTCTACATTGTCTTTTTCTGTGGTGCTGTTTGCAGTGGAGTAAATAATCTGCCTCACGTTTTAGAGGACACAGAAGTTTGTTTTAGGAACAGATGAGCTTTATTAGCTAGGGAACAGTGTCTCGTAAGTATCAGCATTGCGCACAGGTCCTGCATTAGTCTCCATTTGACGACTGTAGTAGGGAAGCCAGTGTTTATGCCCATGTAATTTTTGGTTTAAATAGGCAAGGCAGTGGAAGAGTGAAAAAGAAGCACAAGGAAGGTAAATGACCTGGCTAAAGCCTCACAGACAGAATTAGTGCTTGGTCTTTGATTCCCCATCCTGTGCTCTTTCCTTTGGACCACTCTTCCCATTCCTGCTGCAGTCACTGAGCAGGTTTAATCTCCAAATTAGTAAGTTCTGGGAAAACTTCCAGCTTCTCCTTTTGGCATCTTGCCTGTTCTTTCTGCTTTTCCTTCCCCTATCATTTTTCAACCTTGCTTTTCATCTCTCTAGCTGAACCTAGATCCTGCTGGAATCTGTTAATGCTATTTTGAAATTTGCCAAATGAAAACTTGCCCCTAGAGTGTGCAGAACTCACTCTGTTCATGTTGACTGGAATTTCTTCATGCTCTTGTTAACTGGTTCCTTGCGCTCATTAGCTGATAGATTGCAGGATTTGGTTTAGATGTGATTTTAAACCACTAAAGGACGGGCAAAGATGCAATCGCTGTCTCTAATACAGTGTTTCCGTGCCGTCCGAGGTTATGAGCTCACAGGATTGGGCCCTTCTGCACTTTCCCCCATTGCCAAATGCTGCTATGACTTCTGCCTGGTAGCTCCGGCTCTTCAGCTGCAGGCTTGCTCTGACCAGACCCAGTAGATAGGGAACTGTCTTTCCAATCTTTCCAATTTCTTCCTTTCTCTGAAGGGAACACCTGAAAGCAGTGCCCAGTGTAGGGTTGCCAGGCTTGCAGGTTAACATGCCATTATGGAGCTAGGAGAGGGCCATGGCATATGCAGCTGCTGTGGTAGGATGGGGAAACCTACTGCTTCCCATCCAAAGTGATACAGTGGCCCTAGAGAGGAGCTTGTATCACAGGGGGGCATCCTGGGGGCACAGGGATGTCATAGCTCAGGGCATCTGTTCTGCCTCAGGGGGACTTCTTGCAGGAACCATTATGTCTAAATATCCTGGCTGCATTCTCTCAGTTTTGGAAAAGATCATTTAATTAGGCCCAGAGCTCTCCATATTGGTTAGCTCCACCACTATCACCAGCACACCACAAAAAAGAAGAGCAAAACCGCTGGTTCCTGTATGAAAAACTATGAGCATGGTGTGGATTCAGTTCATCCTGTGCTTTGGCTTTCTGCAAACCTTAAAGTGGCACTGACTCTGCTAAGGATCCTTATGCAGTGTTCACCGGAACAGATAGGGTAAAAGATGTTGAAGGAAGTTGGCTTCTGTAATTTAAGTTACTTGATGATGATTTTTAATTGCTTGCTTTCCAAAATTGCCGGCTTCTGGGAGGCATTAGTTTTATTCTGTGTCTAGGGTATGTAGACTAAAAATAAATTATTTCTTCTGAGGAGGTGTTATTTTTGGGTTTAACACAGCAAAAGGTAGTGTGTTAAAGAAACTTCCCCATTGTGAATAATAGAATATTTTCCAACTGTGCTAGCAGTCATTAGTTTTTTCAAAATTGTTGGGCTACATCATAATTTTTAATACTAAATATTCAATTTAATATACAGTAACTGAAGAGTGTTTATTGAAATATAAATTAAATGCTATAAATGTAAAGATTCTAAACAGTTACTGTTGAGGTGTTAGAATAAGACAAAATTATTTACTTTTTACTTCAGAGCTATGATTGATATAATTTTCCATTTATTTCTTTTTATGTTAACTTTTGGCAGTATCTATTTTTGTTTAGCTGTCAATATAAAAAATGGAATTGCACAGTAGTGCTGTATATTATTTTATAGTTGGCTATTAGACAAATATAAAGAAGACTATTCAGAAATGTATGGGCATACAGATTCTTATTTTTAAGGCAAACTCTTATCATTTATGATACACTCATTACTATCGCAAAGCTATTAGATTAATTCCTTGGCAAGTAAGCATCATGTAATGATATGTATTTGACTGTCTTCAAAACAAGCAATGGTGGAAAGATGTTTGTACCATTGCTACTTTAATCGCATGTGGGGTAACTCCAAGGTGTACAGCTCGTGCTGAGGTTTCTGCCATCAGGGCTGGACTGTTTCTAAGATCTAACTTGTTTGAAGTTAGCTTGGGTATTTCTGCTGCAATTTGCAATGTAGATCTAGTCTCAAATATAGGGGAGGGTATGATCCAAAGTGAATGTTCATTCTGGATGGAAGTACTAAGAGAGGACTAGATAGCAGAGAAGACCACTATTTTGAAGTTAACATTCTCAAATAGCGAGAAGTAAAACTACTCAAACTGAAGGGAGTGGATTTGCTATCTTATCCCTGGCTTAGAGCTCCGAGTCCCTTCTCTGTCATGCTGAGTAGGGTTGGAGGAAGACTAGGGGAGTAGCTTTTTATCACATTATAATTCCTTGTTGCTTTATCCTTTTAAATGAAAGGCAGCTAATGAGCTCCAGTATTTCTGAACAGGAGTATGACTGTACTATGTAATCTTATTTTCCTGGACATCATGAATAAATAAATAATCAGCAAAGCTAATTTGCTGATGGCCTAACTGGAGCAGTCAGTAGCTAAGCGTTTAACATCTCTCTACATAAACTAGATATGCATAAAGGGAAAGAACATCTGGCTCATAAATATTCTCTTTTGGTGAGCAAATTCAATTGCAATGAAATATAACCACAAAGGGTTAGCTAAATATTTTGTTGTATTTTTTCTGCAGCTGACTAATTGTATGTGTTACCTTATTCCATTCCAAGATGAGAAGAGAAACTTTGCAGTGTTTCACACAGTTTGCAGATGTTAGGATATGGTTAGAAGCAAATTCTTTCAAAGCGCTTAAAAACCTCCACTGACTTCACAAACGTTAAATTAAGGTAATATTTTAAGATAGTCTGCTTTTGGTGTGATTTGTGTAACTTCTAAGGATTTTTTTTTTACAATCACAGTGCTTTAAATCTCTTGTTCTTCAAAAATAATTAATTTAAAGTTCTGTGCTAATTCAAAATTCAGTTCCATTTCATTTAAAGCATTGTGTTTTACTAAATTAAGTACAGAATGATCTGTATATAAAAAGTTTTGTTAGACAAAGAAAATATTTAAGTATTCAACCACTGTTTCTTTCAATTGCAGTTCAAGCGTAATTGTTCTGATTCAGATAGAGTGATAAATTTGGGGGCAGTAAAACAGAGAGTTGGAGTACCTGATGATGCTCTATTTCAGATATTGAGAGTTTAAATTATTAAAGGCTGTGCATTAAGTGTCTGACAAAGCTAAATAGAAGCTCTTTGGGAGAATGTGTTTAAGAGAAGAACAAAAATGTTCTGCAGGAGCAAAGCAGGACAGCCAAGCATTCAGCAGGTGTTTATAAATAGGATCATGCAGGAACCCTCAGGACCGATTACCTTCTAACACCTAATTCCTCCCTCTCTCATGCTGCAGAGCTTCCTGGTGAAAATGCAATGAGCAGACATGATCAACAGTCATTCAGCCAAAGATTTGTTCTCATCCTCTTCAATCCCTTACCACTGTTAGGCTACACTGTTGCCAAATCTTACATTCTCAAGTCTATTTTTATCCTTTCTAGGTTTGATTCCTTCCTCAGGGTACTGGCTGCCTCCTGCTTCAATTTCTGGCTCCTTCCTTTTTTCTTTCTCTACCTTCCCCTTTCTCCAATCCTTCTCCCCAAAGCTCTGACAAAGTGAAGTACAGGTTTCTTCCTCTCCTCAAATTATTTTGTCTCCCTATCATATCAGGTTTTGCCTCCTGGTACAGAGCCACTTTTTGTTTTCTGTGCTCCATTTAACTCTTCTATTTTCTTACTGACACCCACAGTCTGAATTGGTATCTGTGTCATGCCTGCCCTTGTTGTTTACTTTCCTCCTTACCTCTCATTCTCCACTGACACTTTCACTGAACATCTTACTCTTTAGAATGCATTTTAATATGCTTAGTCTCTTCCATCTTTAGGGAGGAGAAAAAAAAAGCCTTGACGTGCTAGCCAGTCTTCCTCCTTTTACCTCTAAGCTTGCTTTGTTCTTGTTATGCA
Source organism: Aquila chrysaetos chrysaetos (assembly GCF_900496995.4). Lineage (NCBI taxonomy): Eukaryota > Metazoa > Chordata > Aves > Accipitriformes > Accipitridae > Aquila > Aquila chrysaetos. The sequence goes on from NC_044004.1 coordinate 13,176,938, forward strand.
GTTATTTTTCAATCCCTTGAATTCAGTTTTTGTTTATTGCTGCTCTCCACAGTCTCTGATGACCTTCTTTTGAAGAAAGCTCAAAACCAGGACTCCATCCTCATTACTGACTCACTGTTTACTTAAATGTCTCTGCTGATCTGTATATAGCTCTTCCATTTTATAGTTAGCTTGTAAATTCTTTAGGATATGGCACTCTTTTATTTCTGTGTTTGTACAGTATTCAGCTCAATTAGTGGGTTGTTTTATGAGTAGGACTGTGAGCTACTGTGAAAGTACAAATAACTAATAAGTTTTTGATCAAAGGTTCCTTTCCCCCCACCCTCTCCCTGGATATTTGACCAGATCAAATTATGTAGGTTATTTGTGGGATTGATAATAAGTAGCATTTTAAAATGGCACAGCTAGTTATCTGCAAACGTTGTCTCACAAATTTGCATTGCGCTACAAATTTAGAGCAGAATTTTGCTAATCTTTCTCATGTGAACTGACCTACTTAAGTCAGTGGACTACTAATATTTGCCACATAGTAAGGATTTGGCTTATAATCTTGGGGAAAGCATTTGCATGCACACTAGGAATATTGTCTAGTGTTTTTGTTAAAGGCTTTCTCCTCATTCCATTCCTCCTTATGAGATCTTCTTAACTTAAAATTTGGAAGAACAAGGTAAGCATGATCTGACCCATATGTGATGCCTAAGGAAGTTGTCTATGGACCTCTCTAATTCAAATGGTAAGAGGAGAAAATTATCTCTGGATGGGAGTTGTTATTTTGACTTCACAAAAAAATGTCCACTTGGCTCCTAGAAAAAATGAAAACACCTTTAACTGCTTAAATTACACCTAACAAATAAGGGGAGGAGGCTTAAAATGATAGACCATAGAAAGCACAAAGTTTCGACGGATTGAGGACAAATAAGAGGCAATGATTGGTGAGCTTATGTGGAAGGGCAGGAACGTTCTGTCAGGCACTGTAGAAATTGCAGACACCCTGGTCACAGAAATTTAGAGGTATTTACAAAGAAAATGATTTGCAGTGTTTTTTCACAGACTGTCAGTGTGGCTTTTTTGAGACTTTACACGTCATTCACATAATTTATTATCTATTTATTTTCAATAATAAATCTTCTATAGAATTCTTTTTCTTGGAAAGGAGAGAACACGTGTTCATTTTCCATATGTTTGTAGATATAAATTATTCCTATGCATTTTTACTCAACTGTGTTGCTTGATTTTTGGGATCAAATGCCCTGCAAGGTGACATTTCTTCCAGTTTCAGCAGTCATCATAGCAATGTGAGAAAGCTGCTCAGTGTTACCTCCACAGAGGAATCCACACTCTCTAATGCTGCATGTCTAACTTGGGTGCCTGACTGAGAAACTTAAGCATCCAACATACAAAATGGAGAAAGAGAGGTTTCTGATTCAGATACTCTTAGCTGTCCTCCAGAAGCTACACTGAGTATATAGGGAGCTTAGGTTCCTAACAGAGGCATCTAGGTTATTTTTCTAAGACCAGACAGTTTGACTGTCTCCTGCACAGATGCTGAAGGGAAGTGCCTTCTTGAGCCAGACTGGTCTAACCATGGTGTTAAATAGTTGAGTGTAAACTTGCTGTTTGTTGTACTCTTTGCCACCGACTTCAGCGAAGTTGGATGTTACGTGCAGTGTGTATTGCTCAGAGACCCTTTTGTCTTTGGAAGAACAAATCCAAGATGATGTAACAATGTGGCAGGGAAGGGCAAAATAAACCAGCTCCATCACATAGATTAGGGTCATTTTATACAAAATAAATATCAGTATTTGCAAGGTCTCCTTTCTCATTTTAATCAAATTCTAGGTATATTTTCTCATTGATTATGTTTACAGGCTCTCACAGTTACATTCTGAACTGTAGCTATTATTGTCATCAAGTATTTATGCTGTACTTGCTTCCAATAAACAGGTAGAATGTTCAGAATAGTAGACTTCGGGATGGTCTGCCCAAAGCTGCTGGCAGGGCTGGATCCTTGTTTGGGGATACCACTTTGTACCTAAGGCTTCAGCTATGTACCAGGCCATGCATATCCATAAAGAAAACGTTGCCAATCGTGAGGCAGCAAGTCCTGGTTTGTTTGGTGCTGCTGCTGGCATGCTTACCCTGTAAACTGAGAAAGAGAATGGGTTTTGGGCACAGCCTCGAAAAGTGGATGGTACCAGTGTGTAAGCAGACAGGATATCCTGAAGTTGAAAGGATTTGGTACGTGAACAAGCATGGGCAAAGGCAGCAAATGAATGAAGATAGGGCAGGCAGTGAGAGCTGCCGATACCACCACAGTATTGACTGATGCTGTCAATGCAGAAATAACATTTCTAGGATCGTCACCTACAAAAGCTGCATACAAATAAAATGTGTTCTATACAGGTGCAAGTATTGAATAACTTCTTCTACTTTCCCACCTTCTCAAATGTGAAGATTTTATAGTATTCACTTTTGCCAGGTTGAAGATGGTTCTGTTTTATTTTGCTTTATCAGTGAGAAAGGGAAGGAGGTCATTGCGCTGCTAGTCTTCTTTCTCTCACAATCTTACTTCATCCTGAAATTAGATGTTTATCCCTGGGCAGGTTTTTACATAGTTCTCCATTTTTTCCAGAGTCACTTGCCTGTTTTATAGTAATAGCAGGGTACTTGAATTTACCTTCAAGAACCGTATGTCCTAGCTTCATTAAAAAGAAACAACAACAAAACAAAAAAACTGTGCAAGATTCATGCAGGATTACACAAAGTGCTGACAAGTGAATTGTATTTTTTGTGTTCAATTCCAGGGCCTAAACCCCAGGACTGTCCTTCTCTCCTCTAAATTGGTTTTGTGATTGTGTACTCCCTTTTCATGCTGTAGTGGTGGTTTTGGTACAGAGCCGTTTGTTTTCTATTCAAATGTCTAAACTTCAGTGGTGCTTATACCTTTTCAGAATATGTGCTTTCTGCAGCAAACAGTTCATGGTTTCATGAACAGATACTGAAAGCTTAAGGAAACTGCTTGTCTGTTCAGTTGAAAGAATTTTGCTGTACTATAAGCCGTTAAACACTTGGACTAAAGAACAAGCTTTATTTTGTAATGCAAGTGAGTAATTTTCCTCTTCTACTTGTTTTCCTATTTCTGAGTGTACAGATTTCAACATTGCTTTCCCAAGGTGATGGGATAATGCAGTGAATGAAAGTAGCAGGTCTAACAAAACCTCGTGACCTGCAAACATTCCCTTTGTCCAGCTTTCCTTTCCTGTACAGGGAAGCCACAGAGATTGTTTCCTGGCCCTCATTTTTTCCAGACTTTGTAATTTGTCTTTTATCTACAAAACTGGGGGGGGGATAAATAACAGTTATTTAATCTTACTTGTTCCGAATGGTTGCCTCGCCTCTAACGATTCCATTTGCACAGGCAGATACTTAGCAATTTCAGTAGTATTTATACAGGCTGACATTGAACGACTGTTGCTTTCGCTGCGTATGACAGTATCGACTAGCACAAAATTGTGGCTGCGCGTTAGCGTGCAGTACGTGTCGATGCAAACCCATTTAAGCAGCTCGAAGTTTTTTCTCCCTCGTCCCCTCCCTGAATTTTTTTCGTTGCCCGTCTTACCAGCAGAAGAGCTAAAATAATTACCTGCAGCCTCATTTTTCACTTTACTACATGCAGATCCTGTGCGGTTGGGCAGCGAGCGGCTGACTGGGAGGGGCCTGCTCTGATGCAGCACAGGCATATGACAGCAGTAGCAGCAACAGCAACCGGAGCCCGTCGCCGGGCGGGTTTTGCTGCAGTACGCTGATTGCCACTTTACAGCATCCAGCAAGATCCCCAGCAGCAGGCACTTGGAGGAGACTCTGCGTGGGCACTTGTTTAAGGAGTACCTGACTAAACAATTGGGTTATTCTTTAACTGCGGGAGAAGTGCCTGTATTCCCTTCACGCAAGCTCCCTACTGGCTTTCTGCATTCATAATTTATCGGAACCGTTTCTCCCTCCGTCTTTCTCCCATTACTTCTTTTTCTTTCCTTTTTTTTTCTTTTTTCTTCTTTTTTTTTCCGATCGTTATTCGCCCCCCCGCCCCCCTCCCACCCCCAAATCTGTGCTGCATCACTAGCTCTCATTATGCTGTGCTCAGTAGCCCAGTGTGTTCTCCGCCTCTGCTAGGCAGTGGCAGCATGGATGGTGCTCTTGTGACGACCTCTGCTGATGCTATCAGTCCACTGCGGATAGGCATGCTGAGTAATCCTGCTGTAAATGGGCGAGGACACGGACACACGAAAAATTAACCACAGCTTTCTTCGAGACCACAACTATGTGACTGAAGGTAACATAAATACTGTCATTATTCTCTTCTTGCGTTGCATATTCTATGCCAGGAGTGCACTGTCATGTTTGGAGATGTAGGCTGTTCCTTTTCTTCTTTATTTTTTTATTTTTTTTTTAAAACAGGGAGACTTTCAAGGCGTTTTTCTCTGTGATATACCAACAGAATCTGTTTGAATTTGTTAAATCCCAAAGGCATTATGTAATGCTACAGCAGTATATGAAACTATACGGGCTGAAGAAGGTCTTGCATTGTGCTGAGTTTCTGCTAGTGAGGTGTGCAGCACCTGGCATTGAATGCACAGTAGCTGCAATGTGGAAGATTGGAAGCAGTTGATTACTTAAAAAAAAGGTGAAAGATTTGAGAGTGCTAAAGTGAGAGAAATAATCTGTAAAGTTAACTGTTTGCTGGTGTAATAAAGGTTATGCATCTCATTTTGGTAATTATAGCCTGAGCATCACAGACATTGCTGAGTTGATTGTTCCCTAGAGAACTGTATATGTTTAGAAGGGATATGTAAGCATCATCTTTTGAAATACTGCTGCCTTCTGTCCATCCTCTGTGTATGTGCAAGGTACATGAGAAAAGAAAATGTACCTTCATTTTAAATCATTCAGTGGCTGGTAGCTTATTACATAAAAAGGAATTTTTCTGCAGGTGACACACATTAAATGCTGAGAGAATTACCTTGAGACCAGTGAAATGGTTGGGTCAGGTACCGATCCATATTTCCTTGCCAGAAAGTTGGTCTAAGAGCAGGCCATTTTAAGATTGATTGATTGATTGAACAGGAGAAATGTATTTGTAGGTGTTTGACTTTGCAAATATATTTGTGCGTGCAGAGTTTTAACAGCACTTTCCAGCAGCAGAAACAGTACTTCAGTGTAGGCTTATATAATATGAACATATTTAACATCAGGGTCAACCAATACTACTTGAGACTCAGTGTCCAGATTCTGTCGTCATTTGGTCAATGCTCAGTCACTTAATACTCCCATGCTGCATCCTGAAATATGATCAGCTGATGCTTTCTTGATTATTGATGATTTGCATTTTTTTAGAATGTGGAAAACAGCAGGATGATTTTACCATACTGGGAACACAAAGCAGTTTTTTCAGAAGAAAAATTAAAAATGCTGTGTACTGTAACTGTTCCCACTGGCTGGTGTAATTGTTTGCTAATCTTGCCTCTAGGAGATTCTTTGCATTCTGGTTCATGTTTCAGTGCATTTTTTTAATTTGTTTTGAATTTTTGGTTAATGCTTTTTGTCTGAATGATGATTTATGTTTTGAGGTATAGTCACCTGTAATAACATTTGAAGAAACTTTGTCTTAAATTTATAAATTTATGCCTTAGATTCTGCAAAACGAACAATATAATTACTGCAGTGTACTTGCTACACGTTGAGATTCAGATGTATATTTAATGGGCATGTGCAGCTATGTTAAAATTTGGACTTTCAAGTCTGTCAGTTTTGTAATCTGAGGAAAAGAATCCCTTGTGGATTTTGCAAATCAATATTCTGTTTTTTATATTATGAGTGTTTTAAAAATTAGATGGAGATTTTTAGTATTTTTGGGGACACTGCTGATGCAAGTGTTAGATTTTCTCTGTTTTATCTTCACTTGATATTTTGATTAGAAGGACTGGATGTTCTTCCGTGATTGCCCATGGAGTGGCTTGTCTAAAATGGGTCAAAATATACCTGGAATATCAATGTTGGCCTGTATTTTATTTTCCCTGTGATGAGAAGTTGTCGTGAAATATGTTGGCATCTGATTTTGAGGTAGATGAAGTATGGGAAACCTTCAGTAGCAAAGTGTTAGTTCTTCAGCTCTGACTAGTGTAATGTTTTTTGGGAATGCTCAGTTGGTCAGCTGTAATAAAAGTCTTCATATCTGTTATACCTGACATTGCCACGCCTTTTAAAAGACCATGAAAATCATGAGGGAATGGATTTATCTGTGAAATTTTTCCAGGGACACCTTCAGCTCAAAGCAGACCATCACAAATTTTAATTTCTCCTTGATTTACTTTGTTTAAAATGCATAATGAATACATAAGTTAAACTGGTGCTTAAAATGTTTTGTTTGTTCTGTTTTGTTCCTTTTTTTTTTTTTTAAACTTTGTTTAAAGATTTGGCTTCATGAAACAACCTTTAACACTTCTTATCTGTAAAGGCCTGAAGTCCTTTCACAGTCCTTGCATTTGGCCCTATGAGATGTTAGTGCTGCATGTATGATAGTAACATATATATGGAAATGCAGTTGCAGGCAGTAATGTGTTACTTTGTTATATTGGAAAATAATTTCATTGGGGCCAAACCCAAGTCTTTTTGGGGGGGGGGTCTTTGGCCTTGGTAATCCACTATTTACAACAAAGAAATACTTTATATTGTATCCAGTATATAGAGAAGTTACTGATTCATTGTTGTCTGTGAATAAATACAACTTTATCTTCTTTTTTCAGAGTTTTAAAATCTTGGTAAGGGGTGTCCTCTGTCCTTGCTGCTTCATGCAGTAGACTAAAGTCATTTACAAAAGGAGGTATTTCTGACCTTTATATGCACTTTTTTCTCTCTGTGTCCTGAGGAAAGTAAAGCCAACAATGATCAAGATTATGTGGGTTAACTGTAGTATTGCTTTAGTTCTCTTCCTCTTTTACTTCTTCAGTGATTTAAAAAAAACCCCAAACAAACCCCTGACCCCCCCCCAAAATCAGATGACATATGAATTCACAGGGTATAGGAAAACTGTGAGCCAAATCTGATTTGCTCTGCTCTCGGTAGTGGACCGAGTGTGTTCCTAATGAAACTGCTTGCTTGAGCAAAGTTGAATTTAATCTCTTTGATAGGTCATTATTTTGTAACATTGGGGTTATCTGTATCAAACATGACTTTACCTTGACTATGGAAAATTGAATTGGTTTTTAAATCTCAAAAATGTCTTGATTTGATGGTTGATATTTTACTGTTGACATTATACTGTTTCTGGCAATAGGTGTTAGAGACACATATGACAACAGTGACTACCTGGACTTGTTTCTCCAGTTACATATGCATATCTGCAATAAAACCAATGCAATAAAACAAGCAGGACTTGAATAATTTTGTCATTGTAAGTCTTAAAAGTATGTTACAGTTTTACAATGGAAAAAGGCAATTTAATTCCAGCAGCAATATACAGTAAGTTTTTCAACAATCACTTTCAAAAGTGGTTTTCGAAGGAAACTGCTTTAATTGGAGTTGTTTGTATGGGGAAAACAGAAAAGACCTGATAAGACTTGTAAAGAAAGAGAGGAGAAAGACCTGAGGCCTAGAAAATGTGACCTGTGAGGAAAGATTGAACTTTTTTATGTGAAAGTGGTGAAACACTGGGATATATTGCCTAGGGAGCTTGTGTAGTTTCTATTACTGAAGTTTTTAAAAGCAGGTGACAGAGATGTCTGTAAGAAATGACATGGGGATAGCTGAGCCTCCCGCGGGGCAGAGGGATGGGTTAGATGACCTCTGAGATCTGTTCAGGCTTGTGATTCATTGCCGAACTGTGTTTTATCTTTATTGCCTTTTGCAACCCTGCTGTGGGAACCAGCTGCCCAGGAGGGGTTGGGTCAGTAAAATGTTTTATTTCCACAACACCTTTAGAAGAACTGAGAAGAGAGGAGAGGCACGGTGTAACATGGGAAAGAAGATGGGCTGGACAGGAGAAACATGATTCTTTGTTACTTACAGGCAAAGTCTGTTAGGGGAGATGGCAAGAAAATTGTGGACAGTGAGTTGGGGGAAGGGATAAAGGAGGGAAAAGGCTTGTGTGCTTTTGGGGGCAGAGAATGTCCTTCAGTCTGAGAGTTTCCTTGGCGTTACCTGCGCTTAAGATTAACGCTAAAACTGACAGGACTGCTGATGTGCTTTGCTGTCTCAGGACCTTGGGATTAGCCACGCAGGATCTGATTCAGAACAGTGAATTGTGTGGTATGGTTGCTATATTCCTGGCAGGGGCGGGCAAAATTTTGGGAAACAACGGTACTGCTCCTTTGATCAACTGCACTGTTAATTCAGTTACTGTGTATTTTACAGATTTAATGACTGACAGAGAAATAATGAACAAAATTCACTATTCTTACCAAACTGTTTTAAAGGATGTGATTTACTTCCATGATCCCAAATTTATCCAGAGAAATGCTTCTGTGGTGGCGAAGACGTTCTGCAAATCGTGTGCAGACAAGTCTAGTGTATCGATTCATCCCTGCCTCTTTATGGATTATCCCTATTTTGGGAAGAAATCATAAGTTGCTTATCCTCTCAGTTTTCAGAGAGAGTCAGGTTCCTCCCTTGGTCTAGGCCTGCAAATTCAAGTGAAGCCAGTGAAGTCGCACAGGTGCAGAAGCTGACCTTCACTATCTAGTCATTTATATGGCCGAATGGTGCAGATTGGTTCCATATGGCTTAACTTCTATTAAAAAGTTAATCATGTTAATGGTGTATTAACCTACTCAAATGTGATATTTGAAGAATAATGAGAATTACCAGTGTAGTGTAAAACATATTGAATCATAACCATGTGAAACGTTTATTATAGAGGATGAAAAAAGACTTTTTTTTTCCCCTAATGATTTTAAAAGAAAATCCCCTGCAGATAATGAACACAGATTTTGGGGGCTTTTTTTCCCTTAACTAAAATTAGTATCTCTGTTCTTTATTAATCAAAGTTAAGGGAAATTATCCATTTTAATCTGCCAGGAAGAAATTTAGTTATGAACTTGTCTTTCATAAACATCTCAAATATAATTTGAATGAGAGCTGACTACCTGAGAATATTGGATGAATATAGCAAACAGGTCCTGCTCTACTGGCTCAGGCTCACCATCAATCTAGTCTGTTCACTTCTGAGAACGGCTGGTAACAAGGTTATTAAGAAAAGTGCAGGAGGTAACTCTTCCTCTCTTAACCTCTAGCAATGCAGGATTTATGTTGTGAATATTGATGATTTTTATCTTTTTACAAAACTCATTTAGAAACAGTTTTAGAATGACCCTATAAATTATTGCTCATTCTTATTCTAGTCACTTGCGTTAGTTATTTTTTTCCTCAAGTCAAGTATGAACAGAGGTAAACGTTGTTAAAGCATAACTTTGCCCCTTGTTAAACAGGATATAGTTATGCCTTTTTGTGCATGGATTTGGTTCTTCTTTCATTCACAGTGCTATTCAGATGAATGTTGTGGGTAGCCTTGAAGATTTGGATTAATAAGGTTTATTCCATCCAAGTGATGTTGCTGACTTTGTAATCTTTATTCATGCAGCTTAGTTGGGAGAAGCCATGGAGGCAGGGTTAGAGCACAGCTGTCGCACTGGCTTGCACCGAAGCCCGAAACATTTGCTCACCCACTCAAACCTGCATCTGGATGTGTGGTTCAGCATGCAGAAAAATCAAACACTGGTACTACCCAAAGCTTGGATCTGCATAGCACAGATTTAAGGCAACGTCCAGTATGGGCAACATGGGGCAGCAATTCATTCAGGCAAGCCTGGAAAAAGCAATATAGATTTAGCCAAAGTGAATTACACTGTCAGCAGTGCTTGTCACTATACAGTACCAGCTACACATTCAAAGTACTCCATAGATACAATTTTCATGCTACATCTGTTATGTACTCATAATATCATAATCTCTATTTTACTTGCTAAATCTGCTGTCTGAAGAAATCGTAATCAGGAGTCGGATTAGGACAGTTGACCCTAGACTGGGACCTTGGAGTTTCTTAATTTTCTGTTCCCAGCATTCCCAGAGAGCAGGGACATGTTAGTGTTAACTTGTTACTGCCTCCTGAAAAGACATGCCTCTTCAAGGAAGGTGTTTGTTTAAATACTGACTGTTACATCCTCCTAAGAGAGCACTTCAAGCCACTCTGAGCTGCAGGACATGCTTAAAAGGCATGGAGTTAACTTGGTTTGGATCTCCATTTAATGTCATGCCTCCACGTGACAATTATTCACCAGTGTCACATATACCTGGTAAAATGTTACCAAGTGTGACTAAACTGGGTTGCAATCTTCCCCGTTTGCAAAGGCATAAATCTCTAATGCTGGAGCACTGGTTTTGTTGGTTTGCCCTCAGGGACCAATGGTAACCTTGGCTCTCTTTGCATGCATATATAATTGACAGATGATCTCCCACTCAGTAACTAGATAATAACTATACATAGTTGCTGTGTAGTGTTAGAGGTCCTGGAGAAGTGAGTAAGATGTATTAACAAAGAAAACTGTCTAGAATATTAGCTACATGATAAACAGGCCAAGCTGCTTCCATGACAGCAAGTACGCAGAGCTGCAAAAGAACCTGACTGTAGCAATCTGGGGCTTTTCTCAGGTGCCAGCAGTGTCTGAGTGGCACCAAAAGACCAGTTAGCTTCAGCAATTTAGCCTGTATACAGTTTATTCATACGTATACTATGATATATAGACAAGTATGGACTAGAAACATTATAAATAGAAATGTTTTTAGTATATTTAACTATATAAATACTATATGCAATAGATTTAGCTACATATAAACCTTAAAAATGGAAGTTCAGGAGGTCAACAGTACGGTGTGTGTGTAAGATAAAATGCAGGTGTAAAATGTGATCTATGCAAGCTCTCTCTCTGTGCCAGATTTCTTTCTAATTGAAACTGACAATTCAAAAGCACTGAATAATGTAAAACTAAACAACACCATGCAGGTAGATTCAGTGTCATTGTTCACCACAGGAGCAGTTTATTTAGCATACTCATCATTATGGAAAGAAAACTGTACTTTGCAGTATATTTTGTTTTCAACATAGGCCTCAGACATTTCAGCAATGTATCATATATTTAAATTGTGAGTTTAGAGAATAATAGATGTGGTTCTTACATCAGTTTAAAATGTGAAACACGATACAATAACACTGAATATTTTATAATAGAAAAAGGACTGAGTATCTTTTATTATAGCCTTAAAAAGGTAATCAATCATTACTGCTTATGTTGTGTTACTACATCATTAGTAGTTTCTTTGAGACTAGTAGTCTCAAAGATCTTCCTTCCACAGTTTATTTCATCCACCATAGTAAGGCTTTGTATAGAGGAGTATATGCTAAGAGAAGGGAAGGTATTTGCTGGCTAGTGTCAGTGTAGTTGTTTTGGCCAGGGAAAAGATGGTAGAGTAGGTAACTATCTCAGAAAATTAGAGGAAGTTATTATGGAGATTTTTTTGTTTTTTAAACAAGAAAGGGTTTTAAATGCACTTCTAGCCATATTGAGGCACTTGGTCAACTATTTCTGTAGTTCTTAGGTTAACGCTAAGCTTGCCTTTAGTAATGAATGTGGTCTATATTACTGGTTCCTGGTGAAAGTTCCCCAACTCTTTACCAAGAACAAAAATCCCACTAGCAAAGCAGCCTTATATATGGTAAGAGTTCTTTTTCTCAGGAATGTTTCTTTGCTGAAAAACTATTGTACCTTTTATTTTTATTGCCTAAATGCAAATGAGAGCAAACTGTATTTTGCCAGTGCAAATACAAGTAATAAAAATGTACATTAAGAAAATGACTTCCAAATAAAATCTTTCAGCACAACACATCATGCAGTTCAGTGACTTTTGTGAATTATTAATATGACAGGGGTTTGGGATCTGTATTGTTAAATATAGCAGTGCTTTTTCTTTCATATTTACCAATTCATCTGTTTAAAAAAAGACAAGAGAAAGATGGAAACATCTATGTGTAATATAATGACATTTGTGTGTGTTTTACTTAGGAGCAGATTACAGAAGAAAGTAAAGGACTGAGAGTTGGTTTATTATCCTCTAATTCTAGTTCAAGTCAAGTCTGAATAGAACTTAATTAATTGTCACCTAAATTCTTCTTGTTTGTAATGATTTTGTTGTTCATGTGACACAGGCGTTGCAAGTAGTCCATGACTGTGCAAATAACATCATTTGCATAAATTCTGAGGTGAATGCTGCCCTGTGATAGTACTGATTGCATTAAAGACAGCCATAACATGCTCTGCTTGTTGGGCCAGTTTCTAGTGAAAAATAAAGACCATCAGTGTTCATTTAAAAATAAATGATTGCTTATTTTCTTATCTTTGTATTTAATTTTTATTTCTCTCTAACCTAAGACTTTAAATGAATATTTCACATAGAATAAAAGTAGTTCTTAAACAGTGAGCTGGTCACCAATTTTCAGTAATTTATTTCTAAACTTTTATCCAGTCAATGCAACCTTACTTTCTGTTAACTTTGGGAGGTTTCAATTTATCATAGAACTTGGCACAAGGTCTTTAATAAATCTTTCCAGGGTTTTCAAATTTATAGCTGTAAATCAGACTGTCTGTCATTATTTCATAAATAATTTCTGTTAGAATGTCTTTATTTCCACATCGTGATATGATAAAAAGAAAAATTAAACTAATAAATTCGGTAAAAATAATTAATTAGTAAAATTCACCCAATAGGCACAGTGGACTGGTAAATGCAGGGCAACATTGGCTGCCAAGGTAGCACACAAGACTGTTATGCTACATGTTAATTTTGACACCCTGCTTGATTTGACATCTTCCATTTCTGCATGCAGATCTGTGATACGGGAATAAGCGGTACAAGAGGAAGTCAGATGTGTATTCTGTAGTCTTCTTTTGAATGGAAGATTTAGGTCAAGTGTATTCTCTTTAATCAGCAGTGAAGCTCAAAGCAGAATTCACATATGCGGTGTCTTTGAAATAGTTAGCTGTGACTTATTACGTGTCTTACAGAAATTCCTAGAACACCTGATGCTAAGAGTCAAGTAATGGTCATACGGATGGTGGTGCTTCTCATTGCTCGGGTGCAATATGAATATGATTTGGTGCATGTTGTGTGCACTTGTGCTTTTGTATGTATGTTACGCTTACAGAAGTTTTGTGGATGACTGCTACTACATGTTTTCTGGTGTGTCTGTATTCCTTCCAGTTGCTGTGCTTGAAATGTGAATCTAGAAGTATTAGTATGGCTATGTAGAAGTTTCACCATTGGGAGATGGGACAGTAAGAGCTTGTATGTAGGGCACTTTATGTCTTTCAGGTCCCATATAATTCACAGACTATTTTGGTCTATGTATGTCAGTGTTTGCTGAACGGGGAAGCGAGACTTGGTCATGACTGGAGCAAAGCTTTCCTTGTACCATGGGTATGAGAAACAGTGTCCCTCCATTCCTGATCTTTCCCATTGGTGGCGATGAGCTGCAGTTTTCTGAAAAATTGATTACTTGGACATGGATTTTATTTTCCAGGGTTAGGTATGTACTTAATTGTTAGATTCAACTTTTCTGTGCTTCCAATTGCAGTTCAGGAAAATGGATCATATAAGGTAGAGGCCTTTTGTGATACTGTGTAAACGTTACAAAGGTGCTAGATTAAGAACAAGTAAGTTGCATCCATTAGCAGTAATGATATTGCAAACCAACTAATTATATTAAACATTAAGATTGACTACCTGCAAGAATTTACACTATGTCCAAGTGAAAGTTTTTAGTTGCTTAAACTTTGAACTGTCCTGCTGAAATGACTGCAGAGCATGATTTGTATGGAGTATAAACAAATAGTTTTTTGTTGTGTTGATCTTTCCCAGTTTTTTGGTTAGGTTGAAATACTGAGAATGTTTATTTTGCTTTTTCATACCTTCAAATTAATTTCAAGGTATTTTAAATTTGGGGTTTGGTTTGAAACCGCTTGTGGATGTGGTTCTTGGCAGCAAATAGTCTGTTCTCCAGAGGAAGCTGTAGCCTTGGCTGCCCACCTTCCTTCTCTGCTACTGTTGGAGCCTGTCCCGTCACAGGGGGAGTATCAGCAGAGAGGAGACCAGAGTGAAAGTGGTACTGGTTAGCCCACCAACCTAAGAGTCCAGCTTGTTCAGAAAATGCCATCAAACTCGTCCTGTTTCTAGTCCCTTGCTATTTGTCCCTTGCTAGCAGAGAGGGAAATATCAGACCTGCCTGCTCCTGAGAGCACAGGTTGCCCTGAGCAGTGCTGACTTCCACAGGTGCTGAGTTGCTGTCTGTTGTCAGGGTCCCATCGCTGCTCCATGCAAACTGTTAAATGTGTGCCAGAAGAAGCGTTAATGTTTTGGTCAGTGTTGTAAAAAATAGCATAGTAGTGATACTTACTGTAATGCTTCTTCAAAACAACCTTTTATAAGGCTGTTGTAATATTTATGCACAGTAGAAGGAAAAGGGGAAATACAAGCTATAAGTATATTGGAAAAATGTTTGACAGTTATCCTGGATATACCTGGGAAATGGTAGTGATAGCAGTAATGTTAAATCTGAAAGCGGAAAGCTTTGATGCTTCTGCACTATAAATAATTACTAACAAAGGTGATTGCCAATGCGAAGAATTGTTTGCAGAGGGATTCATTTCTGATTGTTAAGTGTAAGTATATTTAGACAGAAAACGATTTTTGTTCCTGAAAGCCAAGAAGTTGGTGTAAATTGGAGGAATTAGTCATTCGGACTCCTCAGAGCAAACACCAGCCTGGTTATTACAGATGAGACTTGACAGATGTAGTTATATTGAGGTTAGCACAGGAAGCTATTCCTTTATTTTACATTTTAATGACTGAATTCAGTCGTTATGGCTGGCATATTATTGTTAGCAATTGACTTTACACAGTTTTCTTTAAAAAATATACAGTTTGGCAGTTTCCTCTCCTGAAATGTTGCAAGTATTTCTAAGCTCTTAATGTCCCTCTTTCTAGGTCAGCTTGGATGCAGAAATCTCCATTCATAAATTGGTTTGTGCTCATGGATCTTCATTGTCCAAGACAGTAATGCATCCAGTAATTCCAAACACTTTTGAAATTTTAAGGCTAAGTATAAAACCTTATCTGAATTTTGCCAGGATTTAAAATGTAAATTTCTATGTTAAAAATGCTTTTAAATTTAGAGCTACCACTAGCCATTTTGACTGTCTTTAAATCTGATTTTTCTGACATATTCATCTGTCAGCTACCATTTCTAAAATGTTGTTTCTTTCTGCAGCTTGACAGATTTAGAATAACTTAGAAGAGCATACTAGTTCTGCAGTTTTACATTCTTTGAAAGACTGTATCATAGGTTAATGGGGTCAGTATTTGAATTAACAAGTTGTTAACTGAAGATGCCTAAAATACATGCTCTATCACGATAATCGAATCCAAATAATTGAGCTTGAGGAGGAATAAAGGGACATATTAGAGCCTGCTTTCAAAACTGAACAATGAAAGTGGTCCTGTTCTTAGCCTTTTGCAGTGCAATCCAGAAATTGTGACTCCAAAATCTGAGGTTTTCTTGTGTAAGTGAAACCCTGTAAGAGTTTGCAAGCACGATCTATTAGTTAAATAGTCCTAATATCTACATCCAAAATGAATAAAAGGTAGCTAGATAAGATTTGACTACATGTGACAACAAGAGATACCTAAACATTTTAACAAGGACCTGCCATCATGGAAGAAACCTGCCACTAGAAGAGGTGCAACACAGTTCTAGCAAACTTGAGCACAGTTGTTTCACCTAAAAATAGTAACTCCACCAGTTTGCTCATCCTGACAAGGAATTTGGGGAAGTCTTGTGCTTTATCTTGTCAGTGGTGGTTCTCATGCATTTATGTAAAGAGTCATTGTTTTTTACGTTCCTTGTTCTGTGAGAAACCTTCTGCTGGTGCACAGGAAGATTTTTCTTTAAGTGTTTTCATTTTGTTTTTCAAAAACTGCTTTTACTGATGGAAGGATGAACAGAGTCTATTGACAGAGTGCAATAGTAGCACGTGGGGCAGAAACAGAGATGAGGCAAAGCACCTGTTCATCCTAATAACTCTTAAAAGCAATAACCCAACAGTTCCCTGAAGCTTCTATCAAATTTGGAATCCCCAGAGCTCCTGGGGCTACCCAGATCATATCCATGGACGGTCCATTTCTTCTTTTGAAGCAAGGTGCTTTAAAAACTGTCCACTTTTGATGTGTTTCTGTAAAATAACTGATTGTTCTGAGGCCAACTTGTTCCTGCAATTCTGTGAGAAAGTCAGTGAAGACATGGTCTGGCCTCCCCCTCTGAATGTTCTTTGTATAAAAAGAGAGGAGGAGAAAATGATTTCGAAAGTTTTTATTAGCTTACGTTTCAGAAAGGAGAGACTTTCTGCGTTGCAGACAAACTAAACACAGAAGTTAATGTTAAAACAGAAATGCTCTGGAAGTCCAGTAAATACGTGGATAAGCGTGCAGATTCTGTCTGTGCTCCATTTGCTGCTCCTTTTCCTGCTTGCAGCGTATCACAGTGGTGGTGAGTACGCCAGCCTCTCAGTGCACCCCTGAATTGCTGCTGCTACCAGCCCAGATACAACATTGGAAACATAACAATCACATTTTTTACCCTTAATACTACTTGTAAAGTTTAAGTCTTTAATAAAGTTACAAAAAAGCAGGGTTAAATAACGAGCTCTGTGCTGCCATAGTTGGTCTATTAGCAGCAGCCAAGCCTACCAGGGTCTTCAGCTAGTTTAAAGCTATCTAGGTCTGTCTGTACCCTATATCATCTTTCCAAGTTTTTCTTCTGTCACTGTTTCTAATTGAGGTGAATTTCATCATACCAGTGTTTTTGGAAGGTCTCAGTTTACCATCATAAATACTCCTGCCTATATTGTATATTTACCACAATAAATGTGTTGTAAGACATGAGCTATAGTTTATCTGTTTGATATGTTTTAACTCACAGGTAGCTGCTGTTTTCCAGAATATGAATCTCAGATCCAGTGATGTACCACACTTGAAGAGGAGGAAGGAGGATATGCTGATCAGCTCTTACAGTTCAAAATTTGGGCTGAATCTAAAATACATCTGTTCTTCTAGATGTCTGACATGTGGTCAAGACTGGAAATTATGTGAGAGTAAGGATATTTTGGGACTAAATATTTCACAAGAAAAATTTACATTTTCCCCTGGTTCACTCAGCCTTCAACCCAGGCAGCAGATACTTTCTTAAACCTAATGGTCTGCCTTTAAGTCCCCTTTCATTTCCTTCTGGTATGTGTCTTCATGCTGCTAAAGTTCCTTTGATCTCCTTTTGGCCACTTTCCAGACCATCTTTTAATTCCTTTTGTGAAATTTCCATACCAGCTTTAATTCCTGCCAGAAGGCAACTGTTCCATCTCTGTTCAAGCAGGGCCCCAAAGCTTTAAATTCTCAACATGTCTCTCTGGAAGTAATACTCCCTGCTCAGACTTTGGAGAAGTCAGGAATATATGTAGATCGAAGCAGTGCTGGGGAGATAAAGAAGGAGATGGAAATATAGTCATTCCTTCCTTGACTAAATAGTTCTCTTTCCATTTGCTGCTTGACTTGATTGTAGTGATACTTGGCTTTTATCTGCAGTACTTGCTACTCTTCAAGCTCCAGAAATCTTTATTAAAAAAAATGGAAATCCAGCCAAAACCATAACTCATTTAGCACTCTCTGCCAAATTGTTTCTGCTCTCTGTGCTTATATCCATTGAATCTTGTGAGTGCAAGACCTGGGATTGCCACTCAGTACCATTCTTTTACTGTCATTAAAAGACACAGATGTGACTCAAAATCATCTTGGATTTGGAGTGATTGATTAATCTGTAGATGACCCTCAGGTGCAAGGGGGGGGCCTTTTTGAAATTTCAAGAGTCCCTACTTCTACACCATTCCACTGAAAAGGAATTTCTGACTTTGGAAGGAGGCCTGGCAGGCTTCCTAGGTAAGGTCCTAGTTAAATAGGTTAGCATCAACAGACTTGTCTGAAGAATGGGGTCAGGATTTTACCATATTATCATAAGGGAAAAGCTAGGGGTGTTTCCTTTTTTAAGTTTACCACTCTACTATAGAACTGGAAGTGACTGGAAATAATGGAAGTTGTATGAAGATTTTTATTTTTTTAAATTCAGTTTTATTTTTTCTACTCTGGTAGGTTTTAAAAAACTGAAATGCACCACTTATTTTTGTTAGGGCGCTAAGATCCGCATTTGCATCACAGAGCAACAACTTCTTCTTTAAATTCCTGAGAGATTGTTACAGCCTTTATGTAATTGTGATTTAGTATCCAATCAAGTCTATTAAGAACCTGCCACTGGCTCGACTGGGATTGGATCAGGGTGCATGGCTTTGCATAGCTGTACTCTATGTACATATTGTAAGTCCATAAAAATCTGTCTGTATATACAAACCACATGTTTTGTTTGTGCTTTGAGAGTCCCAAATTTAATTTCTACATCTATTTTTTCTAATTACTTTGTACAGTAACCTTAGTTACCTTTGTCTTCAGTACTACATTATATATACTGTAGAGAGGTAGTATATAACCCCTGGTACTGGAAGAGGTTTTGTTGAAGAGTTTATCTGACTCAGTGCAAGAATGGATAAAGTCATTGTTTACCAAAAACCTTTCTGGGAATCTCAGTGTCCTGAAACTTCAGAGATTCACTACCATTACTGGTTTTGTTCTGTAGGACAAAAGTAGGTAAAGGTGGAAATTCAGCCTAACTTCACTGTATTCAGAAATCTTAGATCTACAAAGCTTAGATTTTCTACATACTGTCAGGAAATGTAAGTATATTCTGCAGTTTCACACGAAAGAAATCGTAGGAGCTGAAATTATGTGGATTTGTTAAAGGTGTTAGTTAATTTTCTTAGGGTTTACTGCATTCCTGTTCACCAGCAAACCGTATGTTTAGCCTATTCAAACTTTATTCTTTAACCAAAAGAACAGATTTTCCATAGTTACTATAACCATAATTTGTTAAATTTAGGGTACAATTAAAATTATCCTGTTGAATACTGTGACCTTAATACTGTCTTTGAAAGTTTCGTTAGGAGCTTAATGCATTCAGATTTGTAATAACTTAGGTACAAACCCGTTTCTTTTTCTTTGACCTATTTGCCTACTCCTCCTATATGATTTACCCTTGCTGCATATTGTTTTCTTTTAAATACTGTTATGTCTTTGCTTGAAGCAAAGCTACTGTCCAGATATTCTCTTTGAGGTAATGTTGCTTCAGGCTACTTTTTAACTTTCTGAAATGCAAAGTAACTGTAGTTCAGCTTTTAATTTTATGCCTTTTTCTTCTTTTCAAGAATATACTGCTTGGACACATTATCCGTTTGTTACTTAAAGGGCTGATAGATGTGTCCAAGTTGTATTAATACATGTTGCAATAGAATTCAAATTAATGCTAACCAGAAGATCTTCCAATGGATGAGTAGCACAAAAGGTATAATTAAATCTCTCTGAAAAAGATTACAGGATATTTCATGAATGTCAGTAACATAGTTTCAGCCCATAAATAAATTTCTTTGTTACAGATATTTTTCAGGGTTATCTCTACCAGAACTTTAAAAAATGTACACGTCTCAGCAAAACAGTAATTCTTCCCTTTGATGTGCCCATTTGCATACTTTTGGGTTTGAGCTTATTTGTTAGGTTCATATTGTCCCCCTACATTATGCTTTTACAGCTTCCAAAAAGTTCATATTGTGGTAGTATAATAATGACACAGTGGGTTTTTTGAGCTACGTGCAGAACATTAGGTAAATACTTAATCTTAAGCTGATGAGAAGTCTTCCTGTAGTCAGTGATTACTGTTAAGAGCATTCCAGAGTTCCTTGGTTGAGGCATTACCTCAAAGATTAACCCACTATCAAGGAATAGACTATGGCTGGAGAATTAGCACAGTTGCATTGTCGGGAAGGAAAAACTGTGTGCCAAATGCAGAATTAGTCACTTTGATTAATGAGTCTTAAAAATTGGGGTTAACTTTATCGTAACCTGGTTCAGTCACTTGTGGGAGTGTATCAACCTCTTGTGGTCAAATCCAGTAAGCTGTAGCAAAGAGGTGAGTCACCTTTTCTAGCTCTGGGTCTCTGAAGCACACTTCTTGGTGCAAATGTTGTGTCTTTGTGCTTTGTTTGGGTTAGTGACAAAGAAGGGGGCATAATGATCCAGCCCTTTGAAACAAGCATTTGTTTGCTTAACTGTGTTTCTGTAGAATCTCACATTGCATTAGACACTCAAAGTTTGTTAGTTTATGTCTCTGAAAATATCATGGCAGATGAGCAAGGAGTGGAGGCTCAGCAAGGGGATTTTGTTCTACAGAACACCAGTGTTTCATGTCTTACCTCTACAAAATGTCAGTTTGTATAGAAACGGTGTATGTGGGACAGGGCATCTGCAAGTCTGTCGTCCAGTGTCTCACTGGAAGCACGATCTTGCCAAAATTATAGATCAAGTCAGCTGTGGATTTGTATAGCTGAGTCTTGAAAACCTCCAGGGATGGAGATGCCACAACCTCTTTGGATAACCTTTCCAGTTCTGCACTACCGACCTAGAGAAAAAGCCTTTCTAAGTAGCCATCTAAACTTACCAAGCTGCCACTCAGTTGCTTTTGACCTTACAACATCATGCACCACTACCAAGGAGTGTTTGGCTCCATTGTCTCTGTAATCCCTATCAAGTAGTTGTAAACTGCTATTAAATTGCATTTAGCCTTCTCTTCACCAGGTTAAACAAGCCCAGCTCCCTCAGTCTCTGCAGATATCCTAAGCACCTGACCAACTCTGTAGGTGCTAAGGACTTTGCTGGATTTTGCCCAATTTCTTCACTTCAGCTGGGGGGGATTAGAAACTGGACACAGTGTTTGAAGTGTAGCCTCATCAGTGATGAGGAGAGAGTGATTTCCCTCTTTCTACTGGCCACGTTTTTCCTAGTGTTAGCCCAGCATATGGTTTGTTGATATGAGCCCACTGTTGACCCATATTCAGCCTAGCATCCAGGATGACCCCAGGTCCTTTCCAGCTGGGCTGCTAAGTTGCCAGTTGCTTTTCAGCCAGATGTGTGGAACTCTTCTGCCCCAAGCACAGAATTTTGCATTTCTCCTTGTTGAACCTCCTGAAGTTTCTCAGGGTCCATCTAGATTCACACAGATGGCATTTTTTTGTTGCTTTACAGCCATTTCTTGCCCTCCCTTAGTTTGTAACTGAGAGGTGAAGCACTGAGTTTGTACTGCTAGTTATATCACTATGGATGTTTTTAGGTTGGCAGTGTCTTGCAGTCCACAGTGCACAGTGAATATACACTAAGCTTGCATGGCATCAATGTGAATTTTCAGTGTTTTTTCCATGAATCAATGTAAGTTTTTGGCTACCTTCAGCTGACAAGATTGTTTGAAATACACCAAAGAGCCTTAGACATTTCTGGTTCATGAAAGACTCGTTGATTCTTTTCTTAGTGAGAAAGATGGCATTTTTATCTAATACCTCAAATAGCAACAGTGGGAATTGCTTTAGTGTGCAGTGGACTTGAAAGAAATCAATATTCTTTTAGCTTGTATAAAAAAATCATAGGTTCTTAGCAAAGCCATAGCATATAGTATATTGAAACTGTCGTCGTTCCTTTTTCTGTGGAGACTACCCATTGAGGTTCAGGTACTAGCAACATCACTTCTGGATATTGGAATGTAAGTATGGGCTCCCTAGCAGTGATGACTAACATGATTCAGCTGCAGGTGCAAATTGTCAGGCTCATTTTTCTTCACCAGCTATATGTTTGTTGGGGAGACCCAGGTGGGACTACAATCCACAGTGGTACTGTCCTCTTAGACATGCAGTTATGAGAAAGGTTATGTTCAAGCACCACCTGAATATTGTCACTGGGTAAAGAATGGAGATGAGGAATCTGCTGCTGCAGCCATAGATGCATGGATTCATTCATCTAAAGGTCCACACTATGGACTTCTCACCATTTCTTTTTCCAGTCATGGAGACTGGAAGGTAGGTTTTCTTCATTTCTCAAAGGGAAAATGAGCTGTAGAAAAACCAGTGATTTCCATAGGACTCACAGGAAAATTTCTGGTGGACCTGAGAACTAAGTCCAGGAAGTATATTACAGTCCTTACGTACACAGTAGATTCTACCCAATATTTAAACAAGGAAGAAGAGGGGATATTCTAGCTCGGATATGGTGGCAGGATGTGAGTTCATCCTAAAAATAGCATGTGCTTTCTGTCATGGAAGAGCTTTCTGTTTGAATTGGACTACTCTCTGGATCATATGTCTTTCTCCTGTGGCAAAATTGTTTTCTTTTTTTTTTTTATTCCATGAACTACTCTCCCACACAGTCAAAGTGATCCTACCTTTTAGAAATATCCTGTGTGGTTGAAGAGCCTCTTGAAGTGCTTGGATACGTTAGGCCAACATAGAATGTAGGGGAGGTTTAAGAACGATAGTTAACTTGTAGGGAGAAAATCAGGAGGATGTAAGGAAAGGCTCTTTGAAGGATTTAATGCATAAGGTTCTTGTTTTTGAATGCTAAGGCTTGTTTGTGAAAGAGAGGTAGGTTACCCTTGAAGTGTGAAATGCTTGGCATTTGATGTTTTTGTAGATTACTAAAGCAAACAAACAAAAATCCACACTGTGACTGTTTCAGCTCTTGCTTTCAGTTGTAGCTTGTAGCTTTGTTTTTTTCCCCTCCAGTTTTAGCTTTTACCAGTTTGCATTTGAGGGAGGGTAAATGCATTAACAGTTGTGGTTTTGGGTGAAACCTGTTTCCACTAATGCCAGTCCTTCCAAGGATTATTAGAAACTATCCCCAAACATTTCAAAGTGTTTGAGTGCTTTTCTCTGTCTGGAGAAAGAAGTATCAGTGATACCTGTGCATTGTTACTGTAATATCTAGATTATTTATGTGTCATGGTCTTTTGGGGGCAGCTTTTTGGTGACTCTGAGAGGAGTTTAGGCAGTATGTAAAACCTAAGGTCATCAGGGTCCCACGATGATTGTGATTCTTTCTGATACTCCTAGTATTTTTCACATAAAGAAAAGGAGCAGATTTACTAAAATTCCTGTTAGTGCTTAGAATAATCACTGTCTTATGAAGCGAACAGAACATCTATCTGTAGTGCTCAGGACAGAATTAATTGTCCTATTTCTTTGAGCCAACATGCTGTATCTTATTTTATATTTAAATACTGGGTTTATTAAATATGGTATTATATATGTGACCAATTGTTATTATTTCTCTTGGAGATACCTTGTGCAAATACCTTAGCCGAAGTCTGTTTATAATCATAGTCCAAGGTAGCAGATATTCAGAAAGATGAACTGTTTTGTTGCTTTGAAGTGGTTAGTACATTGGAAACTGGGAACTTTGTGTAAAGAAAAGCAGTATACAATGGCAAATAAAAACGTAAAAATAAAAGTTAAGAAAATGCCCTGTCTGGCATCTTCGTTCAGGAAGTGAGTGATGCATAAGTCTGTTTTGCCCAAATAAGAAGTGAGCAATTCTATGTACCCCTACATTTACTCTTTAGCATACACCTAGCTGAAAGATTGAGCTTAAGTAATTGATACAATAAAAGTTGGGTTTGGTTTGTTTTTTTTTCCCCCTAATAGAGTTCCTCTGCCATATTTTTATAATCTTCATTTTCTTGGCTTGCTTTCCATGCTTTTCAGCAGTTCTGAATTATATATAAACCTCATGCATAGGCTTTGTCTTGTCTCTCAATTCACTTGCAAGATTAACGTTGCTGTTGACCAAAGTTAAGCAAATGCAATGAGGGCTGATATGTTTCCAATTAATTATTGGAAATTGTTCCTGCCTGTGAACATCAGTATTCAGTGCACGCTCCTACCAGAATAAAGTGGTTGGTCATTACTTTCCAATCCTCTGTGTCTAAACTTGACATTTCTTCCAACAAAAACCATCATGGTACTCCTGAAAGATACACAGACATCACTTTTGGAAGCAAACACACTTGTTTTAGTAAGGCTTTAGAGAATTGTTTTTGAAATTGTAAAACACTTCATCACCTCACTCAAAAGAATGATTTATTCATGTATTTCAGATAGAGGGATTTTTTTTGTTTTTATTCTCTCTCTAATGGGCGGCACTTTGGTATATACAAATCATTTGTATGTGTCATACTAAAAACTGGTGGCTGAAAACCATCATCCTAGCTGGAAACCATGAGGATAGTGGAAAGTTTCCTTTTTTCCTTTAGAAGTTGTCTTTGTTAGGATTGATTCTTGTGATAACCCTATTT
This sequence comes from Aquila chrysaetos chrysaetos, assembly GCF_900496995.4. NCBI lineage: Eukaryota > Metazoa > Chordata > Aves > Accipitriformes > Accipitridae > Aquila > Aquila chrysaetos. Next base: position 13,201,353 of record NC_044004.1, read on the forward strand.
AGATGAATGTGGAAGTAAAATAAAATGTCTCTGTGGAATGGGTGGGACAGAGGAAGCAAAAGAACTGCGTCTCTGTTAGGTAATTCATATGGTAATGGTTTCTGTAAAGGAAATGTGTAAAGAGCAGACTAAGAAACTTGCCATTTTGAAAGGGAGGACGAAGGGAGAGAGTTACCCAATGGGAAATACTTGTTCACATCAGAATTGAAAGATTAATTTAAACATTATTTCCTTATTTATTTTATTTAGGCTGTCTAGTTAAGTTGATTCTCAATCGCCATATCCCAGCTTGCTACATAGGTAACTGGCAAGAGCATTATCAACTCATGAACCAAAGAATCCAGCTTGCTGGCTGGGCAGACAAATGGAGCTCCACAGAAGATGTGAAAGTAATCCAAATACTTCAGTAGAAAATGGGTGTTCTTCACCACACCCCAAAATGTACTCGCTCGAAACAGACATTGTCAAAATCATTTCTTTTTCCTTCACTTGTAATGTGGAAGGTGCTGACTGACAGCCCTGGAAATTAAGTCCTCTATTTCTCCACAGGACAGGTATAGCAAGGGCGGCAGCAATGCAAGCTTCCCCACATTGTCCTGCCAATGTTCCTCAACCCAGTTCTGAAGAGGTGACTTCTGGAGGTGAGTGGGTGGAAGAGTCTCTGTCCATGCAGTTATTGCTGCCAGGCAGTGGTTCTTGCAGGACAGGCTGTTGGACGGAGACTGACCCCTTGTCTTGAATGAACCACCAGTCCTTAACAGATAATCACTTTACGTATTGCAAAGCGGCGTGGGCTGGATTCATTGACTGCATTATTCTGCTTGACTGCTGTCACATTTTGGTATTTCTTTGTGGTTGGATGGCACCTTTGCATTTTTTTTTTCTTTTTGCACTGTTTTGTTTTCAGAGACTTTGTTAATGCTTTATGTACACGTCTACAAAGTAGCATGCAAATAACTGAATGCAGTCTGGTTGTAAATGTGATACAGAAAAGCAGTTACTGGTGGCAGCCATGTGTGCAAGAAGAGCTTCAGAGCACTAGACCAGGAGGCATGCCTTGAAACACACCAAAAATTGATAAGAAAGTGAATGTTGGTTTCCAGTATCTAAATGAACTGTTAGGTTCCTGTTGTAAAGCCGTATCTTAACATTTTCTCTTTTCATAATGACTATGTAATTTAGATATTAACACCAATTAAGCTGGTAAACTAATGTTCTTTTTTAGATTACTTTAAAATTAATGAAATCTGCCTATCTAAAGTCAGACATGCAACATTCTACACTATGTGAAAGTAATGGATATGTATTGCAGTTACAATAGATAGTTGTCATCTAAACCAGAAGATATGTGATAAATTATGTGAGAGGAATTAATAAGACTGATGCGAGTTTTCAGAACAAAAATAATGAGTGCTCACAAGTTTGGCAAATGAATTCTCATATACATTCCTGGATTTATTTAAGTACTACATACTTAAAATACAGTGAGGAGTATTCTATTTTCACCCAAATTTACATCTCTTAAATATAGAAATACAATTGAGAAAATGGAAACAAAGGTTGAGAAAATGGAAACAAAGGTTTAGCAAGGCTGTTAGGTCATGGTGAATTACTTTTGTAGCTTCAGATGCTGTGTGAAGGATTTGCAATGACTTGATTGTCATTTGTAGTTGAGCCCCATAAGTCCGTTTTAACTCTCCTTCTATGGCTGTTTGTAAAAAGGTATGATAACAACAGAACGTAGTACAATTCAATAATTGTGTAAATTTAGCATTATTCCTGACTGTTTCCACAAGATCTAGAATAAGAGGAGTTAATGTTCCTAACCAGAATAGACTTCCTGAAGGGATTTCTTGCATTTTTTTACTGTAAAGGATATGAATCAGAATAGTATTCATTCCATATATAGCTAAAACAATTCCTGACTTCTTTTTTGTTAGGGTAGCAAGGGACACAGGATTTGGTTCATAATTAATACGTGTGATAGAGTCCTGTTGGGAAGTAATTTGAGACTGATCCATAAATTCATTTTGAGCAAAGAACAGTTTGAGGATCCTTGTCATGACAATATGTGACATTAGGTAATATAATATTAGGCATATTTGCTAATAAGTCACCTTACTTAACGTTTGTATGGTGCCAGTAAGTCACATGGATTTGATTTTTCAGCTCTTTTGAATGCAGTGCAGATTGCTAACCTTTCCTTTTGCTGTTGCTAACAAAACCATAGAGAGGTCCAGAGTTGGCCTCCCACACACCTGTGTGAACTGAGTCCAGAATTTCAACTCAAACCTGCCTCTGTGCCACATAAACCTTTGAAGATAATTATATTCCTTATCACAAAGCCTTTTTTATAATAGACTTTATTTTAAATTCAAGTACAAAAATACAGTTAAATCAGTGTCAGTACAAACACAAAAGAATGGTCAAAGACACCATTTTCTTCACACTGTATTTTATTCATACCGCATTCATCTTTCTGTCTCTCTCTATGCTTTCTGTGAATTCTAATTAATTCAGACTCTGATTTTTCTGCACATTTACATTGAATAATGGTGATCTAAAGGAGCATACTTGTAAAACAACGTATTACCCAGAGCATCCCAGACCATCATAATCCTCATAACCTTGATCCTGGAGTCCTAACTTTTATAAGTAATTCTGTTGATTCCACTATGACTGGTCACATGAGAAAAGGCTTCAGCATTCAGTTCATAGTTATAGATCCCTATCGTAAGTGCTTCAGTTTTATCACCTTTTGTTTACTTCCAGTTATGTCCTAGTGATTGTATAGACTCGCTGCTTATGTCCAAGGACTGGGAGTAGAGGAAAGTTAAACCAGTCCTCAGGGAGGGTATATAAATATCTTTCCTGAATTACAGTGAGTTGGTTTGAGGCTTCAGGCTCAATTCACAAACTCATTTTTCTCAGCAACCACTAGATAACAGCAGAGTTTAAGGGACATATCCAGAATTTTGGGTGAAGTGTTGGAGGTGGAGGTTGCAAACAAGGGATAAGCAACTCTTTAGGCTGACATTGAGTAATGTGTGGGCTGTGCATGGTCACAGTTGGGAAACCCCCATGCTAAAATGTTATTTGTTTCTTTTTTGTCTTTTTATCTGTGACGACAATATAGATCTATAGTTAAATGTAGGTGATCCAGAAGGGACTTAGCTTATTCCCAATCTTCTGGAGGTACCTCTTGAAAAGCGTTTCCCTAGCAGGTTTGGAGCTAGGGTGGAGTACGTCCAGCCGCATGTGATGATCTGGAAGGAACTGTGTAATGGTAGATTGTTCAAAAGGAAGCATTTATTTGATGCACTTAGGAATGTTTCATGTGTCAGCACTGGACTTCTAAAAATAAATGACTGAGATGCAGCAGAAGGAAATTCCTTCTAATCAAAACTTCATGTCACTGGCATCTGTAAGTAAAAGGGAGACTATAGTACCAAACCTATTGGAAATGAAAACTCATTGCTCAGATATCAGGCTGTGCAACTGATTTCATAGATTTACCAGGTAGTTATCATAGGCTCCTAACATGTTACTGTTCACTATTATTGTGATTGGAGGAAGGAATTTGTCACCTGTCTCTCCAGGTTTCATGAAGGACTAAGTTTTCACCCTCCGTTCATCTCTAGGTTGGCAGTTTTAGTCCAGCCAAGTTCATTAGTGACCAGGATATCATTATTAATCAACAGCTGTATAACAGTGTATATGAAAAATGTTTGTTTATGTATTTATTTAGTTCCTAATAGTCTGTAGCATTATTATGGCATCTGTAAATGTTCAGGTGTTGGCACACATGGAAGTCATTGCAGGATCATTGCTGATGCTGTGAACTCTTACAGGCTAGGAAATGCATTTTTCTCTTTGCACACAGAAACCCAACCCTGCCTGAGACTTTGGATACTCCTGTAATGCAGATAATAAGGAAATATGTATTTATAGCAGTCTCTGTGCAAGGAACAAGCAAATAGTCCACCAAATTCCACAATAATAATTTCACCTATTTAATTATTTTCTTTTGAGCCCCTAGGAAATTGAGGCCCATCGAAACTGCTTTTGAGAGTATCACCTTTGATTTTGTAGCAGAGTATTTGAACTCAGACGTTGAAAACAGTTTAACAGACAAAATACTGCAAACGCAGGATGCGATATGCAGACAAAAAAGAAAAGGTGATACAGAATGTAAATCTTCTTTCAAGGGCCTTATGGGAGTGCCATCTGATTATCATCATCACAAATACCATACAGGTACCTGTTATCCTCTGCATTCCATAAAAACCTAACTCTCAAATGAGTTTTCATGAAAGTCAAACTATCAGATCAGCCACAAAACCCCACGTAAAGTGTTTTTGGTTTTGTCATTCTTCTATTCCTAGGAAGACTAGTGAGACCTAACAGCTCAAGAGTATTGAAGTTGATGGAATCTAAATTTTCAGTAGAGTTTTTTCTACTTCAGTATGCAGCAAATTAAAAGTTAATAGAATAAATACTGAGACCCTAGAATTGTGAGATTTTCTGGGGCAAAGGGAAGGTTTGTTTGCTCTTAAATACTGTTTGCAGTTTCTTTCTTAGGCTCATCTACTCTACGTTTGGAATTGATAGAGAGTCTCTCCTGCACTTTAATGGCTATTCCGCCAAGAAGCTGTGGATTTTTGTAGACTTTCTTTTGCTTGATCAAATACTTCAGGCTCTTCTAGGGATATGAAGCAAATTAGGAAATGTGTTCTTTTTTTAAAATACTTAAGAATGGGCTTCAGAAAAAAGAAAACTAATTTTTTTTTTTAAAGGACAGATGTATCTTCATAAGCACTTCAGTAAAAATTAAGGCATTGGTTAAAATTTATCTGTAATTTAAAAAACAGTGATTAAATTCCAAGGAAATTGAACTGCACTTCCAGGCAGAAAAAAATTTGAGATGTTAGCTGGAATCTTAGGGCAAAGATGGCTGCAATTTAGACGGTTTGCTGTAACATTGTCCACCAGATCCTATCTGTGGATGTGTGTCTGGAGTGCTGAATGACACAGTGACATTTATATTGCTCTGTGGTTTGTCAAAAGAAAAAAAAGCTTATTTGGCTTATTAAGTAGGAGAGAATGATACAATGTATTCTGGCAGTTTCTGGCAGGATTGGGAGAACAATGTCCTGTTTGTTCTCCAGGATGGGAGCAGTAGAGATAAATTCAGAATGAAAACATTTATTCTGGGTAACAGTTGTTGTTTGGAAAACTCCAAGATATTTTTATTTGTAGTGTTTACACCAACATTGTAATTTTGTGAGGAAGGAGTCTCAGTGGTAGTGCGCTTAATTTTGTAGGAGTGCTGGAGTGAAGGCTGCCTGTTTGTCACGGGTAGCACGTTGGGACAGTAGTCTTCAACCTCCAGAACAACAAAAAAACCATCAAAAGAATCCATGCAAGTGGAAAGTTTAATTGTAAAGAGGTTTTTTGGTTGTGTTTTTGGGGTTTTTTTGGGGGGGGGGGGGGGGGGCTGTTTTTGTTTGTTTGTTTTAAATTGAGGCCTGGCTACCCAGTTCTGAATAGTTAGGAATAGTTTGAAGGTCTGTTTGGAAGAAATAGTTTCAAGGTTGTCTCCTGCTCCAGTCCTGCCTGGTGGCTGGTGGCTTGTGCTGTCTCTGATGGGGCAGAGGACACTGGAAGACCTTTGGGAGCCCTATGGGGAGGCTGCTGCCAGATTAATGCCGATGCTGCTTCTTTCTTTTTCTCCCCCCCCCCCCCCTTTTTTTTTTCTGCCCCCCTCCCCCCCTGCTTCCCCAACCCTCTCCCCATAAAATGTCCTCTCAGCTAAATGCTTGTGTGGAAGGAAAGTAATATTACAGCCTGTGTACTTCACCTGTCCTATTTATACAGCTGGCAGTGCAGTGACTGTGCCAAGTGCACTGTGAACTTGGTACCTCTACCCTTGAACCTCACAGTAAATGTATAGGGATTTCTTGTTTGGAGTAATCTCAGTTGCTGTGGGTGGTGCAAGTGTGTGTTTTCTTGTAGCTCTTGTAGGAATCTGACACAAGTTCAGAGCAGATCTCATGCTGGCTTTGAGCTAAACACTTCTGAGGAACACAAGGTAAAAGAAGCTGCAAGACAACTTGAGTTGTGCCTTGCCTGCAAGTAATGAATTTTTTTCCAATCCATGGTGCTGCTGGTTTAACACTGGAGATCATTATCTAGAAGTATTTCCCTAATGATGGTATTTTTCTTCCTTAATATTTATACTATTTTGCCTATATATTTTATATTTTGCCTAATATTTATACTATTTTTGTTTTGATACTAGATACAGAAAAAGTCTTTGTTTACAGGATCAGTTTTGTAGTATCAATGTGCAAAAGAAACAGCTGAATTGCTGTTTCAGGCAGCTAGCTGTAGGACTGCATGGAAATGGGAGTGCATAGAAATGGGAGTGAAGGAGTGATTGGTATCAACAAAAACCAAGCCACTGTAAAACAAAACCAAAGCCTGTCCCGTCGTAGAAAGATTTATAAACCGTGCCAGTGAGCAAATCAATTTCTCACCTGACTGGGGCTTACTTATAGTTTAGGTTAGAATTTTTGTTGTAGAACATGAAATCTTGTTTTGCATCATCTACACAGAATGTGTGACCAGTTACGCTGTGCTTCATCTCGACAGCAAAGTATGTCTTTTTCTTTCTTTCCTTGAGCCAGGTAAACCTAAAATCTAAACTGAACATTCGGTGATAGGGAAAAAACACTGTTGTTGCTCCCTTTTTTACAAGATCTAGTGCTGTGCTAGAAGGCAGAGAGCACTGTGGTATGAAACCAAACATTTCACTGAAGTCAGTATTACTAATTTCAGCTAAGTGAAGATTTCCATGGGCTGTGTCTAAGAATGAGTATAATCGAAATGTTAGATGTCACTTAAAAATATGCGATGAATAGCGGGATGGAGACAGAGTTGAAGAGTGGGAAGGGGAAGGAAGATGAGGCTGTAATAGTAAAACCGTAGGGTGTACTCATTTAGGATCATCTTACTCCTTGGCCAGTACCATAAAGGCAGAAAATGCTAATCGTGCCAGAAGCATCCACAGCCATGCTTTCAGTAGAAATAGCAAAGGAAGAAGGGAAAAAAAAAAAAAAAAAGCCTTATGAGTATTCTTGAGAAAGCATCATATACAGACAACTCTGGTGGTATGTGCTGCATCTGCTCTGACCCGGAAGAGAACAGCTGTTGCCTTTCTATACAAGCTGATGCCTTCAAGGGTGCATTTTACAGAAAAATAAAATTGTGAGGGTGGTAATGGGCACACGTGACAGGACAGGCTAAGCCACTGAAGCTCTACCTTTGCAACATGTACATATACGTAAAAGATACATATGTATTTGCAATATATGCTTTTTTTTTTTCTTTCCTCAGATCAGAATAAGGTCTTGCATTTAATTTTAAATGTTTTCTCTTTGATCTGCCTCTTTCAAATCTGAGGGGAAACAGCATATTCTGTTATTGAAACATAGGCTGCTCTGCCATGCGTCTCCTATTTTGAATGCTTTAGGATTGTTACGGGTTTCTGTAGTAATAAGTTAAATAAATAGACCTGTAGCAGCAATTTTGAAGATATGAGCTTAGTGTACACACAACTGTTGTGTATATTTGACACTTCTCCCCCCTTACCAATAAGCCTTTCATAGACATATCTTTTCAGTATAGTTAACCTGCAGTGCATAGGAACATTGACCATGGTTCTGTGACCACAACCATAACATTCTGAATATGAAAGATAAATTCTTTTATCTGTTCAGTTTTCTCCTCCTCCTCTTCTTATGGAGACTGTCTTTGTCTCTTCTGGTGAAGTGCTTCTATATTGAGGACTCCAAAGCAGGTAAAGTTGGCATAATAAAGTCTTAAACCTTGCTTGTGGTAGCTTCTACTATTTGAAGCTTTTGAGAATTGGGAAGGACTTGGCACTACCTGAGTTTGCACATGAATGATTCTCCCCCCTCCCCTAGTTCTTGCTGGCAGATGGTCCTTTAGGGACTTTTGCCAGCAAGTGAAAATCAGAATAGCCTCTAGGAGTGACTGCATTGGTAAGGATATTGGGCAGCCTTTCCTCCTTGCTGACCTCAGCAGAAAGAGGCCTCCAGTGAACCTGATCTATCATTTTCAAAGTTATTTCATATTTTTCCCTCAATAATCATAGTAGCTGCAGAGGAGAGTGTTTAGCTCCACATGAGAGTTGTCAAACATAACAAAATATGAAATTAAATGATTGTTACAAAATAAATGCCTGGAAGAGTGAGCTTCCAGTCTTAATGCTTCTCTGAAACAACAGAGGTACCTTTTAAAAATTTAAGCTTTAACATAAAATTTCTGTTCAAAACAAATATTCCTTCTGAAACATAAACTCAGTTGAGAGAGTTTTGCAGGTTGGAATAATTTTCATGATGCCAGTAAATGCTGCTCTGTAGCACTACTCTCACTGCCATAATAGTTCCGTATATAACCTAGATTATAACCAACAAATATCTGTTTAATAATTAATGGCTTCTTTTTGTGTAAAATAGTGGAATTTCATTTTGTGGATGAGAATTCCTCTTTTTCTGTCAGATTGTGTTTGAATTTATATTTCTCATTCTTTTTTAGTTTGTTCCAAATCCTCCCCTGAACACTTGCCTCTGCCTGACCTCTAATACTGTGGATTAAAAAAAAAAAAAGCAGAACTCCATCTGGTTCACTTCATAGAATGAAGGCACCTTTATTTAAAAGGGATTTAAGTATGAAACCAGTCATGTGAGTTAAAAATCCAACAAAGAAAATAAACAGTCTTAATCAGCAGTCCTTAAAAATTATGTATTGTTTCAGACATCCATGAGTGGTAGCATGACATTGGATTTCAAAGACTTTTAAAGATCTCCCAAATTTGTCACAGGCTATCAGAGAGCTATCTGGGTCTGATTAAATCTCTTAGAAGCCCGTGTTATATTGGTAGGTATCCCATACTTTCTGATCTCTTTTCTAATTACTGTAGTAGCATGCTGGTTTTCTGCAGCTATGCAGAAGTGGGGTTTGGTGTCTGGTCATCAGTGAGTGGTTATAGGATATAGCAGAGGTTGGTCCCACATGTGCCCTTCATGGACCAAAGCAGATGTCTTTCAGTAATCTTTCAATGGATATCTTCCAAACTGCAGTAATCTGAATTCTGGGAGTTTTTCTGTGTGCCACTGGGCTTGGAAGAAATGCTTGATAGAAAGAGATTATTTGACAAAAGTGCTGGTGAAAATGCTACTCTTACTCCCATTTTATGTGGTTGTGGTAATAACTGCAAGGTATCAGAATTGATCACTGACTAGAAAAAGTTCTTTATGTGAAAGAAGATTTGTACCGAGAAGATACCAACTATGACGATACAATAGGAAAAACCCTAGCCTCAAGAATAAAAATTTCCATTAACTTTGATAATGCAGAGATTTAATTGAGTATGTTGTTCAACTCTCTGCCATAAATCATGATCAGATTTGTATCTTTCTTTTTATTTATACTGTTATTTACACAGTAAGAGTCACTAGGCACAGCTGGTTCTGTAAACACACAAGAAGGAGTGTTTCTGCCCTGAGGAATGTTAGTGTTAAGTAGAGACAAGAGACAACGTGAGGATATATTAAAGCGGGGGGAACATGAGGTCACGGTGACTGTGCTGGTCAGCACAAGAAGCAGCTGTAATATGAACCTGGCTGCCAAGTGTCTTCATTTCATGATAGGCCATTTGTTGCAGTGCCCTGAGGAATACAGTTTGTTTTAGCTGAGCTCAGAGTTGAAGTTAGATCAAGCAGATCTTCCTGTCTATGGAAACATTCTTCACGTTGAAAATATTCTTACGTTGCCCTTAATCACTGTTTTCTGCACATACCAATGCAACAATAATCATTACCACTATAGTAACTGACTAAGCAATTGTACTCATACTCATGCAGTTGTGTGACGGTCCCCTTGGACACCCTGGGGCTCCAGCAATTACCCCCAAAACTTAAGATAATCTAGAGAATTTTGCTTGTTACCAGTGAACTACAAAAAATGTTTCTTCTGATCTCTGGCATGCTGATTCTCCCTTCACCCATGCAGCAAAATGTATAGAAAAACACCTGGCAATTCCTCAAAAATCTGTAACATAAATATGCAGAACGAGAGAATCCATGGCAGTCATCTTGTTTGGACAAAATTAGAGGACTTCAGGTGGATGAGAGAGTCCTAAGCAATTTAATCTTAGTGTAAGTAGATTAGACATGGATGGGTTTTGTGTTTATTTAAAAGATATGTACTGTAATTATTTGTAACTGTATTGTGTAGTTTGAATGTAGTGCAGTAAATCTCTAAGCCTTGTCATGGGGACCTGACATGCCTTAAGAAGTGCTCTATCTGTCCATAAATGGCCATTAGGTGAGGTAAAGGACTGGTGGTCCAGGGGTCAGGAGAGAGCAAAGAGCTTTCCAAAGTGGTTTTGCAGCAAAGGTGTTAAGATACTTACTTGTTCACTACCAGACTCCAGGCAGATTCAGTCTCTCTCTGATGGGATCCTATGCCATAATTGATTCATAATCTATCTTCAGAGATTTTTTTATGATTCTCTGTTATTCTAGCTAAACTGGATTTGAATTGTGTTCAGCTGGTCTCAGCAACAGATGTCAGGTGTCACTAAATAATGAACAGTTATGTATGGAAAGGCAAGAATATTCACTCTTTCTGTAATCTTGGCCAAATTAATCTTTTACTCTCTGCACGTTTTTCAGAATGGTTTTGTATCTTTACTATCAGTGAAATATTAGGATGTAGATAATGTATGAATATTGTTGTGGAATTGAATACGATTATATTGGGAATGTGTCTTGTTCTGGTTTAATTCATTTTTCACCTCTTATTAAATGTTGAAATAAAAAAAAAGAGAATTACAAGTAGTGCCATAAATCAATATGTGTCCTGAACTGCAGAGCATGTCATTTTTATAAAAGGGCAAGGCCCTGTATTTATAATAAATCAAGTTCGTTATCTTTTGAGATTCCCGATTAAAGTAGTTAGTAATTTATGCTGATACAAAGCTATCAGTGCAGCATCAGCAACATTGCTTTGTTTCAAAAATATTGAATCTTAAACTGTTTTGTAAGGGTCATTGGTTATAATCAGCTCCACATTGTAGTGTAAATTTGTTGGTTTGTTGGTGGGGAATTAGTTTCTTCTAACCAAATTGATATACCAAGCAACTCTCCTGCAGTTGGAACAAACTGCCTTTAAGACTATAATAAGAAAATGAATTTAAAATGCCAGATAAGACATAGCAGGTGGAGTTGGGTAGGGAGTCAGTATTAACTGATGCTTAGCGCTGGGGAGAGGGTCTCAAGGTTAGTGAGGGCTACTCCAGACTCTGCAGATGACTGCGTCTCAGGAAGGCTTGCTGTGCGGGTTTCCCCACTTCTGCAACTGCCGTGCTAATACCTGCCCGCTCCCACAAACAGCTGCAGAGAGATCTGGTTAATGCCGTTCGCAAAATCTTTGGAAATTTGGGAACGGCATATGCTTTTGTACCTGTAAAATACTGCTATCAGCTGAGGGGCTTCGGTTTGGAATGCGAGTTGTTCTTTCCAGCTAGGCATAAAACACGGGTCATCACCAAGCTAAAATTCCTGCTCCTTGGGCTATGGAAAAGCATGCGAGAAATCAGACTTCCTCCTGCTCTGCTTTAGCTGTTGATAAGATTAGTCTGTTCTGGGATAGGCTCAAGCACAGCTTCTTTTTCAGTATGAAAACACTGTGTGCATCTGGAATGTGATAGTTTCTCCTCTATTTCCAGAAATCAGTTCTGACCAGTAAGTACTTGGCATCATTTCCACAAAAATCACCCTTAGTCTGGAATAAATCCATACGTTGAGGACAAAAGGTGATGCTTCCTTAGAGAAGAGTTCAGAAGTCTCCTGAGTTGTTTTCTGTATATTAGTTGGGTATGCCTATGCTCATAGGTAGAACTAAGTAGGATGACCCAAGTAATTTCACTGTGAGTCTAGCTTTTCCTCTGATGGGATTTTTGGTTTTATCAGTACTGGTGTCCCAGACTGGGCACTCCCAAGAAGCATGATGCTTGTGAGCAATATAATTCATTGCTAATTAATCTTCCCTCCCTAAATGAGAAGAAAATTTTGGTTCCAAAATAAGTGGCTTGTTACTTCTTCAAAGGCTTCCAGTAAGGAAGAAATTTAAAAGTATTTGAAAAGAAATTAAATGGACTATGACCCATCACTGGCTTCTTCAACCTCATTCTTTTACCATACTTTCCCCTGTTCCACAGACTGTAAACACAAAATGTTTCCCCCTGTCTTTCAGTGGCTGGTTTGCAGTTATTGCGGACACTTATAGAGAATGTGAAAATGGATTAAGCTGCTCTTCTGTTCAATGTCGTTTCAGTGAAAAGCACCACCTAAGTTGATGTTACAATAAGAGAAGTGTATGTTGTCTTTTCAAATTGTGTACACACAGTTAGCCGTTATACTGACTGCTTGGTCAGGTGTTCTAAGAATTGTTCCAAATTCTGTCCCATACCAGGAGGTACAATGTCTTTCTCCATCCTGTGCAGGGAGTGTTGGCAGCTGACGCTAATGCCCGAAAGCCACAAGAGCACAAATATGTTCCTTTGGATGCTGCGGCTGTGATTCTTATTAAGAACTGAAAAGGGCATTTCAATTTGTTTCTTGATCTTTTCCATTTATGTTAATGGCAAAACTTTACTGATTGAGAACTGATCACAACGTGTTACAGCATCTTGTGAAAACATAACATTGGAGAGGACCTAATGATCTGCTTTGACTAAAACTTTCATTATATTGAAAGAAAGCAAGTCTTTTTCTGATTTGGTTTCTATGTAAAATTCCAGTTCAAGGGTAATTATGACTCTCCAAATTATTTCATTTCATATTAGATTACTTTCTTTATTTAGGGTTAAAACAAGGGAAACCTTCCCATCAGTTACTTTGGTCACCTGCTGTGCAAACTAATAATGCCATGCTAATCTAAAAAGGAGTGTCAGTCACAGTCACATTTGAATTCCAGCATAACAGGAAGGAGACAATTAAGAGAGGGAAATTAGCTGAACTAGTGCTATTTTGTACCACTCGATTTTAAAATCTACAGTCAATTGAATATATCAAGAATGGAAGGTGTGTTTCTAAAGAGGTACAGGTTTGTTTACAGGAATGTTCTGTGAATTATAATTGTAAAATATTAATAATGAGACATTATTATAGGTGCTTTTATCTTTTAGCTTATACTCCTGTGAGAAATAAGGAATAACATACAGGGTGAGGATTTGAGAGATTTGGCTTAGAAAGAAGGATAGTTGTGACTAAGTGCAGGTTAATACATGAGCTCTGGTATTTTTTTCCTGTTGTTAGTGATGAAACACTGAGCAATTTCACAAGGAAGCTTGAATGTGCATTACAGAAAGACTTTGCATATGCTAGCACAAAGAAAGTAGATATTTTTCAGAATCTCTGTATTTCTAAGCATTGTAGCATTGTCCATACTGAAAAAACAGGCAGGCTACATGAAGTCCTCTAAGAGGATGAACATTGTTATTTGAAAAGAAAATAGGTACTCGTGACTGTTCGATACCTGGGTATTAATGCAGCCAATTACTGTGTCCTGCCTTTCAAACATTATTATGTTAGAGCAAGAAAAGAGCCAATATTGTATTTTATATGACCTTTCTAACGCTATATATACACATATAGATTTGTGTTATTTGTCTCTGATTCACCAAATGTTTCTTATTTGTGGCTCAAGGCATTTATTTATTGCAAGGCTTCAAGCTGCGGTAAACAAGGTCATAGATTAAGAATTGATTTCCACAGTTGCTCTAGCATACAAACTAAATTTCTCTTGGTTGGTTATAAAAACTACAGCTGGGCATAAATTCAGCTTTTCAACATTGTCTTGAAAATTAATGTTAAAGCAAATGAGAAAATACCCTAAGTATGTATTGCATGCTTAATTTAGACCTTCAGCTAAAACTGAAGGAAAGCAAATTGTTTTTATGCTGCAAGCTTCTAAGTAAAACCATGCTAGTGCTAAAGTTTTTTTTTATATCACCTGTTCTTTTTTTTTATTACTTTATGTCTCCCTTATTTTTTTAAATTGGATTTTCTGTACAGTTTTTGGCAAATCATGTTTTGATCAAAATGTTGATTAGTTCTTTGTTTTTCCTAAATGCTCCTAGAGTCGTTGCTAATTACAGTAAGAATGTGGGTTTCAAAATGGAATATAGTTTCTCTCTTTTGGAAGTAGACAGTCCTACTAGAAATAGAAAAATCCTGCTATTATGTTAGCTTTGTCTCTAATGTGAAACACAACATCTTGTTAAACTGAAGGAATACTTAGACTGTAAACTGAAAATTCACTAAAAGCAAGGAGGTATGTTTTGGGGGTGTTTCTAAGGTGTTCTTTGTGCGTTGTGTTTTGTTTGGTGGGGTTTTGGTTTTTTTGTTTTTGTTTTTTTTAAGGTGTGCTTTGTGTTGGTAATTATAGCAGAGCTACACCGTGTGCAGCAATCAATTTGTGTAAACGCCAAAGATGTATAACTCTTTGATGAATCTTTGCTGCAATACACAGATTCCTAGTGACTATATAATAAATTTTAAGTTACAGAAATTGGCTTTAGACACATGTTTAAAGAAAATATTTCTGATATAATACCCTGCCCGTGCCCTCTGTTTTTGAATTAGCATGCCTAGAGCAGAAAACGTAATGCATAGTGTACGTTTTCAGATCATAATCAAAATCATCAGGTGGCTTTACAAATATTAGCTTGGCCTCTGCCATTCCTGCACGTGTCAGAGTTACTGTTTCTGCCATTAGCAGAGGAATCAAATGGCAAAATTATTTTTCTAAGAGAACAGAGAACATTGTGTTTTCTTGATGGGAATTCTTGGTTTGCAGTGCACAGTTCACACTGTACCCTATAGCACTGGCCCACAAGGAAGAGACTAGTGTGTCAAGTGTTTTGTGGCACTCTGTCATACTAAAATAAAGGCTGAATTGCCAACCCTGTTGCAGAGTAGTGCATGAAATAACTTTCTTCAGAGTGGTCACAATACATATGTAAAGAAAAGCAATTGGAAAGCAAAGTGCTGTGTGTGATGAGAGTGGTAAAACAGTTTGGCAGTGAAACAGGTATGGAGTTACTTGAAAATATAAACTTCATTAAGAAAAAAAAATATGTGCAGAAATGAAGTACCTCAGACTTGGAAATCACTCCTCTTTCCAATTCAGATGGATGTTTTGGAGGAATGAAGTTGTGAAATTCATATGTTGGTACTGATTCTTAACCCCTACCTGAACTGTATTTTGCAGGATTAGAGTACATGGATCTCCTTTCATGGCTATTCCCAGCAAGCCATTTTTTTAGCACTTGATCTTATTTTGCAAAATCTTGAGTCGGAGCTTATTTTGAGGTATTGAAAACTGAGGGTTTTGTCAGTGTTTGTGTTGGGTGTGTGTGGCGGGGTTTTGGTAGCGGGGAAGAGGCTGCAGGAGCAGCTCCTGTGAGAAGCTGCTGGAAGCTTCCCCAGCTCCAAGACAAGACCTGCCACTGGCCAAGGCCAAGCCCATCAGCAACAGTGGCAGCACCTCTGGGATAACGTATTTAAGAACGGAAACAAAAGTTGCTGGGGCACAGAAACTGCAACCAAGAGAGGAGTGGGATGTGAGAGAAACAGCCCTGCAGACCCCCAGGTCAGTGCAGAAGGAGGGGGAGGAGATGCTCCAGGCGCCGGAGCAGAGATTCCCCTGCAGCCCCTGGGGAAGACCATGGTGAGGCAGGCTGTCCCCCTGCAGCCCATGGAGGTCCACGGTGGAGCAGATATCCACCTGCAGCCCATGGAGGACCCCACACCAGAGCAGGTGAGTGCCCGAAGGAGGCTGTGACCCTGTGGGAAGCCCGCGCTGGAGCAGGCTTCTGGCAGGACCCGTGGAGAGAGGAGCCCATGCTGGAGCAGGTTTTCTGGCAGGACTTGTGACCCCGTGGGGGACCCACGCTGGAGTAGTCTGTGCCTGAAGGACTGCAGCCCATGGAAGGGACCCACGCTGGAGCATTTCATGAAGAACTGCAGCCCATGGGAACGACCCATGTTGGAGAAGTTCGTGGAGGACTGTCTCCTGTGGGAGGGACCCCACGCTGGAGCAGGGGAAGAGTGACGAGTCCTGCCCCTGAGGAGGATGAAGCAGCAGAAATAACGTGTGATGAACTGACCCCAACCCCCATTCCCCGTCCCCCTGCGCTGCTGGCGGGGAGGAATTAGAGAAAATCGGGAGTGGAGTTGAGCCCGTGAAGAAGGGAGGTGTGGGGGGAAGGTGTTTTAAGATTTGGTTTTATTTCTCATTATCCTACTCTGGTTTGATTGGTAACAAATTAAATTGAGTTTTTTTCCCCCAAGTTGAGTCTCTTTTGCTTATGACTGTAATTGGCGAGTGATCCCCTCCCTGTCCTTGTCTCGACCCATAAGCCTGTCGTTATACTTTTTCCTCCCCATCCCACCAGGGGAGAGGAGTGAGCGAGCAGCTGTGTGGTGCTTTGTTGTTGGCTGGGCCTAAACCACATCAGTTTAAAATGCTCATGTCCATAACAAACTTCCTTTTGACTTCCGTGAGATTTCCATATAGAGATATATCAAAATATGCAGCTTTGTGGTAAAATGAGGTGAATCCATTCAACTCAGACTTTCTCTGAATAATAAAACAGTCTCACTGAAAGCCTTGTTAGGAAGGAATTCTGATTATCAAGTGTGGTAGTCAGGAAGGCTTCCGGTTAGGGTATTACTGTAGGACTAACTGGAGCATGGTTATGCCTGACTGAATAGAAGATTTACGCCCATTTCCAAAATGTAGATTTCTTTTTTGAAAAACACTTAAATATGTATGAAGAATCTTTGACTGATTCATTAACTTTGAATAAATTCCTATGACAAATGAGGGAAGTGAAGAGAAAGCAAAAATCACTAGTTGAGCAGGATTCCTTTTGTGAGGTTGGCTGCCTGCAGAGGCATAGGACTAGTACAGATGTATCACTGATAATTCATTGTAGATCCATCTGACGGTAAACTTTGAGGAACAGAACCTTTTCAGAAGTAGATCTGGCACCAGCCTCCTTTGTATTGATACAGTACTACAGATTTTCAGATTTTTTTTCTTTACCACTCTCCCGCTCCCCACCCCAAGACAGGGGAAATAGCTGGAAGAATTAGCAATCAGTTTTCTTCTGCTCCTGTGATGAGGTTGGTCTAAGAACGTAATAGTGCTACAAATCTGGTATTCTTCTACTTTTGGATCCTCCTCGACATCAGATGTTTTCGTAAAAGCTGCGAAGTCAGTCTCTGCAGTCACCTAATTCTCATGCCCAGTATGTTCTCCATATAGAACCATTCTCCAATTGACACCCAGCGCAAAACATTAAAAAATGGTGTTTCCAACAAACAGAACAGAAGAGACTGAGGAGCAGGGAGGGTGAAGCAGTCTTGCCATTTGTGCCCTCTGCAATGTGCTCCAGAGAGAGAAAAGAATGGAGGGAGGTGAAGGGAGGTGAAGGATCACTTGTATAAACTACCTGAAAAGACCCTCTGAGATTTATGGATGGGAGTTGGCAGTGTACATATGGGGAAGGTCTGTCTAGTTGCAGCCTAGAAGTTTGGGCTTATGTAGGAATCTTGTGAAAAATGCTGTTTGAAAAAGTGCATCCACAACATGTATTTGGGAGTGCTGGCATCTTTGAGTTAGCAGGGAAGTGTGCTACTGTGGTGGCTTCAGTCTTCCCTTTGCATTTTAATTCTGGCATGTTTATCTCAGCACTTGATGCGAAATCTAGCAAATTTTGTGATCTTTCTGACTTTAATTGGAGAATTAAACTTGTAAGTTCCCTGAAAGTTTAAAGTGTGTTAATATAAATATTCTTATCATACTTTGATTTTTGTGACACAATTTGTGCTTTTTCAAATGTTGTTATCATAATGTGTGTATACTCCAGTGGTAGTAGTCTGTTACTTTAGTAGGGATTAATTCCCTAAAATCCACTATCTGCAGCCGGAGGCCTAACCAGATCATTTCAGAAAGATCAAGGGACCACAGTCATTTACATTTGATTGGGCTTTCTTGAACTCAGGCAGGTCAAAAAGATCAGAGGTCACCACTGTATCTGTGGCTGGGGATTATTCCAGTTTGTGGGATTCCATGGCAAGTACGTGGATAGCATATGCAGCTTCTGTGCACCCCACTGTACAGTGCTTGGAGTCAGGCACTGGTCTGAAGAAGGCAACTAACAGCAATTAATCTATCACTCTCCTGTCTGCACATCTCCTTGGGAATATAACTTCTTGGCATGTGTTGAAATAGCAGTGAGGCTTCTTTAACTGCTCTGAGGGGAAAAAAAAAATCATGCAAGTAGTACTTGGTTATGCATTCCTGACTTGGTCTTCCTGCTGCCCACTGCCTTGCTCTGACATGGATGGTTCTGCAAACTACATTCAGGCAGAAGCTGTGAACAACCAGTCTTGCTGAGACTTTTCCCAAGCCTCCTTCCATGTGCTGTTCCCTCAACATCAGAAACAGTTTCCCCAATAACTGACAAAGACTTCAGACTGCAAAACTTAACCAAACATGTTCACTGCTTTTTTTTTTTTTTTTTTTTTAACTCATGATAGTATTTTCATCAAGGACCAGATGCCAGTACCAAATGACGGTTTGGTGCCAGGTGGCTTTACTTTCTGGCGTGACAGTGGAAAATGGGACCTACTGTATGGCATTAGCAGGGGAAAGGATTTGGATGAGCAAGAAGCAAAGGCTGCCAAAACTGAAACTATGTGACCAAGGAGTCCTGGTACTGTAGGTTTCAAATGCTGTATAATTTAAACAGTATCAAACTCATTAGTGCATCCTATCTGTTTTAAAACAGCTTTAGTCATACCTCATTCTTCACTGCTTCTCTGCTGTAGAATTTTTCCTTTGTGATAAAGCTAACTTGAAACATTTGAGTTTTTTTTTCTCCCTAGTAGAAAGGATAAGCTCACAGCCAACATGGCCAATTGTGGAGCAGTTCTACCCTAAGCTCTCCATCTCTGTGGTTACCCCATAGCTGTGATTACATTGAGCAGGTCTAGATTTCAGTACTTGCTGCATTATTTTGCTTTCAGTTTTTAATTAAAAAGTTTTCATAGCCAGGGAACAGAACAATAGGGGGTTTTGTATCCACTGATAGCCCCCCCCCCCCCCCAAAAGGGTTCAGCTGTGAGTGAAATGCTATTAAAAGCAACATTTGTATGGATGCCAAGTAGGAAGAGACAGCAAGCATGTAATAAAGAACAATTCATTTGTTTCAGAAGGAATATATGTAAAATAGTGAATTATTTAAAAATAGGTTTTCTTCTGTTTCTCTTCTTTTAATCTTGGTTTTCCATAAGAATAATAAAAGTAATTTTCTACCTAGGCAACGAAGACTTGGTTCCGCTTAATGTCTCAGTAACCTTGCACTGAAATGCTAGTATTTCACAAACTGATACCTAATTTTAGTAATCAACCTTATGCATTGAATGTCTTGAACTTTAGTACTTTCTACACTTGCAGATTTTGATATAGGCATGCAGACTTCATTTCGTTCATTACTATAAGGCAAAATCAGACGCTTTATGGATTTTTCATAAGGACACACATTTTTCTTTACAGGTGGATGAACACATTAAGTTGTGTAACACCTGTGTCTAAGTAGACAGAGAAGTAGGTATTTATGCTGGGCACGTTTTTTTTTTTTTTCCTCCAGATATGTAGGCATAAAGCCCAGATAAAAATGCAATGGTTAGTTTTTAGACATTGCACAATGTCTTTTGGTCAGCAGTTACTTTATACAAATATGGTTTCTGTATTATTGTGCGGGAGGACTCTAGCATTCATCATAAAACCCAGGGATAGCAGTGAGAAGATCTGAGCAGAATAAGAAGACCTTTCCAAAAGGAAACTTGCAAGAAAAGTTCTTTCATTTGAAAGGCTGTGGTTGACTTTCTCAAATTATGGTTATTTGCTCATCTGACCCATTTGTCCAGTAAAGCCAGTACTAAATACTGTGACATCTACAGTAGAGCTTTTTTGATGATGGCAATCCAATATTCATTGCTTGATGGCATTTGCTTTTATAAACAAGAACTACGATTGTTAATGTTCTTGTGAGTATCCTAAATCAGCATTTGGAGCATACATATTTCAGGTTTGAATATGCAGCCAGAGCTTGGTACTATAACCTCTGTGTTCCAGTTATTTATTTGGTAAGTATTTTCATATTTTAAAAATAAAACGTATGGATTTTCTTTTCACCAAACTAAAATTTTTGCAATGGATACTTCATCACTAAAAATCAGCATTATCATGGATCCTTTCTCAGTCTTCAGTCTTTTGCAAATTGCAGTAGCATACCTTCTGAAAAACATGAATGCTGTTTTAGAAGGACACCTTGAATCGCTGATGCAAGTTTAAGAAGAGGCACCGGCAGTGTAAGATGGCTATACTACAATTTTCACACCATGGAAAGTCTGCTCAGTGTTTTGCAGTGCCATGCATGCTCTGTTACATGGCATACACCGACACTGGCTCAACCAGCGGAAAATCGACAAAAACATGCAGATGCTGAGAGACATGCTTGAAGAAGTTGAAGAAGTAGAGGTCACCTGGTGTGAAGCTTCTAGGTATGCCTTTTTTTTTAATCAACAAAATGGCATAGTACTTGAACTATTGATTTTCTTTTACTTTATGTCTGAATAGAGATTTGTTTATAATATTTATGGCTTTCTTGTTGATAGGAAGTTGAAGAAGGGAGTTGAACAAAACATACAGGGCAGTTCATGTTAATACAGAGCTTTTTTCCTTTTCTACCCTCTCAGTAAAATGCAGTGGCATGGGACAATTTGAATGTAGTGTTAACATGGAAAAGCAAAAGAGAAGGCCACAGACTTGGAAATAAAAATTGTTATTTGCTCATTTGAAACTAGCAAGGAGATGGCCAATACATTGCTCCATGGCTAGTTCTAAGTTACTAATAGTACCTGAACTGTGTTTTATAGATGATATAATTCATGTACTTGATCATCATTCTCTCATCATGTTTTATGTTCTTGGCCTGTCCGAGGTCATTTGTGGCAGATAGAAGCCTCTGTGCTCTTTTTGGATGGCTTTTGGTTTCTGTTTTCCTTTGTTTTAAAAATAATCAGATTGCAAATCTTACATGGGGGGATGAGTTGTGGAGCTCATCCTTGCTTTGCGGTCTAGATCATGAGCATCTGATACATGACAGTTTGCCACTTGCTGCAAAACTACTCTAGTAACTCCATGCTGTTCTGATTGCTTTTTGTCTCTTTTTTTTGCCTCTCAAAGGCACTAATGCATGGATGTTTCCTGACTCATTAGTACTTTTTTTAATTCATTGAGTTATTTCTCTTTTATTCAGAAAGAAAGGAGGTGGTAAAAACTAGCTACACTGGAGCATAGTAATAGAAAACAACTAGCTATTCAGGGTCAGTTTAGGGAAAAGAGATTTTGCTGCCTTATTTTCTTTCTCTTAAATAAACCAAGAGCTGGGTTTGTTCTTTTGTCCACACCCATCTTTACACTTTTCTTCTTTACACTCATCTGCAACTCAAGTCCATTGCTAAACTGAGATGCTCTCTCTGCCTAGACTTAAGGTGACCCTAAGAGTAGTCTTAAGAAAGCGAACCCACATGATCTGTGTACTTTCGATCTGTATTGTTGTTTGCAACCTGAATGTAATTTGGTTTCACAGTACCCACAGCATGCCAGAAAAGAGCGAATCCTGTAGATGGGTAGCGTATTTCTCCATTTTGCCCATTCCTAGTCCTGTCAGGCCATAGGAATAAGCGTGAGTCTGTGCTGAGGCTTTCCCCCTCAATATATCCTGGAATTTGGGCTCTTTATGTGGGGTGGAGGGTTTGTACTGTGAATGGCAGTTGAATTTACAAGTAAAAAGGAGCTCAGACACCCACTGAAAAAACTGTATTGATATAAGGAGCTGAGATATTGGATGTAGGACTAACGGACACGCAGTTCTGAAAAGTTGGGGGCATAAGGGCGAAATCAAATGACCTCTCTGTTGTATAGCAGAAGTGGATCAATGGCTTTGTTTTTATGTTTTTCTTTGAAAGGTATCACCTGCTGGCTGCAGAGTGGGTGGATTCAGCTTCCTCCTGGAGTCTGAGCAAATCACTAGAGGAAGATGTTGCTTTCTGCTACATCCGAAAGACAACATGGAAGGGGAGAGCATCTATGAGGTTGATTCTGGAGATGAACTTGGAGGTAAGGATGCCTATAACTTATTTTTGTTTTCATCCCAGATGGCTGGTTACAGGGAGCCCTTATGACAATGGACCTCGGAAGCCACAAAACCCAAATGTGATAAAGATGTCTACAGTTCATTGATTGTATTATGTTACTTTACAAGCAGTGAATAAAAATTTTTGAAAATAACTGTGTCCTAGAGGAAGTTGCACACCTAGACACTGCATGTTCTAAATGTTGTTATTTAGAGTCTGAGACATCCCAAAGATGATGCAAACCCTAAATACTTACAATAAAAGTAAAGGCATGTAGCATTTTCTCTCTTTCTTTGTTTCTCCTTTTTCTGTCTCTCATGTGCTGAGTAACTGTATTGTATGCACTGTTTTGTTTGTATTTAACTGGACTGACTGCAGAAAATGGCATGAAATGGTGCTGTCTTCTATACTGGCAACCTTGTATGGATAGAGACTTTTCATTGACCTAAAATAAAGAGTTTTTGTTCTTACTTAGCTACCAATTCTACAGGTGTCTTTCAGCAAATTGGCTAACATCATCGCTGTGGTTTATCATTTTCATAATGGGGTGAACAGCTTCTCAGAGAAGGTAATATTACATACTTCTACAGGGCTGCTGTTCTTTCCGTATAATGCAGGGGAGCTTTGACAGAGTTTTCGGATAGATCCGTCTGTTTTAAATTCCTGGTTTAACACAGCTTCTTCTGAGATTAACTAATCAAATACCTTTATCTAGTTCACAGAACACCTTGAACTGCCTAGGTCAACTCACTTTTGAACTCAGAAGTCTAAATACTATGGGAAAGAATGAGGTTCATTAGAATGTTGTAATAACATAAGACTTGGTGTGCTGCACATCTGTTTGATGGTTTAGGTGTTTTCCTGTGACTGGATTGTAACCAGGCAGATTGTTTTTTGTCTGAGTGTACTGTGCTTGTGCTAAGATGTCCCCTTTTGTGTTTAATACTTCTGTAATACTTTTCCTGGGCCCTAGCTGTATCAGCAGTGCTGTATCCTAGGAGGAACAGTTTCTACTGCCTTACCACTGAGTTTCCTTCTCATTAATGAGTTGCTTCCAGACACTCATCAGTTGGGCTAACATTCAGATATGAATCCTTAGTTTACTTTTTTTTTAAAGGCAAAAAAACTTGATTGTTCAAGTTACTTTTAAAATTCCTGATAATACTGTCTGTGAAATATTTATTTTGTCATAATAAATTTTGTGACAAGAACAATCGAAGTATTTATGCTCAAATAATGCCTTTCTGCTAGGTGAATGAACGGTAATAAAGTAGCAGCATTCTGTCTGACATTCTGAGCATTTGTGTTGCCCTCTCCCAAAGTTTTGGAAACAGCTGGAGCCATCATTATGACCATTACTGATTAGGTTACTTTTTCATTTCGTATCCTTTTCACTTTATCCTATCTCAAGCACTAGTTTTGGCCTTACTGTTGTGTCCTTCAGTGACTGAATCTCTGCTGTGGTACTGCATCTTTGTCATTTCTTTCATACCACTTTGAGCATGGAAAAATTCTTTCAGAGCTCAGGTCAAAGATGATTTTGTATCCCAGCCCTCCTTGAGTCTCACCTTTGTTGTTGTTATAAGTTACTGTCCTTGATCTACATTTTTTCTAATTTATATAGGAAAGAGTGAGTGTGTGTGTTTAAGTATGCAGAATGGGTAACCGTATTTCTGGCTTGTCCTGCTCTCTTCTCTTTGGATTCTGACTTAAGATGGTAAGCTCTTCAGAGCAACTTTACTGGTTTTGGGAAACAGAATAGATTGTCATTGACATAAGATGAATAGAATAACTGGTACGAGAACAAAATCTGATCTTGTATGTGATTGGGCCATACCTACAGGGGCATGTCAGTGTCTCCAACGTACATATACGTATGGTGCTTTTTTGGACAAAGTGTGCTTGCATAAGTAATACTAACCACAGAGTACCATTTCACATTTTTTAGAAAACAGGTGATGTTCTCTCTGTGTGAATTGCTGGATAGCAGCTCAAGTAAAAAAATTCCTTGCTTCATCCCTTATAAACAAAACAAAGGTATATCAAACCAAACTCACCAAAAATTCCCATTCTGAAAGTATGAGGACTGGGCAAGAGCTAGCACTTTGTTACGATCAACCCATCAAGCGTTTCTATCTGATGAGTGAGGGAAGTGTTGGAAACTACTGTGTTTTAAAATCAAGGGCAACTAAAACTTTGACTATAGCTTTGCTAAGTTTCTTGGATTCTCTTTGTCCTGCTTTTCCTATTTCTACTTGAGATACCAAAATGACGAGTATATGCTGTTTATAGAGCTGAACTAGGGAATTTTGCACTGTTTTATAGAATGTGAACTAAGTAAAAATGTGACTTTAAAATAAATATCTTTTGGAAGATAAGGGACATGGATACTTTCTGAGATAGGTATATAGCTCTCAGTAGTGTATAACAAAGTCTGTATGCACCCTATATATTATAAATACAGACACACCTTGAGATATGTACATATCCAGCACAAATGTATGGTTACAATTAGGCTGATTTGATGTCTGAATTATGATATATCAGAGATCTGAGACAAAACAGAAATGTGCCCATTTTCAGCAACATGAGTAGAACATGTCAAGCAATTTACTAGTGTGATGGAATCACCTCCAAACAGAAAGTACGTTTTGTTAATTCCAGGTGCGTGGTCTCTGATGGAGGAATTTCCTGGGACCATAAACTCCCTGTGAGACTGCATGAGTTTGAGGGTCAAAAGACCTTAAGAATTTTGTGGCCATTTCTTGTCAGATCCAAAAAATAATATTAACAAAAATATTACCCCATTGTTCATTATTTCATTAATAGAAAATCAGGCCACTATTTTCAGGAACTCAAAGTAAGGCTCTTCCCCTCATTTCAATTGCAAAAAAGTGTTCAGATTTTCGTAGGTGTGGGTGGCTTATAGCACTCCTTAATGCCAGTAAAAGCTCAGGACTGATGCTTACAGAGATCAACTGAATCAATTTGATACTGTGGAGTTATGTACTTAACTCAGATTTCTTTGGTTTAAAAATTAGCCCTAATATTAAAAACAGTTTAGGTAGCCGTGCTGCAGGCATTGTACCTGGTTGTCTTGATTTGATGTTACTTATAGCAGGTTTTGAATGCCTCTTAAATGATACACAAAGAAGAACAGAGCTGACTTTTCTCCTGGCCTATAAAGCCAAACTCAGTGAGGTTCCTTATTATGCAGTCGAATAGAGACTCCAGAGAAGAAGCCAGTCCAAACACGGCGGAGAAGAGACAGGACTGTAAATCTTCACTGTGCAATGCACTGAAGACCTATTATAGCTGACCTAGAACAGATGGGCACATCTACTTCAAAGCAAAGACTTCGTAGCTTCAGTTGCCTAGGAGAGATTTATGCTTTCCTCAGACGCAAGAACTCTGTGGTGGGGTGACCTTAGCTGGCTGCCAGGTGGCCAGCAAACTGCTCTCACTCCCCCTCCTCAGCAGGACAGGGAATAAAATAAGATGAAAGGATACGGAGAGGGACATCATGCATCAATTACTGTCACAGGTAAAACACACTCGACTTGAGAAAGATTAATTTATTGCTAATTGAAAATATAGTAGGTTAGTGACAAAAAACCCCCAAACCAAAACCACCTTCCCCTCCTCCCTTTCTTCCCAGACTCAACTTCTCTCCTTCCTTCCTAACTTTTCTGCCACCTCCTGCCACCCCTGAGCAGCACAGGGGGATGGGAAACAAGGGTTACAGTCAGTCCATAACGCTTCATCTCTGCTGCTCCTTCTCCTCATGCTCTTCCCCTGCTCCAGCATGGGGTCCCACTCAGGGGATACAGTCCTTCATGAACTTCTCTAACGTGGGCCCTTCTTATGGGCTGCATGCAGTTCTTCAAGAACTGCTCCAGTATGGGTCCTTTCCACAGGGTACAGTCCATCAGGAATGTACTGCTCTGGTGTGGGTCCCCCACAGGCCACAGCTCTTGCCAGAAAACCTGCTCCTGTGTGGGCTGCTCTCCACGGGCCGCAGCTTCTGCCAGGAGCCTGCCCCAGCATGGGCTCTTCATGGGCCACAGCTCCCTTCAGGGCATCTCCACCTCCTGGAGGAGGTGGGCTGCGGGAGGACAACCTGCATCACCATGGTCTTCTCCATGGGCTGCAAGGGAAAATCTGCTCTGGTGCCTCGAGCACCTCTTCCCCCTCTTTCTTCATGACCTTGGTGTCTGCAGGGCTGTTTCTCTCACGTTTTCTAACTCCTTTCTCACAGCTGCTCTTGCGCAGCTCTTGTACCCTTTCTTAAATACGTTGTCACAGAGGCACCACCAGCGTCGCTCATGGGCTCAGCTTTGGCCAGCGGTGGGTCTGTCTTGGAGGCGGCTGGAACTGGCTCTGTCCGACACAGGGACAGCTCCCGGTCTCTTCTCACAGAGGCCACCCCTGCAGCCCTGCCCCCCCATGCAATTCTTAGAGGGTATTATCACTAAGTGGTTGTCTTTATTATCAATATCTTGGCTACTTTGATGTATTCCTAAAAGCAGTCACGAACTTGGACAGTGTAGCACTAAGTATATTTGGAGATGTTTCTTTAGAAACTTTTAATCCTTTTAATTATGGAGTGATATGATTATTAATTAAAACTGAAGATCAAGCTCTGTTATTGTGCCGCTTCCATGACTTGATTTTTCAAAATTTAATCCTGTTTGTTTTGGCAAAGAGTCTGCAATGTCTATATATATATGCAGACTCAATAGCATAACACAAGTTTTTCCTTGTTCCCTGCGCTGTGTTTTAGTAAGAACCTGAAGATTTGCTGCTGCCCAAAAGGTATTACGGGGAAGAGATTGGGGAGGAGGGGTTAAGCAACTTTTGTGGTTCTGTTGCATTGATATTACACCAGATCTGCTTTTGACCTGGTGTTTTCACTTGTAGCTCTTGTTCAAATAAAAAATCCTTCCTGCATGTTAGCAAGGCTGCGAGCCAGTTGCTATGGTATTCAGCTTTTTTTTTTTTTTTTTAACCAATCGGTTTGCTTTTGTGATGATTCAGCCCAGAATAAGAAATCAGTCACACAGGCTAGAGCTGTAATCAAAAGAGCAGCTATTGTTGGCTTGAAAATCTATAGAGGTTGGTAGAACAGCAGAATTGGAGTTTCAAGAAAACATTTATTACAGTCTGTGTTTATGGTATATATTCTAATGTGTAACTAAATTCTAGTAAAGATGGTAATGGCAGTAGTCCTTTTTCAGGGTGATGATAAAAATTGAATCACTGGACTAATTTTGCTATGTTGTTTTATCACCCCAAAGGCATCCATAATTTCCAGCCAAAAAATTATCAGTATTTTTATTCTGTGGGCATTTTTTATTGTTTTTCATTGTGTTACTAAATGGTAGTATGTTTCTGACAGGATATTATTTGCTAGTGGAATATTACCACTAGTGGAATATTACCACTAGACTCTGCAGCTTGTCTTCTCAATTTTAGTGTTGCTGTTTGGCTAATCAGAACATTCTGGAAGACTGCTAGATAATGTAGAAGGATTTTAAAGTCATAATGGTGGTGATATGTAGCTGCAGTGATCTAAGGATAAAAGAAAGACAAGGTAGTTAGAGGTAAATTCTGGTAGATGAACTATCAAAAAATGGAGGACGGACTTTTGTGGGTCCTCTGCAGGTTTTAAGAAGCTCTTGTCTGCTTGAAGGCAAGGTTGTTCTCCTACCCACCCTGCCTGCAACTGTATCAGCAGGACAAATAAAAGATACTGCTTCTTTTAAACAAAACAACTTCTTTCCAAAGTCATGGCTGTACCACAAATAAAACTTTTAAATTTCAATTTAGAAATCAGTAGAAATCATGCTTGTAAAAGACAGTGCTACATACTAAAAGGCCATAAAAATCTAGACCGTGCATGTGACAACAATAAGTATGTGAAAACACATATTTGAATTTGGAAATAACTAGACAAAAAAATTAAAGATTTCCTCTAGAAATGCTTTTTGTCTGTGGGCTCTGTACAGTACAGTGGCACAATCCTTTTCGAGTGGATAGCAGGATCTCCTGAAGAAGCCTTTGCTTATTGTTCCCAGAAGTGTCATTGAGAGCTTTTGTTTTCTTTCCCAGAGCCTTATGTGGTACCCCTTCTTTTTCTGTATGCAGGTAATAATGTCCCACTGTGGACTAAAATGCTGGCAGTGAATAACGATCTCTGCTTTCACAGATTATGAACAAAACCACCTCCTAGTTATCAAGGGTTTGACTAAGCATAGTAACTAAAAGATGAAGTTGAATCTTGGAGAGGCTTTAAATGATGCTGATAGAGACCATGAACTCTTCACCTCTGTAATAGCTCCATTTCAGTGTTTGAATTCCTCATTGTCACTGGACATCCAGGTAAACCTCAGCGTGCTGTGTACATGCCACCAGAATAGTAAAGCAGTCAGCTGTGTTGTTCATGAAATACAGGTTTCTAAACATGTGGCACATGACTTTGCAAGAGATCAAAAGGCAGATGTGCATCAGCTCATCAAACAGAATGAAAAATCCACCTTCCAAGATAGTACCAAACAAAAAAAAAAAAGAGCAAAAAAAAGACTTGTCACAGCAAACTAAAAGGGAGAGTAAAACTCTTCCTTGTTTATAGTACATATTAAGTCTTAATTTATTGCACTGGGATTCCTGCATCCTAATAAGTGGAATGTGGAGTGCTCCCCATTGACTGTTTAGCTAAACAGGCTGAAGTGTTTTTAGGTTAATTATTAATTTTTATTTATGTCAAATCTATGCTTAAAACACATACTTACGGGACAATCTCCCATGTTTTTCAGTGAAATGAAAACCTTAGAAAAATCTGGATGGATCAAGAAATTTTTTTTTTAGAGTTTATGGTTTTGGATGGCCAAATTTAATATATGTGCTGTTTCACACTTGTTAGTTGCCACTGGATGTCTGAGTACGTACAAGACATACATCAAGGAGATAGAGTTTTTAAGCATGTCCTCTTTTTACAAACGCGATTTTAATGGCACAGTTCACTGATGTTTTATCTTCTGAAGTTTTCAGATGAGCTTTTTATTGTTTATTAGTGTTCTTTAACTAATTGTAAAGAACTATATACTAAGTTACAAGATAATGTACGGATGACCAGCAGACATTATGGCATTATAGTCATTAGACTATGGCAGATAGTTTTGGAGTACAATAAATGTGGGATGTTTTATATTGATTTTTATCATCATCTAGAAATAAATTTGTAAATACAAGAGGGAGAGCAAAGAATGAGAGTTGTTCTTCTTGGACATAGCTTTTTAGTGGTTTGCATTCAAAGTGTATAGAGGGCACTTATGAAAAGCAATGCTAATTGGTAACCATTGCAGATATTAAAAATACTGTGGAAATCATCCTGTAGGTGATTATGAAATCACCTCATAAGCACATGCCAGTATTTAAGTGACAAATAATGTCTTTGATCTGGGTTTTCACTCAATAATGGGGATATAGTGACTTTATTAAGGGATGATGGTTTGAAATGTAAAAGTGGAAAACCTCAACAAATGGCTCCTAGTGAAATGACAGAAATACGACTTGTCAGAGTTCTTGTATAGTTGTCTGCTGCAAATAAATGCTTAGATGAGGTCTTCCAGTGGTGGCATAGATGATTTAGAGATAAATTAGTTTATTCTTTATTCAAGCACCACAGTCACTGATCATATCATTTAAAAAGTGTTGAGCATCTAAAATTCTTAAGCCAGAAAGTGGACAAGAAAATGCAAGCTCTTGAAAGTATTTTCTGCAGTGGCCCTTGCATTTTAATACTTTTGCAAGAACATCTCTACAGGATATTAATTTTAGTAGTTTTTGCTGTCACATCTGTCCTAGTTTCAGCTGGGATAGAGTTAACTGTCTTCCTAGTAGCTGGTGGTGCTGTGTTTTGAGTTCAGTATGTGAAGAATGTTGATAACACTGATGTTTTCAGTTGTTGCTAAGTAGTGTTTAGACTAATGTCAAGGATTTTTCAGCTTCTCATGCCCAGCCAGCGAGAAAGCTGGAGGGGCACAAGAAGTTGGCACAGGACACAGCCAGGGCACCTGACCCAAACTGGCCAACAGGGTATTCCATACCATGGGACGTCCCATCTAGTATAGGAACTGGGAAGTGGGGGTGGGGAATCGCCGCTGGGGGACTAGCTGGGTGCTGGTCGGTGGGTGGTGAGCAATTGCACTGCGCATCATTTGTACATTCCAATCCTTTCATTATTGCTGTTGTCATTTTATTGGTGTTATCATTATAATTATTAGTTTCTTCTTTTCTGTTCTATTAAACTGTTCTTATCTCAACCCGTGGGTTTTGCTTCTTTTTCCCGATTTTCTCCCCCATCCCACTGGGTGGGGGGGAGTGAGTGAGCGACTGCGTGGTGCTTAGTTGCTGGCTGGGGTTAAACCATGACAACATCTAAAGTACATGTGTATTCCTATATGACTTCACTTAGAAATTGCCCTTAGATAATAATTGCCCATGTCTACTTGCCACGCAGCTTGTAAGGCAAGTCATAAGGGTTGGGATTTCATATAGTAGAGCTCTGCCTTTTTAAGGAAAGTGCAATGTAAGAGATGGGAAGTGTATTTAAATTTGGTTATATAAAGAATACTCTGTGCACTGATTTGTTGTTCAAAGACATGGGTTGCGACATGTCACTTTATTTACCTTTCGCATGATGTATCACATATTGGTAGTTCTTTACTGGTTATACTCAATCTTTGCAAGTAGTGATATACACCAGTCCCCTGCTGGTTTAAGTATCGTAGCTCCACTGCTTTTGGAAATTGTAATAGAGATATGATGGTCTACATACCCAGAGGACTTGCCCCATTTCCACCAAAAGAATACTACGGGCTTGATTCAGATTCACCATTTATTAAAAGTACTGCTTTTAATAGTGCAACTATAAATAGAAAGAAAACTCTCTTATGAGTACGATGCATGCAGATACACACCTGCGTAACTACTCTGAATGGATTGCTGCTGTCTGGATGAGATTCACATAATGACAAATGCCATCATAAAAGGGACTGCTTTGATACAGCACTTCATCTTTCTGAATTTCAAAGCTCTGCAAATTTAAATATAAGCATGTGTAAATAAGCATTGAAATTATCCTGGCAGGTATAATAGATTTTTTTTCCCTCCCGTATTCAATACTTGCATGTATTTGCTTTCCAATGTATCTTCTAGAAAAGAAAGGCTTTTGAAGAAAAGTGAAAGATACAAATTAAAATGGAGAATATATTTCTGTGCGGATCCATGGGGTTTTTCTTTTTGATGCTGTACAGACCTGGGATGAGGGGTTGGTAGTTTGGGCTGCTCTGCTTTGAATATCAGTATTAATATAAAATGGGTTACTTAACTTTCTCTCCTTATGTTCTGATGACAGAAATACAGTTTATTTCTCTGAAATATAGAGCATTTTATTTCTATGCTTGTGTGGGTTTTTTTTGGTTTTTTTTCCCCCTTATCACTTTTTCATTTTTCATTAGGAAGATCCTACCTTTAAAATGGAAAGAGCACCTGTTCTCTAGATCCTGTAGACTGATTTTCTGGCCTCCATTTTAAATTTTATTGACTGAAGCAGTTATGCTTCTTAAAACCCCACTTCAACAAGCATTCTGTTGAACTGTTGTTGATGGAGAGTAAACTGATAAATCTGAGTTGAATCCTTTGAACAGCTGTACAATGGGTTTCACACTAAGGAATTTTCAAGGTACTTAATTATTTCAATGACTTAGATGAGGACTGAACTATCAGCACCTCCCTGGTAATTCTAAAAATATTACCTATTTCTTTGGGGTTAGGAGTATGAGAGAGGAAACCCTCTTGAGTCTCAGCCAATTACACTGATGGAAGTGAATATAGGAGCTAGGAAGATCTGGCCTGCAGCTTGTGACTTACACTCTTCTAAGTCTGGGAATGTCCACTGAGGAAGTATTTTTCTGTTATTGAAAGTGATTGGGAGAACAAGGTGCTTGCTTGCTTACAGGGCCAACAGTTTTGTTCCTGCTTGAAAAATTATCCTTAGATGAGGAAAGTTTTCACCATTTTTTTGTCTTGAATTTCTTTGTTTTTTAGGGAAAGCTATAAGGAAGCTTGTGCGCAAGGCGACTCTGGTGGCATCTAGAATCCTCAGATTTCCTTGACTGAATCCATCTGGGTTTAGCCCTAAATATAGTAGACAAGCTGCACTGCTTGCACTGATAAATTATATCTTCCAAATGATAGACCAAGGTACAGTCATGTATACTAATCATTTTTGATCTCATTTGACTCTTGATTCTGTTGCTTTTTGGGTAGTTGTGACAGTACGGTTTGTCCCCATTGTTGTGGACTATCTTTTCATCAGTACTCTCAAAAAAAATTAATTGAAAGAGACTTCTGGCCTGGCTCTGGCATTTGATGTTGCCAGCTCCTGAGTCTGCAGTTTGGTGGGAAACTTAGCCTCTCCTGAGATTTACAAACTCGCCTTCAGTGGCAGGTAGACAGTGGGACTGTTGTCAGCACAACTTTATTTGGTTTTACTACCTGTGGAAAAGAAAAAAGTGAAAACCTAAACCAAAACTGCACTTCCTTTTTGACATATATTTTCATTTTACTTTGTATGCTCAGCAATCATAAAATGAAAACAGACTGTGTTCTAACAAAGCATAGATTTTGACTATAAAATAACAGCTGTATCATCAAAAGAAAAAATAGATCACTAAAATACTATTCTAAGTGATAGTTAATAATTAGGTTTCTTTATATCTGCTTTGGTATCTCAGCTAGCTGTTGAAATGAGCAAGCAATCTCAGTGCCAACTGGCCTGCTTTCTGAGGTCAGAACTTCTCTTTGCTTTTGTTTTAGACGGGAAAATCTTCTGTCTCCTACCTATGTCTTTTCTGAACTATAGGGGAGATAGCTTTAATTATGCAGAATGTTACCAGTTGCAAGATGTTTTTGGGGTGGTGGTGTTGGTTCACCTCTTAAAAGACTTTGATATCCAATAGAATACATTGCTCTGCTTGGATCGTCCATGACATCTACAAATTAAGACTGATTAAGCATTTTTTTAAAATTGTCTTATTTGAGCATGACATTGGTTGAATATTAATCCAATTGCACAGAGGCTATTAAAATTTTCATTTTTACATGGATTAGATACTGAGTTGGAAGACTTCAGAGCTGTCTTTTCATTTGGCCAAAGATGGGAGGGAATGCTTCTTGCATGCGTCTTCTCAGTTCCTTCATGCTACATGTTGTGCTGTGGCTGTTGGCTGCCGCTGTTGGCTGCCTCCACCTTGAAATGTTGAGCTTTATCCTTATTTTGGTGGTGTGCCCAGATACAAAACCTTCCAGCGGCTTCTTCCTAGTGCACAAAGTACTTGGGAGAGCATCTGGGGTCTGGAGTGGATGGGTGCAAGCTCAGATTGGCTGGCACATTTGGCCCCTTGTGAATGTCCAGGTCTTGCTAAGAGAGACCCTATACAAACCATAGTCTAAGTCATCAGCTGACTGCAATAAAGAAGTCTTAAGGTCACGCACAATTTGTGAGTTGCATATGGCGTTGAAGTTGCTACATAACATCTGTTTTCTGTTGACCGGCAAAAGAAAATTAGTTTTAAAGAATGAATGCCACTGGTGTTCAGCCTTGTAGAGTTGGTCTACAGATGGTTGTCCTTCTGAATATAATTCTTTTAAAATATATGAACTTGCTAAGAGGTTAATGAAAGGTTCCCATAATTCTCCCGTTTAATTAGTACAATACAGCAACTAATTGAAGAATATGTCTGTCTTTTCAATTGACAGCAACAGGTCACTCCTTTGGCACACAGATAATTGGTAATTTTCTGTACGTATCATTAGTGGAACAGGAAGATGAGTACATTTTTGTTTGCTGGGTAGTGATACTGTCTATGATGACATTCAGCTGGCCTGTAGTGGTCTGTGCTAAATGCTTCCCTTCCTTGCCCACTGCCAGTGTTTTGTGATAAGTCTTTATATCTGTTGTATATCTGTTCAGCATTTGGCAGGTGAAAGCAACTGGGTAAGGTAAATGAATTTTCTTTGTTCTAGGAAATTCTGATGTTATTTAATGGTGGTTTTAGGTTATAAAGTATCATGCTCCTGTCTTTATTTACAATCTTCAGGAAAATTCTAACTGCCAACAAATTAATTTCTGAACAGAAAAGGCCTTGAGAGAGGTTCCTTCTACAAGAGAAACAATGAACACTACATTGGAAATATATGGGAGCTGGCAAAGAAAATTATAGCTAACCATATGCTTTGGCGTAAGGCTCTGCAGCTTAATGCCTGCTGTGGAAGTGCTGGATGTGGACAGGCTATCCTCCAGCCCCTGATAAAGGAGAGAAGAGAGCATGTCTCAGGCTCTCCTTAAGCACACATTGCAGCAAGACTAGGACTGTTGTGGCATGACAGATTTCTCTTAGTATAGATAGTACTATAACAGTAGTAAAATGCTTAAGATAGTTTGGAAATCCAGCTAATAAATGAAAGGGATATAATAGTCACCACTTACAGAATTTAGAAATATTTGAGACCCAGGGACATTTTTAATGTTAAATGAAAACCATGTTTAATGAGGTCAAGTACCCAAAAGTCAGGAAAAGTTGGAAATTTTCTCATGTTGTTTTTGTCAGCTGCTTTTTTAATTCACTTGTATAATCACAAGCTAATTTTACTTCAGCTTAGTAGCCACTCAATGAATTAATTAAATGTATAGAAAGGTATCTTGAAAAATAATCATGGTAAATTAGTTTCTTCTATCATCATTTTTGAGAGTTTGACCCCAAAGTTTTCCCTTTATTTGAAAGGTCTTCATACATAACTAAAGGTTTTTAATAAAACTCAAGATGCTCCAGCTAGATACTAGCTTGAGTTAGAGCATGATGATACACAGATAATCTTCTTGGCTCCAACTCTTCAGCACAAAGGGCTGAGGATGAATGTCATTGGAAGCAAGCAGAAGAGGATGCAGATTTGAAGTGTATCTCTTAAGTTGGTTTTGGAGAGGACTGGTTGTGCTAATATAATAAGCATATACTAAAACAGTGCGACCTTACAATGTAAGAATAGAAAAGTTAATTTGGATTTTCAACTATTAGAAGGGATTCTGTGGAGATAAAGCAGTTATTAATGTAGTCATGGATTTAATATAGCAGGTAAATCCGATCCATTTAGAAAGAGCAGTCCATATAGTCAGAGGTCTCTCTGCAACCAATTGGCCTAATGCATTTGCTGCACTGATGAAATGGTGCAGAGTGGGAAACATGGTGGGAGATAAGGCAGAAAAACAGGAATAAGCAGATCTTTACATCTCATTGAAATTCATGGAAAGAGCATGAATTTGGCACAACGGAGGGTTTCCAATGAGGCTTCAGTTCCTCACACCAATGGGCAGGGAACAGGACTGTTATTGCTCTGCCCTGTTCTATATAATGAGTGAATATGATACTGTTGCATGGTTTTTGCTTTTGCAGTGGTTCATTTCTTCTCACTGCATTCCCATCTAAAACCACAACAAACATGGTTAGCAGCTAAAGTGATGGTTCTTCAGCAGCAGCATACTGATACGAACTTCTATGTATGCTCAGCACTGTAACATCATTGAACACTTGCTCGCTGTGCTGCTATTTAATGCTGCTCTAGCCACTTCTGACAAGTTGATGTACTGGCACATCAGGATCCTGTATTGGTACATCATAGGGAGACAGGATGATTGGTAACCATGTTCCCTTGCAGGGCAGTGGTTATAAATAAACTTCAGGAGGAGATCACTTCTTGGCCTTCTCTTCTTGCTCTTTCAAAAGATATTTTAACTTTTCGGTACTGAGATAGTGCTAAGTCGAGCGGTCTCATACTGCGTAATCAAAGGTTCCAAAAACCTGATGTGCTGTCATGTGTCTTTGATTATGCAGTGCTATGGTTTTTGCCA
The DNA here is from genome assembly GCF_900496995.4 of Aquila chrysaetos chrysaetos. Taxonomy (NCBI): domain Eukaryota; kingdom Metazoa; phylum Chordata; class Aves; order Accipitriformes; family Accipitridae; genus Aquila; species Aquila chrysaetos. The sequence continues at coordinate 13,237,692 of NC_044004.1, forward strand.
TTAAAATGTACACGTTTAATAACTAACGAACTTAAATTTCTGGCAACTTACACACTTATGCACTGTTCCTTTGTTATAAAAGTTAAAAGTGAAATACTTGGAATTTCCTTGGGAAAATAGATAATTCTGACCTTTGAAGAAAACATAGAAGAGCTTCTATCCAATATAGTATTAGTTATTTCATTTTAGTATTTTCTTCTTTTCTGTTTGGGTTTTACTTCTTCACCTATTTGCGTAATGAAGCCATTAGCGAGTTTACACTGGGGCAGCAATTAATAAAGATTAGTTTAAATATTAGCTTAAAAAAAAGTTATCTGCCACTTAGTTGATGGGAGAAGTCATGATTAAAGCATTACTATAATAACTAGGTAGCACATTTGCTCCTCAAAGTTTTAAATACTGTGTGAGCAAAAATTTAAAAAGTGACAATCACTTTCAATAGCTGATGTTGTACCCTTAATATATTCAGAAATCTAAACAGCTAAGCTGATTTCTGTCTTCAGAAGTCATGTAGAGTCTTTGCATGTTCTTGTGCAGCATGTAGTCTGCACGTATTCTAGCTCAGACTAAAATCTGAAAAAGTAAGCAGCTGATGCTATTTTATTTAGTAGTTATTTTTAAGCCCTCTTATAACTACACTTTGCAACTTTTTGCTATCTGCTTTTTGCCACTATAATTTAGATAGCTAGCATTAATAATCTTAGTAGTTAATATATTGTTGCTTGATTGCTCTGCAATGGGGATATATTTCTTTTCGGATTAATACAATGACTCAGACTAAAGCACATGGTCAATAAACATGTAATACAGTAAATATAATGGAATGAACAAACAGCAAAAGTGGAAACAACAACAAAAAAACCAGAAGCCCTCCTCCAACCTAAAAATGAGCAAACCTCATATTGACTTCTCTCCATTTGCTAAATAAAATCAATGCACATGCACACAAAGTAGTGTATCCTTTTACAGTCTAAAAAAGGTCTGATGCTGGAAATGGATGTTCAGCTGTCACTGAGCAGTACTTCCTAATGCTAGCAGAATATTCTGCTAAAGGGGAAAAAACTACAAACCCTAAAGGGTTATTGCAGGAGATCTGCATTCTTTCTGTTAAATTTAATTAGGGATTTAGAATGTGTTTATCCAGGTTTTACCCATTAAACTTTATGACTGATAAATTTGAAAACAAGCATTCTGTGTACAAGATAAATACTTTTGATACCAGATTACTTAATGGAAAGGCAGTTATGTTTAAGTCATTAGGATGTGTATGTATGTATTCTTCCCTGTTGTTTCCTAGCATTTTCACTGAACCTACCACATAAATAAATGACTTTGTAAGCTCACAATATCTAGTTACCGTTTATGTTTAACGTGTGTTTTAAATAATTTTCATGCTGCTTCCGCTGTGGTAAAAGTAAAATTAGGATGTTGTCATGCTACTCAGTAAAAACTAGGGGCCCTAGGGGCACTGGATTACAAATTGGTGGAGTTAAGTCACGTTGTTTCCTATAGCAATTAATTACAATTTAAGCATAAAACCTGTTAACAAAAACTTGCCTTTTAATTAAAAAGTAACAGAAGGCCCAGGTTAAATAGTGGGTCATTGTTTGCTAAGTCTTTGAGCCATAGGATAGTCTATGGTGTTAGTGGGTTTTGTTTGGTCTTTTTTGTTGTTTGTTTGTTTTTGTTCACAAGGGCCCTTATTTTTCTATTAGAGTTAGCACAGTCCCATGACAATAGTAGCTCCTGTGGAGTACCAGCTGGGGCTCCTTGCAGCATCCCCTACCGGTTTATTTATGATACAGCTTTGGCACCAGTATTGGCTGAAACCACACTATTCTTAGGACACTCTCATTGAAGTCAAGCTGTTAAAACACCTGGTGTCAGCGTGTGGAAGAAGAGAAAAAGAAAACAAAAATTATGGGTGTGGAGAAATTAGGCGGCTATCATTGCACTGAGCATTGTGTCTGCTTGCTGCTTTGTTTCTGCCGCAGTTGCAGCAGAAGGGAAGCTCAATGTGGTTATTGATGTCTCTCGAGTACTACATATCCTTATCTGTCTTTCTTATCTGTTGTTTAATTCTTAATCATTTGTAATAAAATATTCAGCTATCTAGTCCATGGAATAATACTTGTTTCCCTACAACAAAAAACTAAACCAACCCCAAACCTCCTCATATGCAGATACTACAGTTGCATTGCTCACTGAAATTTTTAGCAGATTGTTCCATTTGTTTCCTGTTGATATGACCAATAATATATTGGATTTTAATCCAGCTTATAGAAAACTATTTGATAAACAAATGTGTTATCTAGGAAAATGAGCATCATTTTTAATAGCTTGGGAAACTGCTATGTTGTGAAACGCTTTTATCAAAAATATAATAGGCACAGACCTCTTATGGAAACAGATATAAGGCAGGGAAAGAAAACACTGCTGTGGAGACTTAGTTTGATTAAAATGTTTTGGTAAAGAATCCTTAATTATTTTAAAGAAAGCCACAGTGGGGTCTTTTCTCCTGTGCTGATAAGAAACTGGGAAGTTTTCATATTGCATTCAAATGTGTGATGTGAAATGAATTCGTTATTAGCTATATCTCCTTGGGCCATATGCACTATAAATAGCTTTTCCAAGTCTATTGCTTTATTCTGCTCTGCGCTGTGTTGTCAAATTGCAGACCAGAGTAAAAATGTCTCCAATCAGTTGCACTCTGAAGCAATGCATATGATACAGATTTGGCTTTTTTCGTTTATTTTTATAGTACACAAGCAAATGGAGGACTCCTTGGTTCACCAACCCCTAATTTTTCAGAGTCCCAGGAAAAACAGAACACCTGTTGTTTCTATCACCTGTGATTGTTGTCAACAACAGCAAGACGGGTGAATCTAGGTTTAATTATTGAATAAGATCTATAATACTACCAGTAATGGTGGAAAAAAGCTTTTTAGTTGGGGCTGTGAAAAGCCCTTACTGTGAAGCCAGGTATTATCTGTATTGGCTTTATGTTTTGTCATAATAGCAAATGCAAGTGAACTAGGGCCATAAATTAGTTTACAGTTTAGGTTTGAAAAGGGGTCTGATTATAAACCCAGAAGACCATGGTGTTTTCTGTGGTATGTGAACTCTGGCATGTTGTTCATCTAGAGTTTTGTTTTGTAAGAAATAAGAGAGGCGGCTGTCCTTGCTGTTAACACTTACCCTGTGTTTACACTAACACTAATGAACCCAATGTGCTGCCCAGGGTAGCTTCAGAGAGATTTCCTTTATTTGCAGTTACCAGAATCTGAGAGTATTAAAATTGCCATGAGCTTAATTCTCTACCTGTTCAGTTCAAAATTCTTACAAATCCAGGATTATACCCTATTGTCGTGGTTTAACCCCAGCCAGCAACTAAGCACCACACAGCTGCTCACTCACTCCTCCCCCCCCAGTGGGATGGGGGAGAGAATCAGGAAAAAAGCTAGAACTCATGGGTTGAGATAAGAACAGTTTAATAGAACAGAAAGAAAGAAACTAATAATGATAATAATAACAATAATTAAATGCCAATAATAACAATAAAAGGCTTGGAATATACAAAACAAGTGATGCACAACACAATTGCTCACCACTCGCCAACGGATGCCCAGTTAGTTCCTGAGCAGCGAACTGCCCCTCCCCAGCCAGCTTCCCCCAGTTTATATACTGGGCATGATGTCACGTCATTCCATTCATGGTATGGAATATCCCTTTAGCCAGTTTGGGTCAGATGTCCTGGCTGTGTCCCCTCCCAACTTCTTGTGCCCCTCCAGCCTTCTTGCTGGCTGGGCATGAGAAGCTGAGAAATCCAATGCCTTGGTATAAACACTACTTAGCAACAACTGAAAACATCAGTGTGTTATCAACATTCTTCTCATACTGAATCCAAGACATAACATTATGCCAGCTACTAGAAAGAAAATTAACTCTATCCCAGCTGAAACCAGGACACCTATGTATTACTCTTTCACCGTTCCAGACAAGACATGAACTTCAGACTCCCGAGAAAATGATCACCCTAAGGAATCTACATGTTCATGTTGATGTTTATAAAAGCTATAGCTACTTTCTCAATACAGTTTGAACAAGAATGCTTATCACCACATTTTGACCATTTCCTTGATTTTTTTAGGTCTTCCAGGACTTTTTATAGTTGTGATAGATAGTGTATGGACCACAGCAGTGAGGGATATTGTGGCAAACTCTGCCACACAGCCAGGTCCCTGCCATGGCAGCCTGGCTGCTCATACTGCCCTTCAAGACTTGTGAACATCTGGTGAAGAGTCTCAGTGTGTAAGGTGGTAGCAGCAGCCTTGCCTTTTTAGTTGGGTAGCAGCAACCTTCACGCAATGTGAAGTACCACGAGGGGAGTTCACGAGTCAATTGTGCAAGGAGGATGGGAGAGCGCAAGGAGACATCCCCGAAAGATCAGCTTCTGCCCTGTGGCTTCCAGGATTGCAAGGTGCTGGATAATATATCACTTTTCAGTCCTCTTCGGTGCAGACATGGTTAACAGGTCTATACTAGTTGTCTAAATCTTGGAGAATGGGAATGCCTGTTCTCAAGTACCACATGGCCTGCAGAGGTTTCTAAAAAAATATTGGTGCTGCTTATGTTTTGAAACACAAGACCCCCGAGTGCTTAAGTATGCAAGTCAGAAGTGCCTTTAAGCCAAGTCACCCAATTCTGACTTAATTCTTAAACTCTGACTGAAACTGTGGAGGGTCCTGAGCTCTAGATGTGTTCAGATTCTTAGCGAATTCCCTGAGCTTGTGCTGAGCTCTGTGTGGAGCTGCCTTTTGAGTGTCCACCTCGTTGGGTAATGCTGTAGAAGAGGGGGAGAAAATGGCAGGAGGAGGGGGGACCCTTTTCTGTGCACTACCTGTGTTGAGGCAACTTGGGAACTGAGAGAATTTGGTTTCAGACATAGCCCGGGGGAGCTTGAAGGTACTGGTTCCAATTTCACTTTCTACCAGGTGAGAGTCAAAGCTGGATTGGGACCTTTGGTGTCCCTGCTGTTAACTGAGCCACCACCCTGGGTAGTGATGGACAATCTGCCGGTAAGATCTGCGATACCACCACAGCAGGCTCTAAGCATATCCCATACCAAATGCTCCCCCAACTGTTCAACACCGATTGCACTTTTGTCAGTTGTCCTGCTCTGTGTCCATCGTCTCACTGGAGAGTGGCACTTTGTGGCATCACAATATTTCTTTCTCTATCAGTATCTTGAGGTTCAAGTTACTATCCAGGCAGCCAGGACACAAGAGCTGAGAGTCAGGGAAAGAATAACAAAGGTGAAGACTGGCCGTTGAGTAATTAGCAGCAGTGTGGGGAGGTAAGCAAGTGTGTTCACCTACTCCTCTCATTACATTAATGAGCAACACACTTGTTCATTTGGTTGCATCAATAAAATGGCATAAGACAAAATGCTATATTGCTTTACACTGGCTGCAAATTTTCTACTGGAGTGAAATACATTAAGTACAGGTTTAAAGTATATTAAATATTTTCATGTATTATGGTGTATTTTAACTTGCTTGAGTGATCTTGCATGCTGCCTTGGAGGGATATATCATAAATACAATTATTATTATCCTTTATGCCAAAATGACATTGACATTGGTTGAGATTCTCATGCGAAGTGAATAGCATAGCTCCAGTGAAGGAAAAGGACAGATTTGGTACCTTCTGTTTAAGTTGTCAAGGTTGGCTGAATTCTCAGTTAATTTAAAATCCTGCTTTATGGCCTCTATTACACAGGTTTCTGCCCCCTCCTTGAAATCTCTCTTCTGGAGTGACAGAATGTAACCATAAATGTTGTTGCTTTTTGTTGATTTTTTTCTGCTTTATTGTATGTGGGTTTGGTTTTGTTCTTTTTAAAGTAAAAATCCGTGTTGCTTCATAGGCTTATAGGGAGGTCTGTTCTAATTCTTTTTGCTTGTAATGTAAATCTTTAGCACTGGATGAAAAAACAGATGATTCAATTTTAAAATGCAAACAGAGTCCTCATTTTCTGTGGCTGGCAAACTTTCCCTTTTATCCCTCAGCCAACTTCTATCCAGTCCACTGGTTCTCCTCCTCTGTGTCATGCTTGCTAACTTTTGCAGATTAATTTTTTATGAGAGATACTATTAAAATGACTTTGGAGATTCACATAAATTATCTCTGCAGCTTTCACTTGCTCTTTGTTGTTGTGAAGAATTTACTAACATTTCTCCAGAGCAGCCTGTTTTCTCTAAATCAGCACCGAGTGTTTTTCTAACTTGTGCATTAAGTAATTTCAACTTGATTTTTTAATGCAGTGAAATATTAAGTATGTTATGTAAACTTAAGTTGTGGGGGAAGGGAAGCAGAGAAAGTGTGTCAATTTTGCTTTGTTGTTTACACAGCTACTAAATCTTCGTGAAGTCAATTCAGCTGAGCCCTGCCTGCCAAGAGCAGCCATGGTAGCTCCTGTGCCATTGAGGTGCCTTTCTGAGATGCAGTTCTTCTTTGTTCCCTCAAAGTACTGGGGCAGCAGTTTCTGCTGCACTTCATTATCAGAAAACTGTGAAATGAGGCTTTGCTGTTTCCCTGCCTCTCCAGTTTGCTCCCACCAGAAGAAGAGAGTAGACAGAGTCTCCCTTTGCACTTCTAGATGTCTGTCCTTGAGTGCTAGAGTCTGAGCAGGAATTTATACAGAAGGAAATTATGAAATACATGGTTGTGTTTTGTGCATGTTTCACTCTTTGAAGTCAGCAGGAAGCACCATATATTTGCAGTGCCCGTGTTTTGCAGTAAATGACTAGAGCAGAGAATTCATGTAATCCAGGCTCTAAAGCTGATCAAAACTGCAGGACTGGAAAGTGCAGCCCCTGCGGTACTGGAAAACATGAAGATGCAGGCTAATGGGAGGCCTGCAGGGTGTGTGTAAACAGCCTGCTCAGTCCTAAACTCGTAAAAGATTAACTGCTTTGGTCTCGGAGATGATGATTTTTATATTTGAGAAAATGAGTGTCCTTTCTATTTTAAGAGTTGGTGAAAATGACACAGTTTTACGTATTTATATATTTGTATTGTGCAAAGCTGTGGCTACAAACCTAAGATGTGAGTTAGCCATCTACTTTGTTCTGTAAAACAGACATATTTTAGTATCTAAAAGTCTTCTATAAGGTAGAGCCTCCTAGATTATTTTAATGTTTAGTTCTCTTCTAGTAAAATCTTAAACAGTTTTTATTGTTGTGAATGAATTGATTCTGCTGTGTTGCAATTTCATTTTAAGGGACCAGGTCTTAGGTTTGGGAGAGCTGATTTAGGGCCAGATTCTCCATGTGAGTTTTTATCATCTAAGAACCTTATAATTTGATTGCACTTCACTTTTGAGCTGCCAAACTGAACATAAACTGAACCTCTGTTACTTTCTAATGTAGCTCAAAAGCTTTTTAGTTTATGTAAGGGTTTTCCAACATTTATGATTGGTAGGTAGAGCATGTATAGGTATGAAGGTTAATTAAATCAAGAGGTGAAGTTTGTAGAACAGGGAATGCTTCATTAAGCCCTGTGTGAAGTAACATGTACAATCTGTTCACAATACCCTAAGTGCCATTCACTGAGACAGTGTAATTACAGCTTACACACAGTTTCATTAGTTTGTGTTTCTTCTACTGTGGTTGACATGTATGTTGTCTTCACTGAAACCCTGGAATAGAGGAGGGACTGCTCGCTGGTGGGCATCTGAGCATACCGACATTCCGCAAATCATTTTTCCTTTGGGTTCTAAAATGTCTTATCCCAGATGTAATTAAGCTTGTAATTCATCAACTGACACATTTTTTTTTTCTCAAATTCCAGATCTATCTGAAGACTTGTGAAATGGCTCTTTTTGTACACTTTTTTTTGCTTTAAACAGATGGGGAACAATAATTATCTTTCCTCACTGCTAGTAGTTCATTTTTTGTTTAGCTTGTTTTTTATTTAAAGTTCATTGATTTTTATTTCAGGGCAGGATATTTTGACAACCTAAAGATGCAGTCTTTAACACACATCTCTCTTTAATGTGCATGGTGTTTAGGCTGTGAAGATATGAGGGTTTAAGTGAAAATTTAACTGTGTAGATTCCCAACAGTTTCTTTTCGTAACAACTTCTGCTTCTAAGAACTGTGAATGCATTTAGACTGAAGTGTTATCACCAGTCCAGGCAAATTTGCTTCTCTTTTGGTATGCATTTAGTTGATTCCCAGAGAAGGACTGCTAAAGCTCCAGTTATGGTCTCTGCAAGTCAGACTAGATGCATACATAAAAATCCTGGAAAGCCATGTGAACATACTTAATATTACCTTCGTGATAAGTCCCACGGGCCTATTCAGGTGAGAGAAATTAAAGATGAGGAAGCACTTGAAAGCACAGGTCTGTAGACAGAAAAGCAATATTAATGAGGGTAATAAAGACACTAGTGAGGAGGAATGAATTATGAGCTTTATTGCAAATCTTATCTGTATATTATTTCTTTATATTAAAAAACCCCTGCATAAACGTTCTGGTGCGAAGTTGCTAGACTGATGTAAGAAGACAATACAGCTGGGATGTAACAGAGGTAGCAGTAAAACCAACCTTCCGTTGTCCTCTTGTTGTCCTATTAATATCTTTAAATATCTTTAAAAGGTTTATGTTAGAACTACTACATTAAGAGAATACATGTTACATCTATACCATGTGGTATCCCGGCTCTGCCAAACAATGGCAGGTGCCAGAGTGGTAGTGATCTGCTGTCAGTCCTCTGGCTGTAGTCTGAAAACACTGAAAAGCTTAGTGCCTGCTCCAGAACTGTTTTACCCTTTGTTACCTATTGTATTTTTTTGGTATCTAATAAAGTAATATTAAAATATTTCACAGAAACTGCCTGCCTAAATTTTCTCATGCCAGGAATTAGAATGTTTTGTTTTGAGATGATGTTCAAAGTTAGTATCGGTGTTCTTTAGGTTTTCAATAGATTGTGTGTATCTCCTGATTTTAGTGTGTTCTAGTATTATATAATAGATTTCATGTAAGACCATTCCACAGGAAAAGTTAGCAATAAAACATGTACGAAATTATGTATGGGCTTAGGTTAGATCTTACCAGTATATGAATTATTGCAGAGACCTAGGCTGATGTAACTTCAGAAACTATTGTCTGCCAAAACCATTCTAAATCATCTAACGGTTTCAGAAGTAGCATGTTTTGGGGCAGAACTTCCAACTTTTGCACACATAATGAAGAATTATAGGCAAGCAGATGAGGGAATAAGGGAACTAAAATGTCATGCATTTGCAACATGTAAGTCCAGAAATTGATCTGAGTGCTGCTGCAAATCACAGACTGCGTGGCAGGCAGACTGTGAGGAGGAAAAACTAGCGTGACAGCTCTGGTTTTAGGTGGGGTGTTTTGTCAGTTTATGAATTGGGAGACTGTTGTCTATTAGCTTTAGGATAATGCATAGGAGCTTTTAAAAGATACATTTTTTTTTTTTAATATTTGGTCTTTAAAGTGAAGGACTACATTGAATTGAGGCTGTCTTTTATTTAGGTCAGAACACCATAAGTCATGACTAAGAGCAGTTAGTTTTGTCTTCTCAAAATAAAAGGCCTTGTGTTATTTATTCACTTCAGTGCCACAAGAATGTATGATGCCTTATAGGTGATTAAAATGAACATGCCACCAGAATCTTATAACTTAGACAGTGCACAGCAAGAGGTGACAAAAAAAAAAGGCAGATAAGTACAGGAAGCATGAGAGTTACAGTGGCAAAAGCTCATGAAAATGCTTTCATATACCAATAAAAGCTTTCACTTACACCTCACTTATGTTTCCTCACTGCATGTTGCCTGCATGTCTTGCTGGTTATTTGATTTTTGGTTTTGTTAATGTATTCTACTTGTAGACTTTGGTCCTGATATTGTTTCCCTTGAAGTCCCTGGATAGAACTCCTAGTGATTTAAACAGTGTTGGATCAATCTCAGTAAGCAAAGACTTTTGGGATGAGGTAATGAAGAAGCTGGCACTTTAAACTTCTTTCAAAAGGAAGTATTTTGTTAGAGTGAATAATGAAGCACCCTGTAATTCTTGTTGTTCATGTAGTAGATGTAATATTATGTACAAAAATAATGCATGCTTCATCATAACTACCCAAATATGAAGTGGAAAGCTTTGCTGTTCTTCCCCTTTTAGCATCCCGCTTACCTCTAAGTGTGTATCTTTTGTCCAGAAAAATGTTTTTTTTCCATAATGTTGAGATGATTGTTGTGAGGGTATGGAATTGTTTTGGGGTTGGGGGAAGGGGGGAGAAGGTTGTTGTTGTTTTTTAAATATATCTTTCTGTCCCAGTTAGTAAACTTTTGTCATAATTAGTGCAAACTGTGGATAAGTGCGTAACTACACGCATCTTGCTTGAATCCTGTTGATCTCCTTCTCTCAGTGATATTTTGTAGTAGATTCCTAAATACTTAGTGTAGAACATTGTTATTATTAGCTTTAAGTGTGATTTTTTTCTTTCCTTTAATGAGGTTTTCCTTACCCTTGTATCATAAGAAAATTTCAAATGATTACATTTGCACAAATTGTTGCTTTATCATGTCTTTAATGTTATGCCTCCAGTATTATGCCTCTTGCTTGTGTCCCATCTATTCACTTTTATCCTTCTTCTGTTTCTGCCATATTCTTTTCAGCAGTATTATAACTTCTTCTGAGCTTATGTATAGTGTTTCTTTATTCTAAAAGGATCCCATCAGCTTGATGTGAGTTTAGATTTTTTTAAAGTTGAAAATCCTTTAGACTACTGTGCTCTGCCTTGACAGAACACATTCTCAAATGCATAGGGCAAACGGGATCCACACACGTTACCTGCTGTAAAACGCGGAGAGAGGAGCAGAGTTCTTTGATGTTTGTGTCTAAGTAGCAAATGATAGAGTCTGCCTTGTAACACGTATATTTGTGTTTTAAACTACATGAAGGAGAACCATAGAAGTGGTAGAAAACTATTTCCCTTTCATGGAGATCCCATTATTTTCTGTCAAGTGGATTTGAGGGAGATATTTCTTAACTATTCAGACATGTACAGACAACTCATGACAGCTGCAGAAATATCTGACTCTCTAAAATATTTTTAAACCCCATTTGTTTGTGTCTTTTTTGCTCCATGTAGAGATCCTTCAAAAAATATATCACTGCCGATTTTGTTGATGGTGTATACCCCAAGAAGCACCAAACAATACAAAAACATTCAGTGTATCAAATGGACACAGATGTTTAATAAAATGCAATGAAATTTATTCACCTGTTTATGTGAGTGCTGCACATGTTTGATGGGTATAACTATTTATTAAACAGCTTGCCCATGTGTTGCCAAATAGTGGATTAAATTCTAGTAAGTCTGCTTAAGTAGCTCTATGCTCATGAATGTGACATTTAGTCTATTTACACCTTTCCAACTGGGTTAAAATGTCAAAAAGATGTATTTTTGTAATATAAGTACCTCAATTCTTTTTGACATTATTTTCTGTAGCTCATTTTAAATGCATATCTTTCTTTTATATTATCGTCATGATGGTATTAATTTGGATGTGCAAATTAGCTCTTCATGATGTTGTCATGTCAGCATCTGGATTCAAGATGTGCTGTTTCATAAGCATCACATCCTATTGCATTTCATCAGAGAGTCCCCCTTTCCTAATCTAATTATTCCTAAGGAACCTTGGGGATTGTGCTAATGGGCATCTGAAGCTATAAAGAGTAATGAAAGTGGTTGTGTTACTGCTATGCAATTAAGTGTATATAGAATACCATTCATATAATTAAATTCAGAATTTTTACCAGTCTTTTTCTTCTTTATAGTACATTAATTATTTCTCTGAAGTTAAAAATAATACTAATGGAGTTTAAGAGCTTTTTACGAGAGTTGCACGATTTACAGTCGCAAGTTGATTTTGGCTTTTATTTTTAGAGGCCTTCAGCAAATAAGTAGCCAGTTGTATGAAATTATTTTTATGGTTTTTTCATGTTGTATGTGAAAAGGTGGAGGATGTTTCTGACTGAGGCAGAATTTGAACTGCTGGGAAACAGGTGGGGTGTGCTGTGTGTTTCCTGTTTTACATGCCCATTGGTTTGATTGGGTGCAATACACATTATGCTACTGCTGGTGGTAATGTGTTATCAGCAGTCATTGCTGTTTGTAAGTTCAGCATGACCTTTAGTCTGGGTTCAGTTTTCTGTCTTTGTTCATTTGGAGTAAGTGTTTTGATGAATGAAGATAAAGTATTTAGATCAACTAGTCAATATGTTTTCCGCTTATAATTCCATATTAATAAGTGCTGATGGTCAGTACCTTTAAGGTCTACTGACAATCTGATTGAAATCAATGGTAGTTTTGCCTCATTTAGTTCGATGGGAGCAAGAATGAGTCTTTAACCAGCAGAAAATTATAAACACCAATCTCTGTTCATGTGTCATTCTGTATGAACAGGAGTTTTTATGGTGCTGTCAGGCTGAAAAAAATCCTTTTCTTTTTTGATAATGAAGCTGCATTTAGCTGAAGTAATCCCTAGGTAGCCTGTTAGAGGTGTTCTGGCTTTGTTATTCCCAACAATATGGAATGTGGCTACTCGCTGATTCTACTTAAGTAAGTAGTTGCTACTGCTCGAAATAGCTTCAGAGACGGCTGTGCTGCTGAAATTTTCCTGCAGACATCCTACATTAACCTAGTTATCTTGAATTTTCATGTGAAATTCAGACTTTATTTTAATGCTGTAGACTGCATGATATATTAAATAAGTGGTGCAGTTCCTTTTTCCAGAACACGGGTGACAGCCATGATGTTCCATGGCAATGAAGAGGCCAAGGGATTGTGAAAGCATCCTCCATCTTTGATTATACACAGCTGGTTGGGATCTCGTCCTACGTTCTGGACTGCCTTAACCGTAAAAATCCCACTATCACTTTAAAAGTGGTCATCTGTGTGGTAGCCTACTACAAAACTGAGTGGTAGCTTCATAAAACAACTCTTCCAGGATATCCTCTTAGTTTCTCCCCAGGTACCCAACAGGAGAAATGAACTGTGAAGTTTGAACAAGAGTTTAATAGGTCCAGGTCCTGTCTAACCAAACGACAGAATGCCAGAGGGAGACTGGCAGCTTCTCTCTAATCATCACTCTAAAAGCAAAAGGAGAGAAGAAAGAGGGGTGAAAGTGCACAGAAAGCCTGGTCTCTTGGCTAGATTTCCAGATTGCTTAGGGCTTTAAAGGTCGAACCCAACACCTTACGTTAGTACCTCCCTAATTACTAGGAGACAACCTTTAGAACACAGGAATAGCATGCTTTTGGCATTACTCAGCAAGGAAGTGTCTGCACTCTACATTAGTTCATGCTTTAAAATATTCTTGAAGTACAGCAGTATATCGGTACGTCATTAATCTACCCTCACAAAGGCAAATAAGTTTTGCCTCCAAAAGAAAAAGTTATATTCATCTTACCTTCTGTACAAAATACTCATGGTGCTTGGTCGTATCAGTGATCTGCAAAGTCAGGCTAACACTGCGAGATTTTGTACCGTGATTAAGGATTCTGATGCAATGAGTAGCAAATTTTCCAGCCATTTGCTGTAGTTGACCATTGTTGTTCCCATTTGCTCTTGAATAAAACTCAGCATTGCTTTTACCTACCTTCTAAGCATTTTCTCTGAGATGACAGACACGTCTGAAAATCAGTAAATGAGAAAATAAAACCTTCAATCTATTCAAACAACCTTTTTTATTTGGTTGGCTGGGGTTTTTCATTTTACAGTGGTAAATTTTATATTTTTATATTTATATTTTTCTCTGGTTATTAATGTTTTTCTACATTATTTTGGTTTCCTTTGATTACAGGGTAAAATCCTTAATTCTCTGCACCAATGTATTAATTAGTGGCCAGTTGAAATAACATTCTCATTGGCTATTGGTTGCTTCCTACTGTCCCTATTACTTTTGCGTATTTGTGTTTTTCTATGTAAATCTGAAAATAATTGCTTAGAACAATTTAGGACAATAAAAGATCTGATTTTGTATTCCTGCCTAGTATGTACATATCTTCACTCATCCAAGTAATCTTGGTTAATGGATAGTATTTGTGGATATTCACCTAAAAACTTCAATAAAGAAAGCCTCTGTTTGAACCTCGCTTGTGGTTAGTCATTGCTTTGTTAGGCTTGACTTCTAATAATATTCTTTTGTTCTTGCACTTTATATACAAATCATTATTTTAATGATCCGTAAGTTTAATTTTGTGGTAATCAGATATGGGGAGGTTTGCTGCCTGTTTTTCATTGTCAAACCAGTTTCTGTCTCTCCTTTTAAAACCAATTTCCACACACAAGTTCAAATCCCTTAGATCAAGAATATGCTCATTTACAAAGATTATAATTGATTTTTTGGCCCTGTTTTTAATACTTTGCACTGTAAATGACATCCCAGTGGAGAATAATCATCATACAGATGTTTGAAAGCTCCTTCCTGCCGAGTATGGTAATTGAAGTCTATAAAGTGTCATCAGACTGCACGTTGTTTCTAATTAGTACAAGGCAGTTTCTCTTAGCTTTGTATAGTTTTACTGGCCTCTTCTCTTCATTATTTTACCAGCTGGCTAGTAAATCTTGTCAGTTGCTCAAAAACCAGATGAAAAGCATGAGATTTTTCTGGGTGCTTCATAGGGTCTTGCTTCACTTTACCAAAAATATAAATTTTTGTATGGTTTCATGCTGGCTTTCTGAAGGTGTCAGTATGCTTCAAGCTCCAACTTGCCAGGTACTACTCTGACATCTTTTGAAAGACTCTTAATCTTGTGTCATCAGGAGAAGCATTAGTGCAACAATAAATTTCTTTCCTCATAATAGGGCTTTTATGATAATGATTCTCATTTGTCTATTTTCTGAAAAAAGAACTTTTTTAGTAACTGCTTGATGGTTGGATGTTTATGGCAGACAGTTTCCCAGGGTATACTTGGAACAATCGACAGTGGAATGGAAGTGGGCAGATATAAGAATTTCTTCTGTGGAAAGGAGCTCAAATATCTGTGGAAGATCATTGGGAAGAGAAGCTTTAATACCTGTTTCAGCTTCCCTTTGTGTACTCAGGTATGGGTCAAATCCTGAGTCCCTTATTGAGGGTTGGATTGTGCCTCCGAAACTGTACCTCCCCCTGGCAGGTTAGTTTAGCCTAGAGTACTGTCCCTGTATTTCCTCATGTCTTGCTGCAAGCTCTTTTTGCCTTAAATAAACTGGGAGCTTATAGGACTTTAAAAGAGAGACAGAGGTAAAGAATTTGCAGGCCTTGGCTGCTTTCTTCAGGCATCCATTCTAAGCTTATGGAAGACTGAAATAAGAGCTAGCTCCCTTTGCGATAAGACTCTCAGGCAGGACTCCTGAAGATTTTTTTTTTTTTTTTTTTTTTTTTAAGGTGGCATTTGTATTTCTCCCTTACATGTGGTGAACACCTTGTCTGAATATTCAGGTAGCACATCCAAAATCTGTCCTGATGCATTGCTTACACAATTTCTTGTTGATTCCAATTGAATGACACTCCAATAATGTAAAAGTCCACATTTTGCTTGAAGATTGATGAGGTTCAAGAACACCTCTGTGAACAGCTAACAGACAATAATTTGTTGAGCTGACATATATTCTAAGGCACCAGAGTGAGATTTAGGAGGCTGATTTGATCCTCTCCAAATGACAGCATCCTGAAGGAAATAATTTTGTTTCTACAAAATTTCTGTGTTTGGGAGGAAAACAATATGCAACAGCTATGATATGGAGAAGGCCTGTCCTGTAAATAATTACAGAACTCCTTACTGGTTTCAGTGGAAAGTATACTTAGTACTAACAATGTATTTAATACGATACTGCTTCACACTGGACCCTCCAGTTAGTGCAAAGCCTGTGTAGAAGCAAACCTCTCTCTCACATGAATTAGCTGCTAATTGTGCAAGCTTGTACGAGGCCATTAACTAAAACCAGCATGTATTTGATCTGAGGTGGTGTTCGTAGCAAAGTGCAGTGACGTGTTGCTTTCTGAAGTAAAAAGAGTTTATTTGCTACTTTGCTGGTAAGTATTGCATCGTTTAGGGATAACAACGTGAAATAAAAATATTGTTGTAGTGAGCCAGTTGCTTCCAGGGTTAAGAAGTGGTGTCTGGGTCTGCATCTCTCCCCTTCACTGCAGTGTGAGGTCTAGTGGCAACAGCAAGCTGGTGGCAGGCCCAGGGAACGCAATCTCTCTCTCCACTCAAGCAGACCCTGTGGCAGGTTTTCCAGCATCTCCTCTGTGGTTCCGACTTGGGTAAAACTTTACCCTTATCATGGTCCTTTGAACAACTAAACAGCGTGTTTCTCCACTGCTTTGCCTCAGAGAAACCTGTCAACACCTTTTCTCTTCATTCTGTATTTAATGAATATGTCAACATTGCTTAATGAAGGATGGTGAAAAGGTGTTTTGTAGTTGGCTCTGAACGTGGTGGTGTGTCCTGACAGCAGCGATATCTTGGGTACAGCGTTGCGCTATCATTGTTATATTGGCTCTGATGCTAATTCTGTCAGTACTAGCTCAGATATTCCTCTGCAGTGCTCTTCTGCAATGCATAAATACACCCTCATGCAAACAAAAATTCAGAAGCATCTCAACTACATATCCATCATTTATAATTACAGTGGGATTAAAATAGACTTGAGGCTTCAGTTGGCCTCGTGCCTCAGAACTTCTGTATTGCAGCAAAGGCCGCTCTGCTTTGAGAGCACAGCAATAATTACTGTGGACTGCGTTTTAACAACCAGCGATGATTGTAAGGCACAGCTTTCAAGGATATCGGGAGGGGGTTGGAAGCCTTGCGCTTCTTTTAAGGGCTTAGGTGTCTAAATGTTGTCTGTGTGGGCTGCAAATTAGCAGCTCTCAAACTATATGGCTCTAGGAGGCATGGCCTTGGGGAAGGTGCCTGCAGATTTGTGAGCCATCACCGTATGCTTTGAAGCCCCCCTGATCTGGGGAGGGTCCTAAGAAAATTCCTCTAGGTCTATCTTTGTAGAGGAGGCAGAAATCTGACCTACTGGTATTTGTTTTTCCACACGATTTTGTTTTTTAACTTTTCAGCTTTAGCTGTATGCTGGCAGAAGCTGTATTTTGCATTTAACATTTTGATGAAGACGGAGTGATTGTGCTTAGTGTTAAAACATGATAGGCTTGAAGCTTTGAAATCCACTCCAGTTTTGAACGCAGTGAGAACGGTCCAAGTTCCCACTTGCAATATTGTATTATTAGACTAGAAAGAGCTTTCATGGCTGTTTTATGTAATTACTGGGTTACCTGCATGCTGCTTCCTTCCTCAGAGTAGGGAAAAAATCTGAAATTGCCTGACCAGTAAACAGTTGCAGTTTGAGACAGTGTCTATAGCGTTTGTAATATATGCTGATCTAGTCCTGTTATCTAATTGAAGTCCTTTGGGAATATCCCAAAACAGGAATGTTTATTTCCTGAGGCTGTAAAGAGTGTTTGAAGTTTCTTTATCAGACACAGACTGGGGAAAGGTGCATTGATTTTTAATGTCTTCTGTTCTTTAAGTATTTTTTTTAACGAGTAATTATAGAAATATGATGCATTTAAACTTCAGGGCAAATTGGGTTATCGTTGGGTTTTGCACACTACAGCTATCTAGAATTCAATCTTTCAGGGCCAGGAGTTCCTCTAGTTCCTGACATAATAGGGTGATTCAGCATGCTCTTCATTTTAAGCACATGAGTAATCCTATCTTTCCTCACATTTATTTAGTTGGATACGTATACATATATAAAAAAATAAAGACTTTAGCCTTTCATGAACTGAATCTTATGAGATGAGCTTTTAGACCAATGTAAAGTTGTGTAAGCCACTACTAAATTTTTATATTATTTCCACACTCATCAAACCTTAAAGCACTAGGGTTGATAGTGAAGCTAATACAGAACAGTTGTCCTGTTCATTTTTAGACCAGCTTAGGGGCAGCCTTTGGTGTTCTATCAGTAGCAGCAACCCATGTTAACACCAAAAAATCTGATTTTTCTGGTGTTGGGATGATTATATAAACTTGCCGAAGAGATCTTGATGCAAGCCAAGAACTAATTGCATAATCTTTGAGTTTGGCTTTAGTTTACACACTTAAGCCAGCCATGCTACCTGGATAATTCTGAAAGGTCACAAACGCTGATTTCAAAGGATGTTTAGAATGGATCTAATGTATTATGATGTGCGTGATCTTCATCAAAGAAGTAATAGGCACTCCCAGAAGTCCCACAGTTATATGATCTTGTGACAGACCCAGAGGCAAATTCAGAGTTGTCAGCCGAATTGCCTTCGGAGCCTGCCAAGCAAACAGATGCTAATGTTAGATGAGTATCTACAGGGCTTGGCATCGAACTCCCATGACAGCCAACAAGCCCTGTGTGTGACCTTAGCTTGCTGGTCCACTGCTGGGAGTCACAGAGATGTCCAGTGATGTATAAGTTAGAGCTGTATGTTGCTCACGGTATTTGGATATACTTTATTTGGATCCTGTGGTCAAAGTGTCCAATCAGTAGATGTAAACGCTGTCATCTACCTTTGTGCATTAAGACTGAGAAAAGCAAATGTGGTTTGTTCTACCTGTGCTAGTTCTACAGGCTCTGGAGCTTCTTGTACTCTTGGAAACTCCCACCTCTGCCAGTTGTAGCAGAAAACCATAATACAATTTGACACAGCAGAGTGTGAGTGTTGTTGGTCCACGTGCTACACTGATTCCTATGAGTTGCAGTCACTAAATACATCTGCTCCAGTAAACTGAATGTTTGGGAGCACTGCGACCAGGTGGCATGGAGGGGCTTGTGCCTGTGAGGGTGACATTGCACCGTTTCCAAAAAACTGTGGCTGTGCGCTTGCTACCTGTTGCAAAATGTCCCCGGCTTCTGATAACCCCTGAGCCATGCCAAAGTGGTGTTTGGGAGAAAGCAATTTATCACAGCCACAAGCCTGTCAAGGTCCACTCTTAGCAATTTAACAGTATTAATCATAGCATTGCAAAGCCTAAGAACGTCCTGGAGCTCTCCTTCATTTACTAGTGCAGATATGGCTGTTGTGTCTCTGCTTTCCTTGTCATCGCTCTGCGCTTGAAGACTCTGGCTCTAGTCCAGCTCCTAGCTCCAGCCCTTCATGATTTTTAAGATTATACACCACCACCCCCCCCCCGCTTCACCCAAAAGCCTGCTCACCGGGGCTTTTTCTTCACTGGTGCATGCTATTGTGAGGCTTTGTTTGTTAGGGCTCCATCAGTATATTCATTTAACAACATGCATACTCATTTGAACTGAATACAGGAACATTTAAGTCTCTAGACAAGTGATTAAGAGCTTTATTAAATAGAAATATTTTGCTGAGCCACAGCCTGGATTATCTGTCCCTTAGTATGTGTATAATCAAAACTGCTTCTCTGATCTTAGATAAAAACTCTGGAGGATCTGTTTCATTTTTTCCTTTGTGTAAAATGGGAATGCTAACATTTCCTTACTGTCTTCCTTGGGTTGCTGGGGGGTTTAGTGCCCGGAAAGTGCTTTGAACATGAGAACTGCTGTGACAGAATTACTGAAAGCTTTGCTTCTGGAATTTAATTGCTCAGTTAAGGGGAAAAAAAAAAATATGTAGTTCCGAACCAGCTGGCAGTGAAATGCTATTGAAGTTTGTGTGTCATACATGGGAAATAACATTCATATTGAATCTGGTTATTCAGGATTGTATTTTAAATTTTGGATGACTTTTGATTACTCTTTGATATATTTTAAATTAATGATTTTCCTTGAAGATTCTAAATATGGGTGGGATTTTTTTTGTCCTTGTTTTATAATAGCCTTTTAGCAAAACTTGATGTTTGTTTATTGTAGATCATTGCAACTATTATGCACAAGCGTAATCGCTTCTGACAGTGAATGTAAAATTAGTATATTTTAATAATTTGTACACTTTCCATTTTTGGCATTTATTTGCTCCAAAATGAGGGATGAGGTTCAAGGTCTTTCTATGCTTCAATAAAAGCCAGTTGCCTAGCATTTTTAACACTTGGCAGCACCATTTCTAATCTGTCTTTTGCTGGCAGCCAGGCTGTGCAGCTCCTTGGTGGGAAGTAAAATGGAGCTGAGCAGAAGCTCCCAGCTCAGGCAGGCTTCCTTCTGTCAGTACCAGTTTAAACCCCGCTCTGGAAATTGTAAACACATAATGTGATGCCCATGGCGATTTTTTCCTTTTTGCCCTTCAGTGTTGGTTGGTAAGAGGAGTGGACTGGCACGTTTCCTAATTGTGCTAATGTTTATGAAGTGCACTGTTTCAAGCCTGTTGCTGAATCCTTAGCTTAGGTGACTGTCTCGTGACAGCAAACACAGAAAGAAAGAAAGAAACACCCGGCTGCATTTTTTTCTTTTTTCTTTTTTTTTTTTTTTTTCCCAGAATCAGAAGAGTAAATTACTAGCATGTGTTACACAATGTAAGCTGTGAAGAAGCTTTTAGGGGATGTGAAGTTTGGAAGCTTTCTATGCATTTCTTGTGCTAAAATAGAGATTGATCTGCAGTGTTTTCTTAGTTTTAAGTGTTGCTTATAAGAATAGCTATGAGCAGTGTTACCGAACGGCTTAGATTTACCAAAGGTGAAAGGCTTTCTAGTGAGTTTTCCAGTTTGTTCATGTTGAACAGGATGGAGGGATCAGTGCTTCCCAGGCTTAGCTGCTTTGGACTTGCCCAGTGGCTGAGGTACCTGCTGGAAGCAGGGCTGGCGTCAGCCCCTGCGTTGCCCGTTAGTGTACAGGGAGGACTGCCAGTCTCACAGCACTGAGAGGCTGCTCGGATACTGCAGGTGATGCAGTACCACTACTTGGGAGCCCCTAAATAGGTATTAAAATGAATTGTAGCAAGCTTTTTATCAGTCCATTGAGTATTTGAGATTATGAAGGCGCAAAGCAGTGCACTTAGTGACTTCAGCAAGGATAATAGTAACAATTAGGCATTCTGCAGAACTAATGACTGATGCTTTGCAATGTCTCGCTGATCTAAGCAGGTCACCTTGAACATGAACAAACTGAAGTGCATGTAAACTGTAGCCAAAATTTTGAGAAATGTGTCCTAATTTTCTGCTACACCACATCTGACAAATGTTTCTTGACCTTAATTACTACTGAAGTAGTGGGAAACTTTCCATTTACTTCAGTGGGCAGAAGGTCAAGTCTCTTTGGCCTCTTTTTTTGGAGGCCCTGTACTCTGCAGGAGGGAGATGGGTGCCAGAACCTCTGAAATATGGGCTTTGAGCTTTTAAATTAATAGGAATAAAAGTGTGTGTGTGTGTCACTTTACGAAAAACTGAATCTCAGTGACTTGTATTCAGTATGAAGTGGTTTTTTTAGCACAGAACCCGAATACTGTTTTACATATTTGTCCTGTAGGCCAAAAAATTTTTTTAACGTTGACTGTGCTCCAATAGTTGGGTGTCATTTCCTGATTTTCTAATTTGAGAAATGCAGCTAGAAATTAGCATGTGATTAAAAAGCTGTTGAAAACATTTTCTAAGCTCTTAAAATAAATACATACAAAAATATTGGAGAAAAAACCCAACTCTATTAAAGCTCGAGGCTAGAAACAGTAAATCACAGTGGTCACAGGTGCTTGTAAAGGGGGTGCAAATTTTGCATTTGGTTTTTAGATTCTGTTTCCAGTAAATTCTCTCTTTGAGTGGGCACTAAACGTACATTCAAATGTTCTGAATGGGAAGGTGCTTTCCTTGGTCCCTGAGGCTATAGGGATGCATGGATTTGTGAAACTCAGCGGTATCGTGATGGTCTCATGATCAGCCAGGGCTGATGGAGGCCACTGAGGTGTGTACGTGTAGCATTTCTAAAATCCAAAAGTTGGAGGTTAAAGATGGAAAAAAGGGAAAGATTTGCATAGTGCTTGCCAGGTTTTGAGGTTAGGAAATTTGTTGTTTCCATTTCTTTTTTTTTTTTTTTTTTTACTATTATTTACTACCATCCCCAGCTGAAGCATTCTTGTTCCAAGCAGCCTTTCAAGAGATGTTCAACATTTGACCCTGTGGTTTTGGATTTAACATCAGGAAGAGATTTTTGTACACAGGACGAAAGGTGATATTTAGCCCGATAAACTTCCTTGTTCTTGCTTGACAGGATTAAATGGGGCTCTTCAGATTTTGCCCTCGATGTATTTGTCCTTGGTAGCAATGAAGCCAGTCAAGGTGTCAGTTAGGAAAACAATTACATGAAGTGTAGTGGACACACATCTCTGGATTGCATTCTGTTATTGATTGATCACCTTGTTTCAGAGATCCCTGAAGCACTTACACTATTAGCATCTATGTTCAAAGTTTGCTTTGGCCAAACTCAGCTTCCCGTTGTGTTTTGCATTGCCCATACATCTAACATGGAACAAACACTTACCTTTTTGCAGCACAAACTCCATTAGGTTTCAAAGCCATAATAAACAAGAAGAAAAGCAAAGTGAGAGATTCGCCAGGGTGACACATAATCCAAGAGGCAAAGGGGCAGATAGATCCTTCATTTCAAACTACTTTCTTATCTTCTGCTGTGGCATTTCATTCTGCTATTTCATGCTTGCTTTCATGTCTGCATATGCTCTCTCAGGTACACTCTTTTGTGCCCTTTCTCATGCTCTTGCTCCTTTTACCATGTTCACGTGCTCACTCTCTCTCCATCTCGTGCATCCTTGTGCTCTCTTTTTCTCTCATCTGTCCTTCTCATATGGCCACCCAGCCGCATACTGGCTTGTGTCCTGTGTTGGTTTGGTGACTTGGAGAGGTGATCAGGTAGTTTGTCTGTAGGTCAACAAAACGTCTTGTCTACCAGTGGAGTGGAGTTTGCCTTCTGGTGTGTTGGCTTTTAGCGTTAAGTTTCTGACCCAGCCAAGGTCTGATGTGTGAGATTTTACATTGTGTTGAATTTTGAGGGGTGGTTTCTGGTGTCGTACAATCCCTGGATCCAAGATGGTGAATAACACTGCTGTGAACCAGAATGAATGCGCATTACAGAGTCTGCTGCTTCAAGTAGGAAATTTTTGTGTTGTCAAGGATCTGTCTGCCAGCTATTTCAGAAAAGAGGGATTCATTTGACCCTCATACCTTTGAGGTTTTGCACACCTTGTTTTCTAGCTGCTTGAGGAAACCTTTGAAACTTCAGCATAAAAAAAGGTAGCAGGCTTTTTCTTCCCGCTTCCCCCACCCCCCCAAGTCTAAACTAAATTCTGACAACACAGCTCACTGTAATGGCCTTCCCTTCACACAAGATACTGTAATACTGCTCCTCTTTTATCTACCATTTGTCCTTTTGTTTTGTGGCTCTCTTTGTTGCAAGCTTCTTTGTTGTTTCTTCCAGATTATGCTCCTTGGGGATTTTTGTATCAGTATGACTGAACATTGCTTGCAGCCATGCCAGATTGTGCTGTGATCTTATTGGATTTCACAAACCAAGGTTAGGCCAGGTCAGAACTTGGTTGAAATAATGTAGACTACAAGATTGCCTGCTAGCCACTGGGAACACGCATGACAAAAACCTGACCTAGATGCTGATTCAGTCAGCTCAGGCCAACAGTGTTGCCATGCTGACCGTGGTGGATGTGATATAAAGAAGTTCTGACCTGTTCTGGCTGGTAGGATTTCACAGCTTTTTTGGTTTTGAGAGAAGTACTGATGTTAATTCCAGTGTTCTGGCCCATTCCAAATCCTTTAATTTTCTATCAGATTACACTGCAATTCAACAGAATATTATATTCTTTGATCTTCTTTTCCCTGTGCTGTTGTGTGATGACGTTTGCCCTCAAAACTTGCTACTGCTGTCCAGAAAGCTGCATTTCTGTGCTGGGTGAAATAGTTCTGAAATTTTGTTTGCTTTTCTGATCTTCTGAAACAAAGTATAGTATAGAGGGCCTTCAAATGAAAGGCCCCAGAAAGGTAGAAATTACTAGTAAAAGTAACATACAGGAAATTATAGTTGAGCTTTTCTTAGGCTTGCTTGAGGTTTCTGACCAAAAGGCTGTATGAAGATGAGTAACATCTACTCATCTTCATACTTGCTGAACAGTACTCATGAAGTTGAGGGAAGAGCAGTACAATCGCCTAGAGATATCTTGATGTACACAGATGTCCACTGATAGACTTTGGTCTATTAGAAAAGCTGAATAGATCTAGCTAAGCAGCAGCTGTTGGCTACAACGTAGCCATTAAGCACATTTAAAGAGTGTAAATTGTGAAGCTGCAGAGGAATTAGTTGATGAGGTACAAAAGGGCAGAGGTGATGAGGAGTCAGGGAATGAAATACTTCATGCTGGATCAGGAAAAACTTTCTTTCAGTTTAAGTTTAATGTGATGTCTTTCTGTGAATATGTAAAATTAGTCTGGGGAATGAAGTCTGTGATGCGTCATACCTGCTGGAGCAATTTGCTGTGGCAGGGTGTGGAACAGATGACCAGGTGTATACCCCGCTGGAGTATTTTCATCTTTTGAAGGTTTTTGGTTTGCTTTTCTCAGTCAGCATCTGTATTTTGAGTGTCCAAGTTGTGCTTTTTAACTGAGTGAAAATGTTGAGCATCGTGACTTTAAAATCCAAGTTTATTTACATTTCTGCATAGACAAAATGGGGAAGTTAAAAATGGAGTAGGAAGATTAATATTGGATAAAAGTTGGGATTTTCGATCTGATTGGAAACATTTGCCCATTGGCATTGAGGTTACCCATAATTGTTCTTAATAGGTAAATTATCTCTGTGTCTGATAATCCTAATCGTTAGTGCAAAGCTCGGCGCTGCCAGCAGAGATATGGAAGGTGTAGTGCAGAAGGCGGCTGGAAGGAGTCTTTCATCTCTGGCATCCTTTGCCAAGGGCTTACTGTACATGCAAATTCACCAGCTCTTTCATTGTGGAGCATTTATATATCCTGGAGAGGGTGAAATCTGGTAGTTAATTGCTCTGTATGCTCAGGGGGCGATTCTCCAATGGAAGAATCTGTGGGATGGGACCATGGTGGCTGATGTTGCTACAGCATTGATAAATATGTAGGGGAATGTTCTGCAGAAGGGTATGAAGAGCTTTGTCGATTGATTCTGTTCCTACCTCCTCGGTCTTAGGAAGAGCTAGCCTGGCTAATCTTTTTTATGAAAACAGCATGACTAATATTCGCCTGCTGAACAGATATGCTGGATAAGATTTTTTTTTTTTTCTTGGCTGTTGCTTTCAGCTGTTATTTACAGGATCAATAAAAGTGATTTTCCAATTCAAGGATAATTTTTTTACCAGCAAGATGTGTAGCCTCTAAGGTTGGAATATTGGATCTGCTCTTTTTCAGAACGAGTTAATTTAAAAATGATAGGTAGTTTCCAGTTAACACTTAGCTTTTCTAATGGAAAGGAGGGATGCATCTAGAAGAAACACCTTGGGGGGGAGAGAATTTTGCCTCAGAACCACATCATTACACACTGCCCACAGATACTTAATGTTTTAGCTGCTTTTCTTTAAACAATAATCGCTTAACTGCACACAATATTTTAATGACAAATGCAATATAATAACAAAATGCAGAGCTGTTTTATTGTAACCCTGGTTCAGTTACTATTGAAGTCTGTGCAAATACTCTTGTGGACTTAACTGGGCATTGGCTGATGCCCTCTGTGTGACCATTGTGACCATAGAGAAGAGTATTTTATGCCATTGTGGAAGTGTTCCAGACCAATACCAAGTGTATTCACACATACAAGTTCAAATGCCATTCATTCCTTTTGCACACAGTTATTTAATCTGATTCTTTTGTGACCTGTTGGGAAAATCACGTGTACATTGCACCTGCGCACGCATACACACACAAATACACATGTATTCTACTAGATATTATATTCCTTCCCTCTGCATTTACCCTTCTCCCCCATTGCACACTTAAATAAGAGTCTCCATTCTAAAAGGACAGTCAGTATGAGACTTCTGCAGTTCTGCCTGTATGTTTGGGGTAAGATACAGCTTCAAATGAGTAAAACCATGCAGGTGTCATTTTGTAAGCAGGAGCCCACACCTAGTATCAGTATGAGTTTTGCACGATAAGAACAAAATACCCAAGAAATATTCTTCCACTGGAAGCACTACAAATGAACTTTACATGCCAGAAAGTTGATTAGATTTTTAGATTAAAACAAACCCAAACAAACAATTTTTTAGATCAAACTCAACCCATCCCAAGCCCCAGATCATCACCATACAGAGTCTCTCTACTCTTCCTGTACTCTAATAAGACTAGGGTTTGGGGGGTTATTACCTATAAAATACAGTCTGTGGAAGTCGACATAAAAATCAAATGCCATTAACTTTCAGAAGTGTTAATTCAGGCCAAATATTGTAAGTCGTCATGTTTCATTTTTCTCAAAGTTTACATATCCGTACATTTTATTCAGCAAAAAAGAAAATTACATACATGCTTTATGATTCCCCCTTCCTCCTTTATATATGTAGTGTGTGGAGGAAAAAAAGAAGAAAGTTTGGTTTGGGGTTTTTTTTAGGCAGGAGAACAATCTGATGGTGAAGATTTCTTAAAAAGATTAAAAGATATTTTTCTTTACCAGGATTAGGGTAAAGTTTTCCTTTTTTAAATGTTGAATTGTTTATAACCTTCCAGTAAGAATCTGGCTTTTGGATGACTGCTGCTGCTGAGAGCTACTAGCAATAGAAGCTTTCTAACACTCAACTGCTAGTTTATTAAAAGAATAATAGGAACAGATGTTTTCAATTCATAAAATGTATCAAGTAAATGGTACATCCACTTGTTATTTCAATTCCTTTGAATTTTAGTGAACTTGTTTGGGACTAGGTTTTCAAAAGAGCTTAGCCCACTGTCGCCTCATTGTTCTCAGTATAAACTGATGGATGATGAACATGTTTGAAAACCACAGCTATTTAAGCCTAAATGGGAGCTGCTAACTACTGACATTTCTAAAAATCTGGCCCGTGTTTCTGATGAGTGAATACTGATCATTACAGAGGATTCATACGTGCAATCTCTGAGTAATACCCTACATTTGTCTGTGATTGTATATATGATGGCTTCTTAATTTACTATTGCACTAGGCATTTTAATTTAAATTATGCTAATAGTGTAGGATTAACTGTGGATTATGATTCTAGCATTTACTGTCATACAAGCAGAAGAACCAGTTCTTTTGCTTGTACAGTCTCTTTCTCCCTTCTCATCCGGATGTATAGTAATTTGTACTCAAGGCTGGCCTCAGGTTTTGATGAGGTTTCTTGTTTAAGCTGATGCAATTGCTTAGGGAAAGGGAATTGTTGAAAATTAGAAAAAGAAGAGACTGGGATCTTTTTATCTTCTGATGACACATTTTTATGGTGCTGAAATGATTTACCCAAAATGATTATTTGAATGGGCTCTTGGAGCATTGCACAGTGAGCTGTTCTGGTTTTGCCTTCATTCTTCTGTGGTAGGACAGACTACACGTACTTTGCTTTTGCACTCTTGGTTCAAGCACATATTTGAGAAAACTAGTGCTAGGGTGTTATATAAAAACCCTCATAAAGGGTGAAGAATGAATAATACATGCAACAGGACTGAGATGTTATGTTGGTCCTTGCTAGAGGAAATAGCAGGAGGCCAATGCTGTTGCTATCTCCAGTACTGAAAAAAGCTTTGAAGTGGCCTGAGATTGCTCTTCTTGAAGCATAACCTCTCCAGAGATCTCCTCTACTCCCAAACTGCAGATGTGCTGGAAACACAAATTTGCCTCGTTATGTTTGCATTTATTTCTTTGTGTAGCAATCTCAGATTGTAATGGCATGCAGCCTGTTTTCATTAGTGACTTGCTGTTGAATTCATCTGTATTCCTTCAAATCCCTCATTTGTTCCATTTTTTGTGGAGTGCTTGATATTTCTAATGGCTTTGTGTTGTAGTAGCAGTCTAAAATCTGCCTTTTTTCTCTTTTTCCCTCCAGCTGATATTATTTCTACAGTTGAGTTCAACCACACTGGAGAACTGCTGGCTACTGGTGACAAGGGGGGTCGGGTTGTTATATTCCAAAGGGAACCTGAGGTATGTGAGTTGCCAATGTAGTCCTTAATAGCTTGCTAAAACCCGGCTTTATTTTTAATACTTTAACTGGATCTAACTAACAAACTTGTTTATAATCTCAAGATTCGGTAAAACAGAATGTCACCTCTTTGGAGAGGAAGTGAAAGAGGGTAAGGACCTTTTACTGGGAAGTTTGATGTCCCAAACAAAACTGTTTCAAAGCTCCAAAATTCTAAGCTAAGAAAGAAGAAGATTGTTTTTGGTTTACTTCTACATTGTTTTAATAGCTTTTGTCTGTTTGATGGAACCATTCCATTTAAAACAATGCCTTTGCTGTGATAACTTCATCTCACCTTCAACTCAGTCCATCTGCAGTAGCTTTTGTAGAAGGCTTTCCTGACTAATTAACATTTCTTCAAAAATTCTGCCTTTTATTAAATGTTGCTTCAATACTTACAGGAAATTTCATTCCTGTAGAAACAAATCTGTCAATATCATGTTTTAAATGAGAAATGAAATTGCATTTTCAATATTTTTATATTTATAAGTCTGCTTATACACCTTTCCTAAGAGATGGAGATATATTGCCATCATAAACCACATGTTTTTGTTGTTCTTATTCTCCATAGAGTAAAAATGAGCCTTACAGTCAGGGGGAGTACAATGTTTACAGCACTTTCCAGAGCCATGAACCTGAATTTGATTATCTGAAGAGCTTGGAAATAGAAGAAAAAATAAACAAGATCAAGTGGTTACCACAGCAAAATGCAGCTCACTCACTTTTATCGACAAATGGTAAGATAGATGAGAGTATATAGGACATATCAGCATTTTGCCCTTGTGCATTTTAGTGCTGACTGTATTTATTTGTTCATTTTAATCTATTGTTTTAGTAATTTCCTCTTTCAGAGTTTACCAAGACTGTCATACTGACTCTGATATCTGTTATGTATTTTATTCATAGTCATAGGGTGTTTCCTATTGACTATCCATAGACATTTAGAGAACTATCCATTTTTGCTATTAATGTGCAGTGCTATCCTGAAATAATTTTGTGACAAAGGTATGGCCTTACTCAGCAGCTGTGTTTCACTGGGGATTTAGAATTTTCTCTGCTGTGTTTGTCATAACTTTTATTCTTTGTAGATGTGTAAACGAATGTAGGTGAGAGATGAATTTCTTTTTCTTTTCATTCATTATCATCAGAATGGTTTATTTAAGTTCCAAAGAGTTACACAAATCTTTGGAAGGCAGTAGGAATAATAATAGGATATTGATACTGATTCATCTTTCTAACATGCTTAAGGCCTATTGATTAAAAAAATGCAGTATAATTGCTAAGAGGGGATATGCAGATGTGACATAGGAGGAAGAAACTGAATGGAGCCTAACATGCAGAAGTGTCATTTAGGAAACAATTGGACACCCACAACCTTTATTACTGCTGGTGATGCATGAGACAAAAATATCCAATTTTAAGTCTTAGATCTCATTGTAATCAGAAAATACTTTTTCTTCTAGAAGTTTGTGCGTAATTGGGAATTGCTGATAGAAAAATAGTATAATCTCACCTTTGGGAATTGACACTTTAGGGCAAAGTGATTACTTCCAGTTAAAATTTATAGCAATAAATAGTATTTACATTAATTCACAGTAGATAGCAAATTATTTTATGTTTTGCAGTCTGTTTTCCTTGAAGTTGTCTTTTGACTTTTTGGAGGCACTGTTACAATATTTAAAATGAAACATATCTGTTATAGCTAGGTGATTTGTGCTGATTTAGTGATTAATTAAGCTAATTATGAAGTTTGAAAGTTTACTTTTGCACTTCTCCCTCGATCAAAATATCCCTTCTACTTCAGATAACTTTAGGTGCGGCTTCTTCCAAGTGCATGATACAAAAGCAGACTATTAAAAGTAAACCTCTCCCTTTTAATTTTAAAGTTTGTTTTTGGAAACACTGAGGAATACAGCTGAATCCTCAGATATGCTGCTTTTACAGTTGTCCTAATAGACCTTTATATCAGTTTTCTGGTTGATATTAATATGGGAGGGGACAAAGGAAGAAATAATCAGTCTTAGTGTTGTTGTGGGCTAATCCAGCTGCAGCCAACACTGAGCAAGCCCAGGACCTGGCAAAATACTTTGGTCTCTGTTTTTCCCCCTTCTTAATTCTGGAGCATCCCGGCAGACCTCGTTATGGTGAGAACAGAAGTGGTACCACTGGCATAGCCTTTGGATTTTGGCTTTGAATTACAAAACATTCTTGTGTGCCAAGGAGGATTCCTAGCTTCCTGGCACAGAAGGGTTGAAGTCTGAAGATTCACCTCTTGGCATACTCCTAAAGATGGTTTGAACTTTAGGATACAGAAGGTCCATGTTGAATTTCTTGCTGTCTCACAGATTACCTGTGAGAAGTCATTGACAATGTATATCAATTCCATGCCTATAAAAAGGGATAATAGTATTTTCCCTAACTTATAAAGAATGAAGGCATTACCTGTCACACATGCTCATGCTGGGCAGGTTGTAGAAACATCTTGAGTACTGGTTTATATTTACTGATTTCTGAGCCTGATATGTTAATGCAATTTTTGATATTTTGTCTCTGTAGTTTAGGATCTAAAGCACAGTTTTGGTCAGAAAAATGAGAACTGTGAAACAGCATCCTTTCTTGCCACAGGCACAGGTAGACAGTGCCCATCAAATTTGCTGGAAGGAGCATCCCTCTGTTAGGGAACATGAGGGGACAGTCTGTCTAAATCTCACGCTCAATATATGAGTCTTGACAGGTCTGCACCTGCCCAAATCTGCTTCCGTCCTTCTAAGGACGACTTTTGTCTGAGGCTGTTTCTGCATAGGTCACCTCTCTCAGAGGGGATCTTGATTCCTTCCCAGTTCACATGTTACCAACAAGTCATCAGCTAAGCTTTGATTGCAGTGTCTTAATTAACGGAGGCAGAAGGAAACCACCAAGGCTTTCAAATTCCACTGTGGATTTGTAGTGCTTGCAGTTAGCAAATTTCTGGCTTGCACTGTAAACTGAACTGATTTTGTAGTATAATAATAAATTATTAGGATTCATTTGTATCCTTTGTACCAGAATATATTGGGGCCACTTTCGATGTGAGCTACATAGGGTAGATCAGAATTTGGCCCATACAGATCCTTTCATATGAGGATTTCAGACTACTTACCAGACATTAATTAATTTAAACTTCACAACACCCTTGAGACTGAATGAATACTGAACCTCACAGAGATGTTTCTGTATTTTGCAAAATACAAGCATGCTTAGGATTTCTAGGGAGTTTTTAAAGTCCAGAGGCAGGTGAAGGAGAAGAAAAACAACAAGTGTTACCCATAACCGCTAATAAAATAGTTTTCACACAGGAAAGGGATAGGTTTATCAATAGCAGTCAAGTCCAACAACAGAAAATAGTTTGTGTTTTTTCTTATAATTCATTTTACAATTGCTGTATTTATAAATTTTAGAATAGATAAGCAGGAATGTGCTGTTTACATGTAATAAAAATCCCAAGTGCATGACATGGCCTACATGTATTTTTATTAATTACTTAACGTGACCGATACAAGTGAAATGTATTGAATATTTAAATGGAGCTTTTTAGTTGCAGATTGAACTAACCTCTTGTTCTGTAGATTGATCAATTGTAATATTTTTGTTGCTTGAAAATTAGCGTATCAATATTGTTAGGAGATGCATAACAGTAGAAACATTCAGAGTAGTGGAGGTATTGATTTTGAAACAGAAAAAGGTCAAAGTTAAAGTTGCTATAGAAATGCAAAGTGATTCATGTATTCATATATTCTGCCTTTAAAATGATTTGTGCTAGCATTTGAAAGAAGTATTTGGATCAGCTACACTGGGGAAAGAATTATGCTCTGCTATGTGCTTGGGGAAAGAGGGGTAAAGGAAGAAAGCAGGACAAAATCAGAAATGATGCAGGAACTGAGGTTAATGACAGTTGTGGTGGCAGCTAAAGTGCAGAAGCTTTGGAAGGGCTTTGGCTGATCCATGAACAGATGCATGAAACAACTGTTAGAAGCTTGGGGACAGAGATTTTTTCAGGAGAAGAGTTGACATTGATTTGTCAGCCTAGGGAGTGTCAGGGTTGGCAGGTTGGGTGCATGACCAGACTGGGAGTGGACGATCAATGTTAGGGAAATCTGCAGCTTCAGCTACTACAAAAACAAGGACAAACTCCATCTGAAATGTTTAACACTTCTATTTATTGGCTTCAGAGGCTCTTTGCTAAACAAGAGGTATTCTTATGCTATCATCATATGCTTCACCCATCATGAAGAAGGGAGAGTTTAGGTTTAATTCCATTCCATGTAAGATTAATATATTTTTCTCCCCACTTCTTTCTCTTACCCTTACAACACAATTCTCTCAGGTTTTTTTCTTAGTTATTTTTCAGCTGCTTTCCCTTAGGAGGGAGAAATGTCTCATTTTTCACACAGCCTTTCATCTGCCGGAGCTCCTGATGTTACACCAATACACCACTGCCCATTCCTTTTCCACAATGGGCCAGGCAGGTATCATTGGTCGGTCTGTCTACTCCATGCTCTTCTTGTGCTGTTCATAAGTAACCTAGCAAACTGGCTTTAATATCAAGATTATTTCCTTGCAAAGTCAAATTGTCAAACTGAGCTTCAGCAGTGAGCATTGAGTGGTTTTGGCTGCTCCACCTGCAAACTGCCAAGTTGGATACAAGAGCAGTGTGTGCTCTACGTGGTCTGTCAGCTGCCAGGAACCTCTGACTCGGTTTGAAGGTATGGGATGTGCTTTATAAGTATTTTTTCTGTTGGGAACATTTTCTGGATGTGCAAAATTAAGTGACCCAGACTGTTTCAGCACAGGACTTATCTAAACCAGGGTGTAGAAACTTCTTTAAGGAATGTATTCTGAAAGGTGAGTAACCACATTCAGGATTCCTATGCTGACAGTTGTTTGTCTTTTCTTTTAAAGATAAAACAATCAAGTTATGGAAAATTACTGAAAGAGATAAGAGACCAGAGGGGTACAACTTAAAAGATGAAGAAGGAAAACTTAAAGATCTTTCTACAGTAACATCACTGCAGGTAAGCTGCTGTCTTTGTGCAAAATCCAGTTGTTTCTGCACGAAGAAGGTAGTCATGGGTACTAACTCATTAAAAAATTTAAATATGTATCTAATGCTAAGCATATATATGATTATTCTCATTGAAGTTTTAGCTGACTGATAATGATCTTGAATCTGTCACACATTTTCAAGTCACAAATGCTTTATGGTACAGTGACCAACACAAATGTGTTTAGACAGTTTATGTCAGTTTTATTCTTCCTGATAAAATTCTCTCAGCATGACTTAACGTACTTTCACACAGGATTCTTTAGCCTGGTGTGCTGGAAGCATTCTACTTGTAATTAATGTTAAACCTTGTTCTTGCCTCATTCAGAGCAACTGAGATTAAAGACAGTACACCAAATTTCAGTCTCAACTTTATTTCAGTAGTGTAAAAGAATTATCTCTTATCTGAAGAGTGGGATTTGCAGTAGTGTGTTCTCCAGTGAATGTGAGGTTCTGCACTGCTGAACAGATGCAGTCATGGAACTCATATAAGCGTGTATGATAACATAATAGATTTTTGCTCTCAGACTTTAATGGCTGAATTCACTCCAGGTATTTTGGCAAAGGAAGTGGCTAAAGGTTAGAACTGGAAGGCTATGTTGTATAAATGCTAATATTTCTTTATTATTAAAAACAAACAGAAAACCCCCACCTCAAAACAAACCAATATTGTCTATTGTGAAAAAAGCCTCCAAAGTGTAAAGATGACTACATTAATGGAATATTTATCTATTCTATATGATTAGGCAAACAAAACCTTTCTGGATTGCTTATAGTCTGAGATTCAAAGGCGGAGTGAACCATTGTTTTATTCCTTTAGTGGCAAGCTAAACTCAAAGCTTTAACTTCTCTGTGTTTCTCTTTAAACTATCTTGTGGATTGATAGTGGATATCTTGTGGATAGATTGTTTCTGATGCATGTTCAACATCGAATAGTCCCAATCATGGACTACAGCCTTACAGTGTTTAATGCTTTACCAATAGGGAATAAATCGACAGTGTCTAGTTATTGAAGCATGACATTGAAGTGACAAGGGAAGGGAAATAATGAGGGCGCAATGATGAGTGATAGTCTGTGGTCTTGGCTTTTCAGGAGTATGTGTGTATGTACAGTATGTCAATACGCATGTTGGCTTTGTTTTCCAAGACTTTGTTTATTATGTTTTGCTGAGATTGTAACATTTTCACCACTTGACTTCTTTGAAAGAGACATCAAGTAGCAAAAGAAATTCTGTAAGTGATTTACAACTAACAGCAAACTCTTTAGCAAAAGCAAAATACTAGGACTTCACTGCTTTTCAGAGCCAGAGCTTCCTGCATATGTGGGACAGTAGCTCCTGCTGTGGGACTGGCTTGTTCTGTGGCAGCTGCTAGTGCCTCCCTTTCCACACTCCAGGCTTTCCAGTGCTTCCCTTCCTACAGTACAGGCTTTCCATTGCTCTGCCTGGCTCTCCGTGGCTCTCCTGTCTCGCCCTTCCTCCTTGGCAGGGATGGCCTTGCCCAGCAATTCATCCATGGGGAGATTCAGCTTGCATACACTGTCAAGAAGTTTTATGATGTCACAGTCTTTGAATGCTTGCTCTCCATTGAAACTCTCATCATCCTAGCAAAACAAATTTAAAATCTTACTCCCTTTCTGGTTTGTGTTTTGTTTTTTTGGCAGGTGCCTGTATTGAAACCTATGGATTTGATGGTAGAAGTTACTCCCCGGAGAATCTTTGCTAATGGTCACACCTATCATGTCAACTCAATATCTGTCAACAGTGACTGTGAGACATACATGTCAGCAGATGATCTCAGGATTAACCTCTGGCATTTAGCAATCACAGATAGGAGCTTCAGTATCCTTTATTGTGGTTCCTTGCTCAGAGTTCATAGTATTACTGGGGATTAAGAGAGCTGTTTTAAAATATTTTTTTTCTGCAGATTTTAAAATATACCTTTACTTATCAGAATCCCTGCAGTATTTTTAACAGAAAATGCTCAGATATCATAAGAGACAGCTAAGAGTTTGCAAAAACCAGGGAATTTTATGTGAAAAATAAAAGTCTTGAAGTTGGTTCATGACAAGTAAATAGGAAACTGATGCCAGCTGAATGATAACTATCCACCTGACTAGAATACTCTATACTGTTATTTCCTGAAGACATTTCACGCTGAGCTACTCCACCTTGTTTTGCTGAAAGGTCAGTCCTTACCCTGACCATGCCCCCTGTTCTCCATCATCCTGCTTCCCAGAACCCCAGTGCCTGAGATGTGCACAGTTTGGGGGTAAGGCTCAGCTG
Source organism: Aquila chrysaetos chrysaetos (assembly GCF_900496995.4). Classification (NCBI taxonomy): domain Eukaryota; kingdom Metazoa; phylum Chordata; class Aves; order Accipitriformes; family Accipitridae; genus Aquila; species Aquila chrysaetos. The sequence continues at coordinate 13,273,235 of NC_044004.1, forward strand.
CTTTGTGTGAGTTGTGTCTGTGATTAACGCAGTCTTTGCTGTATCAAGTGCTGGCATCATCCCGAAAGCTGTGTTGTGGGATCATTCCAGTCATCTGTGAGGCTGCCCCTTGTACTGCAACAGGGTGGCTTGGAGGAGGAGCAAAAGAAAATGTGGCCAAGAAAAGTGATTTTCTGTGTTTTGCAGAACATAAAGGGACCAGTAAGAAGACAGACAAGTCATGGGGCCGGCTCAGAATGTTGTGTTCCTTTGGTGATTTCTTTTTAAGACCCTTATAATTTGTATGAGGGACTGTTAGACATCAAAGTGAAATTGTCGTACTGGGGGCAAATTCCTAAAAGAAAGCACCAATGTGACGGGGTGTTCTCCCTGTCTCTGGTGATTGTTTATATTTCTTCCTTCATAGGCCAGATCATCTGTGGAGCTTAACTCATGCTATGTTAATGTCACAGGAAGCATTTTCATTAAATCAAACAGCTCTTAATGTCCTTAAAAAACTGCCTTTGCAGGATCAAGTGACCGGTGGCTTTACCCTGGGGATGGTAGGGAATATCTCCTCAATTTGTTTCCGAACTCATATTCTTTTTCTGTCTTTCACCTGTCTAGATTAAGCAAGCTAAATAGTGCCCTCTTTAATATGATTGTTTATATAGGACCAATTTAGATGTGATTCTTCAAAGTCCAGCTATGTCTGCCTTTGATACCAAGAAACTGTACTTCCATCCTTTAGTAAGAGAGAACAGAGTGGGAAAATTGTTTGCCAGCACGCCTATATGGAGTAGCAGCATGGCTCCTGACAGCGTCCTCCTCACTGTAGCTTCACCCTCCAGTCTTTGTCCTTGACACTTTTATACATGGCTACTGTGTGTTCTCCTCTACTGTGTATCCTCCTCTTTCTTCTAAAGCAGAGCAGTGAGTCAAACCAAGCACAGCAATCTCTGTATGTCTGTGTATGATAACCAGGTCACATTCCAGAATACTTATGCAAGAGAAGTCTTTGCTTTTGGCGATGACTTTTATTCTGTTAAAAGCTGTTTTATAAACTATGGATTGCCAAGAGAAATGTTTCTGACAAATTTTTAAAAAAACAAATAAATAGTTATTATATTTCGTGAGGATGATTCAAATTCTACCAGTATAATAGGAAAGAGCTGAAAAACAGACTTAGTCTTACGATCGTATCTACTGCCATATGTCTTGATGGAACAACATGGATAGCAAAATTATTTGAGATTGAATAAGTATTTAGGATGTTATTGCTTCTACTCCTGTATGTTCAACTGCTATATTCGGTGATAGCTGCGTGGACTCTGTTTCAAGCATTAGCACACTCCTGTCGTTGAATATTTACTGATAAAAAGTGTTTTAGAGTTTCTGACTGAATCATTGATTTAACTCTTAAAACATGATACAATTTATAGTAGCATGCTCAATTTCTGAGTATGTTCTAAGAGAGATGATGAGGGGGAAATTAAGAGTGTGTTTCTGAGTTTTAGGATAAGAAACTTTTCCTGTATCTGAGGCAGTGGCTTTGGGATACTTACATGGATGACTTTGGGATAATTGGATTTCTATCATGGATTGGGATACAGATATTGCTGCTTCTTTTAGATACAAGCCAGATCATCAGGCAGATTACTTTTACTTAATTCTTTGATAAACAGAAAAGTTGAGATAGGTGTTCCAAAAGAAGGTGACATAGGTACATATTGCTCATATTGGTGAATTAACTGGGAGACCACAATAACTGGAAGGACGGGATGAGTAAGTTAAACTTGCATCAGTCTTTCCACAGGTATCTTTTGTCCATATAGAGTCCTGTAAGCCCTTGTAAAATTGCAGGGGCATGTTTTCCACTAGATTTCAACATCTGTCCCATAAAGAAACTGCATTTCTGTCCTACAGAAAACCCAGTTACATAAAACGCTCCTGGAAGTAGGTGAGCTTCTGGTAAAAACATTGGGTGTGCCAGTTGCAATTAGGACTAGACATATTAAGATGAAAAGATTCTGCCAAGCAAACAGTTTAAATTATAAATGAATGTTGCTGGGCTTAGTCCCTTCTGCAACACACTGAGGGGGTCAGGCAGGAGGAAGCTCAGGCAGTTTTAAAAATGCTTGCTTCACATCTTTTTACTAGATGCAAAATGGAAATGAAGCATCTTGCTGTTTCACATGCAAGATTTGATTCCTTGAAATACATGTTTAAAACAATAAATAGAAAACATTTTGGTTTGAAGTGGAATTTGTTAATAAGGGATCTGGCAGTGATGTGTATTTGTCTTTCTCCTTTCCCTCAGAGGCAGCACTGCTACATATAATGAACTACAATCTGTTTACCCAAGAGGCTGGTTGTGACAATGGCACAAACAACAAATACAGTGGTAGAGTTTCTGGACATTCAGCTCATGTTTGAACATCTTTACAAATTGCATGGGAAACGCTGGAGAAAGAAAGGGTTAGCAGCGGTATGCTAGGGTGTTTTTCACGTAAAGTACTTTGTCTTGTAGAATTTTATTTGACAACAGTTGGGTTATAACCATTATTTCAGCAGTTTTACAAATCAGTGAGAATTCTTCCTTTCTTTGAAAATGAAAAGACAAAGCAATGCAGATCTTAAGTTAATTGTCCTTCTATCTCCTTTGAAAGATAGTTTAAATCAGCTTTGCAGAATTTGACCAGAATATTTGCCTTAGGTAAAGCCGTAGGCAAATAAAATACAATTAGTGGTTTTCTGGTTTGCTTTTGTATAAGCATAAATGCTAACTGGGGTAAAAAGCAGAAAAGTGAGTTTTATGCTATGGCTGTGTAAATTTTCATGAAGAATATGCAAGACTTCGATACATTGCTTCCCACTTGCAAGCAGATTTGCTCAGTATCATTTGGACAGGAGGAGGCAAGGGAGAGGAGGAGGTGAGAGAAAAGGAAGGGGGAAGGTCAGCTGGTAAATAATTGCACATACGAGGCTTTGCTTCGCTAAAAGGTTTAATGTGTTTAGTTGTGTTATGGAGAATGAGAGTCAGTGTCCTCAATTATAGATTATATTCTTCACTGGAAAAGAAGTGAGGTAAAGGTTGCTGTATTTGTTAATGTTCGGTCTGAAATGGCTTAGCAGTGTTGCCCATAGCTTAAGCCTTTAGATAAGTCATCTTGGATGTAGTAAATGAGAAAACAGGACTGCTGGAAGCATACTGATAAGGCTTACTTCACATCAGCAGCAATCTTTGGACTATCTAGCTGTACTAAATATTCTTTATGAGAACGTATTTGGATTGCTCACAGAACTATGTAGCTCATAGCACTTGAACTCCCTTCATTTCCTGGTAGCACACTATTTCACTCTAGAGGCTGTCATGGCATTGCTATGGAAACAACATCACCGTTTCCAACATGTACTCATCTTGAGACTCATCTTGACTAAAATACTCATTTCTCAGTCAGATCAATATAGTCCAGGGTTATCCTGTTTTAATAAAAAATTCTTTCTTCCATGCCCCCAAAGGGTTAAGCTAATTAGCAAATCACCATAGGGCCATAGTCTAATGTATTCCAGTATTTGAAGCATAACAAGGATAGTCAGATCGTTAGGCACTGTATCTTGGGGAAATTAATTTACTTAAGAAGTAAACAACAAAAAAGAAAAGAAATAGAAAAACTAAAATAACATGGTACATTGATGGAGACCAAGTCTGTGGCAGCCCATTGTGCACCTGAATATAGGGCATATAGTGCTCTGGGAGCAGCCCCCAGGCTAGGGAAAATAGCCAGCCTTAACAAATTCCTGTTACCTGCCTTAGTGCTAAGCATTTGAATGCTAAACTGAAAGCAAATCTGCAATATTGTCTTGGCATTTGTAGAGCTGTAAGCTGGCAAATTTATGCCCTTGAGTGAGATAAGGTTGTTTCTATAAAAATTCCTCAGCCAGGATGACTGTGCACAAGCTGTGTGCACAAGGATGCATTTTCTGAGCTCTCAAAAAAATGCTTTTACTGCATGACAACCTGCTGCCACCCCCACCTGCAGCACTGTTTTCCTCAGGCATACACCTCCTGTTTGGAGAGACGGCAGACATTATTTCTCTTCCTTTGAGAGCTCTGTGTAATACATTTTAGCACTTCCTATTCTAGCAAGAAAGTCTGCCAGTCTGTATCATATATTTGAAAGGTATATATTATACCATGGAGTCATAGTCTAGCTGAATTACTACTAGCAACATTTGAGTAGCTTTTCCTCAAATTTGTGGTGTTCTTTTATTGTTTACTTCCCAGAGTCTTTTCTTTTCCCACATGAGTTGTCTCTCTCTCTCCTTTAAAGGAGAATGAAGGCATCTGCAAAGCTAAAATCAGGTCTGTAAGTTATAAGTAGAGGATTGCAGAGGTACTGTGTACCCTGTTTTCATGGTTTGGTGAGCTCTTTTAAAGTGTAATTATTGAGAAATGGTTGCTTTGTTTTTCTCATGAAAACACTCCTACCTGAATAACTGAGGGGAAAAAAGCTATATTCAACAAGCTGATTAGATTCTGGATTGACATAATGCACTCTTTAGTCTCCACTTTTTTCAGCAGGAGGATACTGGCCTTCTAGTAAAAATAAGAGTTGACAGTAGTAAAAATAAAGATTTTGACACCTAACTCACATCTGAGTATTGTCAGCTGGAGGTTTTATGTGGATTTTGATAAATGTACTCTAATTTGAGGTAAACTACTAGAAATGCTGACTAAGGGCTCCAGCATCTGATCTTGCGAAGCCATGGGGAAGAACAGTCCGTTGAGGAAAAAGGATAAAAAATAAAAAAGAAGAAATTCTATTGCATGACACTTGTGAATACACAAAGTTCACATCAAGTATCCGTAGCAACTGTAAGGTCCTTTGCTGCCTTGCCATTTCTCATCTGCTGATAATTGCATTGTGAACTGGTCATGATAGAGATCTTTCCTCCTCTTTATTACTGAAGTGCTTGACATACTTTAACACAATTAAATACTTTGCAATAAAAATATATTAAAATAATTGTAATGAATTTCTGAGGTTAGTCAGTCTTAGCCCTACTTTATACTCAGTTAACAAAGACTGTTAAAGCCAAATAGGTTTGCTGGACTTTCAACCCAGAATCTGAATGCTGCCTGGTGAGATACCACTTTCTATTACTTCCATCCAAACTCTTAATTCTGCATTAGATAAAGTGGCAAACTGCTCAGGAGAGAGAAATCCTGTAAAAAAGGTAACAGAGATGAAGAAATGGTAGGAAAATGGTTTCATTTTGGGAAAAAAGTCAGTGTATCTTTGGTCTGTAGAGATCTGTTAACTGTCAGAATGCAATGGGATGGAATTTCGCTGAACACCAACAGAGGTTTTTTGCTAGGGATCACTTGCTTTAATGGACAGAGAAAAACAATGTAGTGTTTTTAAAAAAATATATGACAATTCTAACATTGCAAAAGGTAATCAGAAACAAAAACTTTGTTGTCTGCTGAAATGAATCTTTACATTGTCAATGCTTAGCATTTAATCATTTGGTGATGAATTTAGGAAAAGGGTTGTAGTACCTAAGCCTGCTTATCTCTCCCAAGAATTTTCCATTTCAGTTACTCTTATCTGAAGCTGTGGAAAAGTTTTTCATTTGAAAAATGACTATACTAGATGGAAATTCGTGGTTATCCATTTAGCAATGATTAGCGATTAATTTCAGGTTGGTTTTAAGTGATCTGATTTTTGAAGCTCTGCAAAATGGCAGTTTCCATTGACTTTGCCTGTTAACTTTTGGGTTTGAGATCTTTCAGCTTAGAGTATTTGTGCATTAAAAATAAATTATTTTGAAATTACCTATGCAACTGTAGGTACCAAATCACTCGGTAACTTGAGGATCATTCAACTGGTGTAGTTCAGTATTTAGTTTTGCTAAGATGTAATTAATAGATTGGCAGCAGGTACTGTAGTTCTTATATAGTTCTTATTCCTAATGCTGAGTATTTCTGTGTCAGCAAAGCACCATACATGTGAGTGGCAACAGATTGTAGGTCATAAACCAAGGCTCAGGAATAGGAACAAGCTCAAGCGTAAAGCTTATAAAGTGCTGCTGATGGGACCACAATAAAGTGCTATCCTGTATACATATGATGGTGCCTAAGGGTTACTTAGGAGAATTCTTGAAATCCTGAAAAATAGTCCCTCATTTCTGGAAAGATTCTTTGCATTAAGTAGTATAAGCAATTCATACCATCTTTTTCAGATGCCCCAAAAAACTAGAAGATAAAGTTCTGTTTTGTAGGGAGGCCTGAGATGTCTTTCATATCTGACTAGAGTTTTCATGCTTTTTCCATACTGACTTAAAGTTTAACAAATACATCAAGTTTATAAATGGTTACCTGAGTTGGGCTCTTCCGTACAGTATTTTTGGGCTTTTTCAATTAGTATTGTGGACCTGGAAAAGCAAGTATGACTATACTGTTTGATCTGACTACAGTGGTTACTGAAGAGAAAAGAAGGATGTTTTGCTACTGTCAAGGTAAAGTACATATACGTTATTTCTTGTCTAAAGTGCTGACCCACCCAAATTCTGATGTTCTCCTTTTATTTCCGTCTTGGTGGGCTTATTCAGAAATAAATCCTTGATTGCATGAAAGTAAAAAACACTTTGTGTTTTCTTTAGTTGTTGGGAGGACTTCCTCATTGTGCTGAGAAGTTCACAACTAATGGTATCTGAAATAAACCCCACTGGAAGTCAAGATGCAGATTTGTAGTCAGGTGGGTTTAGAATAGCTTGAATTTCCAAATATCAAGTTTTTGCATCATCCCAGGACATCCAAGAACTAGGAGGGTGACTGAATCTTTGTTAGCCAATGTAAGAGCTAAAGTAAATTTAATCAGTATTTTTGGAGGCAAAAAAGATATAGCGAAATGCATTTTGGCCTCTTTTGTATTTTTTCCATGCATCAATTTGCATTTACTTTATAAGGTGTTTGTAGCATTAAGCCTCAAACTGCACTGGTTTAAACGAAGTACAGTAACCACTTTATGTTAAAATATTAATTACATGCCACACCTTACCTGTGTGTACAAGCAAAGCTAGGCAGAGTTCCAATGTCAAATTGTGTATGCACTGTAAAAAGAATATTTTACTATACATTAAACTGGAGAAAGACAGCTCTCAACAGAATAAAACCCAATCATTTTAATGGAGCTGTTGAGCAGCATTACAAGATATCAATGATCAAATAAAACCTGGTTTTTCTTTAAACTGTTTTAGATTCTGTAGGGGTCCACCCTAATTGGTTGTGTAATACTAGATAAATAATAATTAAGAAGAATATAAAAGGAGGAAAGAATTCTCTGACTGCTAGACTGGGGACCACGCTGGCTCCGTGGGTGTGTAATTAAACAATGCATCAGGCACCTGTTCTTTGTAACCACTGTAGTCAAATGTGGCATAAAGTAAAGAATTTTGAGCTTTAAACAAAATATCTCATGTGACCACCAGAATAAGGATTTTAGAAATGTGGTAGCTGGGAAAGTCCTTGATGTGTGGTTTTGCTGCCTGTTAGGAACAATGCAGTAGGGATTCTTTTATTAAAATCACACAAGAAATGTTTTTAGTGTCAATTGAGGAATAAAATTAGTAAATAGGAAAGTATGTGTAACTGTAAGTTGTCATCACCTCTGAACTGTATAGAATCCTGCAAGTAAATGGAGCCTTTCATGAACTCTCAACAGACTCATTTGTAAGAAAAATTCTGTGTGTCCCTAGTGCAAAGTGCCAAGAGAGAACTGCATTTCTAGGATCGCCTAAATGACTTTGTCTTGTAGACACTAACATAGATACAGCTTCTACAACAGGCATTGAATTGGTTCTTCTGCTTCTGTTGAGGTAAAACTATGTCCAGTTTGGACTCAACATTATTTCTGATGTGGTCATCACCTATTGTAGAATATCTTATTTGAGTACAGTTTTTAAGCTTTTCAGAGCAGGAACAGTTGTGTGTTTATATGTTATCTGTGCAAATTGCAGTCTTTATAACTAACTGCTATAATTCAAATAATATATAATAATTATAGCAGTAAGGCTGTGTGAGTAGGGACTATAAGGACCTTAAGGATGATTTGTTTTCAAGAAATACAGAGAAGTATCAGCATCTTTTAGGAGACTTAAAGTCCAAATTTAGGGAGCTCTGAAAACCATGAATAATTTTGGAAAAGTGGTCTTTCAAGACTTTGGTTTTGTTTCTTGCCAGAGGACACTTTATGATCCTTGTCGGAAACAATTGCTTTTTAACTATTCTCATCACCATAAATTGACTCCTATCTTAGGAATTTGACTATCAGCCAGTCAGAGAGAACAGGATGACAGAGCACATCTGATAGCCAAAGGAGCGATATCAGAGCTAGTTAAACAGTATTTTAGCGTTGGATCACTGACTGAGACCCTCCTGCCATACAGCTGAAATGTACGTTGCAGCAAAAGCAAACAATACATGGCTGGAGTGTCAGATATCAGTGTCTTCAGGGCATGGATAGTGCTATGAAAATATTCCCTATCTAGCTGTCCTCCAAAAACAAATGAATTGGAAGAGTTGAGCCTGGCTGTGAAAAACTAATTATAGCTGAGGCCTTTGCATTCTTGGCAAAGACCAGTCTCTTCCTTTTTCGGAAGTTGCTTTTAAAGAAGTTAATTTAAGGTGATTTGAGCATAGCTATAGCCTTGGGATAATTACTGCACTGCAGATTTATTGTTTAATAAAAATATTAATTTGTTAATCAGAATACATAATATTCTCACTTATCACTCCTGTCCATACGCAACTTGAATGAATAAGTATGTGATTATGTTATCCTTTTAATGGATTTCTTTATCTAACCCTCTGTCTTTTCTAATGCAGTTGTCCCCATATAGAGACCCATACCCATTATTTAGTTGCTGCAGAGGTAAGGAAAAACATAGCCAGAGGCATTAAAATACTCTTGGTATAGTGAATTGCAAAAAGGAAAAATAAAATTGAATGGAGTTGCAGCAAATGATAAAGAATAGTGTGAAATCCTGAGCCTGTAAAAGCCATTTCAGAACTCTTTAGTAGTACATTAAACAACAGCACTGGGATTTCACTGTATTCATGTGTTTGTAGAGTTATCTAGGCAATGCAACTGTAGAAAGTACTTAGAATTTTACAATAGGTGCAAAGATGTCTTTTCACAGATCTCCATAGAGCCACTTGCTTTCCAATTTAATTGGGACTGTTAGTCTTCTAATTGTAGCAAACAAGTTACTATTTTGTACCAGGGATGCCCTTTAAAATATCATTATCTCAAGCTTTCTCAAGTTTATTGCTATTGAAGAGAGGAAGAGCACTTAATAGAGCTGAAATGAATGTTAGCACCACCAGCCAGATTTCCTTTTTCACCCTAGTGGTTTATTCCATTAGAATTTTCAGGTTTTATCCAGAATCTGAGATCCTTAGCAAAGAGGGACTTGTGAAGTATAGCAAGGAGTATTAAATTACACGTAAAGGGTCACATCACAGAGCTGATACTCAGCTAACTAGCATTGATATTTTAGTGTAATGTGGCTGCAGTCAATGAAGTTATTCCTGTGGAAATGGGTAACAGGATTCAGTCCAAGATTTATTGTCCTACTAATTTTATTTCTTCAGTTGATGAGTTTTAATCAGTATGGTGTCATTGTGGAAGCTTTTAAATTGCATGCTTCTGTTTCCCTCTGGATTAATTTCTCATTGAAGCGTTTTAAAAATGAGCCATTCTCTATTGTCACAGGTGCAGGTGGTGTATCCAACTTGAAAAACATGTATTATGAATTTATTGAAAGTTAGACAAAAAAACCATTCACACAGTTTTAGGTACAATTATACGAAAAGATAATGTATAAATAATTTAATCAGCTCTGCCAGAGGGGAGAATTCTCTTAAATGAGTCTAATTATTCTCGTTCCCATGTGAGTTTGGACTTGAAATTAACCTTGCAAAGCGCAATCTTTCGCAGAGTATTAACATAAAGAAGAAGAAAATATAACTTGCTTTGCTCATTGGCTAAAATCTTTTAACTTGAAGAGCATTCTATACAAGAACAGCAATGTCATAAAAATGCTCACACGGTCATCTCAGGTATTGTAAATCTTTCAGTCTGTACCTCTGTGTTCTGTGTGAGTCTTTAAAACCTGAGACCGTGGAAGATTTCTCACTATTGAAGTAGCCAGGGTACTTCTCATTAATGTAGATATTTCTCTCTTTCCTGTTGTTATAATACACAGTCAAGGACTGCACTTTAGTAGTGCCGTTGCATGTGAAATTGCAGGAGTTAAGGGAGGTCGCTTTTAGGGCCTTTGGAATAGAAATGGTCTGTAAATAAAGGCAATATTAACTTTAACAAAGTTACAACACCAGAGTTAAGAATAAGTCTATTTTGACTGTTTTCATACTGACTACAAGCTATGTGACTTGTCTGGAATCAATGTTCTGAAAGCACATCAAGCAAACAAACAGGCAGACAGCTGTGAATATTGAACCCCTTTGTCTTGGAGAATAATATTGGTGTTTCAAACTCCTGGAATCTATATTTCTCTGCCATGCTTAGAGACCAAGCTGATGGGCACTTTGTAAATCCTTTCATATAAATTAAGCAACTAGATAATAAGTCCTGCCAAAAGGTTTTCATCAGGTGTCTTATATAATTTAATATAGATGATTTGGAAAACTTTCACTATGGAGATTCTCAGGAATCTGTTCCTCATTTTCATTCTCACATTGCTCGTGTTCAGAGATTTCTTGGCAGTGCTAAGTTAGTTGCAGTCAGAAATATCAGTATAAATTCTGAATGTAAGCCTTTATTGGTATTTTTAAAGTACTATTTTTCAGAAGTATCTGGGTATTTTTGAAGATACTTTTATTTGACTACTTCCATAACAAACATGCAGGGAAGGGGAGAGCGTTATGCTCTAGAAGACACTTGTAGCTAGCTGGATTTTGCAAAAAATTAGTCCTTTGTGATTTGAATTGTAACTTCAGTTAAAATACGGAATTTTTCTACTCTACTGGGGTACAAATACTGTTGTATTGGAGTTTTCTGAAAGGTATATGGAGGAATAAATTGCATATTGGGAAAGAAAAATCACCACCAAAATAGTCTAAAGAGTCTATACCTTCCAGCTGGAAGTTCTGTGTCTGCCTTTTAATAGGCAGATCTTCCTCAGCTGCATGGGATTTTAATAATTATCAAGAAGAAATTTCTTGATGGTATTACCTGTTAGTGCATGTTAGTGCATAGGTTATTCATTTTTAAAAAAAAAAAAAAAAAAAAAAAAAGGACATTTATCTCTTCTTTCCAAGTTATATGGGAAACAATCCCTGGCTACTTGTTAGATGGAGTTTAGGAAGTTATATATGTTGTATTTCTCTGTACTACCAGGGACTGGATTCAGCAAACCAAGTAGATCCCTCTCAGTTCTCTTTTAAACATCTCATTGATTTCAGGAAAGAAGGATTGTGAATGATGAGATGATATTGCTTTAGTTTATAATTGATCCTTGCCTTATTATGTTGGAGTTGCACCCTTATCTTGGAACCCTTGCTAGTATGGTGCCACTTATCATACTACATAGAACAGTGCTGCCTAAGAGAAGCTGAGCTAGGTGACTTAATAGGTCTCTTCTATTAATAATTTATATGTACCTGAGGATCTTCTGGTATTTATGTTCTAAATGTAATGTTAAGCATCCCACAATAGTTTTGGACAAATCATAATTAATTAATATGCAAATATATCAACTAAATGTGACTTTGCAGCCTTTCAGTGATTGAGTTCTATACACAGAAAAAACGCAGATGTGCATTTACAAAGGCAGGTCTTCCTCTATTGACTCATCCACTTAATTTTGCTCTCAGCTGTGTATATGCAGATAATTATTTCTTTGCTCTTGAAAATTTGAATGTGCATGTGGTTGTGGCTAAAGCAGGCATGTGACTGTCTACAGATGAAAATGTGGGTGTTCTGTTCTAAAGAACAAGCCAAAAGTTCATTTCTTAAATAAAGTAAAATTTTCTAGTATCTACTTCTAAATTCATTATTCTCTAAGTAAATTAATGGGTGCAATGTATATGAACAGGCCTATCTATGAGAAAGTTTGGACATGACTTGCACCATTTTAAATACTCTCTTTCCTAGCAGTGCTATTCTAAGCTTTCAACGCTTATTCAAATGTTGCAGCTACTCCATAGACAGTTTCTGTTATATATTGGATTTGTTTTTCTTCAACTCGCATACAGCAAAGTCTGTGACATTTACTGAATGTATGGCAGTAAAAGCAATTTCCTAAAATTTGACTGTACATTTAAAAGATGTTGATTCTTTTTTCAAGTATTATTTGCATAATGGAGACTTGGGGTTTCATTGCTGCTTTCCGATTTTTTTCTGTTGACATAATAGGAATGTAAAGTAATTGTGATGTTACAAAGATCAGAATGAGATCTGTCAAATTCAGAAGGAGTCTTTAGATTGGTCTGCATTCTGGGGAAAAAAATCCGAAAGACAAATGTAATAATAACAAAAGAACTGAGTGAATGCTCACATGCCTGGAGTACTGTGGGTAGGGAGGGGAGAGACCACTAAAGCAGAATCCAGAACTATTGCTCTTGCTGGCCCTTAAGCTGACCTTTGCCAAATCTTTGGCTCTTCATGCCTCAGTTTCATTATCTGTAAAACATTGACACCACTACTGACTCTCCTTTGCTTTGAACTTAATGAATGGAAGATGTTTCCTAATCCTATTTTTAATTTCTTGCCAGATATCTCCAATTCCAAATGAAACTTGAGACGGAAAGTCCAGAAGTTGCAGCTTTGGTTCAGAATTTTGGTATTTTAAGTTCTGTCCCTGGCTTGCTGTTCGGCCTTGAGCAAATCTTGTTAGTCCCTTAGTCCTGAGGGACTCTGGTTCATATCAGCTGCCAGTTAAAGCAGTGACATCTTGGTTCCTAAACACATTTAAAGGGTCTGAATGTTCACCTCTGTGCTCCTCATGTTTTGTAAGTTTTATGGTGTTAGAAGACAGAAATAGAAAGCTAAATTAGGCACGAATCTGGCTGAAGCTTTAGGTATGACATTGTGAGGGAGCATGGGCCGTCTTGTACCGACAGCGGTACGCTAAGCATAAATGTGAGGCCATTGCCCAAGGAGCACCACTCCAGCATGCAGAGCTCCTTATTATCCACACTGTATAAATGTGTATTACCAATAAGACAGGAGGATGTACTGAATATATCATCCTATCTCTGGGTGAGCTAGATCTCAACAGTAGCTTAGTTTTTATACCTTGTTTACCTAACATGGACAAATTCTCTTTCGTGGCTAGTTCTGAGTAGCTGGTAAGTTTATTGCTACTGCAGTCTCTTAGCTATGTCCATGTCTTTCCTGCTTCCACTAATATTTCTTTTTCATCTCACTTAGGCTGTAATCCTCGAGCTAAGAAATCTCAGAAGCCCACCGAACTGTGTTAACATTACTTAACCTCTTCTTTGTATGCACTTTGTACTTGTTCTTTATGTTATGAGCAATCCCTTTACTTTGTGTTTGCACAGCACCTAACATAATTGTCTATGACTTGGCCTTCCACATAGAGCTAAAAGCCAATAGCAGCTTTTACTCTTTCTGTATCTCATAATCCTGGTTTGAGGAAAAATACAGAAAAAAAGCTGTCAGAAGCCTTTGTACTATCATAATGGCACCATCTAAACACCTGATGGAGACATTTTATTGCCAATCAAAATCAAGCCATTTAAATTGATATTTTCAGCAAATCACCACCTATGTGAGACTGTTGCCAGAGTTCCCAACTCCAGTATGATGTCTGAAGAATCATTGTTATAAAGACCATGGAATTAAAAAGGGAATTGGGCTGACATTGTACTACTAAGTAATTTTCAAGTATGGATCAATACCTTGCATTAGCAGATATTAGGTCCAAGACAGCTTGAAGGAGCACACACTTATGCAGCAGTTTCTGCTTGTGTGGTTCAGAAGAGTCAAATGGTACAGACAATGTAATTGCAACTCTCCAGGCTTTTAATATAACCCATATAGTACGTGCTTTTAGTGGAGCAGTGGGCGAATGCTGTGATAAAAAGCGTTGACGCTGTGGCTATTAGGGGTACTTAGAATATAAATACTGGATCATCTCTCTGCCTAAGGTAAAAACACTGGAAGTTGAAGAAAAGGCCAAATCCATTAACCTATTGACAATCCATTCCAGAAACCCTTGACTCTTGGACAGGTCTGAAAGACAGAGATTCAGAAGTTGGACCCTATCCAATGGTGTCCTTAACTGTCGTGACATGCCTATTGTAGAATTGTCATTCAATAGTGAAAACATACGGTGTATCTTTAAGAAATGAGAAGAAAGGAGTATGTGGATGGTTATTTAAAAGTTAGGGCTTGCTTCTTTCTTTCATAATAAGGTTGACGTAATCACATCATGATGTTATCAAGCATACTGAGGCCTGATTCTGTCCCTGCTTTCCTGATGTACACAACCTGGAAGAAAAAATGTAGCCATTTGGAATTAATTCCCTCAGCTGGCGCATGGTATAGGAATGATATAACCACCATGTAGGAAATGTAAAACTGGTAGAGCTTGATTTGTAAGCATCGCAGTTCCCTCCTTGTAATGAAAATAGTGTGCGCTAAATGACTAACAGAGGAAACCACTCAGAGAAATGCTTATATTAAAAGTGTAGAGCCTCAGCAGGACCACAGTAATCAATTACCCTAAACTGAAGCCCTGGCAGCTTCTATGAATTGCTATTGATTTCAGCTACCAGTCAGTGAATCTTTCTAGGACTAGGCTAGAGTGTAGGTGTGAGATGCAGACAAAATTAGGAGCTGGAAAAAACCTCTGTGGAAAACACAGGCAACAGCCAGGTTTGGGAAGATATATTATGCTGAAGTTTATTTTTTGAAAGTGCTTAAAAATTGTAAAAACCAAAGTCCCACACAGCGGTAAAAATGAAGTATCACATCAGCATATATTGAAATAAGAAAGATGAGAACTTCTGTTTTCTTACAAAGTTGTTATGGAAAATTCTGTCTGGCTTTCTAAAGAAAGCCTCTGTCTTCCATTGTGGTTGAATAAAGGGGGGTCAGTTAATTTTTTTTCCTGTAGCCTTCATCTGACCATACCAATGATTTTCTTCTTGCAGTGAACCCTCAAGTCATATAAAAATGATCCAAAATAACAATATAAGATTCAGTCCTCTATATGCTACAGATTGTGAGTTACAAGTTTGTTGTCTACAAAACTCAGTTTCTTATAGAATTCCTTGATGGTTTCAGGAAGATGAAGCAGCTATTTCTTTATGCATACTGTTCACTTCAAAAAGAATTTAATCCGTTTTGAGGAGACTGCTATGTTTCCATTATCATAAAAGGAAACTCATTCTGGGACCTTTTTTGCTCAGCAGGAACCCTCTGTATTTCCACATTCTCGTTATACATGTTTTGGCATGAGCATAAAGTAGGCGTGCTCATTTATATTCTAGCTGATCAAGTGGAGAAGTCTGATTAATGTCAATTTTGGATCAAGGTGAGGGTCATATTTGTAACCTGCACTAAAAGGAACTTTATGGAGTGACTTCTCCCAGAGGAGGATATTTCTGTTAGATCAGTGGCCCAGAGGCAGTGGAACAAATCTTCTTCCTCCTGTCATCCTCATTTTAATATCAGCTGCACAACAGCAGCACAAAATACTGGATTAGAACTAAACGTACCATATAACTGAATCGTGTACTCAGATCGCATCCCTTTCACCGTGTATCATTGCAGGTTGTTAATCATGCCTTTCCTTATGCTCTTTCCTCCTTGCTCTCCCACTGTTTTGCTTCCCTTCCTCTGTTCCCTCAGATCTTTCCCTAAAGCCTCCTTTTTCCTCTCTGTCAGGTCCTGTCCTGCATGCTCGCTCTCCTGTTACACAGCTGTTCTTGAATAATTTTGGGAAAGCAACATAGACTCTCTTAGCCAAAGTTAAAGGTTACATTGCCTTAGAGTATCTTTGTTGGCTTTCCCAAAATTAACTCCTGGTCTTGTAGCTCTACTAACCCAACTGTAAAAACATCATCTCTCACCATTGTGGTCTCTGAGCATACTAGACCTTTCGTTTCCATTTTGCTGTGGAGAGCATCTAGAAAATCTGTTGGCCTCTTCATAGCTTTATCTTGTTTCACTGAGCAAGGCAATGGAGGGGAGACCTGGTATATAAGACGGCAAACAGTTGGGTTAGGAGGGACAGACCTGTTCTATTTTTTGTGAGCAAGAAGATATTTTCTGATCCTTGTTTTAATGTTAATGAATTAAAAGACTGCCAGTCCATTTCAGCCCATTGCTGGCAAGGCGCTAGTTCAGCCTTCCCTTAGTGCAGGTAACTACAAGGGATCGAAATGCCTCGTTCTTGGCAAGCATGTGTGGGAGTCAAAGCAGTGTGAAGATCTTTTTCATTTTCTAAGGGGAAATTCCTACCCCATTCAGGCACAGGAACACCAGCTTTTTTAGGACAACAGAATTATATCCTAGTGCACTGCCAGTGGTGAACTGTTTGGTCTTTCTGTCTTAGATAGCTTTGGTCCTAGTTGTTTTGTCCATTCTCTGAAAATGAACCACACTACTTGTGTACAACAGGAGTCAGATGTGACTGGTATTTCAGATGTGAATGAACTGGGGGAGAGGGATGGTGTCCCACTCAAGACATCCCTCCAGAAGACAGGATTGTAAGGGAAGTCATCAGTGGAGGAGGAGACTCTACAGATTTGTGCCATTAGAATACTTTTCTGCTTAGCAATGGAGTTTTCATTTAATCAGTTTCTGCCAGATTCCCTCCTCTTTTTGCTCTTCAAGTTCACCAAAGGACCTGTTTCTGAAGCACACTGTCTGTTCCAGGTTTTTTTATATTTTCTTGCCATGCAATGTCGTGCTTAAAAGGAAGAAAAAGACACAAAGAGAAGATGGAAAAATAGAAATACAAAATGTCCCAAGGGAGATGCTTGCCCTTGCCATGTCATGCTAGTTTAAATACAGTTCCCACACATCACATGTCAAGCTGTACTTGATTGTTTTCAAATACCTGGCAAAAATCATGAGAGGAGGAAAATGTTCTTTTGTGTGACGTGCTTCTTTTCATACATTGGGTTCTGTAGCTGTCAAAGCAAAGGCTGTTTTTCCATCTATTATTACAAATTCATTTGGGGTAAATCTCTTCTGCAACTCTCTATTCCCTTGATTGTTTACTTCAATACAAGTGTTACTGTTTTATTTTTTCTAAATCTAAGGAAACGATGAATTTTCAGTAGTGCATTTTCTCTATGATCCTCAGTAGGCAATGAGGTTCCTTCTCAGTGGAGACTTAGATCACATCTGGAAATGCAGTCTCTTTCAAGTATTTTCTGCTTTTCTGGCAGGAGAATGGAATATTTAATTTCATTATTCAGCATAGGGTTATTCATTTCATGCAATGAAGGGAAATTCATCAATATTGTCTTCAGCATCCAGAAAAATGATACTTACCATGACTGTTTCACATACTCTATTTATATTTTATAGCTTTCTCATCACTCAGCAATTATTCATCTCTCTGCTGAGAGATGAAATTCTTGTATTGAGTTACTATAATTTCTCTGAACTCCTGAAAGCAATTCAATCACTGAAAGCAATTGCTTTTACTTAAAGGTATTTCTTGAGACACTGTATTGGGTTTGTGTGGTGGGGTTTTGGTAGAGGGGGAGGGGCTACAGGGGTGGCTCCTGGGAGAAGCTGCTAGAAGCTTCCCCAGCTCCAAGTTGGACCCGCCTCTGGCCAAGGCTGAGCCCATCAGTGATGCTGGTACCACCTATGGGATAACGTATTTAAGAAGGGGAAGAAGAAAAAAACCCTGCTGGAAAACCTGCAGTGGAGAGAGGAGTGGGATGTGAGAGAACCAACCCTGCAGACCCCCAGGCCAGTGCAGAAGGAGGGGGAGGAGATGCTCCAGGCGCCGGAGCAGAGATTCCCCTGCAGCCCGTGGGGAAGACCATGGTGAGGCAGGCTGTTCCCCTGCAGCCCACGGAGTCCACGGGGGAGCAGATCTCCACCTGCAGCCCATGGAGGACCCCACACCAGAGCAGGTGGGTGCCCGAAGGAGGCTGTGACCCTGTGGGAAGCCCGCGCTGGAGCAGGCTCCTGGCAGGACCCGTGGAGAGAGGAGCCCACGCTGGAGCAGGTTTTCTGGCAGGACTTGTGACCCCGTGGGGGACCCATGCTGGAGCAGTTCATGGAGAACTGCAGCCCATGGGAATGACCCATGTTGGAGAAGTTCGTGGAGGACTGTCTCCCGTGGGAGAGACCCCACGCTGGAGCAGGGGAAGAGTGATGAGTCCTGCCCCTGAGGAGGATGAAGCGGCAGAAATAACGTGTGATGAACTGACCCCAACCCCCATTCCCTGTCCCCCTGCGCTGCTGGAGGGGAGGAGGTAGAGGAAATTGCGAGTGGAGTTGAGCCCGTGAAGAAGGGAGGTGTGGGGGGAAGGTGTTTTAAGATTTGGTTTTATTTCTCATTATCCTACCCTGAT
The DNA here is from genome assembly GCF_900496995.4 of Aquila chrysaetos chrysaetos. Taxonomy (NCBI): domain Eukaryota; kingdom Metazoa; phylum Chordata; class Aves; order Accipitriformes; family Accipitridae; genus Aquila; species Aquila chrysaetos. The sequence continues at coordinate 13,291,818 of NC_044004.1, forward strand.
TTGATTGGTAACAAATTAAATTGAGTTTTTTTCCCCCAAGTTGAGTCTCTTTTGCCCATGACTGTAATGGTGAGTGATCCCCTCCCTGTCCTTGTCTCGACCCATGAGCATTTCATTATATTTTGTCCTCCTCATTGCACCAGGGGAGAGGAGTGAGCGAGTGGCCACGTAATGCTTAGTTGTTGGCTGGGCGTAAACCACAACAGAGAGATTCACCAAATACAAATAATGGAATAAAGGTTATTTTTTTCCTGTTGATTTTCAAGAATACTTAGTAACACCTTGTAAAAGGGATAAATCAATGTTGCGACATCTTAACATTCATTGCACTAATGTTAATCATGATGGATTCTTGGAGATGGATGCAAATGTGATAGTGGAAGTAAGTGGGAATGCGGTTGAAATGCAACATTAATTCATTCCCAGTTGTTATTAAGCATCACGAGATATTCATAGTTTTGCTGATATTTTCCTTTTGAAACCACTTGCTGTAAAAAAAACCCCATCAGTGTGATGTATTTGTCTATGCAAAGTCATCAAGATAATTATCTCTGAATCTTTTGTAGTATGTTTAATTTCAGTGTAGTGTCCCAGATCTGCATTTTTGGGAAAGATCAAAGTATAGAGTGTAAAGGTGGTGATAGACTGTACCCCATTCCCACAGAAATCAATTAAAGGTCTTCCATTTGGGAAGTGGGCACAGTGGGAACAGAAACAGGCTTAGTATCACAATATGTGATTTATCTTGCCATCAGTAAAACAGATTTCTCATTTATCTTATCCTCTGAGATGTTTAAATTTTGAACTTCAGCTGATTCAAATTTTATGTTTGGGGAATCCAGGCACTGAGATGATTTGTGTTTCGGGCACTGAACTGGGACTCAGTAGATCTGGGTTTGTTCTGTCATGCATTTCCCATGTGATCTTATGCAAATCCTTTATTGCCTCTCACACAGCCTCATCAGTAAAATAGGGTAATGTTACTCTTCTTGTTCGAAGGATTTGTTAACATTTGGATGGCTTATCTACAAGGGATTGCTGAAGGCCATATGAAAATGTATAGTCTTATTTAAATGTACTGCTTTACATATATATCCTTCTTTCATTTTATGCTTCTACACCTATTGCTTTCTTACAGCCCTCACATGGGACCCTTTCTTTCATTCTTTTCTTTCTAAGCAATCTTCCACAGGCTGGCCTTCTCCTCCAAATACATGCTAATCAGGTCCTGGTTTTTAAGCTCACCAAGGCAGGTACTATGTATGACTAGATGTATATGTGTTGGAGAGGCACTATGTGAGCTGTACTTTATGTGGATAATCTTTGGTGATCCAACTGACAATTTTGTGCTTGGGAGACTAGATCTTTGATGTATTTTTGTTCCAGATATGTCCATTTAAATGATTCAGATGTACAGTTCTCAGTCACAGAAATTCATACTGATTTCACTAGTAAGCATCGTTTACATAAAACCCCAAGAATGCCTTTTCAGGTATGTCTTTTGCAAGTATTCAAATAGCAAAACCAATATTGTGCACAATTTTCTTTAGAAAAGATATTATATTAGTATATATTCACACAAAACTATTTGCATAAATGCTTCTGTGTTTGGCACATTTGCCTTTGCAAAAAAAAGTACATTTATTGTTTGAGGCTTTTAGCTTAAGCTACGCGTATTTTTTAGCATAAGGTGCATGGTCATAAAAGCCAGTGAGCCTTTAATGGAGTGAGCAGATCTGAGCTGTGCATTGTTCCCTATCAATCAGTATTATCTGGGACAGACCAGTGATTTCAATAGCAACTACAGGAGATATAACTACCTGCTCTCTATTAGTTTTAATGAAGGTGAGAATTCCAAATCCCCTGGAATACTGTTTCTTGATGTCTTTGCACACTGTGGACAAATGTTGACCTACTAATGGCATCTGCTGTAAAACCGTTGATGACTAGTGGCTCTTTGAGTTTGGGGTAGATGGGGCAGGTATGGAAATTTAAAAACACCAGACTGCCAAACAAATGAGTATATCTTTATCTAAAAGCATTAAACGTATGGACATTTAGATAATCATGCTTCCTTCAAGAAGTCAGTAAGAGTCATGGTTTACCTGTATACAACTGCATTTTCCTTAATGAAACTTCCATTCAGACATTGTAGATATAAAGCCAGCCAATATGGAGGACCTGACGGAAGTGATTACAGCCTCTGAGTTTCATCCCCATCACTGCAATCTCTTTGTCTACAGCAGCAGCAAAGGATCCCTGAGACTCTGCGATATGAGGGCCTCGGCTCTCTGTGACAAACATTCCAAGCGTAAGTCCTTGCTTCATTGATCCCCAGATGTCACTAAAGTCTTATTATTCATGGACAGCGTGTAGATGTGTGCATACCCCAGTGTACCAGCTTCTCAGTTGCAGGCACAGTTGAAAACAGCAAAAGGAAGAAAATTTTCTCGTCTATACAAGTATTACATATGAACTTGGTAACAGTCATGTCTGTGACTGGTCACTCTTGTGGTTCTTATTGCAGGGATCAGTGAAGAGCCCACAACTCTAGCAAAAGAGAGATGATTCCTAATGAAGGAAATATTGGGAATAGGGGGAGTGGAAGTATTTAAGTAAATGAGCATACTGTTTTGAATACACAACTACTGTTCTGAATACTGCAGCAAGTAAATTTTGTCATTTAAACTGTCTTCAGAACTTTGAATCCATTTTCTGGATTAAAAAATGTTGGAGTCTTTCCTAAAAATTTAGCCCGGCATTCCCTGTATGTACTTTTCAATAATGTGTCTGTACAGATACAGAGGAAATAATGCAGTAAGTAATATTGGAGGAGGAGAAAAAGGTATTGTGTTGGTATAGGTGTCATCTGTCCTAAAGTGATTTTATGTAGCCTGTGAGACACTGAGACAGAGCCACCAATTCACGACAGTTCATATCCGAAACCTACGTAAGAACAAGGAAGTAAAATGTTAAAATGTGGGACTGTCTTTGTTCTCGAAGTAAAGGATGAAGAAAAATGCATGTTCATAATGTCTTGCTATCAGCTCTTTATAGTTTGGATAAGACAGAATATGGTTCTTCCCACCAGTAATCTGGCAAGCCTGGGCACTTTGCCTTGTGCAAACAACCTGTTTATTCCTGGTCTTCTGAGAGTGAAAACCACTAGGAGCTGAGAACCTAATGAACGAACTGTGGTGGCTCTGCTTTAGCCACCTTCCGGACCAGGGCTTCTGGGACACTTCCACCTCACAGTATTGGATCACAGTTTCTTTTGCAGTGTTGAAACATTGGGAAGGAAATTCAGGAGAAATTATCTTAGTGCCAGGGGCACATAAGAGGTTTTATGTCACTCAGTTCCTACTTGAACCTTTTGAGGTAGGTGGATCTTATTAGTAGGGGCAGCAGTGGGGGAAGAAAACATGTGAAGATTTAAGTGAGACATAAATGGTGCACAGATTTAGCACACAAGCTATTTTTTTAACTGAAGTAAATGCAGTAAAGAGCCCATGACTAGGCCTTTTGGCTGCAAGGAGAAGTGTACATGCTCAGAACCTCGTAGGATGTGGTCTCCAATTATAGAAAATAACCTTTCAGGACAATTTCCTAAGCAGAGAAGTGTTTTACCGTTGTTAGCTATATCCACTTGTACTTGTAGGGGGAATTCAATACCATGAAGTGAAATGTGAGCATGGTACAATCTGGTATATTGCTGTGAGTTATCCTGTCCCACTTAATTGTTTTGTTCCATAATACTTTCATTTCTTCCTACTAATAAGGCCTCCATGCCCCTGTAACTCTGTGCCAAATGCCAATCATAACTTATTAAAACAACAATACGGTAACCCTGGATGAAAGAAGTCATTTTATGCCAGAAGGGAGCGCAAGGTCTAATGGTCATTGATTAAACCCCATTTTCCAGATCTATGAGTTAGAAAATAGCCATTTAATGTAGCGTTGCCGCACTGAACTCAAGTCAAGCTCATTGAGAAGCTGAGTGTGTCTCCACACACATGTACAATACAAAATTGGTACAGTGATGGTAAAACTTCCAAAGCGTTAAAAGGAATAGGCCCACGTACTGCTGATTGGAGTGGTTTGAGTATAGCTCTCAGAGGCAAGCAAAACTAATTACATAAAGCCCATAGCAACGTAGAAGGATATATCGTAAAAAACAATCATTCTGGGAAATCAAATATATGCACAATTATCTCTTTAGTACCTTCACTGTGCATCTGATTCCTCTTTGTCGTTGCTTTACGCACAGCGCATACGCATAATCAGTACCCTACTCTCCTAGCTGAGCTTGCCTTTCCACCTTTCCCCATAACTGGCTTCACTTCTTAACCAAACCAGCTACAGTGACCTTACTAGTCACTGTAAACCTTTATGTCCTGCCATGCAAGCCTACTTTCTTAATTCAGTCTAATATCACTATGTACTGTATTTCAGATGCTGTTCCGAGATTGTCATGGATATACATATTTTTACGGGTAAAAGATCCAATGTAAAACTTATAAAAAATACCTGGATGCTGAGCATATGTTGTGAACTTTTGGGTTTACTCCTTTTTCAGACCCTTTGTTATCCAAATTGCTATAGCTGGGCTAAAGTCAGTTGCAGCTTTTGGGGGAAAGCCCCTTCCATTTGTACAAATCTAGATAGTGCCATGAATAATTACTGTGCCATACTGTATAAATAAATTACACGCTAATATCTGTAGTGTAAGTCACTGACACAGGCTGTTAATAAATAATAGTGCTCTTGAAGATTTCTAGTTTGCTAAACTCAGTGGCAAAATCTCTCTGTTCAGCATTAGTGACAGCAACACTACAAGGTTTCCCTTATAAATCTTTCATGGCTCTGATGTGGAAGAGACAACAGATTTCTTCCGTATCTACTCATCCTTGGTGCCTATGCTGAGATTTATTAGCAAGCTGCCAATTTCTGTGATGAGTTGTAATGGGGACCTCTGTCCCTTAGAAAAATTATCTCAGACCACCAAATCTATTCATAAGGCACTGAAAGAATATCAGGTCAGTAGCTGAGTTTTAAATGGTCATTCAGATACTGATAAGGTGTGATAAAATGTGCTGTTTTTCTAATAGACTACCTGAAACTGCTTCTTATAACACCTCTTTAATAGATCATGCAATGCTGGGTGAACAATCAGAAGCAAAACATATGTGGCCATTACAAATGGATATCCAGGAAAGCCCAATCTGTAACCATAGGGGAGATACATACATAATATTCTTCTGTGTTATTATCAGACTCTGCAAGTAGTGGGAGAGAATTCCATCAAAATATTGTGGAGAAGAGGTCAAAAAAAAGATGAACGTCTCTGCTTACTTAGAATATTAGAGGGATGGGAATAAGGAAGAAGGTGTTCTTGCAGTCCATGGAGTTATAGGTAAAGATTTAAAACAGATGTGAAAGTCAGACTCCAGCAGCAAGAAATAGGGAATTAATTTAAGTAATATGGAAGCTTTCATCTAAATAACATACGTGGCAAAATACCCAATGGCCGTCTTTGAGGTGTTATTCAGGCAACATGCAGGGCAATGCAGTGTGGAAAGAAGGCAGTATATGGGAAATCTGTGACAACAGTGAAACAAGGGAAGCTAACAGCTGCAAAAGTATCATTGTTAGAGCAGTTGGCTGGGAACATCCAAGAAATAAAAGAATTACCCCCTACCCCAAATTCCATAAGTTCTCATGCAAGAGATTCAGGTGACAAGGAAGACAAGCATAAGGATGCTGTTGCAGTAAGAGCGTCCTGACTAAAAAATACTTATAGCAGTATAATATGCAACTGTTCAATTAATAAATAGTTGCTAATTTGGTTTTGATCTTTTCTTGTTAATATTATGTTCAGACCTCCTTATAAATGTGCATGGAGGTAACATCATCCTTCCAAACAGCTTGTAGACTAGATAGGTACACATGGCTGTTTCAGCAAATCCTCTAATAAAGCAATCAGCTAAAGAAAACTGAGCTTGAGCATGTGAAGTCAGAAAAAAATGAAGAGCTTTTTCAGTAGTTAATCAGAATTATTAAATTCAGTATTAAGTGGTAAATAGAAACTGTATAGTTATGCAACATGGAAATTTAAGTCACTCAAGAGTATAACTCCTATTGATATTCTGTGTAATAGCCTAAATATCTTAAAGTCATTGCATACTTCAGAAGTTGTAATCTATTTAAAAGCCATATGTTGCTTTAAGGGTTTTTTTCAGTGTTCATTTCTTAATATGTATTTGTAGACTAAAATCCTATTTCTAATTATCCATTACCCATGTGAAAAATTTACAACAAAATACTTCAAGGAAGGAGGAGCTACAGTTTCAAGTTTATTGCTTCGTGTGCCATGGTGGTCTTTAAAATACAAACTTGGGGGTTACATAATGCAGTTAGCCTCTGTCACCATTAGTTCATGCTTTCCATCCTCCATACAGACTTCACAAGCTTCTGGCATCTGCGTCTATAATAGGAGCCATTTAGAGCCCCCCTCCCTTTGACCAAAGAAGCATTTGTAGATGACAGGCAATCCTAACAGTCGTCTTCTCTGGACTCTTCCTGAAAGGGGCAAAACAGCCCAGATCATGCCTCCCAATTCCATGGGATGGATAATTAATATCTTAAAAGTATAAAATGGTCTTCGGAGCAATGCAGAGTGAATTTGGGGTTTGGTTTGTGACCCAAAGATGGGGGTGTTGTCTTTTTTCCTTTTCCACATTTATTTGAAATCCAGGCATGAAAGAAATGCCAGCCCTTCCCCAAGGATAAATGCCGCTATCCTGTCAGTCTGGCACATAACTCAATTTGGTTATCTGCTGGTTTTTTGCCTTTGATTGCCTTTGATTTTAAACTTAAAAATTCAGAACTTTGGAAGCAGCCAAAACAGAAATCAAGGATAATCTACTTGAATATGTTGAATTTTTAAAATTAATTATATTTACCAGTCATTTAAAGGAGGTTGGAATTTCAGAGATGAGACAGCTTTCAGATCTCTAACTGAATATGGATTATCTTTCATTTGCAACAAAGAACAACCAGATGCACAAAAAAGCCTGTGACAGAATACCCCTGCTGGATTTGCTAATTAATATTGACCTTTCCAAATGAATGATGCTTATTGTATGACTGGAAGAGAGACAACTTCCTTTTCTTTTATGTGAGCTTTACATCTAAAATATGCTTTCTATTTCTGCATATCAGGTTATCATCTGAGAGAGAGACAGCCACCCTTCTCCCTTTGTGCATTGAGAGGCCACTGTCAAAGTAATGTCCACTTCAGGCAAAATCTGCAAGGTTTCATGTGACAGGAGTGAAACTTATCTGAGCTTCCGTAATGATTTGACCCTATGCTTTAATAAAGGCTTGTTCTCCTTATCCTAATTCTGGTTTTATTTTATAAGCCTGCACTACAAAGGCATATATTCATTGCTGATTTTATATCCCCAATGAAAAAATGTACCTGTATCCTGATAGTTTTGTAATTATGACTGTCACTGAAGATCTGTTACTACAGTTTCACGCATGCTAAACTAGATCCTGGAAGGGATCCTTCCTTGTGCAGGAATCCCATTGAAATTTTGTAGAAGATTGCCTTTAGCACAGGCTCCAAAGCTTCCATTCTGCTCAGTTTGGATGAATGTATAATAAAGACATTTAAAACATGGCTAATGAAAATTTCAAAGTGTTTCTACAGAAATGCAATTACGTCTATATAGTATTTCCTCCAGTTGTGCAAGATATGTTAAAATTAAATCAGAGGAAGAAAAAAACTGATTTATGTACTTCTAGCTATCAAATAGTAAGAGGAAAGAGAAAAGCCTGAAGCAATGGTAAATGATTTATGATTGAAGAGGTGTTTCATTAACCCCTCTCCCCCAGCCACACACAGATAAAGCAAATAATTGCTGTAAGATTGCTTTAATTATTCAGGCTATTAAAATTCCTGTCTTGTTTGCTTAATTTTTTAATAGCAACAAATACTGCTTTTCAATGTCTCATGAAACCAACATTATTCTTTCAAGATCCTGTTTCACTGGGGGATAAACCTCTGACTTATCACTAACCTTATATATCAAGATTGGAAAGACCACATGAATTTGGCTGTAGAGTAGTAGTTTTGTGTCCCACAAACTCTGTGAGATTGCTCACAACATGTGGCATTAAACGTGCACATAAGTCTTTGTGAGACCGAGATTTAAAGAGGCTTGATCTTCTAGATTGGCTTTGTGTTTTTTCACTTCCTTGCTCTCTTTAGCACCATTTCTCTTTATTAACAAACTCACTGGCAAAGTTACATTAATACAAGCAACTCTGTAGTGAAGCTCCCACCCACTGATCTTTAGCTATTGATCTGGCTTTGCCTTTCAGCACTAATCCACTATCCCTTGTGGTTTGTGACAAGCTGCAGCAACTCACTGCAGATGGTAAAACAGATTCTTAAATATTGATTTGAGGCTCCACTTTTAAAAGCCATACTCTCTAGAGGTATTGATGAGAAGTCTAGTTTTAATATTGGGTCATTGCATAAAAGAATGCTTTACGATAGGTGGAATTTCAGTCTTGTGGTGCGGAGGTAGCTTCAGAAACTTGCTTTTACTCGAAGGAAAATGATGTGTAAGTGACCAGGGCATGAAGACGTGCCCTCTGAATTATATGAAAACAAATAGAAAATTGAAATATAAAAAGATACTGCTTTTCCAGTTTAAAACAGGGTAAGCAACTACAGGCTATGGTAACATAAAATGTTAAATAATTGTGGTTACTTGTTTATACTTCATGTCTTATAAAATAATTGTATTTTTGATTGCTTATGAAGGTGGACTCAAAAATTCCCACACATGTATAACAATATTAATCAGTATGGAACACGAAGGCAAGGTTGTCACGTTAGCAGAACATCCTGATCTTGAAAGAGAATTTCTGAAGGAGGTGAATGTGTGAGTGGATTGGCTTAATACAAAAAAATAAAACATTCAGAGACAGTGAAAGATAGAGTAAGTAATAATGGTAAATCAAACTATTATCATAAACAATTAAGCTAAAAGGCATAAAGAGACCATGAATTTCAAAGGGAGCTTTGCGATTGGTCTTGATTCATTTAGAATGAACTCACAAACTCTTTTGTATGAAATCCTAAAGTAGATTTCAAACAGTGCATAATAATGACTATACCTGGGCAGACTAGAGGTCCTTCTAGCCCAGTATTCTGGCTCTGATAGTGGGCAGTAGCAACATCAACAGAAAATTTAAGAACAGAGCAAGCGTACAATCTTTAGCCTCTGCAATTTGCAGTTGGAACCTTGGGGTTCAGGGACTTTAGTCACAGTGAACTTACTGCATTTAACAATACTCAAATGGATGTTTGGGGTTTTTTTTCCTTGAATTGTGCAGTTACTTTGAACCTGTGTATAATTTTTACCATTCACAATATCTTTCAGTAAAGTCTTTAGTAGCTTAATTAGGCATACATATTACGAAGAACCATCTGCTCTGTACTTACCCTTTCCTAGTTTCACTTGGTGACCCCTACTTGTTGATTGGAAGAGACAGTGTACAAAGTGAAATGTCATTCCCTATTCATCCTTTCCATGCCACTCTTAATTACAAACCCCTCAGTCTTTCCTAGGCTGAGGAGTCCCAGTCTATTTAGTCATTCCCTGCATCAAAGTAATTTGATACTTCTCGTCATTGTTATTGCCCATTTTTGTGTCTTCTTGAGACCTCTACCACATTAGAGATAAGACCAGAACTACACATAGCTCAAGATGTAAGCACAACTTGAATTAAATGGCACAAAAAAAGTAATGCTTTCTGTGTTGAATGATAGTAACAAGTGTCATGGACTTAAACCAATGAATGTGATTAGTATTTTCATAGAAATTCAATGAAATTTAGCTTAGGTTTTTTATACTAAACTTTATGAAATATATGTGGTGGAGCAAATCACAGCTGTCTTGGGGAATGGTGCTAATTTGCCATCTAAACATACTAGAGTTTTGTGAGAAACATTTAATTCGTGTAACCATGTATTCCAGAAAAAAAGAATGTTTAGAAGTGTTTATTTATGAGCTATCAGGAGAGCATATTGGTTCTTGTTCCTTTTGCAAGTTGCTGTGGCTAGTCTGTCAAGATGGGTGAAACTCCATACATTTCTAAGTACCATTTTCCAGTACATTTTAATCAGGTATTGAAGCCATTTTCATTTGGGATCTGAAATGAAAGAGAGGCTTAATTTAGATGATAAATTGTTTGGCCTGAGACTGCATCTGTTTTTTGTGTTTATGCAACTTAAAGCCTGCTGAGAGATTACCTGATCCACCACCAGTATTCCCAGGTCCAGTTGAAATACACCTGTTTTGTGTGTACCTGTGTAACCCAGAGGTTATCTGAAATAAGTCCTTAATTCAGCCTAAGTGCAGACTGTTTGCATGCTTGGATAATAAAAAGGAAAATTATTCTCCCTCTCTTGTTCCAGCATCTTCACCGTCTCTGGCCTCTATGGTCTTCTGCCTCCTCATTTACCCTACTGCCTCTTTTTCCAGTGTTGCCAAAACTGTCTTCACCCATTTGTAGCTGTGACCCTTGAACAGGAACTGGAGAATTTTCTACATCCATTAGCTGTCTTTGGAGGATTTCCAGGGACTTAGAAATCTAAGTAACAACACTTAAATACCATAATACCAGAAGTTTTCAGGGCAGGATACAAGCTATAAACAGTATCCTCTAGAAAAAAAAAGCTTAGTAAGTTAATATTTGTTCATAAGTAGAAAGAAAATAGCTTCAGAAGAAGCTGTGTTTTTTTCTGCTATAGGGAATGACTTTTTAAGGCTGCTAATGATTTTATCCTATGAATGATGGGATTTCTTACCAAATCTGTGGAGCTGGTAAGCTTTCATCTTCAAGTTTTCCCTGGTTTTGTTTTTGTCGTCGTCGTCCCCGCTCCCTCCCAGGTAATCACATGTTCTGCAATATGTGTAAGCATGATTCATCTTTGCTTTTCTTTTTAAATATATTTGGCTCTGTAATAGCAAAAATTTGGTTTTATCTGTAGTTCTGCTTCTGGTCAGCAGTAATAGAAATTTTCAAGGTTCATATCTTTATGCCTTAAGCAGTACACAGCGTTATCATCAAGGGTCTTCTCCTTTGCTAGTTGTCTGTTTTTCTTTTTGTTTACTGATATTTCATAGTAAACCCTTGCAGTTATCATCAAATGCTCAGGCCATGATAACGAAATTTTGGCAAAGCTTGTACTCTATGTTTCTCTCTTTTTAAAGCAATGAAAGATTTGTTTAACTGAATACAGTTGACATTTCTTTTATCCCATCAATCCATTATACACTTATAAATTCAGGTCGGAAATAAAAAGTAGCTCCAGATAAACTTTCGTTATATTAGATAATTTTCTAACCCCTGGCCCATATTATCTCAGATACTGTTATTGCTTTCCCTTTAAATAGATCATTCTTCTTTGTGATTTTAAAAGCATTAGTTGTGTTTGTATTTTGGAACCATCTGCCTTGCAACAGTGCTGTGAGTACTTGTGTTTTTATTTCACCCAGACAAAAGAGTGAAGGTAAGAGGAAAAGAAGTGGAAGGAATGTTGAAAATTCAGCCAAGACATTACCCAGGGTCCTCTAATATAATGTAAATAATCATGCATGCTCCTTGTTGCGATGATACAGGATTTTGTATGCTATATTGGATTGTGACACTGCACCCACCATATGAGCCATTTTTAGCATTGTTATTATTTTTTAAAGTTCACATATGCCAGAATTTACACCCTGCAATGATTAAAGCTCTGCCCAGTGAACAAAATACTAATTTTCAGTGGCGCTGGGATCTGGAGAACACCAATGACTCCATGAAAAATGTGCGTCTTTGGAAATGGGAGAAACAAAGAGAAAAACCCTTTATGAGAACATGGGGTTTTACGTTTTCTAAGGCTGAGTTATTTTTGGCTATTGCTAGGATAATGGTTAACTACAGTCTACTCGCTATTTTTCAGTGGAGTGCACACAGTAGTGCTGTTTGATTTATCACTTTCCTGTGTTCCTAGCTGTTTGATATCCTTCTTTCACAATTACATATTTGGGAAACTGGAATATTGTACAGCAGTGAAAGGTAGCTGGCAAAGCAGAAGAGGAAGGCAGTATTGGTGACTACCAGCTCTCTCTCCAGGCCATTATAGTGGGATTTCAAAGCATGCACTCACACCTCGTGGCCCTTGCAGTTTGTGTGGTGTGTGTTGAGTGGAGCGAGACATTCCAATCTAAACATTATCAGACATTTTTGGCAATTAATGTAAAACTAAGAACAAGATGTGTAAGAAAGGTTACATTCACATGTGCAGCCCTAATTTTTGTCCGCCATTAGTTCTTCTTTAGATTTGAACTTGAAGAATAGTTTGGGTTGGGTTTTTTTCTTTATTGGATGTGTCTTGTCCAAAACGTATAGCTTTCAATTTTGTGGACTCAGGCTCGTATTAAAATAAATGGTAAGTTGCAGTGGCAGCACCTACAACACCCAGAGTGCAACTCACTGGCTTGGTGAGAGCCACAAGGGTGTTAGTGGGAAGTGCGTGCACCTCACTCTTCTTAGCTTGTTCCTGTCCCCCCCCCTTTTTTTTTTTACTTTACACATCTGCATGTATTTCTGCGTGATAAATGCACACCGTAGAGATGCCTTTTCTATCCACTGATTCTAAGGAGAGTCTCCATGTCTACATTACATCAGAGAAATTCAAGGAACACTAAGAATTTTTTTTATGAGAGATAAGAGTTTGTTTTTCAGCAGATGGCAGTTCCTTTTGAAAAAGAAGCAGCATATTTTTCTGCTGCAGATTTTCTTCAGGATTCAGGAAGACAGTGCTCTGGCAAGTATCCTTCACCCAACCCTTCCTTCTCTCCAAAGTCTGGACTTCTGTGAAAAGCTACCCTGGTTTTTAACTTGTGAGCAGGAGGCCATGCAGAAAGGGATTGAGCATTTTTATTTCCCTAAGCAGACTTCCCAGTTTACCCTTGTATCTGCCAGCAGAGTAAGGGGCAGGAATGGTGTCTTCCTTGGAGGCTCCTCCCCACCACTGGCTGTACTCAGAGATAGGCTCAGCTTCCCTCTGTAATCCCATGATATTTCTCTATTCCACAGTCCTGTCATCAAGGTCATATTTAAGTCTGAGCAGTGTCATGTGAAAGCTCAGCACACCACACCATTTGTGATTCCTATGTTCGTTAGTTTGCAACTAGACAGGTAGCTTTGTGTCTTTCGTACAATTAGCACTGTGAAGGTTATCAAGAACAATATTAATGAAAGTTAAATACTCTTTTTCATGGCAAAAGTTAGTTATTAAGAAGTTAATCAAGAAATTAATCGAGGAGTATAATAGAATTTGTAATCGCATCTCAGTAAAGTTCTGATTCCAAGCCTTGGTCTAACAAGATTTATTTAGATATAGAAAAATAAGCTAGATTTGAAGCCTTGTGGTTGTGGTGCTGATTGCCCCCTGGCATAAGAATGGCCTCCGAAAGACAAGTCTAAACTGTAATGAACAGAAAATGTGTTTCCAGTGCAGGCTGGCAAACCTGGTTTTGCAAACGGTGGGCCAGCACCGTGTTTTCTCCTATCAGCTTGAAGAGGCTGGGGTTGAATTTGAATTGCTTGCCTGAACTGAAGTCCAAGTCACATGGCCGTCACTGCTGTTCTGTCTCCAATTACTCAACTTGTATTAGCCAAACTGAATAAAGACTATGCTTTTTTCCAGTGTATGCATAACCTTATGTTGATGCTAAACCAGAAATAGCCAAGACCCAAGAACACCGTATCTCACTTTCATTTCCTGAGGCCAATGCCTTGTTCTGGTTGCTCAGGCATATGCTGCTAGTTGCTAAGCTTCTCAGTAACACTGGGAGTTGCTGCTTAATTTCCTGTAACAATTTTCCTGGCTTCGTTATGCTGACTGTAGGAACTATCTGCAAAGACTTGCTGCTACTAAAATTTCTACCACTATCTTTCTTTCTGTAGTGATATGAGGCTCTCGTGCCTGCATTAGTTTCTGCAGTTAATTAATCTAAGTCTTTCTAATACTTACTGTGGTACGGATAGAAAAGCAATGAACAGTACAGATAAAGGATGAAATGGCTTAATCTCATTAATTAACAAAATACAGAGTATCCAGGTACAAATATTACTCCTCTTTTAATCATTGGGAGTTGGATGAGACACACAGAGCCAAGAAAATACATCTCAGCTATAAATAAAGGTGTAGTTCAGTTAGTGTGGGGTGTTTTTTTTTTTCTTTCCTGGTTTTAATAGCAACTTCACATCATAATTAGGAGGATGAAATTCCTGCCAGCCAAGTACATAGTTTGGACAGATTAAAGGGAAGAGGTATGAGAAATGATAATTGCTTTGTGCTTGTCAGACTTCTATTGAAAATCTGACAGGATAATTACAAAATACCTGCTTTGCAGAATGTCTAGGCAAATTTTTAAAGAGCTATTTAAAGTTGTTCGTTTACAATCTGTCTAAAAAGAAAAGTTTTTTTCCCCCTTTTTGAAGTAGTTCATTGCCATTTAGATGTGTGGTACATGTTCAAATATAGACCTTATTCTCATTGCACGCCTGGCTGCATTCCACTGCCCACCCCCAAAGAAAATTGCCCATAATTTTTTTGCATTACCCCACATACTCCGCCCACGTACTCACCCTTAACTTTCAGCAGAACATTATTTCACCTGATGGAAACTGTAACGTTGTTGCTTTCAACAGTCTGAATCATAGTCATAGATAAATTAATTGAGAAAGAAATGTTCCAGTGGACTACACAAAAAACTCTGTTGTGACTGACAGTAAAAAGTTGTTCTACTTTCAGCACATTTTCATGTCTCATCACATGGCTTTTCTTCACCTGCTTTTGAAACTTGAAAATGACACTCACCAAATTGCTAATTTTCAAAGAATATTTTTGACATAGGTGCCAAAACCTTACTGATTTTGCTGAGAACTGAAAGACCCTGAAAGCCTGACTTTTCTACTAAAGTTCACTGTATGAGGTCATTTGGATCACAGGGCCACAGATACCTGCAGAAAGGCTACAGAGTTGCTCTAGGCACCTGGTAGGCAGGGCTAGAGTTAGTGCAGGCTTTTTGGGGAAGGATGAAGAGACCTTGGTGATTAGTGGACTTGTAATAGATGAAGCAGAGCCCACTAATACCAGTTGTTTCAAGTTCCTGCAATTCAATGGGAGTCATCCAGTATCATCATTATGTACATCTGAACAAGGATGACCAATCTTCTAGTTACAAGAGCTGCATTTCCCTGTATGGTGTTACTGTAAGCAATATTTCATGATTCCCTGCCTTGTTGGATCATGCAATGCACAGAACGGCTAACTAGCACATACAGTGAGTTTAGTGCTTTCCAGAACTGCCAGCAATTGCGCATCAACTAAGTAGTTCATGTATCCACATGGTAAATCACTTTCTATTTTCTGCTCTCCTCTCAGGAAGAAGTAATTGCAATTTGTAATTGCTTTTCAAAATTCTTGTGTTTAGTCTCAGATGCCTTCAGACATGACCAGTGAGTAGCCTGCACACTGGCCAGCTGGTTCTGGCAACCAGGGCAGGCTTTGAGTAACCATGCTTCCTGGGGATGCCAAGACTGTTGTGAGACCACATGTACACCTTTCATGTAACAGGGACACCTGAATTTTGGTTATGTCAGGAAGCAGGATGTGCAGACCCCAGAAAGGTTGACCATAGATGAACTGCCTTGCTACAGGTAGCTGTAGTCAACTAACTGGTGTATTTACATAATTTCCCGAAGTGGTACTTGGGGCCCGAGGCTATAAGGTTAATTATTGTAATTTTTAAAGCTTACAGTTTGTATTTTTATATAAAGGTAAGAGAATAAATTAAGTGCTGGGCATACAATTAATTCTATATCATGTTCCTTGGTACATGGAATTACATGTTTCACAAGAAATGCACAGTTCAGATTGTACAACAGAGCATTTTTTTATAGAATTCTAATTTCTCTCTTGCTTCTTTTTCTTTGAACAGTTTATGAAGAACCAGAAGACCCCAGTAACAGATCATTTTTTTCAGAAATTATCTCTTCAGTGTCAGATGTCAAATTCAGTCACAGCGGTAGATACATGCTAACAAGAGATTACCTCACTGTCAAGGTTTGGGATCTGAACATGGAAACAAAGCCTGTAGAAACATACCAGGTGGGTATCTCCTACATCTTGAAATGCAACAATATAAAAGCATCTCACTGTTCAAAACCTGAATGTTTTCCTAAACTTCTCATTGCTTGGTCTAAGAAACAGCTAGCTAAGAGAGCTGCTAATCAAGGTGGCTAAAATCCTCACAGTGGCATCCTGGTAGTTGGAAAAGGGCAATTTCAGCATTAGTAAGGAAGTGTAAGGCCTGGTGAGTCAGGGTATCATTCACTGTGGATTATGCTCTTGAAAGAAACGATGCTTCTAACAAGGGAAATCATCTCTTCCCTTTGGCATCTGTTTTCAAATGGTGTGTTTCACTATTAACATTTAAAAGAAATTAAGGAAAGGTTTTTGTGTATTGCTTTGCATTCTGCTCCCACTGGGACTGCTGAGAGTTTACACCTTTATCATTTGAGAACTTTTTTTTTAAAACTTCATCTATGCGTTGTCTCCCTTGTGCCTAGTTCTAGAAGCTATCAGTGTTAAACCCTGACATCACCACTGACACAGCAGTTTGCGAATGCCAGACAGACACATCTGGTTGCCTGAATTCATTGTGATATTATCCAGACAAAATGCCAGTGGCTCCAGCCAGCGCTGAGTTTGTACTCTGACATCTGTTCTGTTTGGCAATAGAGGGCTGAGCTTACATTTTTTGACTCTGCCTTGAAGAAGGAAAATATGCCTATGACACAGAAACTGCTTATTATGAAAATGCAATGAGGAAAAAACTGTTAAGCTACCTACAGAAGAGTATGCAAAGTAGGAAAAATGTCATTCATCTGGCTCGTACTGCTTACTTAGAGACAGTCCTGCAACAGTGCTGGAACAGTCCCTTGTTTTCTGTGTCTATATAATGGCAGGTGGGGTACAGTAGTTCACAGTAACTGTAATTAAGATTGGTTTTAAAATAACATGTAATGAGAGTTTGGTAGCGTGTCTTGTCAAAACAACTGAAATTTTACATCAATAATGTTGGAGGTATTTGTTAGCTACTATTTAGTAGACAAAGTGGGCCGCAGTGTTTTCCAATGCACCCATTAAATTTTGGTGGATACTCTTCAGTGTGTCTTCTGTTAGTATCGGAATGTCTGAGCTTGTATACCTTTAAAACTACAGAATTGGATTTGCTCTGAAAATGGCAGTTCTTGTAATGCTAAATGTGTTAGAAATGTTGATGTGCTGTGAAAATGGAGTGGGAAGGTAAGGGCGAGACTGTGTTTTATATAACAGGATTGTATCTCAGATTTTGGGAACTTAGGTAATATATTATTTTATACTTATGCTAATGGAGTAGGCAACCTTGTCCCTGGAGAGAAATAGCTGGTCAAGCCAACCTGTTTATCTTGATTTTGACATCTGCTTTTATTTCCTCACGTAGGTAGCTGTGAAACACGCTGGCCACCTTTAAATCAGTCTGACACCCAACAGTGGGGCCAATTAAAAAGTTATATTTCTTCATGCTGAGATGGGAAAAATAAGTATAATGTAAAATTTTCAGTCCTAATTATTGCAATCTGAAGTTTATAGAAAAAAAAAAAAAGATCCGCAACAACAAAAACCCTGCAAATATAACAGTGTTCTTGCTGCCTTACTTTAATCTATGGATTGCCTTTCATTTTCAAATATTTATCCAGTGCCTTGTAAAGAGTATACAGATGCATTGCTGAGCATTACAGTGGACTAAAGGAGAATCTGGAACTCAGGGGCCTTAGGAAGCCAATAGCACAGGACTCCATAGGATTCACATGGTCCAACTGCTCTGGGCAACCTTTCATGTTTTTCAACTGCAGAGAGTAGAGAATTCTGTTCTTAAGAAAAAGTGGTTTAAATTACTCTTTTAAATAATTTGTCTTAGAGGTATCTCACACATATATAAATCTTGTATAGAAACTTGGAAACCTCTCAAAAAGTTTTTTGTGGTGGATCACCCAAAGGCAACAAATAAACCTAACATTTTCAGTTATATATCCACATAATTATGATGGCATGTGTATCATTAAAAGATTAAAAGGTTGAATTTCTCATTTGATCCACTGCATGGTAGCCACTTAGATATTGTCTAGCTGCGAGACTCATGAAGAGGGTCACAAAAGGAGAATTCCCCACTGGGTTGTAAGAAAGAACGAAGTCTATGACTGTACTGCTTCATTATCAGGTTACAATTTTAGTATCACAAAAAAAATTGAATTCCTCATGCAAGTTCTTTTTCTTATCAATGTTGTGCCTAAAAGAATGCTATTGCGTAGAGCAGCTGTTGCAGCCTTGCTGAAACACGTTATCTGCTGACAATGATTCAACGTGATTTTCTCTTGTTTATGCTTCACATAAAAGAAAAAAGGGCAGAATATGGTGCACTGGACAGCACTAAAAGAGCAATACAGTGGAATGGCCACTGCTTGAATGTTGCAAGGCAGCCCTGCCTAGCAGGATACTCTTCTGAAGCTGCCAGCTGAACTACTCCAGCAGAACTGTACCAGCAGCAACCAGAGGTGAACACGGTCATAGCTGACAAGAACTTGATTCACTTTTGGCAGGGTCTGTTGCATAGGGATTTGGACTAATGTGTCACTTATCGGTGCAATTCCTGATTGTGACTATTCAGTCCCAGTGAAATAGTTCCCCACGTAGTCATGTGCTGTGTTAGTTTGGAGCATGGAATTGCTAAATAATTCCATGAAGGTCTGACCTAAAACAGTGCAGTGAAGAAAAGGAGAATACCTCTTGTAATTAGTTAGGAATTAATTTGGTTTGGATTCAAGTACTATTCATATGTGCTAAGAACAGTATGTAACAGACAAGGCAAATCTGACTTTACCCTCAATTGGTAGTGGTAGATGAACATGCAAACAAAGTGAAAATTAAGTGTTTCTTCCAGTTAGTTTTTCATGGTTACTCTGAGGGTCTGAATGTAGTCAAATGTGGTAATCAAAGGCTCCACATGAAGAGCAAGCTGGTTGTCCAAGGCAGTAGTGCAAGTCTGCAGACAGAGCCAGTCAAGAAAAAGGAGCTGAGACTTTGAAGAGATAGTAAGAAATCGGAGAGGGGAACTGCAAAATGCTTTTTGACAGAGCTGATAGAAAGGCACAGCTCCAAGCTGTGGAGTTGGACATGCTTTGCAAAGGGTGTATACACGACAGTGGTCATGACAGATGGCTGCTGGAAATGATAACAAGAGGAAGACCTAGAAATGACAGTCAATGAGGAAAACACAATCTACTTCCTTCTCTTGCCTTACCCAACCTTTCTATTTCTTCCAAGTGTTGGGCGCTCACAAAGATGATAAAGGAAAGGACTCCAGTTCTGTAACAAATTACACTGCTAACATAAAAAGGCTTTAAGTAAAGAGAAAATGGAAGGATTTAATTACAGAGGGTGCAAGAAACTGCATCAGTACTAAAAGTGTTCTGACCTATTACTCACCATGAGGGTAAATGCATTTAACTGTGAAATGTTTTATCTGTATCTACCATTTGGCTATTATTTACTGTATAAGACATTTTCTGTTGATATACAGCTCAGTGTTCACTCATCTATTAATGAAAATTGATCCATAACTAAAATTTATAATCCTTAATAACCTTACATTACAAATATTCTTAGGATATGGTACAATTTGGCTATTGAAAATGGGTTACTTTAAAGAAGATGTAAGTGAAAGGTCATTGTCCCTCCTCTGGTCTTGATGGAAGTTATCTTACTAGAAGAAATGTTTATGCCCTCAGGCCATTGGGAGCAGGAGTAGTCTCCCTGCACTTGCAAGAACCAGTACCTGTGCCAGAGCTAAATTATGCCCCTCGGCTATTGCATTGGTGTGTGTGCTCCGAGAGGCCGTCTACACATCTTTTACAGTTTCTACAACAGCTATAAGAAAACATCAGGAGTGAAAGTGCATTAGTAAATTCATCTAGGCAGGGATTTTCTAGCTCATTATTTCCTTGCGTAATGAAACCAGTCATCCTGAAGGAAAACTAATCAAATTCAGCAAAGGATTGAAAGAGTTTGTATGAGATCGGTCTTTATATGATAACCCTTGTTCAGCAGAGATATGTGGCCCAGAGGAGAGGTCTGCTAGTTAGTCCCACTTTTCAAGTATGTAAGTGAGAATTTACAATGTTGTTTTTAAGTCTCAGCCAAATAGGAGATATCCTAGGGCTAAATTAGAGTTCTAATTTGCAGCCTGTGCAACTACAACCTTGTACTGTATTTGGCTTCTGAAATACCTTACGCAAATATATGTAGTACCATACACTACAGGTTCTTTTAAGAGAGCCAAGTTCTTTCTGCCACAAGTGAGAGTCCACTTATCTTGGAATATGACGTTTGTGTTACTATTTAAATTAGATTTCTTGCCCATTAATTAGCACATCTAGGGTATCAGCTGGTGAAATGTCTTTGGGAATTAGGCTAGCACTGAGAAAATCAGCCAAGCAGGAAACAAATAAGTTGAAGAGGGGTGGTCTGCAGCCTGCTGAGGGAGGTATGCTTCATGCCTTCCTGCAACAATAATTCTGTAGCACCTGGTTAATTGAGCTGTGGAAAAGTACAGATAGCTTCTTTAGACTTTAAACACAGTGTCTTCTGCAAAGCTACCAATCTGTGCAGCATATTTTGAAAGTGAACGTGGGAGATAAAGCAGAGAGTGGGGGGCTGGTTGTGGTGGTTTATATTTTGTTTTATTTCAAGAATAACCACAGTTATTTTCTTTGAAACAGGTCCATGATTACCTTAGGAGCAAATTGTGTTCCCTCTATGAAAATGACTGCATCTTTGACAAGTTTGAATGTGCATGGAACGGATCAGACAGGTAATCCATCCTTACGTCCATCACTGTCTTCATTTAGCAAAAGAGCTCCCATATGATGAGGAACAATCAGAAAGTAAAGTGTTAGATATGGTTATTTTCCACATCGATTTACATCTCTACATGCCAGTGTTCAGGCTGATAAAAGGTGTTTGGATATTGGTGCAGTTGTGTCTCTGACCTCCTCAGACATGATGTATACGTTGTTAATCTTGGCTCATGCCTTAGGGGAAAAAAACCTACAGATTCTGTCCGTTTTCACCAAAATCATAAGTAGACTGCAAAAGTTAAAGAATGCTGCCAACTTGCGCAGCCCCACCAACGTGCTGAGGAAGCTTGTGTGATCCTGTATTTACACACGAGCTGCCTCAGAAATTCAGTTCATTTACTGGAAATGGAGCGAGGAAAGGCAGTCACGGGCACCCACTGATTCTCTGCAAACTGCTGCCAAATGGCAGTTTCTCCTGATACCTACCTCGATGAGAGCAGTCCCGTTCCCTATGCACTGAAGGAGATGTCCTTGTTTTTATCTTGGACATAATATCTTGTTCAATATTTTGATGAGAAATATTGGCACAACAAGTCAGAGAGTGTGAGTGAGGATGCAGTGTGCTAATGCCATAATCTTAGCAAATGGTGGCAGTGCTTTGGGGAGTAGGAATATTGTACAGGAAGAACTGAGCAGCCGAGAGGACTGGGATAATAAAAATGGATGAAATCAAAGAGTATAATGCAAGGCAAGGATTTTAGTTAAAAGAAAACACAAACCTTCATCTTATCAGTTGGAAACAACTCACAGGGACATTCATATGCTAGGGGACTGTGGAAGTGATTAGCAGTCTACAAAATGCATGAGAAAGAGAGCACAGGAGTCAGTTTTGAATGGCACACAGTGACTCCTGGCTCAGCAGAGCTAGGAGCCAAGAGGCAAAAGTTTGGCACTTGCTGAGAGCCTGGAACTGTGCCTTCAGCTCACGTAGCATCTCATTTGGGAAAGAGAAAAACAGTCCATCTTGTTGTATTTGAGGCAGCCCTGCCTCCCTGGACTGGGCAAGGACTATGAAACAGAGTGTGGGGCAGCTGTGAAAAAGGCAAATGTGATCATTGAATGGGCAAGACTGGGATATCCAGCAGAGAAAGGACTAGTGGTGACATCATGTTAGGGTCTTATTCAAAGACCTTTGGACTGCAGTTACACATTTCTTGTCCCTCATCTCCAAGGTGGATGAAGTAATTGGGCAAATGGACAGCTGCTCTAAAGAGAGGAGAGAGCAGGAGGGAGTTTGGTTTTGATCAGCTTAGCAAAAGAGAAGCCAAGATTATACTTGCTTCTAGTAAGTATATCAAGGAGGTATACAGAGGGAGGAAGTGGATCTAGCTAAGATAAAAGTGAATGATAATGACACAGCAGCAAATAGGTATTGAGTGACAATAGGTAATTATAGCCTGGAAATTAGAGGTAGTTCATACGTGTTCAGACAGTGACAGTGTGGAGCAGTCTTCCTGTCCTAAGTAGTGGAGATGTAAGAAGACCAACTGTTTTGATAATGATGCCTAGGAAATTTGTGAAAGCAGTTATGTGAGACATTGGTTAAGATGACACACGTCTGAACTTGGAAGTGCAGTACAAGGTCTCTTCCAGTCCTGTGTTCCAGAAATGCAGATAAAGTGTAATGCCGTACACTGTGCAAGGGGCATCTTCTCTTTGGACTACTTTCCTTTGCTCAGTTCCTGTACCTGCCCAATGGAGAGATTCTGTCTTTACTAAGAAATAAAACTTTTACTTTGTATCATTTATTATGCAGGTGAAACTATATACTGCCATTATTTCTGTTGTCTGCACGCCAGGATAACGTGTTTTCTTAAGTCAGCATTGATTATCCCCTGTGATACAAACTGCTGACCGCTTAAAATGACATAGGTGGACCACACCAGGCAGAATACTTCCCAGCTTATTGTGAAACTTTGACAAAGGTTCAGGGCTTTTCAGGTCCTTTCAAACCATTTTGCTTATCCTTGATCGAAATTCCGAGGGCATTGTACAGGATGGGCAGCCACTTGTTCCCAGGCCAGAGTCTTTCTCTTGTAGTCAAATGAAGCGCTGCTGTCCTCTTTAGTGCGGTAAGACCACTCTCTGGATAGTTGCCTGGTAATAATAGAAATATTATTCAATATCAGGATTTAAATTGAGCATAATATTTTCGTTCCTACTTGACAGATCAGAAAGATCAATGCAGTGAGTAATTATTAAGTGGGAACATTAGATTGTGAGGGCTTCATTTATTGTACTGCCCAGACACTGAGGCGTTGTTAGTCGTGCACAATTACCAAGTCCATCACTAAATATAATACACTGTTCTTGATTGTAAGAAACTGTTGAGTAGCTGACAATATTTGACAAAAGATAAGGGTTCTCTTTAATTTAGTTGTTTCTTTTTAAAAGTCAAATGCATCAGCACTGATGTTCATCTTTTGATGAACATTCACTCTTCTGAGCTTCTTGCTTCTGTGTATGACAAGTATTGTATTGTTTTGCTACACACTACAAGGATATTTTTTTTTTTTGGTGGATCATAAATTATATTTGGGTACCAGTAACTCTTAAAGAACAGTTCATTTGAATAGTAAGGTCACTTAATTTGATCTTTTTGGTATGTATTTTTTTAAAAAGGACTACCACTAAGGGTAAGCAATGCCTATTAACAATGGTACTGTTAAAAGATGCTGCAGTACAGTATTTATATTATTAATATGTATACATAACAGTAATAACTGCAGTTCTAAACATGGGTTTTTAATCTGTTGCAGACTTCAAAGCGACAGTGACAATTTAAAGTGACAGGATTTTTCAGTTAAAAAGGAAAGCATGTTTATTATTTAGGTGAAAATACTTTTTATTAATTTTTGTCATTACTGAGGAGTTTATCTAGGCTATGATAGAACCTGATGGTGAGGCTGTTTACAGAAAAAATCAATGTACGTGAGCTCTGATTAGAACGTGATTGATGCTCAGTTACTCCAATGAACAGGAACTAATACAATCAGACAGAGCCGATCTCATTTGGTGAAGGGCACATTAATCACTGCGTACTTTGGCAACAACAGTGGTCAGGGGAGGGAGTCAAGCAGGGGTCTTACACTAATTCAACCAGATGAGCACATGTTATATGTAGTTGAGTATATTACAC
The DNA here is from genome assembly GCF_900496995.4 of Aquila chrysaetos chrysaetos. Taxonomy (NCBI): domain Eukaryota; kingdom Metazoa; phylum Chordata; class Aves; order Accipitriformes; family Accipitridae; genus Aquila; species Aquila chrysaetos. Next base: position 13,316,056 of record NC_044004.1, read on the forward strand.
TAAAATCATGCCATCTTCAGTGTATATACATCATTACATGACTATGTAGAATACGTGAGTTCTGTTTATACAGTGATTTAATTTAGTTCTTCCATTCACTTCCAAAGTCTTTTAATAATGACTTTTAATAATGACCCCTAAGATACTGTTTTCTTCCCACTGTCAACCAAACTAATTTTATTTCAGTTTTACCTCAAAAATTAACACTTTTGCAGCTGTTTGTGAGTTAAAGAAGCCAGTAAAAGAAAAAAATAATGTAGTAATTCTACACGGTAGTAAGTGAACACCTTAATTACTATTTTTTTTAAGATTTCAAATGAATGGGTGTATGGGAACCCTTCCAGGGAGACTTCTGAATACCGTCATGATAAGTGATATGCTGTAAGCAGATGAGTGAAGTCACATACAACTGTTCAGTCAGTCCTTTCCTACTGAACTGTCATTCATCCCACTGAATATCCATCAGCCTTCACTCTAATCAGGCAGAATTGGCAGGTCCCAGTGGATGAGAAGTTAACAGTCTATTCCTGTCTGGCAGCACACTCCATGTTGGAGAGCTAGAAGATATCATTTTGTTCTCAAGGCTCGGCACGTCAAATATTAGCTTGGAAGGACTTGGGGATCCCCTGTTCTTATTCCCAGTCTTATCCCAGCTAGCTGTATCGGAGTGCCACAACCCCGAATCCGATGTATCAAGCTTTTCCATCAGCATACTCCCCAGGAAGTTTAAAGAAGTTTGTTCTTTGCGATGGGGATTCAGTTGCTTCACACAGCGCAGTGTAAAGGAAAATTCCCTAATATGCCAGCAGGCCCCCACTGCTTGCAACAGTGCTTCCTCCTTTCCCTTTGTTGTAATAAATCTCATTTTTCAATCCTATGAAAAACGTTTTTGAAGAGTTTTCCTGGAACCAATCCTTTCTTCTCATACGGTCAGCTTGTCACGAAACCAGATCTGGTGGACCTTGCGTGTGAATTCCGTGAGACTGCAGATGTGCTGTTCTGCACTGGTACACATGGTAGTGAAATCTTGCAAATTGAGGGGCTCAAAGTGTAACTGGGGAGACAGTTTCAGGTCAAAGAAATTGTCCCTTTTCATGCTGGGTGCCTTGAGGGCCATCTTTGCAGAGATTTACAAGTCTGGAGGCAGGCTCTGGTGGAAGCTGCTCTCTGAGTCTCTTTCCCTCCCACCTGCTTGGATTCGATGTCCTGCCTCTCTTGCCTCAGGGAATGATGTTCTGCTGCCACATTTGCAGTGAGGGGCAGGTTAGCTGGGCTGTTTTAGTTTTTCTATCATCCTTAAGGATGGTGTATGCTAGTCGTATGCTGGTGTATGAAACCCTGCCCAGCCTTAGTTCTGTCAACACAATCCTGTGGCTTCCATGATCTCTTGAGCAACAGTGAAGGAGGGGAACCATGACATGAGCTGAATTTCTCTGGACAATAGAAATCTGCAGGTGAATAAAAATTTCTATGCATCTAGGAAGACTAATCTGGGCCAGAGTTAACCCAAAAATTATTATAAAAGAGTCTTTAAAACAAACAGCAACAAAACCAACTCAAAAAGGTGTGAAGCAAGTATGGTTTAGTTTTTAAGCAAGCCTTAATTCCAGCTGATATCCCCAGAGCTTCAGGGCAAACCCTGACATCCAGGAAGGCAGCTGAATGGAGCAATTTTGATAAAAACTGTGGCGTGCAAGGATGGCTGCAACATGGGTGACATTTAAGAGCTTGGCTTGCAGTAAAGAAATCTGAATAAAATGTGGGAATAACAGATAAGAGAAAGTCAGAGATACACCAATTCTTAGTGACTGACATGTTTGATGAAGTTTCAGTGCCTAAAAAAAATATTGTGGAAGATCTCATTGCAGTTTAGTACAAATGATGAAATCCTATTCAGATACCCTTGAGGTTGATGAAGTAAGGAATTTGTTGACCTTCCAACAGAGGCAGAACTTTTTAGAGGCGAAAGCCATGTACTGAAGCATTTCATTTAACAGAGTCACTACCAAAAACAAAATATTGAGACCCAGATGTTTTAAAGTATTAAGATGCTTAAAGATGCTGAAGCCATCAATAGTTGATAGGGTGCTTCTGTAGACAATAAAACTCTGGCCCTAAATTAAACATCAGTGGTACAACTACTGGTGTCATGCAAAATAAACTTGTTATTCATAGGTAAATATTTGGTGGTTTAGTTTTGCATATTCTTCTTACAATGCAAGCAGGAAGAACTTTTCTTCTCAAATCCTTTGCTCCAGACAATTTTACAGACTGGAAATTGACTTTTTCAAAGAATACCTTACCTGAAATATTGCTGGCTACCAGATCAGCATGGCACAGGGTGAAGAAACCTGAACTGGGTGAGTACTGTACAGAGGGAGCAGTTAATGTTCTGCTAATTTTGAAACAACCTTTCCTGCCCAAATGGGCTTTAGCTTCTGGGAATTTGCGGAAAGGTGATCGAGGTCTGTGTTGTGATTGCCCAGCTGAAAAGCAGATTGCACACATGGTTGCATGCAAACCCCTTTTATACAGCCCTTGGCAAGAATAGAAATTCCTGCAAAATAGACAACCAGCAGTGCTTTTCCTTCCCTGTGCACCCCATGGTAAGCTGGTATATGACCAGCTCAGCCCTACAGATCTCCCAGCATCCTGACATCTCTGGTGCCACAACCAGCACTACCAAATTCCTGCCGGATTCAAGAGCACAGGAACCAGTTGTTTGTACGTGCCGAGAGGAGACCTGCCCACCAGCTCATTTCTCCAGCCTTCAGCCCAAAGGAGAAGGCAAGAATGGAAGCCCAAAACACTTGAGAGCTAGGCAAGTTGTCTGTGACAGTAAGTGAGACCGGAGGTAGTGGGAGATCACAAAGAAAGGGTGAGCAGTGAGACTTCCAAAAGTGAAATGAAGGCGGGGGGTGGGGAGGAACAGAGAAAGAGAAATGACAAAATGAAGCAAAAGAGACAGGACAGAGCAGGGAACAGAGGATGAAGCTAAGGAGGATACTTCACTGGCAGGAGAGACAGAAGCAGATAAACTGCTTTTTAAAAATTGTAGAGCAGGATAGAGGGAAATGGAAAAAGGGGAGGGGAGAAGGAAGAGAGGGGGAAAGGAAAACCTGCCTGGAAAGTGTGGTAAAGACCAGAGTCAGAATTTGAGGGGAAGAAAGAGAAAAAAGAAGAACAGAATGGCAGCTAGGGAGGCAGTAAGAAGAGAAGTCAGTTAATAGAAGTGGGATTGGTCTGCACGGGGGCTTTCTCCTTCCCCTTTTACCTTCAGTAAGAATACATTTGTCCTGCTTGTAAAGGAAAAGAAAAAAAACAAAAAGATAAGACTTCAGGCCATAGTGACCCTGCATGAAGACTGAAGGTTGGCAGCAAGATGCCTCAGTTTGCATCATTAATAAGCAAGAATGCCCCAGTGTCAGTGCAGGCTGGATGAATTAGTAGCATTTTGTGTTGTCACTCAAAACACACGTACCTGAAGAATTGCCAGAAACCCTCAGACCTTGCTTGGAGCAGCTCTAAAAGAGGGAGCACAGAGTACACTGTGTGCTCTGCAGAGCAGCACCATGCAGAGGGGAAAACGCGTTCCCCTCGCGGGGCAGCGCAGGAGGGTTAGCATCGAGCTGTGTGAATGCATTTTGGGCACTGCAGATATGGGGTGTTGCCTCTCCTTCCAGAGCACATGCTAGGCTGCCGATGTGTGAAATGTAGGCAGCGGTAGCCACGTCGCTGCCATTGGGGTTTTTTCCTGCTTTTTTGCTTTTTTCGCCTCTTTAAAAATTATTATTTTTTTAATCATGCTGCCTGTAGCTGTGGTGGTTTGAGCTGGGTGGAGTCTATCAGCAGCTTTGCTCCAGCTTGAGCTATCAGTATGCAGCTCCTCAAGGTGCACTGAAGTGTGTTCTACATCCTAAATACCCCTGCACAGCTGAGATGATGGTACCTCTGACCATGTGTAGCACAACTTGTAAACTTGCTTTCTAAATAAAATTAAAGGTGGTTAGGCAGAGCTTTTCCGGTCTGCTCTCTTACACATATATGAATTAGTGTGGGGTGTTTGGGGTGAGGGCCTTTGGTTTTTTGAACCAGCCTCACTTGCAAGGGTTTTGTGCAAGCACTTGCTGTCTGGAAATACAGAGCAAACTCTTCCTATACTCAGCTACAATTTTTATTCTCATATATGTATATAAAAAATACTCCTTATCATATACATTCCATTATTGTACGTTATTTTTTCCTGAACGGGAATAAATTGCAGGCTTACATCTAGTTCTCACTCTCTTTTATTGTTATTTTAAGCAGCAGGTAAGGTTATAATCCATCCGTGTTTGTGACCTTGAACAAGAATGGGCACTTTCTCATTTACATAATGCTATTTTTTACTGAGCCATTAAACTGCAGAAAAACAGGGCCGGCATGAAAAGTAGTCATCTACATATGTTAAAAAAAATAACTGCAGTAAATCCAACTGAAGAAAGCAGACTTTTAAAAATATGCCAGAGTTCAAGAAATTAAAAAGCAAATGGACCGTAAAAGCAGTTTTACTGCAAGCAAAACCTCCTAAAATAAGATTCTTGACAAATACCTCTCTGTGCATTTGGTGCACTGGTACTCCCTGCATGAAAGCTGCTCCCCTGACAGTTCCTGCCTTCATCAGGAGGGATGCTCCTCATTGCCCTGGGAACCACAGCTCTGCAGCCATGGAACGGGCCGCCCCAGCGTTACGAACCCGTTTCAAAATTTTGCCTGCCTGGGGGCAAAAAACCCACGGTACTGTGCTGGGCTGTTTGCATCACAAGTTGTGTAAGTTAGTGCTGAGATATGAAATAACCTCGACTTTTTCATGTTGTGAATAACCATTCCAGCAGGAGCCGTAATGACAAGACACGGCGATTTGGAAGGAGTGAAACATTAGATTTACTGCTGTTGATTCAATTTCTGAAATGGGCGCTAATCTTGATCAATAGGCTTTCTGCAGCTTCTGGAGTACGTTTTATCAAGCCGTCACACCGACTCTTTTGTTTTTTTAGCTCGCGAGACTGTTAACTTGTGCCTTACTGAGCAGGATTGTGCCAGGCCTTTGCGGGTGGGGAAGGTAAGGGAAACCTCGCTGCAGGCGACCCAAGGACGGGTACCGCTTCTGGAGAGCGGCGAGGCAGCTCCCTGCCACGGGCTGGCTGCAGCCCTGCGTGGACAAGCGCCTCTGTTGCCCGTCGCGAACCCAGCAGCGGCGCAGCCAGCGGTGTGCTGCCCGCGGACCTCGGGAAAGCAGCTTCTCCACAGGGTGGAGGCTGTAGGTGAGCTGTTGCTGAGGGCGGTGCGTGCTGTGTCTGTGTGCTACGCCGACCCGATTCGCAGCAGTTGCCTTTAGCGCTTCAGGAGCTGTAAAAAGCTCAGTGTGGAGTCAGCTGTCGGCAGACTCCAGCGTGCCATCAGCAAGCATGGAAGCAGGGTGGAGCTGGCAGTCCTGCTAGGGATTCACAGCGTACAAATCCAGCTCTCCCGCTCTAGTTACTCTCCAGTGGCTCTGAAGCGAGCGGAGCTGCTGTCAGTCAGGAGCTGTAGTGCCAAAGCAGTTAGCTGCACAGCTCCCGTTTGTGCGTTTTTCAGTATATTATTCATTTGTATTACAGTAGCTCCTAAGGGCCCCAAATGAGATCAAGGCAACGCTGGCTGGAGGCTATGCACGTAGTGTAAGACAGCTCCTGAATCCAGGAGCATCTAATCTAATCAGCTAGCTAGCGTCTGTACAGCAGAGAGTATGGTTTATGCCGCCTTCTCCCACGATTGCATATGCCCAGTATACTGCTCGACACAGATTCCCCCTAAGTGGGAAACAGAAGCAAAGTGCTAAAGCAATGTAACTGTCATCTGAGATGGAGGTTAGTTTATTATATGCGAAGCACGGGAAATACGCTCTGTTGCGCTGTACTAGAAAGGCAAATAGTTCCCGACTGCGTGAGTTTTAGAACTGTACAGCTTCTCCTGTGACGACCTGACCGTTTGGGGTGGATTCCCCTTCCAGAATGGAAATTCGGAAGAAACACCCTGTTTGGGGCTGAGATAGGAGAGTAGAGCGTGGCCCTGGCTTCGCATATGGAAAAAGTTCACAGGGGATGAGCTTTTGAACAAGGCTCTGAAACCCATGATTATGCTAATCCAATAACCTGAGGGCCATGGATGAAATCCTGAATTCATTAAAGTTAGTGACAAAATATCCTCCCCTAGGGACTGGGGGAATGAAGCAACTGGCAATCCATTATTTCAAACTACAAGCTGATTAATGGGGTAATTTTATGCAGATCGAGGTATGTTTTCCGTCCCTTTCTCCCAGACCCAGAAATATATCCTGACTTGAAGCTTCATTCAGACTTCATACAAGAGATGACAGAATCCTGTTTATCAATGTGTTTATTTCTAAGAAGCATTGTAGATACAAATTTTAATGGTGTCTGGACTTGCAAGGTCTATGGCTTCAGAAGGGAAAAGGGCTTATTCTGGAATTTACTTGTGCAAACTCAGTGTGATTTTTCAGAACCTTTCAAAGCAGCTTTCTTCAAAATACTCATTAAAATATATAATTATGTACTAAATCTTACTATTGTATCAGAAGGTTTGAAATACTTGGAAATTTTTTTTTTAAAGACTGTTTCTGGAATCATGGTAAATCTCAGCTGTCAGAAAAGGTAAAGCTCTGGAGAAAGAAAAAAGCCTGAAATATATGATCCTTAAACACTCATAAAAAGCTGGAGGGTAATTAAAAATAACTTATTAAAACATACTCCTTCTATATATTGTCTTGTGAAGTCAATCTCGTGATGTCGGGGTCCTGACATTCGTTCATGCTTCAGGATGCAGTTTTGGGGTAACTGTAATTTTCATTGAATGCTCTAATAGGGAAGGGGAAGACATTGGTAGAAGGAAACTCTTCACTCGGGAATACTGGGAAAAATCCTGTTTCATATTCTTTCCCAGCTGAAACCAGAAGACATCTTATCCTAAGGTTAAAGCTCAGCTGTCCTGATCCAGTCATGTTAGTAGACTTCCCACCAGCTGCTGTTTAACTGTCTTTGTTTTCGTTTTCTTTCTTTCTCTCTACAGTGTGATAATGACAGGTGCATATAATAATTTTTTTCGAATGTTTGACCGAAATACCAAACGGGATGTTACCTTGGAGGCATCCCGAGAGAGCAGTAAACCACGAGCTATTCTTAAGCCCCGGAGAGTCTGTGTCGGGGGCAAACGAAGGAAAGATGACATCAGTGTCGACAGTTTGGACTTTACTAAGAAGATCTTGCACACAGCGTGGCACCCAACTGAGAACATCATTGCTATAGCAGCGACAAACAATCTGTACATATTTCAGGATAAAGTGAACTCAGAAATGCACTAGATTTATCAATATCCCTCTATATTTACAAACCAGCCTCTTGAGAGTTGTAGAAGGATGTGATCTTCACAAAAATTGTGGCTTCTGTGGTGGGATTTGTAGGTTGCATCCTTTCATCCCTCAGCCTGTATCATTATTGGTGGCAAGCCAACTATTTTCCATCACTGCAACTGTATGAGTAAAAGGCACGACTGCAAATCCAGTACTGTGGTCTGTATCGGTTCCTTTAAACAAACAGGGGTGTTTATTCACTGTGGGAGCATTCCTGAGGAGGGTTGAGTCTCCTCAACTCCCGTCAGTCCTTTCGAGGGTCCGTTCTGGTGCCCTGCCTGCTTTTGCAGTCCACAGCATTTACCACATTGTTAGAGCTTTTTGCCTCAATCTCTTGATTTTTTTTTTTTTTCAGTTTTCCTGTCTTTCAACTAAGCCAAGCCTGTTCGAGTGAATGAATAGCCACATCCCTTTAGAGCACGTGGCACATTGGAGGGGCCTCATGAGAGTTATAACTGGAAACAGAATCCCTGCTGGTGAAAAGCTGCCCTGTCTCACCCGTCCTATTCCCTTCTTTACAACACCCTCTTATTTATTTATTTATTCACATTACTTTGGGCTTCAGCTTCCCGAGTGAGTAAGTGACAGACTGGTATAGTTTCTCAGCCAGCTTATTTTAAGTTTCTTCTCCATAGATCTCTTTGCTCTGTTTAAAACAATAACTAGTATCTTCATCACGTGGAGAACTATTAAAAAACTTGGTATTGCTACTCCAGAGGGACTGGCTGGTCAGAACACAGCCTGGCAGTTAACACACAAACCCGTCCTACCATTTGGGGGTTGGAATTCTGGAAACCTTGGCTAGAAGCTGTCCTTGAAGGCAAACATCGACTTCAGTGGGAACAAAGTTACATCACTGCTAGACACTTCAGAAAGTCCCTCGTTTGTTGATTGCAGCATGGTTATTTTAATCCTGGCCTTTCGGGAATACAGGCAATGCCATGGTTATCTGTAACTGTAAAAAGAATGGTACTGCGAGATGCAGCCACTGCTCAGTGAATTTTAATTTTTTTAAATGAGTCCACTGCTGGGAGACAAAATTCTTCCCGGAGAAATATGAAAAATCAAAAACTCCAAACCGAACAAAACCTTCTTCCACATAAATACTGTTATCTCTATCTCTGTTTTAAAATGAGTAGTTATGTAAATTGAAAAGGAGAGTACACACCATTGGTGTAGCGCATGCAGGAATTACACGGGAAGGGTGCAGTGGGCAGGGAGTCCTCTTAATCCAGGAAAAGAAAGTTCTGCTGCATCCCTAATAGCTCTGGCAGAAAAATTAATATCCCAAAGGATTTCTCCTCAAACCATGAATAAAAGAGCACAACTCAGATGACCTGTTAATCTGCCCATATTAAAACTCAGAAAAAAAAGAGTCTTTAAGCCATTATGCACTGATTTCTTGGTAAGTGGAAAATGTACTGATGAAGGGATCTGCATGCTTTTATAGTTTGGTTTGGGGCAAAGGGTGGGTGAAAATCTGCTTACAAGAACTAAAAAACCCAGAGTCTACAGCTTTTATATGACATCTTAACACAACACATGAAATCTGTATGTTTGAAGTTTTCTAGATCAATGCTGTATATTTTGTGTGTAGAAGCACAAACGCATGTGCATCAGTTTCCAGCCACACTAAACACATAGGGTATGAAATGCATAGGTTAATTTTAAAGGGAATGAGGAATGTTTGTTTATAAAATACTGTATGCTGTAGCAGGCATGGACAGTATATGTACATATTTATTCTAATGAAATTTAACAAAATTTCTTTTCTTTTTTTTTTTTTTCCCCTTGTAAAAAGGTTTAAGAATGTGGTAAATTGTATAGAAAACTTGTTAATGCCAAACTACTGCTTCAAGGGTGTCATACAATTTCTTTGACTTTTGGCCTCCTCCATTAATCTTTGCAGCTCAAAAAAAAAAAAAAAAAAAGCTATCAGCTCATATTGGCATTTACAGCTAGAAGTACTGTAAAACATATATTTAGCTTTTAACATTCTCAAGTAAGATTCTATAGATAACTTATTATAAAGCAGATCTTAATACAACAATTTTTTGTTTTTCATTTGAAGTACCTTACTCTGTTACAGCTTTGGGTACCAAAAAGAACATGTTAAAATTAAATAAAGAAATATATCTTTGGAGCTTTATAAAACTAATGAAATACCCAGCCAAAATACCATGAAGTGATTATAGAGGAAATAAATAGAAACCTTTCAAAGACCAGTATTCCGTTCCTGTCTTTGACATCACTACTACAGATCGGTTTCCTGGTTTCTTGAATGTATGGAAAGTTAACATCGTCATTGTGAACATTTCCAAATTTCTTTCTCTTTTTAGTTTGAGCTTTCAGTGGTGTAGAGTAAGTGATGGTAAAGTTGGTAAATCTGATTGTTTTGAAAGCTGTTGTTCATGGCTGCATTCTTTGTGTTGCACAAATTAGCTAACTGTTGTTGAATAAAAATATAAATATGTTAATACCAGCTTTTTCAATAAAACTACAACCAAAAAGGCATAAGTAGATGACTTCAAGGCACAAATTATTTTTAAGCTAGACATGAAAGAGTTGTTTAGCTCCTCTTACAAACGAGGAAGAGTCACGGGGATTGGGACTCACAGGGCAAGCTACTATGTGAACCTAAAGTGTTGTGGCAGGTAGAGAAGTAAACACAGTGCTGTGAATGGGACTGACTTGGGGGGTTAGCGTGATGAAAATAGCACACAGACAGTTACAGCAGAGCTGGAGATATGCTTCTGGCTCACACCTTGGACCAGCTTTTTCTTCTGCTTGTAGCCCAAGATGGACTTCAGGAGATTTGAGTCTCACTCCTACAGATGGAATAAGAGACATGTGCAATGTGAAGGGGGACACACAATCACAGGGTAAAAAATGGCATTAGTGTCATCACTGGCCAGGTTGGAGACCTTCCAGTGCAGCAGACCATGAGGGCACTTCTGGGATGTGTCCAGGCCTGACCTCCCAAAGGAGACAGACATTGGCCCAGGTGACAAACCAGAGGGCTACCAGCAGAGCAGCATCCCTCTTTCCCCCCACCAGTCTCTTTCTACCTCTACCCTGGGGGAAAATAAAATAAATAAAAAATTAAAAAAAAAATAAAAAAAAAGAAGAAAAAAAAAAGCTGTCTTGACATACACACTTAAAGCTAGTAAGGCATTCACTTCCCAGTCCAAACTGATGCCCGACCCTCCATGGTCATCGTGATGCTTGCCCCAGATCTTGGGCTTTTCTTTTGAATCTCAGTCTAAGGCAGCTAGCCCTGCCTGTGTGTTCTACACAGAGCCCCGGGGGGTAAGAAACTGCCTGGCCATCAGCACACACGAGTTATACACTGAAAGGCTAAGTCCTTTTTTCTGGATGCAGACCAGAATAAATTTGCCTCAGCTGTTAGATTAGGCAGTGTGTGTTGCTTTGCACAGCTCTCCCAGAGTTTACATGCTAATTTCCCCCCCGCCCCCCCCCTTTTGGGGAAGACACAGTCAATCCCACTCATTTAGATGGACAAATACGACTAGGCACTGAAGAGAGAACTCTCAGCTGAAAATCAACACATCAAGCGATATACTATTTACCTTTCCCGTTTCCCTTTTCATCCCTAAATACCCAGTAGGAGCAGGAGCCAGATGGCTAACTCTCATGCTTTTGAAATTTTCACATGCATACTTAGTAGCTGCATACGGCAATTTAACCCTTTATGGTTTTTTGGGGGAGATATTGGCATGAGCCACCTGCTTCTCCTGTTTGCAGCGAGCAAGTTGTCTTGCTTTCAGGCAGAGTTAAGTCCATTGGAGCCTTCCAGTGTTGTGGTTATTAATCCCTGATGAGAGGGCAAGTATAAGGATTGTTTGCCTTCTATGTCCAATTTTCAGTAACATTATTATCATCAATTTGCTCCCACTCCCAATAGTAATCCTTTTCCATTTGCAGGCTTCTCAGCAAATTGCATTAAGTCTAAAATTAGAGCATGAATTCACTCATCTTGCTCATGTGGTAGAACCGCAGAAGGGAACAGGATCACTGGAGTGGGTGAGATTCAAAAATTTGGGCCTAATTTTATAAGATGCTTGGGACAGGGTATGTTTCTTTAGTTTTGTGAAGCCATGAAACAGTCTGGATATTCTGTACGGGACAGTTTGCCATGTGTACTGGAAAGGTTTGCTTTCAGAGTGCACCATGAGAAAGCTTTTCTTAGAAGCGAATTTTCTTTTTGCCTTCTTTCTGAAGTTGGACGAGGATCAAACTTTTATTCACATGAAAGTAAACACAACTCTTTAGGCCGTTAGAGATCCTAAAACTGGCCCATGATGCAAAGCATTTCATGTGAAGCACCTGACTGAGAAAACTCCTCAGTTCTCTCAGCTGTAAAAGCTGCCATGACTATGGATCAGCCAGGCAAGGTACAGCTAATTACTTGTCTTGCCGTTTGCCAAGTGGAGACAGTCAATGAGTAGGACAAGATCCTTAAACCAACAATTCCATTAAGCACTTATTTTAATTATCATGGTGACACTATATATTCTTTTTATAACGTGGCCACTAAGAAGAATAAAACCTACAAAGGTGACTCTATCAAAGAATGCAGGGTGGTTTTCTGGACAGCCACTCCTTGTTTTAAAACTAGTACTAATCATGGTAGTAGCATGTGTGTCTCATGCAGCAGCCTGATCCAAGATATCTCAACAGATTCCCAGGCAGATTAATTTTAAATACAGGACCAAATTCTTCAACTGGTAATAAACCGACTGTGCTCCAGGGAGAAGAGTACTTAGCTTGGAGAACTCCAGAAACCCCATCACCACCTTCTGTGGCTTCATCATCATTTCTCCAACAGGAGGAACAACTCTGGGGAAAAATTCACTGTAAGTGATAAATAGTAAGTAATTGAAACTGGAATTAGGGTGTCAGATTGGGAGCAAAGAGGTTGGTATTCTTCCATGCTCTACCTGTAAAATAATTGCTGCCCAAGCAGGACACCAGCGTCAGACCCCACTGTCAGTAACTTGTGCCAACATCCCAGCCCCGGCAGGCTCGTGCTTTCATTTCTCCTTGGTGAGGCTTGAACACCCCCAACAGCCCTACTAGGTGCCCTGGACCAGGCTCCTTCTCACTTCAGTGGGAAGGTGCAGAAGGAAGCAGAGATTTCCCTTAGATAGGAGAGATACTGGCGTTGCGATCTGTTTGCGATACAGGAGACAATGCTCTCAGTAAATTTATGCACATCTCGGATTGTCTCTTCTCGGACTGGAAGAGGTGGGAAGGAGAATGTTGCCGGTTCAGTTACCATCCTCTGACATCTCTGCTAACACCTCTCCGAGATGGACAGCTGCACTCTCTGTTTCTCCCAGCTATTGATCTGCAAACCCAGATAGATGCTGCTGCATCAATTGCACCCTGTCAACACGTTCAAAATATTCTCTGCAGCCTTAGCAGATAAAGACTTACTTTCGAATGAAATGAGAGATAAGCTGCACTATTTTATACCACCTTCCTCCACATACTTCGTGAACAAGTAGGGCTCAGCGAGGCTTCTTTTTAAACTGTTTGGCTATTTTGAGCTGCTATTGTAATATTACTAAAGAATGTCCAGGAATCCAGCGCTACTTTTAAATCTGATATCTCCTAATCACTTTGTGGAGCTGCAGGAAATCTCTCCTTGCACAGCTTATCCCCAAGGGCCTGTCAAACCAGTCCCAAACACAGCCTCTCCCGAGATCCACCCTTCATTATAAAAGCACGGAGAAGGCAGTTCTTGCTCAGGAAGGACAATCACAGCCTGAAGCTATCCGAAGTGGGGACAGAAAGATTTCCCTTGCTCCCTCTACACAGTCTGTCCCCAGTCTTATCCCCCACGCCCCCTCGCCGGCTGTGCTGCCTGCCTCTTCTCCCTGCGTTGCCTTTCTTTCCACCTCATCCTATGACTCTCCACATTCTCCCTTTAGCCTCCTCCCTGGGCCAAATCCAGTGGCCAGAAGCCACTAAAACCCTATTGACTCCCGCCACTGGACGAACCACAGCAAGCTCCGCAGGCTGCAGGAGCAGTTTCTCATCGGCACAATGGTAAGTGGTCTGTCATCTCCCTCTCTCTTGAGCCGTCAGAGAGGAAAGCCCGATTTGCCAATATACTATATTTCAAGTGGAAGATTTACAGAATCGGAGAGGTTGTATCTTAGCAACCACCAATGCATTAAGAAAAGCAGTTTAACCGTTTAAACCGTCAATTAAAAAAATCTGCCACAAAGAGGCAACTGTCACGTATGAGACACAAAGCCCTTCCAGCCGTCCACCACGAGGGACACGACCCCTTACGCACATCCACCTACCCAAGTGACCCCGCGTGAATCTTCTCCCTTCCCAACATACACGAGTCGGGTGCTGTTATGGCCCATACCTACATCATTTGCTCTCTTGCAGGAAGTGAAGTGGAGAAAAGGCATCTTTCTGCAGAGAAACCCTGAGGTTTTGTATATTGGTCTCACCCCCATAGGAGCCAAAGGAAGATCTTCAAGAGTTTCCAAGGGGAAATAAAGAAGTCCCACAATGAAAACCCAGAGTGAAATAGGCGCAGGGCTGTGATCGCCCTACATGAGATGCTGTGACGCAGCATCTACTCCCTGATTTGTACAACTTAGAAATGCAATCTTTTCCCCGCCAGCGTAACACCTTCATTATCAGTCTTCAGATACACCTTTCTCTCAGTTCTCTTCTTCCAAAGATTTGGGCCAGATGACAGACCAGAGCCAAGGCTCTCTGCTTTACGTGAACAGCCCACACAACAGCTGTTGTGAGGTTTTCTTACCATGCCTCCAGCAAACCTGGATTTCATCCTTGACCTGACAAAGTTATAACAAAACCAACAGGGCTTCTGCAAAAGTTAGTTTTGACAAATCACCATTTTCTCCCTCAAAAACTTCTGTAAAGGAAGTCTTGTTGGTATTTGTGCACATTATATTCCATTTTACATTACTCTCAACTATCTGATCCATGTTGTGCAATGACACACTGCAACAGTGGGATGAACCCCAGCGTACTGCAAAGGGAGCTACTAGGGCATCTTTAGTTTTTGAAAACAAAAAGGGCTGTGAATAATCCTTTAAAAGCGAGCTGCTTGAGAAGACACTCAGTAGGAGTGGTGCAGAGTCCCTCATCCACAGATATTGAAGATTTTTTGCACAGAAAGGTAGGGCTTAACCCGTAACCATAATCCATAACCAGCCTCTGAAGGGCGTAGGAGCATGTCTGGCACTGCAAAGGCAGGTGTTTGTATAACCCACAGACTTCATGGGATGGTGAAAAGTGGCAGCCATTGTCTTTCTTGCTCTTGCTTCATAGATGCACTATTTTGGAGAAACTTAATATAATAATTAAAGCAAAATTAAAGCAAAAAAGAAATTCTGCCAGGACAGCTACCGGGCCCAAAGAGTACCTATGCTAAATGAGAACTGTGATGTAAGTGCACGTACTCAGTACAGCATATCTGTCTGCGCTTAAAGACTATGTTACTTCTAAGCTGCAAGACAGAAGAGCTGCCGTGGGCTAGAGAAACTTCAGGCTATAGGACTGAAACACTCCCATGGAGATTCACTTTTTAAACAACGATTAAAGATCAATTGAACTGTTACTAGAAGCAGCATTAGGAGAGATTTATGAATCATCCATTTATAACTCTAGGAAAGCATCTTCTGTAAAGAGAAGACTGAAAAATCCATTTATTGCAAAACCATTTGCTGAGCTCATCATCTGTCTGTCACGCTGGCGCAGGGGCACATGCACAAACAGCCTGCTAGCCATGGACTGCGTTTGGTGATTAAGTTGGTAAATTCCTTGAACATATTTCCTGCCAGCATGTGCTTTGAACAAACCTAGCACCAAAAGAAAATATGCTTGCTTTGCATTGTATCCTTTTGATTGAATATGTTTTGAACTTGAAGTTTTTTTAAAAATAGAGGGCTCTTGGAGTATTCAGGCAGTGATATCCATCCTGACCTTCAGATGGTAGCTTCAGCTTTGATTGTAGACAGATTCTTGATCAGAATTCGGTCTGTAGACTACTTCCAAGTATCTAAGACCTATTAAAATAACATTTCCATTACCTAATTAATTGTTTGAAGCTCTTTTCAGTGGTTATTTATTGAAGTTATAGTTTGTCACCTGAGGCAAGAGCATGGCTTGTTGTCGTGGAAACATCTCTGCTGTCACCAGCGCTGAATAGGGAGGGAGGAACAGGAGAGGGAACTACAGAAGAGGTGCTTTATTGAAATGCCTCACTCTTTAAAGTGAAGAAATTATTTCAGATAAAGACAGGCCACACTGAGATCAACACACACTGATTTCTGATATATTACGGGGTCTGTGGGTTTGGTTCAAGCCCTTTCTAATTTAGCATGACACAGCTCCTGCTGTCAAGCACTGCCGTCTCCCGTGGTTAACAGTAACATTTGCAAGGCCCTTTCTGATGCCAAAGTTGCTATTATTGCGGAAAAATCCTGCCACCTTCAAAAACAGAACAAAGTCTCTCTAACAACCTGCTGTCATCTCTCTATTTGATTTGTAAAAGATGAAAATTCAGTCTTTCAGGGCTTCTCCTATTGGCCTTTACCTGGTGTGCGATCTTGACACAAATTTTCTGCTTTCCCTAAATCTTTGCATTAATTTATATCGCAGGGAGATCTCAAGCAAGAGTTGCAGCTGGAATTTCCCTTAAAAGCAGCACATCTTCTACCTAAGTTTTAACTAAACTCTGCCACAGACTTTCTCTCTTTCTTATTGTTTGGGTAGCAGAAAGTTAATAAAAAGGTTTAAGCTCTGATAAGCCCTGGTTTTTTGTGTGGTTTTTTTTTTTTTTTTTTTTTTCCCATCTAACACATGAAGACCCAGGACAAAACAGAGTTAGCACCAGAAGGCACACCAGGACTGCATGTTGTCACTACTCACATTACAACAGAAGCAAACAATGCAGCTCAACACTGTCAGATTTATATTAAAAGATCCTAGAGACAGGAACCGTCTCAAAATGCTGCTGAGCTGCAAAGCAGCCAGACTGCACATTTCACAAGTTTGCTGTGCACTGTTTCATATACCGTTAGTTTATCATTACACAGGATTTTATCACAAGGAAAATAGAAATTTTTTTTCTCCATTTTCATAGTCTTGGATTGCAGACACACTCTGCAGCGATGACTTTGCTAGTCATTTGTGTAACGTTCATTGTAACTGGTGGGGAATTGGTTCTACCAATGGTTATCTATTTTTCCTAAAAGATTTTTTCTAATTGTATTTCCTTTCCGAAATGGAGTAAAACCAGAACCTGATTCTTTTGTTCCTTGGCGGTGCCCTCTGGAGACAGCAGCAGAGGGAGAGAAAATGCAGGGTGAGCCTGGAGTGCCATCTGATGGCACCGAAGGCAAACCACACAGGTGATGTGTTTACCAGCGAAAGGACACGCACGTACCCTGCGCCAAACTGGAAAGTACCATTTTCCTGCAAGAAGTACTGAATCGATAAAGCAAACAAGCACACAGGGGCTCCAGACACAAATGTGCTCTCTCTGGAGGTTAATAAACCATATATAATGGCTAGGCAGTACCCCTAAGTGAGGACAAGATTAGCTAGACTGTATTATTTCCTAACTTTTTAAAGCACATATTGAAGAAGTACAATTCATCAACAGTTGGGCGATGACTTGTACTGCGACGCTTTTGGCATCCTACACCAAACTGCAGATAAGAACTCAATCTCTGCCAATAATTAAGACTGGAAACATGAATTGTTAATTACCTTTGTACATCATTCACTGACGTCTCCATAAAGCCAGAGCAGATGTCACTAACATTGACTAATGCAGCCTCATAACAAATGAAATGCCAACCAAAATAAAGCCACAAGCTTTGCTATAAAATGAAGGGATTTTATGTCAAGTTTACTTTTTAGCCCATGAAGAGCACTTTCTCTTAATACTTTATTTGTTTTTCTAAAATGTACACTGACATGTAATTATAAGATTCAAGAACAGGGTTAAGAGAAATATCACCTGTCATAAGAGTAGGAATAAAAGCAGATGCACTGGCAACACCCCAGAAACTCAACTGGAAATGCAGCAGCTGTGGCACAAGCTGTGGCGTGGCTGCCCTGTGCCTCGGCTGGAGCTACGGAGGATGCAAGGGAAGCGATTTGTGGCAGAAGAGAGGGTGCACCCCCAGGACTCCAGAGTCTGCGCAGCAAGAGCTCACAGTGTGATCTGTCTCCACTTGGGGCAAATTGCCAGCCCTTACACAAACGCTTTTCTCCCTAGCTTTGGTGCTGTGAGCCTCACGGGGTCTGAGATGGCACCGGTCTAGAGGTAGAGGCTGCTTTATATTTCTCCATGGAAGAGCAACAGATGTGCAAGCTAATGCTGAAACATCAGTTCTAGAAATAGGTGAATTATTTCATCACGTAGGTCAAAAACTCCGCTTCGCACTTATATTAAGACGCAGGACAGAAGATTTTAAGATGGCAACATTCTGACCACCATATACCGAGGCAACTAGTTATCTGCAAATCTACTTCAAGTTATTCTTCATAGAGTGTAATCATTTAAAATCCCTCCCTCTCCAAGTCAAGTGAACTTTGCAGTCTGACCTCATGAGCAGAGGATGCAGCTAAAAGCTGCAAAAAAAAAATATTACATGACATTAGTGTCACATGTCATTGTGTCAAACAGGAGTTCCCAAGAGCAACTCACTGCACCACTTGCTCTGCTTTTATATTTCTCCTATTGCCAAGTGTTCATTTGTTTGTTTTTCAGCCATGCTCTTTCTAGCTCCCAAACTTGTGTTGTGCGTGGATTAAAGTGGCTTTGGAGGTGTGATGCTTCTATTTCACAAATCTGCAACATTCACACCACTCAAGCAATAAAGGTAAGTACTGAGAGGAGTATTCTCACTGACTAATTTCAGGCACTGCAGAACATCCTAAATTAAGACTCCATCTATACAGTCTGTAGAACAAGACAGGCTGTGTTGGGGAAACTCAAGCCATCTGAGAGTTTCCTCTCCAAATGGCCCCTGAAAAAACCCACAACCCTGACGCACTTTATCTAGAGAGTAAAAGGAAGATACCAGCACCTTAAAAAGATGCCGTGATTAGAACAGAAGTTGCAACAGAAAAATTTTGCCAGGAGCGACATCCCTGCACCACCTGGGAGCAGGAAAGGCCCATGCTAACTCCCACCTTCTGCACGCAGGAGCAACAGGGCTTCTGGCCAGGATCAAAGACCTCCAGGTGTTGCCATCAACAGACCATCTCCCAGCAGAGAGCTTCTATCAGCACCAGACCCAGGACAACAGAGACCTCAGCACACCGTGGCACTGGAGTAGGCATCTCTGCATGTAACCTGGCCCAATTTTTATTACTGGTGGCAGGTGGGAAAGTTCAAAGCTAATTGAACGCTACCTCCCTTGGTAAATCTATCCCCCGTCACGCTGGAGCAGTCAAAAACCTTTGGGTAGAGCCCTCTTTTCTCTCTTTGTAATGGGGATCTGTAGAAGGGAGGAGGATGCAGCAGGCTGTAAATGTGTCGGGGCAGGCGATCCAGCCAGATCCACCGCAGGGGACAGATATTGTTTCTGCTGCAGCTAGCGTGAAGCGAAGTGAACCATCTTCAACCAGGTAGTGGCACCAGTCTCCAGGACTGCACCTATCAACCTCAGTCAGGCTGTGAACGTCTGGGCTGCCAAGTCATACTTAAATTATTAGTGTTGTCACTGCCCTGGAAGCATATCTTCATTTTTTTTGTGAGTTTGAAGGTAGTGGCCTACTGTCTGGAGACAACTGTAGGAAAACTGCATGCTCTTCAGCGGGAGTAGTGGGAATGCACCAGAAGACACCAGAATTTCACTGCCTTATTTTCCTTGTTGCAAAAAGTGAGACAGATAAGGAGGAATTCACATCCCAACCCACGGGTCATCTGGGAAACAGGGAGAGGGGAGTTGGGGCTAAAAGAGTTTACCAGATGGCAAAGGTCAGGGAGGGACAGCTAACATCTAGACCCGAGGACATGCTGCTTTGGCAGGAAAGCTCTAGGGGCTTGTTTACGTGGGTGTGGGCAAACTAAAGTGCCAGGTGGCTTTGCTGCAAAAACAACATATGTACTCACTGTATATATCATACACAGATATCCCCCACATTACCCATGCACTAGGCACGCAACTGCTTCTTGGCTAAAAAGATGATTATCAGTAACCTCCTGCTCTTTTGTTTCTACTGTATTTTGGGAAGAGTGATTGTATATACACACACACACACACACATACTTTTTCAGTAGGATTGCAAACATTCTCAGTTTCATCATCAACAGTCGCAGCCCCTCAGAGGAAACACCCCAAGTAACTCAGTACTTAAATCAGAATGAGCAGTAAAACACATCACTTATTGCACAAATTTAAATGAACATTTTTGTCAGCTGAAAGTGCTGAAATGAGTATTGTGAAGCTGCAATCTCACAGAAGCTGCTTCCTGTAGCTGTCAGTGGGAAGATACATATTCTGTACGTTTCCTTCTATACTCATGTAAAATATTTTGTAAAGGAAGGTTGCGAGCAGTGTTTCTATGTTCCCATTCTGGTTCAAAACCTGAAGTCAAAGTTTATTAGAGGTGATGAAAATGCAAGTTTTCCAAGTGCTGAACATCCCTCCTTAATGGGAAGGTGACTTCCACATCAGGCTATAATTTGTAAGAGGAACTTGCAGGATGCTAATGTTGGGGTTTTTTTCCGGAATAAAAGCTAATTAAATCTTTTGAGTGATAATATGGAAACAAATGAACCATCTTAATTAATGCATATAAACAGTAATGTGATTTGGTTGTTGGGTTTCTGGGCATCCTATTTGCATTTAAGTAACATTTGCATCTATGCAGGAAGTTGTTAGAACAGTTATATATCTCTTTGCAAGTTGATGGGTTCCACCTAATTTTTGCTGCATGGATTAATATTTTTCCTAACTTAATGATTGAGTAGCCGGTTTTCCTTCGTATCTATCTGCTGTTCAAACAATTGCAACTGTGAAGCTGACATCAGAGCACAGCCTCTTTTAACCTCCTTCAGTTGTTACTGAACACAACCCTTACCCTGAAAGGCTGCAAAGGATTTCAAATGTATTAAGAAAGTATTCATAACCTTGAATGTTCTTTTGCCTTTTTCAGTGGAAATAAAGAAGCCCAAAGGCTGACAGACACGGGTGTGCTCTGGAAGGTGGCCTATCATTTTATGTCAAAGGCTCAAGTTCACCAGCTGTGTAGGAATGTAAGAAAGTACTGCACTACCCCAATGGTAGCATTCTTATTACCCTGTATTACAAAAAATTGCAAGCAAATTTACAGCTAATAATAGCTATTTTATGGCACTTAAGACCAGTTAGTTCTAGGAAATAAAACCACATGTAATTCCTACAGATCTACTGACTTTCCTCTCTGGAAGAACTGGGCAAGATGCAAAGTATAATCTCTTTGCATTCTTGCCTACTGCAAGAGGCTGTTAGTCATTACAGAGTGGGCTCAGATTATTCAGAATTTCTATATGTGTTTTGTTGTTTTTCTTTGCTTATAGAAGAATGTACCAGTTTGGTGAACAAGCAGTACTTTTTTGTGTTACTTTGCAGATGAAATTCAAATAATGAATATTTACTCTAAATTCTGTATATTCAAAATGTTAAAGCTGAGCTTACAGAAGAACAGCTGAACCTAATTTAGATGTGTCAATAGCCATGTAATATCCTCCTCCTCCTCTTCAGTTAATTAATACTAATTCAAAAGACTGAATTACCAGCCTAGAGAAAGGGCACCTATCTTTGGAACTGTTTATAATTCATCATGTCTTCAAAACTGAGTAAGAAAATAATAAATGTAGGATTAATTGAGTAATTAACAGCAGCTGCCACATTCTGTCTCTCTCCTTTCCAATCCAGAAGATGGACTGGTTTGGAATATAGACCTGTAGCATGAGTGGAACAAAGTTATTTTGTGCTCTTTTTGCTCGCAAGATGTGAAGTAGAGAAGCACCCTTTGCAAAAACACCTTGCCTGGAATTGCAATTGCTTATTAAGTATTAGCGACTTTGTGCTTGTCAGCTAAGGTACTAGTTAGAGAGAAAAGATTTATTTGCTGAAGGTTTCAAAACACTGAACACTAGATCAACAAGAAAATGGAGTACCTATCCATCATGTTACCGTTAACGTATCCTTTTTTTCCATAAAAATATAAAAGCATCAAGAAGGAACACTTGAGAACTAGCATTAAAGGGCATTATTTAAAGGTCCTGAAGTCAAATTTACCTCCTCATTCCCTTTCAGATACACAGAAGAGCTGAAAATATATGGAAAATGACCTCCTATGTGCTGGTGTTCAAAATTTTCCACCTCTGTTGGAAAGAAACAGCTGACAAATCCAACTGTCCCCATCAACCTGTCACTTCAGAGCACGTGAATTATCTTTCCCAGGATCTAGCTAATTCAGGGGTTGTTTTTTGTATAAGTCCATAAAAGGGAATTGTATAACTTGGAATCTGACCAATATTGGTATCAATATCCTTGAGGGAGCTCCCCTCCTCCAAGGAACTAGAGTGTTTTAGCTAATAATTCTAAGTTTGCAAATGTAATAACAATTATATGCCAATATCCCCTAATAATGTCCTCAGAAAAGGCTGAAATAGAAGTGTCAGACTTGTTGGAGTTAAGCCTTATAATGATATTATGTTACAGATGGGAACTGAGGTACCTGGATTAACCCTTTTGTCTGGTCTTAAAAAGCAGCTCTTTCCAAAGAAATCAATAAAATACTCTCCATCTTCTTGCAAGACTTTCCACATCTGACTTCAGTCAATTTGGCCTTTTCAGGATATGTAATAACTTCTTCAAAATGCACCACAGTAAGTCAGTAAATTGACATCCTTACAAAAAGTAAAAGCTAAAAACAGAAGAATTTTTAACATTAGTTCTGAATACCAAGAGTGTTGCCTTTTTTCTCCTGACAAACATGAATAGAAATTTCACAATTATGTGTATATAAAGGAAAAAAAATTAAAAAAAATAAAAAAATTGTGCTTAAATTTCAGACCCAGGAAGAATGTTTAGCTATTTAAACAAAGCCTATGGATGTTCTAACTGAAGGAGGAAAAAGGGCTAAGTTTGGCTTATTTCCAGCCGGAATGGGACCAGGTAAGAGAAACTATGACAAGATTTGCATTCACCTGCCACCATTTCTTTTCCCCAGGTGGAAAGAGAGAGATGGCTGACAGTTTTCAAAACTAGAAGCACCCGGAAGACATGATTCTACTTCATAGATTTTAATGGGCTCAAACGCGACTACGTGGCTTTGGATGGTGGAGGCTTCTGCTCTGCAAGATCGGGCTTGGCTCACTGCCTGGGAACCGGGCAGCACGCCTGGAGGTGCCTTTGGCTTCTTCCCAACTGCAGCCCAGGGTGATGTTCAAGAGGGTGCTCCTAGTTGGAGTGCAGCCAAATGCCTCGTTTTCCCCAGAAGTTTCCCCTTCTCTATCAAGAGTTTTCACTGATAACACATCTCCCCGCCCCCAGTGATGACCAAGCTGCAAAGGCAAAAAAGAATCTAATGCAGGATCAGTGGAGTAGTGTATTGGATTTGTGTGGCAAAGTTTTGGTAGCGGGGGGGTCTACGGGGGTGCCTTCTGTAAGAAGCTGCTGGAAGCTTCCCCTGTGTCCGACAGAGCCAATACCAGCCGGCTCTAAGACGCACCCACCGCTGGCCAAGGCCGAGCCAAGCAGCAATAGTGGTAACGCCTCTGTGATAACATATTTAAGAAGGAAAAAAAAAGTTGCGGGACTGACAGAAACAGCAGCCGGAGAGAAGAGTGAGAATATGTGAGAGAAACAGCCCTGCAGACCCCCAGGTCAGTGAAGAAGGAGGGGGAGGAGATGCTCCAGGCGCCGGAGCAGAGATTCCCCTGCAGCCCGTGGGGAAGACCATGGTGAGGCAGGCTGTCCCCCTGCAGCCCACGGAGGTCCACGGGGGAGCAGATATCCACCTGCAGCCCATGGAGGACCCCATGCCGGAGCAGGGGGATGCCTGAAGGAGGCTGTGACCCTGTGGGAAGCCCGCGCTGGAGCAGGCTCCTGGCAGGACCTGTGGCCCTGTGGAGAGAGGAGCCCACACTGGAGCAGGTTTTCTGGCAGGACTTGTGACCCCGTGGGGGACCCACGCTGGAGCAGTCTGTGCCTGAAGGACTGCAGCCCGTGGAAGGGACCCACGCTGGAGAAGTTTGTGGAGGACTGTGTCCTGTGGGAGGGACCCCACGCTGGAGCAGGGGAAGAGTGAGGAGTCCTGCCCCTGAGGAGGATGAAGCGGCAGAAATAACATGTGATGAACTGACCGTAAACCCCATTCCCTGTCCCTCTGCACCACTTGGGGGGGGGGGGGGGGGGGTAGGTAGAGAATCCAGGAGTGAAGTTGTGCCCGGGAAGAAGGAAGGGGTGGAGGGAAGGTGTTCCGAGATTTGGTTTTGTTTCTCATTACCCTACTCTGGTTGATTTGTAATAAATTGAGTGAATTTTCCCCAAGCTGAGTCTGTTTTGCCCGTGACAGTAATTGGTGAGTGATCTCTCTTGTCCTTATCTCAACCCACAAGCTCTTTGTTGTATTTTCTCTCCCCTGTCCAACTGAGGAGGGGGAGTGATAGAATGGCTTTGGTGGGCACCTGGCCTCCAGCCAGGGTCAACCCACCACAAGTAGTCAGGGAAACAGTGTGATGTATCTGTGAAGTACAGTCATCCAGTGGTCAAAAAAGGTAATAAGTCACAATGAAAGCAGGGGTAAGTAGTACGTGTAGATTTCACAGCTACAAAAACTTCACCTGGCATACTCTGATTTTACTGATAGCTTTAAATAACGTGAAGTACAACCTCAAGTATCTCACACCAGAACATTTTAAACATCCTAAATTGTATTTTTCAGTGAAAGCTATTATCAGTGCAACATAAACAACTGCTCACAATGTCAAAGCATAAGGAACAAATGTTGTACCCGTTTAATTCAAGTTCGTATTTTATGTTTATTTGCACAATACAAATCATTAAACAAACATTTTATTTCAGTTTCCACTGTAGACTTTTAGGTACTATTTTCAGTTGCTTTGGCTTGACAGTTACTGGTACCATCCAAATACCAGACTTACTGTCTGGTGTTTGTCCTTCACTCACCAGCATGGATTATACCTTAGTGTCATAGATGTAGCTATCATAACCAATCAGAACAAACAGCATATTTTGTACAGGTTATTTAATGCAAAATGGAAGCTTGAGGACTTTTTACAACCTTGCTGGGGTGTGAATGGTGTGCCCTTTCAAAAAACATTAAGGTCACTATCTTCTGGACAAATAGCGGAACAACGAGTTCTGTACGCAGATATCACCACCAGGTACTGACTGTAAGATCACTTTTTTCTAGAAAACACCAAATAAATACAAGCAATATATGCAACCTAAGCTATTGTCAGCTACCTATTCTAAATCATACCTGTGAAAATACAAATGGGCACATTGTGAATATTTAAAGTGCTTTTAACATTGAGCAAGTGAATGCATCTAGTGTCGTACCACAGGCAAATATATATCCATTTTGGACAAAATAGTCTCCATGCAATTAGTCAGCAGCAATCTCCTGCATTCATTTATAATATTAAACTAGTATATATTACTTCAGTCATATGGGGCTTAATGTCAGGATACAGTGTGTACACTTACAAAACTTAACCAATGCTCTACATTAGCATACATTTTCAGCATTGCTACAGCAAGGTGGGTTTTTTTTTTTGTTTTTTTTTTTTTTTTTAACCTTTTAAGAAGCCAAACCTTTGGTAGTGTAAATGCAGCGTACACTGAAGATACCACTGAACCAATATGAGAGCTCATTATGCAGCTGACAGGAATGGGAAGAAGAAAAAATCAAAAGCAAATTTAATGGCTTTATGCACTGTGCTCCTCCAGTCATGCTCTATTTTCACATGCCTACCAGCAGGTAAGAGTTTAGACATGCAATTCAAGCAAGTGATTGCTTTCAGTTCAAAGACAGGCCATTTACTGCCAAGACGACCCTCCAGAATTGTGCTGAATTCAATTATACTTCCTTGCCTCAAGTTCAACAACACTTTTTTAAACTCATTGCTTGCCTTCAGCACAATATCTTTGGTTATATCATCCTCCTCCATAGACTTGGTTCCATTTTTGCTACTGAAAGGCATGCCCACCGTTATTTCAAATTTGTACCGATCAAACATTTTCATGTGGCAGTTATGCTTTGTCAAATACTTGAGACGACACAATTCTTCGTCCTCCAGTGTAACATTTTTGGGGTCACAAAGAGGGTAGGTTTCACCATACAAGCATCTCATCCAATCGCCAATAAAAAGTGGAAGCATATTTATTGCAGATTCTGCACTGTTGTCGATTTCTGTCACACGTACATATTTGAACCGCCCAGTCCATGTCACTCTGTGTCCTTCCAAGTGACTACATAAAATCTGAGTACGGGCCATGTTAGTCTCCTTCCACGACCGGGGTCCACAGAGAAAAGCATACTGATTCCATGTCAAGGTAGAGTTGTAAACTTTCATTCCCTCCGATCGATACACATAGAACCAACAGAACAACACTACAGCTGTAATCCACACCAGAATGAGTTTCACAATTGAGCTTCGAGTGAGGGATTTAACCATTTCAACTACAGAGAAGTTAACTTTCGTCCACCATCGGAAAAGCAAAGGAACAGTACACAAAACCAGAGTCACTACAATTTTCATGAGCTCCAGAGACACAAACCACTTAATGAAATGGATAAGACACATCAGTGCAATGCCTACACCTAGCACTGGGAGTGCAAAGAGAAACAGAAAATAACCGATTGATGCACGAACAAGCCCAATGCCAGAGGACTCCCGCAGAATGACCACAGAGAGTTCGCACCACATAAAGCAGACCAGATATGGGACCAGGTAGCAGTAGGTGCCTTTAAAATTCCGTAGTTGTGCCATTCTAAAGAAAAGATAGAACAAGTACAAAAACAGAAGGCATGGGATGCTTACATTTATCACAAAGAAATGGCCTACAGGAACAGTAAAGAAGGTTTTACCTAAGAATTTCAAGTAGCCAAAATTCCCAGGTAATACCTGCAATAGGGATAAGCAACCTGCTGCTATCTCAGTCATTAATGCTCTTCGTGTGAAAGGTTCTGCACACGTGCTTAAACTCATGTAACTTGTCACTGTGAAGAAAACTGAGATGGTAGCTAACTCTGAGCATGGTATACAGTCTTTGCTTGCTATAGGGAAGGAAAAAATGACAAAGAATACCGACATTAAAAAATAAATGTATGGCTCTAAGTGATTCCATCCAAAGTTCACCTCAGCTTGCTCAACATCTAGGTTTGGTTCAAAACGAAGCAGTAAGTCAGTCAAAGCGCGGAAGTTTTCCCAAGCCTTACTGTCCTGAAAAACTTTCAGTGTGCAAATCACCATAGAAATGAAGGACAAATAGAATATGACTAATGGAATAATGAAGGCAAAAAAATCAATTGTCAGATTACTTATGATGAAGAAAAAGATGAGAGCATTGATATGGTGTGTTGGAACAATGGTAGACAGCCAATGCATTCCTGCCTTTGATGCAATGTCTATAAGGTATTCTTTAATTTCCATAATGGCATGAAGCGGATATTTTACAACCTGGAAAGAGAGAAAGAAGCATTTTACTTACGAGCAGTTTTGTATCTTTACATCATAGATATTCTTAGCTGAAGCAGTAGCAGTCAGTTGTCTAACCTCAGCTGACATGAAAAGATTTATATTTCAGAAAAATGTTGCCAATAAAATGAGATTACTTTGTCTGAGATTAGCAGCTCTATTTTGATTAATTCAGTCAGATGAAGCTCAGAGGCGATTTTGATTTCAGGAAAGATATATTTCATTACCTTTGACACATATAATTAAATGGCTTCCTAGTCAAATATTCTGCTCTGCTAACTTCATACTGAAGATAAACTACATGGCTGCAGTCCTGTACTATCTTAAGTCATTACTTAAGCTGTGAGTACTGTAGCTTTAAAGCACTTAACTCTGCCACTGTTCTGCAAGGATTATACTATACATTCTGATATGCATATACACTACAGGAAGTAGCGCACACGATTCATATGCACTTACAGGAAGTCTTTACATCTGTGGTTTATCTTTAAAACAATTCTTCCCAAGCACCTAGGGATGCAGCTGTCAAAATCTGGTTTGTAAGCAGCAGAAATACCTTTCCCTAAACATGTAGTAATTATAGTTATTCTTTTAACTCCACAACAGTAACTGTACAGGATCTGAAAATTCTACCTATCTTACGTCCAACACAGTCAACAGACAACAGAGGAACTGCTGCATCAAATCCTCTTCCTATGGCCAACCACACACTTTACATAGCATCAATAAAAAGGGACGGGGTTTTTCAAACAAATATTCAAATATTAGCATCTGCACATTAGGTGCTGCAAACAATCCTTCCCCATAAAGCCAGTTTTTATGTTTTTCCCAGAACTTATGCTTTTATATTAATTACTTCAAGGGAAAGGCCAAGAATGCTTTAGCAAGGATCTATGCATTATGATGAACTGGGGCAACAAACACAATGACTTGGGCATAAGCCTATTTATTAGCGAAGGTATCCCTGTTCTTCTTTCTAAATGCATTTCTTCCAGAATATTAGTTTTTCAAAAGACTAGGAAAAGACACCCCCCTCCCTTTTTTTTTTTTTCCCCCTCAACCTTACCATATGATAATGGACAACAAAATGACAACAATTATAACAAAAATTCTCATGTCAGCAGCTGGAAACCCCCTACCTTTCTTGAAATTTATACCAGTATTGACTTAATTTTCCCTTCTCCTTTCACTACCTAGGGAAGTATCATTATAGAAAACCATTGACAGCAAGTAACACTGTTCTTGAATTCCTTTGTAATAGAACCTTTTCACACCTGAAGGCTATGGATAATTTTTCCCACCTGCTTGCTCCTGTTTAAATAAGAAAGATATGAAGCATATAATAACATCTATAATAAAAATATGGCAGTTATGATAGGGACATTTAAATCCTCACTGAGATGTAATGAAGGTAGATTGCCCTCTTCCAGGGAAAACCATTATCCCTTTCTCTTAAATATATGACTCATATATATGAAACTGTAAACATATATATATGAAGTCAAGTCCAAAAAAAAATTATAGCATCAATTCTTGTACTGACCTATATAGACTAAACATGAGCTTTGAGAGTCAAGTGCAAGTGTCACCTCCGCCTAGTCTGAAATGCCTAAGTTAAGAGCCCTTCAACATAACCTGTTCAGTATTGCCTTTTTACCTTCAGTCGCAGGGGTAACTCTTCAGGAGTCTTCCCTGCCAATTCATCATCTTCCTCTTCCTGCATAATCAGGTTAGATGGGATGATTCCCTTTGCGTACTTCTTGGTAATTTCAACAAAGTCATCCAAAGCAATAAATTTTTTGGCTAAAAGATACAATGAAGACTTTGAGTAAATAGTATCACTACAACACGGTACTGATTATGAGTTGGAATATTAATTTTCTTTCCTGGTATTAAAGAAGATCTACTCTGGGCTTCAAAAACTGAACTACCAATAACACTGGCTTACTTTGCAACTTGTTCTGAGATCTGTGCTGAAAACAACAAGCTGCTTGTGCCAGCAATATATGACTACTCTAAATCTTGTCAGACCAGCAGGTAAATTTATTATACAGGTAAGTAGGGGAACAGAGTGAGTGAATGTAGCTTATCTGCAAGTATTACAAGGAAAAAAGATTACTGGATTAGGTCACACAGTTTTGAAACATATTCTATTATATCTTTGGTAACTGCTTGAGAGAAATCTTTAACTAACAGCCACATTGAAAAGAAAGAATTGTATAGGAACAGTAATGATTTATCTGTACATTATTAACTGAAAAACTGACCTCCAATTTGGCTTTTAGCAGTCACTTTTCTGAGTTTGGAAGTTACAGACATGTAATTATGGGAAATACCCAATTATTCATATCTACAAGACTAAATATAGATTATGTATAGTGTATTAATTTAATAAGCTATGTGGCTATACAAAGGGCCTCCCCCAAACTATAATCAATTATGATCTAAAACAAAGAGCCAGCAACAAAATATACTTTGCTCAGTTGTACACAGAGACAAAATTTATCCCTCTGCCCTAGAAGATCTTTATCCACTCCTGTGAGTAGAAAGGAGGCAAGAGGTTACTTCTGAAAACTCTAGGCATGCTGCAAGACAGAAGATGATTTATACACTACTTCAAACTCTTTTCATAGCTAGTTGCTTACATTAGCATGGATTAGCTAGTTTCTATGGTAGACAAGCTTGATGTTGTTTGTAAAGGAGGATAATTAACAGCAACTTTTTTCCATACGCTAAAGCAAATGAGATTGCTGTAGATATGAAAGACTGTTGAATGACAAAAATCTGTAACATGCCTCCTACACGGTAAGTTTAGCTAGTCAGCTGATACAAAGATATGAAAGCTTGCCTGCTTAATACTAGTGTAAGGTTTTAAAGAGACAGAAAACTGAACTGTTTCACTAAATTTAAAATCAGAGGATTACTGGGTTTGAGCCTATTAATTTTATTAATTTCACAAAAATGCTACATTTATAGAAGTTTTTTATATAGATAAGTATTTAATATTGAAAACACTGTAGATACAGAACAAAATAAAGTATTTGTGTGAAGATACCTGCTACAGGAAGAGGGGTGTTAAAAGAATTCAATAGAAAAACAGCAGCTTACAATTAGACTTTTGCTTTAATCTCACAACTTGCATATTGCCTTTTGCTTGGACTTTCTTCTAACCCCCCCCCCCCTCATTGCATGAACCCGTATGTCCCACAAAATACCATCTGGCATGCCTCCCAAGAAACAAGAAAGGATTTATTTTTGCTAACTATTCTTATCATTCACAGACTGTAAGGTGACATTGCTTGCACAAAGAAATCAGTGAGACTCCTTAGCTGTCTTTGGCAGGGGTTCAAATCAAGCCTAATACCAAACGTGTCATCTAAATTTCTTGTCCTATTGGGACAAAATATACCGTAGTAAGATAGTCTTTTTGGTGTGGGATCAGCAAGCAGACATGCTTAGAACCTTATGAAAATTCCTTAACAGCACTTTTACAGGACCATGGGACATCCTCAGAGGGAAGGAGTTATTAACTTACTATGTATAGATGGCCTATCAAATGTAATGACATGTATACTCTCAGGCACGCAACAACTGTCCATTGGCAACGTCAGGTCTAATTTTCTGTTCATACCTCCATTAAGGATAGCCCAGATCAGATATCTGCAAACACAGATCTGGCTTAAAAATAATCTTCGAAGTATTGGCAATGTATTAAAACTGAAGAAAGAATCTTCTGCTGGCAAGATAAATGGAGAAACTCAATGGATCAGAGAAATAAATGCTGGAGAGTAACAGCTGTCTTGTTCATCCATGAAAAGATAGAAACTCTCTAGAGAAGAGGTAACAGCTTAAATCCTACTTTAAGTGTTTGATGAAAACTTTTCGTTTTTAAATGTTGTTAGTATTTTGTCACCTAGGTGTCTCTTAAATTGATATAAAGAGCCTATGTTGTAGATTCTACTTTATTATTCATAGATTTTTTTTGTCTTCAATTTGGTTATGACAAATTCCCCTGCCTCCCCCATCCACCGTAGAAAAAGAAAAATATGCACATCAATTTCTTCCTACGCTTACATGTAGGTTCATTTACTCTCCTGTTATTTTATCTGCCATTTAAGCCTTTAAAAAAAAATTTTAAAAAAAATTGCCAGTTCCTTTTCTGACACTCTTTGAATTACTGAAGAATCCAGAACAAAATCACTTGCTTTGCACTCACGTTCTATCAGCACGTGCCAGTTCACCTAAGGGATGGAAAGAACACTAGTGTCGTCCAGTAAGCACCAATAATACAAGATAGCTCAAATGAACCCAGATACATCTGCATTACAATACAATGACAGGACAATGAAACACAACAGTCTTATCCTTGAAGGGCTATTTCTTCCTTGAAGGGCTATTTCTAGCTTTCCAGAAGTGGCAAACAAGTCACAAGAACAGCTGACCTACTCTCACGGAAGTTTTGATAGGCCCAGAAGCTCGGTCTCCAAAATACTGTTTCTCCTGTCACCTACTCCCCTACTCATATACACAGGCACATGTCCCTCCTCCTCTTTTACTTCTGTGAAAGTTAACGTAAAACTGAAACACTCCACTCTTCTTAGGAATGTTCTTTTCAGAAGTCACCTGCGTAATGAACACAATCCTTGAAGGTAAAGGCCAAACTGACCTAATGAAATGTTAATCTAATTCTTCAAGGAGTTTAAACCTGCAAACCCCCAGATTTGGCTCACTAATCCACATAGGACACTTTAGTTAAACGTATTCTCAACTATAGATATATTAGTAAGTAATATGCTTTGTTACATTTAAAAGTGCTCTTCAAGAACTGATCTAGATTGCACATGAACTATTTCATATGACCTACTGCATTTCAAGAAAGTGAGATTTTCCTGACAATGATTAAGCGAACGTTATGTTAGATAATGTTCTTGAAAAAATACACATGCTGCATTGTTTAATTGTCTCAATTTTATAATTTGACTTTGCTCCTGAAGGCCCAGCGGCATATCAGCATTTCTTAGGTATGGAAGGCTAGGGAGAACTTTATTTCAATTCCAAACCCCCACCCCACCATACCTTACAAAACTCACAGATTTGGGTCTACAAATCTGACCATGTGTGTGTCGAGTGGTTTAATTCTCCCCACTACATGAACTAAGCTGCTCCTCAGTTATGAAAGAAATATCTTGGTGCATCTTTCCTATATAAATTCTTGAACCAATATGAAAAGACAAACATTAATTATAAGGGAATGGCAAACAGAAGCAAGGCAAATAGAATGAGGGATCTATCTGCATTAAGTGGTTGTGTAATTAATTCCCTTATTATAATCAGAAAGCTTACTACAGTTTAGAACTAAAAAAAAAAAAAAAAATTATTGAAAGTGCAAAAATTTTTTTTGCTGAATAGACTTGTAAGTGCTGAAAGGGCAAGAATATAAAAATAACAAATGGCATGCAAACTCCTCTTCCTATACTAATCACTGACAAGCTGACTGTAATGGTGATGTCTTCTGTGAGTTTACATGCAGATCAGTTATTTACCTTGCACATATAATAAATAGACACTAGCAGTTTATAGCAATCCAAGCTTGCTACACATTCTTACTCTGGCAGCACAGAATTGGTTAGCAAGCCAAAATAGAAACCAAAACCACAGGCAAAGACTGAAAGCAGCAGCATACACTCACATTCACTGCTCACTAATCGCTCCAGCATTCTCCTCTGCTTCTGCACCGACTTTGGGACTGGGCCAGGTTGCTTCTCACCATCTGGTTCAATAACAGAAGTTTATGGAAAGTCAAAGCAGTCAATTAAAGTGATCAGACAATAACTGGAATGTTCTTCAAGCTGCAATATCTGGAGAACAGTATTTCCTCAAAGTCAGGGAAAGACATACATATAAACAGGCAAGAAGTGGCTATATAGCTTTCTATACTCCTATTACTGTATTAGAATAGGGAACAGCATTGACACAGCTGTAATGGCAGAGTGAGCCAGGTGTCTTGAAGACTGGGTTTGTAAACTGAAATATCTAGTAAGATATCATCAGGATGACTGTTAAGGCGGGGCTGGGGGGGAAGGGGGGCGGGTAGGGGAGAAAAATCAAACACAGCAAAGCCATAAAAGATTTATTTGCCAAGGACAGCAAGTGTTGAATGAAGATACTGTTAATATTTCGTCACTTTTATGAGTCCTTAACTGAATCACAACCTACAGCAAGAGTTGGCGGGCCTTTATGAACTAACTTTATTGGTCCAGAGAGGAAAGGTATTGAAAGAGAGTTAGGGTTGTTAACACTGTTACTTTTTCTTAAGTAGATCATACATTTACTGTTATGTCATGCCTGATTGTTTGTAAAGCCCTTTAGGTTTCTAGCTGTATTCTGCCTGTAAGTCTGTATTTTATCAATACCATAAATCTGTTCATAAACAAACCTTCATTGTCAACTTGCCCAACATTTTCCAGTAGTTCAGAAACTGCTAATTGCTTCTTCTTTTTTGGGTTTAATTTCCAATACATGACTAAGGCAGCTTTCCTCACAGCTCTCTCCAAGTCAGTCTCAGATGATAACTTTTTCACTTCTTGCTCATTCTCAGAAGTGATGCCTCAAGAAAAGAAAAATACATTACTATTATCCCACACCCATGCAGAAATGAAAGATTTGCCCACAATTTATTTTCCTCAGTTTAGTCTGAAACTTCTCAAGTTTCATTCACATTTTGACCACCTAAGTAAATTACTGAAATGCCCTTCTGTGCCCATTGCTTATCAAAATCTAAATCACATTGCTTAATTTTAAACTGTACTTCAAAGACTGGGCAAGACACGCATTAACCTTATGTCTTGCTTCAATTTTTGAAGTACAGCAGTTCAGGCAAAAGGTGGCGCGCATAAGCATGGGTGACATGTAAAAGGCAGCAAGAATTTAATCAAAGTTGTTTGGGTTTTTTTCTTGTAAGTAAGAGTTCAGATAGTTGGCAGATGAGAGGAGACCATTCCAAGCATGGGGCGTAGCATGAAGGAAGACGTGAATCTCAAAGTGGGAGAAGACAGTGAAAAGTTAGGAGAGAGGCTGGAGAGGGGCAAAAGAATGAAACAACAGCAGACATGTAGGTGGTGTGTGGTTATATATGACCTTCACGGTCACAGAAAAGAAGCTTCAATGAAAGGTGGGGAGGGGAAGAACAAGCATGAATTCCATGGAGGAATTCAAGCAAATAATTAATATAAATGCTTTTATGAGCAGTATCAGTAATTAATGCTTTTTAAATTACCTATTTGAACAGGCTGTCAGCAGCTACTCGCATAATTTTGCCATGGACATTCCCATCGTATTTTAACCCCTCTCTTCAGTGTTAAAATGAATATAGTATTATTTCAGATAAAGTGGGAAGTGCAAGCAAAAAGTCTCAGAGAACCCATACCTCTTCTGTCTGCCAGGCATCTACGCAATAGTTTGACAGCTTCTCTTCGACCTTGCTTAGCAGCAAGGATGAACCAGTCAACTGCACTACAATTGTTAAGTTCTTCATCCTCCTCTTCTGCTAATCTTAAGAAGTGTTTCCCCACCTAGAATAAGTAGGGAACAGAATTCCTTCAGTTACTGAAATATACTCTACTCTGTCTCTTTCCTCCCACCCCCTGGAACCCAGCTAGAATAAATTCTCTTTGAACAAAAGGTCAAAACATTTGCTCCTAGCACTGAAGAACAGCTGTAAGTCGATCTTCTGCAGGGCAAGATCAGTTTCCAGAACTGGAACCAAGAAGGAATCCCAACACATTTTGCCAGGTCAATGAATTAGTTGCCGTGGATCTTCGAGCACCTAGCGGGATCAGGTAAAGCTCCCAGCGTTAAAAGTTTTCTTGAATCCTTTTACTCCTATAAGAATGGTCAGACAACACTGCTACCCTCATTTTAGAAACACAAAAATTAAATGTAATAATCTGGTGCCAGTGACATTCAGAAATTCAGATGAAGTTATTGACAAAGGGCCTTGACACGGAAGGAGGCTTCAGCAGTGAAATCCCTGACTAACAGCAGTTGAGCCACTGAAGGTGAAAGCAAACTCACGATTAATTACTGAATGGAATGAAACTAATACTGCTTAAGCATCAAGCAAATTCAGTAAAATAGCCTGTAAAAATCCTCCTATTCAGGATTACAGAAATTATCAAGCAGTTGCCTATATTACTGTTTTACAGATAAGAAAAAACACCACTTTTTTTCTTTCTTCTATAAAACTGAAATATATAATAATATACTAGTAAATATATTTATGCAATAGCATGAAACACTTCTGCTTATCATACCACAAAGCAACAAATATTAAATGGCAGAAATTAGCCAAAACTACTGGAGATTTTATCTGCATGCCTAGAGCATCTGGGAAATGCTTCTGCTTGGCTCACTGCACTCCCTCTCTCCCTGCTGTTACTTCAGTTATGTTCTGGGAGTAATTAATGCAATACCTTAAGAGTATAGCTCCACAAGTCCACAGTATTATCCGCTAAAAAAACCCTGTCTGGCAGTTTCTCCAAAACTTTGCCTTTGGTATTACCACTAAACAGTGACTAAAGAAATACCTCTGAAAGATTAATAATTCACATTATTCCCATGTAGATTAAACACACTGATATAATAGAAGATCTTTTTCTTCCAGTAAAGGTTAGGTCTCCAGCCTTTCAACTGGTTTCATACACCTGAATGTTCCAACAACTTCTACATAGATAGTTATTGGGTAGACATCATAGTGATTAAACCCATAGCACATACAGTGAAACTATCCAAACCCATACAGAAATAAGAAAAAAAAATGGACTAAGTAATCCAAAAGTCAGAACTAAACATTGATTACAAAGTCATGCCAGAGTTTAACAGAAAGTGCACAGATATAGTGGCAGACCAAGAAGAGAGTATTTGAGACAGAAAAAACAACAAAAAGAAAGAAACATTTCAGCAATTGCCTGGTAATTTATCACCCAACTGCAGATGTACCTTCAGCTATTTCTTTCAGAAAACAATTGCTTGAACAAGTTACATGGTAAATAACATCCTCTGACAAGAACAGCTGTTTCTTGAACATGTTTGTATTTATAGCCATTGAGATTTTGAGCAAAGCTTCAAGAATAGTAGCACTTAATGATGCAGCTCTTTTAAGTTTATAAGGATCTCTCGGACATAGAAACTCATATTGCAAAAGTCTAGCAGATCTTGGAATTAGTCACATTGCACAAGGCCACTGTACAAGCAAAACGATAGCGCAACACCTGTTTTATGATAGAAGTGGGTTTTGGCTTGCCTGTGGGTTTATTTTTTTTGTTGTTGTTTGGCATTTGTTTGTCTGTTTTGTTGTTTGGGGTTTTTTGGGGGGCGGATTTTTTTTTTTTTTTTTTTTTTTTTTTAGGTTTAGCATTAAGATTTAAACACCTACCTCCTCCAAAAAAACCCACAGAACCCACCCCCAAAACCTGAGCAATGAGAAAATATTTTCTCTTTATTTTGATTACAAAATTACAAGCTTTTGTGTATGTTAAAAGTTTTGGTAGCAAAAAAAAATAAACCAAACCACCTCCAAGTCCCATAACATCCAGGTTTTCCACAAAATACTACTGGAAGGTCTACCAGCTTTCTCTGAACAAGCCCTGTGTTACAGGCACCTTTCACTGTCATAGCAAAGCTCCTACCTAAAGACGGCTGCAAAGTTCTGGCCTGCAGCAATCACAGGAGGCAGAACTGATGGGAAAAGGTGTTAACCTCAGATTTGTCATTTAAGCAGTCAGGGATTCTGTCTTTCCCACGAACTAAAACTGTGAAATGAAGTCATAGTTGGTATGCTTAACACCAATCTTCATAGTGTACTTCTCCAAAGGTTGCTCTCACCTGTAGGCTTTGCTAACCGAGGCAGTTATCTCAAGCAGTGCCCTTGCAGAGATCCTCTGGTTAAAGACAGAGTTGCCTTTTCTCCATTACAGAATTCCAGCTGTGGGTGTCTCATTTACATAATTGCTGTACAGTTATTTCTCAATAAAGAAACTACATAAAGCTACGGTAATACAGGTTGACAGCCACTCAGAGTGCATTTATTTCCGTAGTCATTGCAGGGTTATTTTTGAATAAACTCGTAGTAATAACAACAAGCCAGTGAACCGAGTGATTTCTTGTGTTTGACTTCATAATTATTAGCAAACAGCACAACAGTGCCATCTCAGCTTCTCATTCGTACTCCTACAAATTAAGAAACAAACCCAGATTTTTCTGACTGATTCTAAAGGGGTGTATTCAACAATAGAGAAGAAATATATATTTTTTTAGGGTTTTAAAAACTAGCAGTTAATTCCCTCTCCACAAGTCAGAAGAAATTTGATTGCATAGAAAAGAAATGACTGTATTTGGGGTTCCTTTTCAGGCAGTCAATTCATCCTGAGTGCATACTGAAGCAAAATTGTATGCTGGATCTCTTTACGACAAGAATCCTATTATTGTGTGGGAATAGAAAGTGTACACAGTCAAAGAGCTAAAGGAAGGGAGTGAAGGTGGAATGAATAGAGAAGGATAAAAAATTATTATTTATATACATATATATGCACACATCATAGGCTTAGATTACATAAGGTATTTCTTACTCAACTGGAAATTATATCCTGAAAGAATATTTATGGAGTTTGCTTTCTTTTGTGTGGAGGAGTAGAGCCAAAACGTGGATTTTACAGCAGCGATTCCTCTCAAAGCTAAAGCTTCATCCTCCACAAAGCCATCAGCTGTTCCAAAGGTGAGGAATTTGTTACTGTCTCGGGTTACAACTCCAAGGACAGCCTGCCCCTCAAACAAGTTGAGATGGAGTGGGGAGTGAGCCTGACATTGCCATATTTTTTTTAACCAGCTTTAAAAGGATTTCTTTCCCATCCCCACCTTTTATTTTTGTTTGCAAAAAGAGTGGTGATCCTTGGGGAAAAAGCCAAACCACCAACGAGCATGTAGGAGACCACAACCACTCCCTTCTGCTATCAAAACTGAAGCTGGAAAAGAACGCTCAAGTAAAACACTAGCCAAGTTAAACACAAATTAAACCCCTTCTAAACAATTTTAAGCTGTTTATACTAGGCCAATACACCAGCCGACGGAATGCAGCGGAAAACTAGTACAATTTTTCTAAAACCTAAGGGACACCTAAAGTGCTACCACATACAGAGACAGGACTGCCATTATTAATTCAATTATATCTGCCACTACACACTAAACATAGCTAATTTCAGTAAACAGGGAGGGGTTTCTTTTCTAAAATGTGCTAAGTCAACAGAGAAATGGTATAAGAGCAAAACATCAACCAACCTCTGTTCCTGCTAAACCACCTCAATGGCAGTTTCTTCCACAGAGTCCAGCCTAAGAGTCCTGGTATCTTTGTACATAGTGCAGTGCTGAACCAACAGCATTTAATAGTCCCTATCTGCACACCTCCACAAGTAACCCTTTGGCACATATTTGTAGAAAAAAAAGCAAAAGTAGTTCTGTACCTTCTCCATGCTCTCAGCCTACCCTCCCTGTTTTCATACGCATCCTAAAGGCTTACTCAAGAGTTGGACCTGAAATCGGTAACACTCCCAAGCAAGCAGCATTTCTTAAGGCGGAGAAACCATCTGGCATCACCTTTCTTTGAACAGTTTAAGATCAAAACAGATGCAGTTCAACTAAAGAAGAGATAATAGTTCTACAGCAGGCAGTGCTGTTTTTGGAATTAAGAGCAAGCAAGAGTGGACAAAGAGTATATAAAATTACCTCTGTTTGTGCTTTTGGCTCTCCAGCTTTGGCCCTCTCAAGCAGCTCCTCAAAGAGCACTTCAGGTTCTTCCTTCATGCCCTCTATAAATTAATTTGATAAAGAAAACTGTTTACTAGCAATATTTGAAAGTATTTTATAAATCACTACTATATGTGGTTGAAGAATTAGAGGATCGTACCTAAAAAATCCAACCCAAGTGTTTTGCAAGAACAGTGGAAATGAACTCATTACAACATTTACACTCCATCTCAGTGTTGTACTTCAGCATATTTACCATTATTTGTTATTTGGTACCTGCCACAGGATGACGCATACAATTTACAGTTTCTCATTTACTTCCACAGAATTCATTTCTGAATAGCAGAATATTCATTATGATAAATGTAAGTACACGTGGAACACGCAGTACGGATCAGCTTTTGTATTATTACTATTCTTATTCTTGCTCACACTTCAGTCTTTCCCCTGGCAGCCTCTTTATTTAGTAGTGCAGCCTTTTCAAGAGCTTTGAAAAATTAACCAGCCTTTAAAACATGTCCAGTATATTTGAAAGCTCAGCTCCTCAGTCTCTGGAGCATACAGAAACTAACAATGACTGCACCTTATAAACCTTGCTATTTTGTGTCTAGCTCCACACTCGCACCTAATTTTTTCTCCTATCTACTGCACACATACAGACTTACACAATTTTTTTCTTCAAAAGCATCATATTGCTCCACCAGCCAACAATAAAGAAAAAAATCTTGAGAGCTTTATCTGACATCCAGTGTTTGTAAACAACATCATGCTGCATGCTACTTGATAAATGAAGAGTATGTTTAATGGAAAAGCTGACATATGTCAGAACTGCTACTTTTTTTGAGACGACTTCTCATAAATTAGTTTGGGAGAACTTTAAAGAGAAAAATCAATACAACTTGTACGCTTTAAGTTGGGTAAATGTAAGAAAGGACAACAGACCACTGATTCAGAATAACAGCTTTACCACCCAACCTAAAATTGTAGTTAGAAAGGAAGATCCAAACTCAACAGTAAACGCCAAAGCTTGACCCGTACGTACTGCATTACCCTGCAAGGTCACCAAAAGCACTGTGACACTCCGTAGCTACATACAGAGGGCACAGACAGCATGACAAAGTATGGTTAGGAAGCAGAGTTTCCAAACATAGGAAACCAACTGAGAGAAGCTTTCTGGCATCCACTCACAGTTACAGATTTCAGTCTCTACCTAATTTGGGCAGCAATAACGCGAGAAGCTGGTAAGCAGCCCCAGTAGCTGAGGTGCCATTCAGTATCAGAGCTTTTTCAAAAGGTGGGAGGAAGGAAGAAATAAACCCCATTCCAAATAATCTCCCGAAGAACAGGGCTACTTACATTCTTTAACATCCCCGGTACTGGGACTATTTCCAAACAAGAACAGGCTACAAGCCAATGCTTTCATTAAAATGGATGTATTTTAACAAGAGCAAACCATGAAGTACGTTTTCTCCTTCACCATGCCATAGTTTTGTCTGCCAAGCTCCGCTTGGAAAAATAGTAATGCTAGATTATAACATGTTGTCTGGCTAAACAGGGTGAATAATGAAAAATAATTTTCATTTAGTACTTGGTCTTTTCAGAAAGCTGTAAAAATATTATTGTAAAAGAGGCAAACATCATGCCAGCAAAATTAACCACTTCATCTCCTTGCCCTGATATATAACCAACAGGATTGAACTCTAAACAAGTCAGAACCCTGTTTCCCAGATGGAACCACTCACACCAGCAGACATCATTCAGGGGCTCTCTGCTAACAATAAACAAGAAGTTACAGGAAAGAGCATAATGTTTGAAAGAAACATAATACTCATCCATCTACCCCACCCAAATGAAAGAAGCTGGGCAAGGCACTACTTTTCTGTTTCTTCCTGTGCTTTCATATTCATTAACTTCTTTTACATCAAAATTTCAGCTGCAACTGTCTTGGCAATCCATTTTTTTTCTGTTCAGGTTTTCTACATGTTGAGAAGAGAACACGACAAACATTTTGGTGATATTCTGGATAAACCAATATAGGAGGCACCATTCAGAAGTTAGTGTTTGCTAATCAAGTGGAATTTATATACACACACACTAAAAACAAACTATAGAAAGCCGTTTGCTAAACTGATACAAGCCCTCATAAGAAAGGCAGTTCTCTGGCAGTTATACAAGCAAAATGGCTTCCTTTCTCTCCCACTACACTTGCCATACGTAGGAGCACAGCATGGCTCTGACCCCTTACACCTATTCTTGCTTGGATGAATGTTTGTTAGATAAGAAAGCTTATTACAACAGAAAGCTGTAAAGCATTCCCATTTTATTTCTTCAACATCAGGATACAGTTACTTTATTGTAATTGCACTGCAGATTAACATGTAAATAATGTTCTTCGTGAAGATGGTAAAAAAAAAAACCCGAAAAATTAAAAATGTGCAGCCTTATGGTCCAACTACCACCTTCACTGAGAAAAGAAAATAAAACGTGCTGGTACTGCAGCAAACTTGTTGAAATGTTTGCTTTAAGAAAGCTGACTGCTAGAAGAAAGAAACACTTTCTGCTGTTATTTTCAACCTACTGCCCAATCCCTCCCGCCCAGTTATCACTTCTATGTACTCTCACATGTGACCTATAAATATAAGATAGTTAATTAAACTTACGTCTGTGGGTTGGTTCTGTAGTTGTAGGGCAAGGGCGGAACAGCAGGTTGCGGAGTGTTTTGGAGATCAAATTTAAAATAGCTTAGTATCATAGTGTTCCCATAACTAGCAATATTTTTCCTTTGCTTAAAGGATAAGCAAGAGGATAAGTAAAAAGATAAAGCATGAACAACTGAAGTTTCATGACTACCATATCAATTTACTTTCTCACAAAGTATTTAGGTCAGTTTCTGAAGGTAAAAGGTCCAAAACAGTCAAAATGCGTTTTGGAACAAGGATGGACAACACGCACTTTCCTTCAATTCAGCTCAACATTAGAACACATACTACACAGGAGTAAATGCACCCACCATAAAAATACCATAAAAAGTGGTGATCTGTAACTTATCACCTTTGTTCTTAAGCATGTTTTTAGTCAGAAAATGTCTTGATGTGTATTCCTCCCACATAAGAGTACTGCAATGGAAATGCTGTCAGTAGAAGCTTTTATTTTCCAGCTTTGCTAAAAACTCATGTCTTTTTAATGTCAAATTTTACTCTGTCTTGAATATAAAAATTTCCAGAAGAGAGGAACATTCATCTTGCAATACTTCATGTATCTTTTATGACAATTAAAATAGACTTCACTAGCTGTTGTGTGTCAGGTGCATTTATATAAGCCAATGAAGTCTATCAGTTATTCAAGGTTCACAAGCACCACAGTCATTCAAATGAAAGCAGGCAAGTGAAAGCACACAAGTTTTAGGTGGCACGTAGCATTCCTATAGGAAACAAATTAAGACAGGACAGGGACGTCGAAGTGTGGTCAGTACTTAATATTTGGCTGCAGTTCCTAGTCTGCCACCAAGACCTCGTGTAAGCCTTAGTTCATCATCAGGCTGCTCTGTGGTTCAGTTCCCAATTTAGTTAATTTTACCTTCACAGAGGCAGGTCACTCAACAGAAATTATTCAGTGGATATTTGAACAATGACTTTTTATTAATAAAATTTTAATGTTTTATTTTTATTATTCTATGTGATTAAGTCTTAAGCTTAAGACATGAAATTATATGGTATCCTTTAACTTTCTCAGTTCCACTCCAAAAAAAAAAAAAAAAAAAAGTAGAAAAAAAAATTGTGATCTGCAAAGGATGAAGCAGATGTATTTGAGTCTGCTGTGTTTATGTCCTCATACTACAGAAGCATTTAAACTTCTAAAGGGCTACAGAAATATCCACTTTTGATATCCTGGCTTTTCTTTTAACAGGTTAAAACTGTCACTTAAACCCTATTTTATTAAAGCACTTACTAAAAAAGACTCCATACAATGAAATTGATAAAGACCTGTATGCATTTCAGAGTCATACACAGCATTTAGAAGACTAAGCTGAAACTGTGTATTATTAACTGATAGACTTCAAAGGTGCTGTCAAAACATTACTAGAGTCATTTCTGTTTACTAGTAAAAAGTATGTTTTACAACTCCAGGAAAAATACTCAGCATATAGAAGTCTAAACACAGCTGTTTACATAGGTAGACTGTAAACAGGCTGATGAAAACTAAAGACCACTATTTACTTTTTGAAACTTTACACATTACTTGGCATACTGACTACATATAGTGAGATTCCAGCTTTGTTGCTCTAGGCTTAAACAGAAGTTTAGCATTCATTTCAGCACAGGCAGGCATTTTTACTGCTTCTGTTAGGTTTTGACCAGAAATAGGAAATGTGGCAAAAAGAAACATTTCAGTTTTTTAAAGAATACTATGCAATACTATGCTAGGATGCAATTAATTTGTCCCTTACCTCTGAAGTTTAGCAATTAAATTGACAAGAAGGCAGTTAATCCACGGTAGTGGATTAGTCCAAGTGAGATTGCAAGATTATCAGTGCTTAAATTTTTTAAGTCACAAAAGGGAGATGCCATCATTGATTAAATATGCATGTTAAGACTCATCTTTGGACTACATCAAAGATTAAAACACAACAAACTCTTCAACATTCATAGAAAGTTTTGAAGAATAGACTTAAACAATCTAGATAAGAAATCTTTACAATGCAAAAGATTTAATAGACAACCAGAGTACACTGTGGTTGTCATAAGATTTTCCTCCCAGTATTCTAACACAAATCAATGATGGATGCAAAAGATTCCCAACCTTTCTAATAGCATTAACATATACAACTGAAACACATTATGTGTGCATCATTGTAGTTAGGTTGACTTGTTGCAAAGTGTCTGATGACATATTTAGCAAAATGTTTTACACACACTTTAGACAAACATTGTTTCAAAAAAAATAGCATTTAAATGACACTATGTATGACACTTCCATTCATGAATTGTAAAACACAAAGACACATAAATAATAATACTTTCATGTAAGTAAAGATTTTTAGTTGTATATATACATACAGAGTGGATCATACACACACCCCCATCACATAA
Source organism: Aquila chrysaetos chrysaetos (assembly GCF_900496995.4). Classification (NCBI taxonomy): domain Eukaryota; kingdom Metazoa; phylum Chordata; class Aves; order Accipitriformes; family Accipitridae; genus Aquila; species Aquila chrysaetos. The sequence continues at coordinate 13,360,148 of NC_044004.1, forward strand.
AACAACCTCAATTTTCTAAGTGCTCTTCTAACCACTAGGAATCACTGTCTTCCTTCAAAAAAAAAAAAAACCAACACAACAAAAAAAACCCCTATTAAAGTTATTTCATGCAGAAAGAATCAATAGAGTGCATGCTGAATAATAAAAGTGTTTGTTGATTTACTTTCCTACCAACACAAACACATTAAAGCTCTGAGCAGAGTGGATTTACCCATACCAAGGGAGTTTTAGCACCTTGCCTGCTATTATCACCCCCTGGTCAGGTACATACAGCTCTTTCTTCTTAGGTCACAGCTACAGCACCTGAATTCCAGATAAAACAAGAGGAGAAAGACCATAAACAATGAATACCACAGTGAAAAACTGGTATTTTAAAGGATCACAATCTCTTAGCCTTTTGAGCTTAAGATCTTATTTGTTCATGCAGTTATTAGGGGCCAGCCCCAAGACAGTTATGTTATATACAATAAATCATTTTTTACACAAACACAAGCTGGGCACTTCCAAGTGCTTTGAATGGTGGAAAGCCAGTGAGAACAGGGTAAAAGGAAAACTGAAAGCAGTTTCTCAGACAGGAAGCAATAATGAAGACATAGTATTAATTTTAAATATGCAAGTTTAAAAGAAATTACACGTTTTACAAGTAAGTATTAAAGCTGCAGGGAAACTCTACTGAAAAAGAGATTAACGCATTAAGCAACACCCACACTAAGTGTACGAAGGAAACCTGTACGGCATACACACTTTATACAATCATGACTACAAGCATTAATTTGGGCTCAGAAAAAAAAGTAACAGGGATGTGCAGGAGGAGGAAAAAAACCCATAGGTTGGGGAGAATGAGGATCTGAGATGACAAGATATGAAACAAGATTTCTGGATTGGCCTTTCCATTTTATTAGTCCAGCAAGTGTGCCTGAAGTGACTGAAAACAGTCAGGAAGAGTTAAGTGTATGCACAATATATCTGCTACGTTCAGTCCTGGCCAGTGGCAACACACTTCCAAGCTCACTGAATATGCACCTAAAAAAGTACGTACATATTTTTACCATTTCATGAGCAGATTTGCCAGTTGCTGCAGATGAAAATTGCTATCGAGGCAGCCCAGCAAAGCACGCCAAGCAATGGTAAGAAATCAATCTTGCAAACAATCTTCCAAATTTGAGGGGTTTTTAAATACAGGTTTTTAAATGCAGTTTCCTTGCTGTTTTGTTTGAATAAACACAACTAAGACACACTGAGAAAGAGCAGAGCAGCAAAAAGGCCAGAAAACAGCAATAATGACCTCAACTACCTCCCAGGAAGCATACATTCAAGAATGACATCACGATAAGATTTTTAGATACATTTAATAAATAACTTCATGAGGTAACTAGTCAGAGAAACCAAAAGACAGAAAACAATTTTTGCTTCTAATTGAGCAATGTGCAGAACCTAGTTTAAGCGGTTAGTGAGTGTGCTGGTTTTGGCTGGGATAGAGTTCATTTTCTTCACAGCAGCTAGCATGGGGCTATGTTTTGGGTTTGTGCTGAAAACAGTGTTGATAATCCAGAGATGTTTTTGTTACTGCTGAGCAGTGCTCACACAGAGCCGTGGCCTTTTCTGCTTCTCACACCTCCCCGCCATGGAGCCGGCGGGGGGAGCACAAGGAGCTGGGAGGGGACACAGCTGGGACAGCTGACCCCAACTGACCAAAGGGATGTTCCAGACCATAGGACATCATGATCAGCATAGAAAGCTGGGGGAAGAAGGAAGGGGGGGACATTGGGAGTGATGGCATTTGTCTTCCCAAGTCACCGTTAGGCGTGATGGAGCCCTGCTTTCCTGGAGATGGCTGGACACCTGCCTGCCCATGGGAAGCGGGGAATTAATTCCTTGTTTTGCTTTGCTTGTGCACGTGGCTTTTGCTTTACCCATTAAACTCTCTTTATCTCAGCCCATGAGTTTTCTCACTTTTACCCTTCTGATTCTCTCCCCCATCCCAGTGGGGGGGAGTGAGCGAGCGGCTGCGTGGTCCTTAGCTGCCGGCTGGGGTTAAACCATGACAGAGAGCCACTCCTGTAGCAGCAAGTTAGATTTAGTACCCAGACAGGAGTGTCAGAAACAAAAAATTTGCCAGAGTCACATTTAAAAGCAAAGCCAGACTGAGAAAAAGAAGAGAAGGAAAGTTCTTACAAATAAGAATGCATCATTGTAAAGCTAAGGTCATGCCAAAACAAAGAAAAATAGAAAAAGCAACGAATTTAAAACATATACCATGATAGACCAACAGAAAAAGATCTGGAGAAGAACTCAATGCAGAACCTGTTACCACCTTTTTATGCTTTTTCCAGCTCACAAGGTGCAGCAAGCTTAGCAGGTAAACCATAGGGCTATGGACAATTCAAGGGCAACTGAATATTTGAAAAAGACAAAGCTGTAGTAAAAGATCTACTAAAAGATGTTTGATTGTTGGTTTGCTTTTTTCGTTTTTTTTCCTCTGCCAGATAATAGCATTGAGAAGCTGCTGTGCTGGAGCCTCAAACAAAGCAGCTATGGTTTCTTTTAATTGTGTTTATAACTGTAGTTTCTCTTAATTGTTTATCCAAGAGTTCTATTGAACTATACATAGCAGCGTGTAGCCTCTCACCTAAAACTGAGAAATGGAAAGCAGCAAGGATGATACCAGAGAGATCTGTAACAGAGACCATTAAATCTGATATCCATACAGGGCAAATATGTAAAAGAAAAAAAAAAAAAAATCTTAAGCCTATGGAAGAGGCAAAAAAGATACTGCGTAAAATCAGAAGAGCTTTTGTAAAAAGCCTTGACATAAGATGTCCCTGAAGGAGCCAAAAGGTTCGAGGACAGAAATATGAGCTGGATCCGCCTATCTCCAAAGGCAGCGAGTAAGGCTTCTCACAGAAATCCTCTAAACAAATTAGAATGTAGGCTGTTACATGGATAATTAAGAGATTAAGGAATGAAAAACGAAAAATAGAAATACACTACTCTCATTCTCCCAGGGGGAAAGATTATCAGCTTAGACACACAGGGATATACAATAAGCCCTATATTATTCAATGCATTTATGTGTGGATGAAAAAAAAAAAGGGGGGGGGGGGCGGCTAACATGGAGGTGACAAAGTCTGTTGATGATTCTGTGTTTTTCAAGCCAAAAAGGATTTAATGACTGATTAAGTGATAAAAGGCCAGATGAAATGCAGTAAATGCAAACCAGGAAGACATCTTATCATTGTACACACAGTGATAAGCTATGAACTATTACCACTCAGCATAAAACCTTGGAGTTGTAACATACTGTTTTATGAAAAAAACAGCTCAGTGCTAGTAAGACACTATTATCAGGGCTTTTTAACCTGGGGAAGAAACTGAGAATGATACTAGACATACGAAGAATTTGCAAAATAGAGAAGGTAAACGGAGAGAGACTACTCAATGTCTTACCAAATCCAAAAACTAAAGGGCATCAACAGGTTAAAAGTATTTGGCCAATGCCAAATATTTATGTGAGTTTAAAAAGCAACTGGACAAACCAAGGGTAGAAGAAAAAGCCCAGAAAGCACTATCAAATATAAAGATCTCACCACTGACCAAGAAAGTCTCTAGGCTGCAAGGTGCTAAGGAACATTCTGAGAAGGAAACAGGTGCTATTGAACACCTTTAACATCTCTGTAAAATATGAATAAAATCAAGTAATGACAGCACTAGCACTGCATTTAGAAAAAGGTCCCTGGCTATAACAGGCATGCTGTAAATAATAGTGTAAAGGATTCCCATGAGAAAGATAACAAGAATCTTGACCCAGAAAAAGTCTGTCACCGTTCAGGTTCTCCGATATTAATACTGAGCATTGATAGCAACTTCTGCAAGCCTTCGCACAGAGTTCACAAACTGTAATGCTCCAGTGCTAGTTCAGGTAGGAGAGAAGAAAAAGCTGGATGGCATCCAGAAGAAAAAAACCTGCACTTTGTATTTTCATTAGCTTTATCCAGTAAGCTCGCTACTTAATGCAGGATGTCAAGCATTTCCCCCAGCTCCATGTTATTAACTGACAAGAGTAATTTACATGTTTGATGAAGAGTAGTATGGAACAAGCTTTCATCCACAGGTCTTTCCACCAGCTAAATCACTGGGGTGGGAGTGGGGAGGAAAGAATGTCTTCTTTGACATTAGATCTTCTCCCACATGTGAACAAATTCTCCATATACCATGAAGCGTACTGATGTCTGAACTGATCTTTGTCACATTGCACAGCACTGTACTTACTTGAAGCTTCAGGCATACATCACTTCACTGCTTTAGCACGAAGGCCTTACTGTAATTGAATCTGAAAGGGAGTAGCATCTGAATTACAAAGAAAATTAAGTGCTTTTACTTTGAGAGGATACTAGTACGAGTAACCTATGTTCGCTGCTCAACTCCACCCCTCCCACCATGTTGAACAAATAAATGGGTAGGTGGAGACAGACATGACACAGAAAAGACAAATATAGGATTAGTTACTGTATTTGAAAAAGCCTCTTCCATGACTTTCATTATGATGAACTCGAAGCTGGATTTTTATTTTATCTTCTATCTAGAGATTTCCACAAAACCATGCCTGTGAAGTGCAACACGTAAAGCTTATCCCATATTTAATATTAAGATAATAAAAGTGCCTAAGTAGTACTTGCAGATAAGAGTCTAACTCTTCCACTATCATTAAGTTCAGAGTTATAAATGCACTCTGTGCTGCAAGTTTCATCAGGAAAACTAGAGTTTATATTAAACTGTAGCTATCTAACCCAGCACTGGATTAGCTTGAAAAAGAAACAGCCAGTAACAGCTCAAAAACATGCTATAAATCCTGTCCCAAAGGAAGTTAGGGTGGGGCACAGAAAGGATCCATATCACCTTAATTATTACCATAAACATCCACAAAGAAAATCAGCTTACTGGAAGCCAGTAATTTTTTAACATTCATTTTTCATCCTCAGTTTGCATTTAAGGGCCCCAAAACGTGTTCTGTCCTCTGGATGTCAATGCCTTATGTAGAATAAGGCTAAAATTACCTAAAAGAGAAAAAGCATCATGTGGCTTCTTAAAAACCAAGCATCCAGCTGCTAAAGACAACCCACCTGCAAAAACTCTGTATTTGCAGACTGCTTTGAAGCACTGGCGTCTTTCAGCTCTGGCCAACTGAATGGGATTCTCAAACCATTGTTATAAGGGAATTCTGTCTCCTACTCCTTAGCTTTCATTGGTCTTGCTCTCTATTCCTCCAATATTTACCTCTGCTAGGGTGCAGTCAAAAAGAGAAGCTGCTATAGCTTCTTATGAAGTCAGTAGAGGTCTGACTACACAGTTCAAAACTATGATAGGACTGTATTGTAATCAACTGATCTTTTTGGACTACTAAAAAAAAAAAAAGAAACAAAGCATGACTGAAACATCAGAAATAACCGCCTGTCACGAACATGAAGCAGTTAATTTATGTTAGAAGACTGAATTAATTTGCTTTAAGAAGGTCACAAATTAAATATAATAGCTATAGAAAATAATTTTATTGCAGATTCTCAGCAATCCAATGAAGAAAATTTTACAATGTTGAAATATGAAGATTTTATAACATTAGGTAGGAAGCAAGCAACAAGAATGCATGAACATACAAAGTAAATGATGCAGGCATATTTGTTCAAGCAATAAATAGCCAAAGTAGGAAAATGAAAGCTTAAGGGCATGCCTGCCCATGGATATCAACCAAAACAGATACAGCAGAACACATTTTGTGCAAAATCTCCCTAGAAAGTATTCCTTTTTGAGTCATGTCCTATGTAATACCTCCAGTCCCTCTTGGAAGTGTATGGTAGTAATTCTGATACAGTGTTACACAGGATATTTTGCAGGAAAAGTCCCTTCTGCAAGCACAAATCTGGTAAATTAATCAAAATCCAACAAATTAAAAGTTTTCAGGGAAGAGCACACAGCTTTTTATTAGATTTTGTTTTCACTATGAAACAAGCTTTCTAGAATCTCAGACGTACTTAGAAGCAAAGGCATACACATATTAATGACAAAATAAAAATTCTTTCATTTGCTAGAAGATGCTATGTAAGCGTATCTCCAATGTGAAAAGTGTCCAATTTCTTTCTTTCAGGAAAACAGATTTAAACTGTTCATCTACAGGTAGATTGTCTATTATCAATGTGCTTTTAGAAGAAGCTGGTATGTACACTTTGTAACAAAAAGGTAGGTTCTAATAGCTTTTGTGTGTCACTGGATTGTACTGTTGAGCTTTCAGTGTTCAGCAGAGCCAGTTTGAGTCTCTAGAGAAACCATCCTACTCACCTTCCACAAGCTTCAAAAGTTCAGTGGTATTGTGTGCAGTACTGATGTAGGAGTAAAGTTTCTGGAAAGACTGACATTCCACTTAAAAGCAGGCATTAAGCATCACGTCATAAACATGATTTGTACATACAGAATATAATGACACACACAGAGGAACTGACTGGAAAGGGAGAAATATTTTGTACAACAAACGTCGTTGCTTTGATAAATGGTTTTACTAACTTTAGATGCTTATTTGCTCATCCGTGAATGTTGAATCTTTCATCCATTCAGAAGCCTCCTGGATTCTTATCTTAACTGCAAAGTAAGGGCTTAGTACAATTAAGAGTACATTGCATGTTTTTCTTCTATGCACTTCAACTTCCATGATTAGAACTTAAGATGGTCCTACTTGCCCCCAGAACAGTTAAAAATATTTATAGTAGCATACATTGCCAGCCATTCTATTTTTAAAGGTGGTAACAGGGATGGGATGGAAGGGAATAACATTTGTTTACAGAGGTGTTGAAGTCTAGGACTCAACTCTGCTTTCTCCAGGAGCAGCAATGCATTTGTAGATACGGTAATAGTCTTAGTCACACCACAATTGCAAGTCATCAAATAGCATTAAATTGAAAAGGGAACAACTTCTGCACCCCCACAAAATGAAGGCAAATTGTCAGGAGAGCAATATAACAAAAAGCATGTAGGTGGAAGACTAAGAGTGATGATACTATAGAGACTACAAATGTTAAGTGGAGGGAAAACTATTCTTAAAAGGTCTTTCTTCCTAGAATAGCTATTATTGTACAATGAGCATTTAAAGTCATTAAAATAATTTTACACACAACTAATGAGATGGCCCTGCTGCTTCTTCTATGCAGGCATCTCTGATTAAATCCTTTATGGATGAGCTGGGATAAATCTAACATGTTCCAAAACTGGAAAGTTAAAAATAAATAAGCTTTCTGTCATTTCTTGGTTGATAATCATCATTATTTTTTTTTTCTGGTAGGGAGGGTTAAAAGAAAAAAAAAAAGGAAAGAAAAATGCAACCTGCAGAAAAGCAATGTGAGAAAGAGTTGAGATCATAAACCTCACTAAGCCCACATATTTTTGTAGGTGAAGACCTACAGTTATCATAACAACCTGCACAACGCTCAATGGAATCTCAGCAATTCTGCAGTTTAGGTTCTTCACCACAGAGACACCAGCAGTTCACAGAGCAGCCCTTAAAAAGGACACACTCCAATTGTTTTGCAAGTCCACAGTGCCTTATTACCTTGCTTAGTAAGGACTTCTAATAGTTAACTGACTTTGCAAAGGATTGGTTTTATTTCCCAGCTTACTGTTTCCAGTCTCACCTTCTAACTTTCACAATGAAGTGGGCCTTCTGTTGCTACAAGTGGCTGTCTAGCAGCACAACAGTTTCAAGTCTCTCCTTGATTATTGTAGTGTAACAGGGATTTGTCGCAGTTTTATTTGAAGATGAATGTACAGGTATTAGGTACTTCCAAATATTTTCTTCCAAAGCCACTGCGAAATACCTCCAGAAGTTAGCATTTCTTGCTGCTGATGAATGCAGATGCATTATATTAGAGAACTAGTTCAGATGAGGAATGTGCTTTTAACTGTCCAACTGTTCCCATTTAATGCATTTTGTTTGCACAGTGGAGCACACACACTGGATTCCTTCTGGAGGAAACTAAATTGAAAGACTGTATTCCACCCACTAGATTAAATTTCTAAATGTGTACAATAGGAACCTTGAGACCTTAGCATCAAACGATTTAGAGAGCCACTCCTATGTCATTACATTATTCACAATAGTAAATTAACCTCTTCCCCTTCCACCCTTCTTCAGCTGCTCATTTCTATCCTTCTAACACCCTGGGACTATGCTAGAAAAACATTTTGTTATCATAAACTAACACAGATTAGGAAATCAATCCACCTGAAAAATAATGAAGGAAGATTGAGTTAGGGCACTTTTCTAAACTGGTTCTTAATTGTGTGAATGCAAAAATTGTTATCAATAACAATATATTTGTTACCAGCCAGAGAAAACATTTACGTATTTCAAATGGTGAAAGAGGCAAAGATGGAGAATCTTTCCTCAAATAAACGGGTGTCCAATTCTATTCCCACGTATGGTAAAAACACCAGCATGTTATTGACAACAATAGCAGCAGACCTGAAAAAGCCAACTCCCATTGTTCTGCACCAACTATGACTATGTCCCAAAATTTTATCTGAAAATACAGTCATTAACTTTGTTTGGATAGAATCCTTTCTCCCCCACAGTAATGCCTGGCAAATGAGCTTTCCAGGAGCCTGAATAATTACAGTTAAAATTTGAAGGGGCATTAATAAACTGACAGATAAATTGTTAAGTAATTAATACTTCAAGGCATAATCCTCCCCTTCTAACAATCAAAGATTTTTCTGAGACTTCTTCAAGCTTTGCACAAACATTTCACTTTGCCTCAAGAGTTAGTCTGTACAAGCAAATTGCCAGAAAATAAAGACACAGAAGTGCTAAAATAGAGCTTTGAAGCAAAGGTTCTTTGTAACCTTAAGTGGAAGAGGCTAACACTTGGAAAATATTTGTAAATTAGAGAGGTTCTCTATTTGTTAGCTATCATTTAGCAATGTGTTGGAGACACACTGTTGTACATCGTTACAATGCGTTGTAAACTGTTTAGAATTTATAAATAGTACAGATAAATTCTTCTAAGTCATGCAATTTATAAAATAATTCTCTTCCAAGAGATAGAAAAAACCTCATAACCTTCCTAAGTACAAGCAGAACTCCCCACATCTACAAACAAACATAAGAAATTGATTTCTGTCTGCAAAGCTCTCAGTACAAATACCTTTCCCATATGTTCTCTATTCTAGAGCAAGAGATTTGTGCGTATTTCCTTAACAGCAAAAAACATGGACAAAACAAAAATTAGTTCCTTAACCAAAGAGATGTTTCTTCAAGCACTGCAACTTAGCTTTGAAATGCTCTCAAAACTTCCCAAACTCTCACCTTTGAATTCCTACCGGATTCCTCCTCTCCAACCTTACTGGCTAGCAAATGTATATGAATGATGTAAAAAGCAAATCAACTCTGTTTCACCCACATATAAAAAATTATCACCTTCACACTGCCTCCCAGATTTCTCTATTATCCTAGGATGTCCTCTTTTACCTGCTGACTGGCAGACAGTCAATTTTTAAGAAAGATACTTCACATGCTTGAAAGTACTTAAGCATTACAAGAAATGGTAACACCTCCAGATAACTTGCAGCACAATTAAATATTCACCTGGGGTGAGAGTCAGCCCAGTTCAAGTTACCATTATGGCTGACTTAAAGCAGTTACTTGAATCCAGACATCCCAGGCAAGTATCCGATCACTATGATATTGTGAGAAGTTTCTCTGAACTCTACTTTCTTTTCATCTGAACCAAAAGTGAAACATCCACTAGGCCACAGAAAGCTACTTTCTAGCTCAGCAATACAGACCACTTACCTGGAGTGTGGATTCATGCATCTCTTCCAAAACCATTACATTAATAGCAGTGGTATTCAGATAGTCACATGCTAAGTGAACATGTTGAAGGTGCTTCTTTCCTAGCTCTGCTCTGTGTACACATAGAAGAAATGGTTCCACTAGCAAGAATGATGCTTTAAGACTATTTGTAAACTCAAGTGTTGGGACCTTCAGAGCTCTCATATGAGCTATTTCTTTTCACATTGCTTTAGGGCTGTATCTGAAGGAAGGAGGATGCATACAGTGGATGAAATACAGATGCGAAGAAGGGGTATGTAGCAGCTGGACAGAAACTGAGAGGCCTGTGCACCTGGGAAGCATAAAAGTGTTTTAGGAGCTTTGAGTCTTAGTCTGTTTCAACAAACTTCACCAGACTTCATTAGCAAGCAGCCACTTGTCTTCCTTGCTATACACCCGCGCTCCTCTTGGCACGACTACTAAAATAATGGCAGAACTTTTTTGTTTCAGCAACCGGCAACACTCCTGTAATTTGCTTACATGAAGACTGATGACACAATGGTTTTAAAATTTCAGAAGCCCTAATTAGCAGTGCATATGTTTTGCTCACTAATAAACTTCCTGTCCAGGAATATCCTTGAAAGAGTAACAATTTTTAATTTTTTTAAATTAATTTTTAAACATGAGAGTTGGCATATTGATACCAATTCCATTCCTAACACATACACAAAAGACAATAACTTACATAAGCAAGTTTTCTAGAGAATGCAACAGCTTTGGGCAGAAATAGGAATACCCTCCTTTTCTTTTTTAAAGCAACAAAAACAGTATCTATAAATCATCTCAAGATCAACAGTTGAATATTGTTTTTTTCATTAAATCCAGATTTGATTTGCAGAATAAATTCTCAAAGCACTGTTACCTCCCATTGTAAAATGAAATATACAAGGAATAACAAAAACACTACCTAATGATACATTAGCAGAAGATAGATTGAAAAACTGCTAAGAAAAAAACCTATAGTATAGGAGTTCGATCCAAATGAAGTACCTGTGCAGCTAAGGATGTGTGTTTGCTTAAGTGCTTTACTGAGTCAGAGCCAGGGCATTCACTAATTTGCTCGATTATGCTGCAAGATATGGATAATGCTACAGGAGATGCGTGTTTCCAGGAAATAAATTACTTAATCTTCACATTGATGCTATAGCCTTAAGTACAGCAAATGTAAGTAGAGACTGGAAGAAAAAGCACAGATCAGAAATACAGATATGTTGGCAAGAATATTTCAAGAATCACTGAATGGCTGAGTTTGGGACCTCTGGAGGTCATCTGCTCCAACAGCACTGCCCCCCCCCCCCCCAATCCTGGCTCATGCAGGGCCACCTACAGCTGGTTGCCCAGGACCATGTCCAGATGGCTTTTGAGTATCTCCAAACATGGAGACTCCACAACCTCTCTGGGCAACCTGTGCCAGGGCTTGGTCACCCTCACAGTGAAAAAGTATTTCTTGATGTCCAGAGGGAACCTCCTGTGTTCCAGTTTGTGCTCACTGCCTCTGATCCCATCACTGGGCACCACTGGAAAGGGCCTGTCTCCATCGTCTTTGCACGCTCCTTTCGGGTATTTATATACGTTGGTAAGATCCCCCTGAGCCTTCTCTTCTCCAGGCTGAACAGTCCCAGCTCTCTCAGCCTTTCCTTGAAGGAGAGGTGCTCCAGCCCCTTCATCATCTTTGTGGCCCTTTGTTGGACTCTCTCCAGTCTGTCCATGTCTCTCTTGTACTGGGGAGCCCAGCACTGGACCCAGCACTCCAGATGAGGCCTCACCAGTGCTGAGCAGAGGGGAAGGATCACCTCCCTCCAGCTGCTGCCAATGCTTTGTCTAATGCAGCCCAGGATACCAGTAACTTTCTTTGCAACAAGGGCACATGGGCATGTGGTAGATAGGCTTGAGGTCCATCTCAAATACTATCTTGAAAGGCAGTTTTACATCGTACATCTCCCCTTCTCCAACAGAAATCATAGCTGATTTATTAAGAATTAAATAACTTCTATTACAAATTTAAGTTTGTAGAATTTTGTGCAAGATATTTAAGTTGCCAGTAAAGAGGAGTGTTCTACATATTCAATAATATTTATTGAGATAGCTTTCTGTACAGCAACGTGCTGGTCTTTTCTGTCCTCTTTTACATCATTCAGAGTTACAGTCATCATCACAGTGACACATAGTGACTATTCAAAGTAGCTGACTTCTTAATATTCCAAGAAAGAAGTCAGAACAGCTGTTTCCAGAACATCTGGTCTAGTGCATATGTCCTTTCATACAACCAGACCACAACACGCCATGGCTAAGAGACCAGATCCTTCACTCTTCCTAAACCTATCAGCAACTTGAATGTTATTTATTGGGAAAGGCTCTAGTGATTGCCAGGAATGCCTCCTCTTTCAGTTCAAATATTTTGAAAATTGCTGAAGTGCCAGTTTTCTGAGACATCACTTTTTTCATATTCTTTCCATATGCACATACATGACCGAATTTGTACTGTTATTTTTACTTCTTTCTGAAGTCCTACTAAAATTCCCGTTTTTAAGTTCTGATGACCACTGCTGCTGTGAGTGGAAAAAAAATTCTCTGCTTCCTTTTTTTTTAAATGAGTTTGCAGTTCTAGAAACTGTTAGTGTTATGACAAATGACATAAATCTAAAATAACCATAGAAGACGACACTGGATGAAGAAACATGATCAAACACATTTAATATCTAAATCCACTAAAATTTTGGTTGTTAGAGACTTCAGCGTGACACAATGGCAACAGTAACTCACTCTACAGCATTCAATACTTGCTTATATTAAGATGAGGATGGAAAGGGCAATGACAGTGGCACCAGGAACTGAGATGATTTTCATGGTAAGAGATTTAAAGTAATCAGGAATGAGTCACAACTGAAATGGAGAAATACCTCAATGCTCAAAAGCCTTCTTTTATAGGGGCACAAACAAAAGCATCTATAATACATAACTGTATAGCAATCATCAGTAAATACACAGGCCTGTAAAGAGAACTAAGACAAAACTTGACATGATTTGAAAAGTCTAGTATTTATATAGAATAAGAAAATCTCCAAATTAGCTAGAGAAGAATACCTGACAGGATCTCTGTGTAAAACACCACCAGATTGATAGCTTGTATTCATTTTCAGAATCTTGCATGAATGTGGGCACCAACAACAGAAACCTATGTTTTCATATTATGTAATCATATTATAACCTATGTAATCATATTATAACAAAGCCCAACATAACTCCATACCATATTCCTAATATTGTTGCTATTCTTTCCCTGTTGAAGCATACTAAGAAACTGGAGAATGAAGAAAGGAAGAAAACATACCTGTTAGCACTGATCCTAAATTAATAATCACGTAATTAATGTTAGAAGTGTCAATTCTCCATCATCTCTGAATTCTTTTACAGGTGGGTGAGATGACAAAGTTGGTAATGATACACTGAGGCATGTTAGAAATTCAGGTATCCAAAAAATTCTTCTCCATCTGGAACGTGCCTTTTAGTAACAAAGAACCCAGAAGGTTCCAACAGTCAATTTTGAATTAGATGCGAACAGTAGATGTGCTAACACAGCTGCAATATTGGCCTGAACTATGTGCAGAGCTCAGCTGCATCTGATACATGCCATGTAGATATTAACGCATTTAATAATCTTAAACTCTAGCCATATTACCTTCAATAGAGTGACTCATATTTATGAATGTGTCGTGATTTAACCCCAGCCAGCAACTAAGCAACACGCAGCCGCTCACTCACTTCCCCCCTACCCAGTGAATGTTGTTTGCTAGACCTTGAACACAAGACCTTCTTGCACAAGTGTTAGATTACAAACTGAATTTAAAACTGGAATTCAGCAGCTGAATACAGGAGCTAGATATTTTTCTTTCTACCTTTTGCATGAGACATTTTGCTCATCCCATCAGTTTTCGCAGTCCTTGAAACTCAATGGTTTCACAGTAAGGGGAAAAAAAAGAAGGATCATTCTGCCTTTCAAAGTGTATCATGATTCTTAATCCAACTTCTTATCTGCCTGCTAATCTTAACTTCATTTCTGTTGCTCTGGTTTCATATATCAGCTTATTATTCCCTCAGTCTACATTACACTAGTACATATTCATCCACGTTAGAATTCACATTAAAGCTATAGTTAGCATGCGATCTAGCCAACTAAAGAAATTAAATTGAAACTTTAATATTATGCTAAATGACATTTAATTCTTCCTGCCAATTTTTCAAACAAACTTCTTTCCTGTTGCTCTATACACATAAGAAAAACTGGATGGGAAACTCAAAAATATGCACAAAGCAAGCTGCAGAAGAAAAGTCTCTTCCACAACAACAGGTTAAAAGAAATTGGAGAAATTTATTTTCCTACTTTACCGTGTCTCTTTAAACAGAGTTTAGAATACATATACACACAATAATCTCCCAGTGTTTAACATAAGCCAATTTTGCATAAAAATTGCTTTCATACTTACCATTTTTTTCAGCTTTCTCCCTGCTATGGGAGTAGCCAGGAACTGAAGAAGAAAAAGTTGCAGCATCTCCTGAAGATGGTCCAGATTTCTGATTGTTCTCACTACGGTCCACAGCAGCAGCATTTAGCTGGGACCTTCCAAGATGCAGCTGGGGGTGAGAGGGACTTGAAGGGGGATCAGGATCTGAATTCATTTTAGCTGCAAAAGCGGGGAATAATGATTAAGTATCAGATAGTAGGGTTACAACGTAAAACCAGAGTAAAAATTTAAAATCTGAATATATTTGCAAAATTAGTTGAACAAAAAGCCTAGAAAAGGGCAAGAAGGCTGATAGCAACGTCAAGATGTATTTATACATTCTTCAATAATTCCAAGCATGAGCAGCTATTGTTGAATAAGACTGACCATATATAGCATTGTGCCAGAAGAGCAACTGCCTTTTTTCCTAACTAAATAAGAATTGATTTTCAAGTGTAGATAAACATTATTGACACGTCTATAACGATAGAAAAATTCACCTCATATCAAGGGCCTGGTTCACAGCTACCACATAATCAGGCGACAGAGAAAGACAAGAAAGATAAGGCAAAGGAGGAGAAGATGTAGAACTCTGCCACTGGAAATGAGGAGAGGGACACCACCAAAGATGCTCTTTGCAGACATTTCCAGTTGAGATACACATGATCCAAAATAAGATGACTTCACTTACTACTAAACTACTATCCAATTTTATAAAAAATAATATTCATACAAAAAAACTACTAAGGCAGGGAGGGAAAGGCCTTACAATTCCTTACAAAAGAAGGCCTTTCAACTTGCACTGTAAGCACTCTCCTAAACGATGAAGGGATCTCTCTTCTATAGTAAAAAGTTCCTTAAATCAGTAAACTTTCATAAAAGTGCTTACTGAATGCTTAGCTTTTACAGGACAAGAAGTTGCAAAGTATGCATATACCATGCCAGTGTAACACACAGTAACTCTTGCTGCTTAAGAGCAACTTCCCTGAAGTTAAACAATTCGCAAGGAACATCGTAGAAGTGTCTGGGTACAAACTATATATTTTAATTCTGTATGTTCAGAATACTGACCTAAAAATGTCCTTGTAAAGATGAAAGTAGTATCGCCAAAATCAAAGATACACTAGTTCACTCAGCCAACAACTTCTTCCGCTTAAAGGACACTAAAATCACAACAGGATGCTAAAAGTACCAGCAATATTACCACTGTAAAACATGTTCTTTGTAATCTAGACAACTTGCTTGCCAGAATTAAGCTTCCCTAAACCAGAAAATATTTTACTGATATAAGTAAACGCATTTCTGTATTATGTTTCTCCATCAAGTTATAAATAAACCAACACAGTTCAGTTCAACCTTCAAACAGCCCTAGGAAAACACAGAGATTAAAATACTTTCCCAGCCAACCAGCCCGAGTATTTTTAACCACTATACAATCACAAAACTTACTTCGCATCTGGGTTTAAACTTGACCTTAGCGCTCTGAAAGCGAGACGAGTGAGGGAAGACAGGCTGAGGCTCCGCGCCCGGCCGGCAGCGGCAGAGGATGCGCTGCGCAGCCAGACGCCGGCCCTCTCGGGGCGCACCCCGGCCAGGCAGGGGAACCGGGCAACCAAGGCATCTCTCCGCTACACATGCGATGAACAGGAAAACGCTTACCTCGTGTTAGTTAGCCAGCAAAACTACTCCCGTCCCCAAAGTCGCTCTGCGCTTGTCCTACATAGGACACCAACAACTTTCCCGACTGCAGGCTTCGGCGCGAACAGGAGCCAGCACCTCAGATTTGATTTCAGGATTTCCTCTAAAAGTCCGCGCACGGGAGGCAGGGCAAGGCTTTCGGGGAGCCCGGGCTTCTTTAGAAGCCAGCCGGCGCCACAGGAGGAGCCGGGGGCCACCGGCGGGCCGGCGCCGCCCCGGGACGCCCGCCCGCCCGGCCGAGCCTCGCTGCCGGCCGTGACTCGGCAACTACCGCCGCCCGGCCGCCGCCGGCGGGCGGGACGGGACGGGACGGGGCGGGAGAGCCGGAGTTGGCTCGGCCTCGTTCCCCGCCAGGCCGGAGGGTGCCCGGGCAGCGGCTGCCACCCCGGAAGGCCGGGAAGCCCCGGCGCGCAGCCGGAGGACCGCGGGGTGGGGGGGGGGGAAGGAAGAGGCCGGCAGCGCGGACCGTCCCACCCGGGGCCCCCGCCCCAGACGCTCACCGAGCCCGGCAGGGCGAAGTCACCGGCGCGCACTCCCGGCGACAAGTTTCTCTGCGGCTCCGGAGGCGGCTGGTCGCCAAGTAGGGCCCCGCCGGGAGCCCGCAGCCCTACGGGGCGGCCCCGGCCCGCCCACCGGCCGCAGCCCCCTCCTCTACCCGCGCCGTGCGAGGGGCCAGCGCCGCTGCCACTCACCGCCCGCCGCTCCCCGGGGAGGCCTCCGCCGCTGCCGGGCGGGGCCGGCCGGAGGAGGAGCGGGAGGAGGAGCGGGAGGAGGAGCGGGAGGCGGCCCGCCCCAGCCGGGGCCCGCCGGCCGCCCGGCGGGTAGCGGCGGTGGGGGGAGCTGGGAGGCAGCGCGTTGTGTGCGGCTTCTTTCCCCGCTGCGGCAGCGGGCGGCTGCCCGCCGGTGGGGGACGAGGGGGGTGTCTTGACGGAGGCGGCTGGGGCGGGCTCGGGCAGCTTCAACATGGCAGCGCGGGGTAGCGGGGGCGGTGCCCGCTCTGGGGGGGGGGGGTCCGTGGGGCGGCCGTTCTGAGGTGGCTTCTGGCGGGCCGGGAGGGGGGGCTGGAAGCGGCGGAGCCGGGCCGCGGGCCCCGCCGGGCAGCCAGCGCTGAGGCGGGGAGGCCGCCCGGGGCGACCACCGAGAGTCGGGGGAGGTGCCTGACAGCTTCTGCCGGCGTCGGCGCCGAGTTGTCCGAGGAAGGGCTCGGGCCAGCTCGGCTGAAGCCCCTCGTGTTAGCGAACGTGGGGGCGGGCAGGGGTGGGCGCCCTGCCAGCCGCGGTGGGCTAAGCCGGCTTCCCCCGGGCCTGAGACGGGGCACCTTCCCCCTAACGCCGCGTTCCTCCGTAGAGAGCAAAAGGAGTGAAGAGAAGGGGAAAAGGGGCGGTAGCCGAGAAACTAGTTATTCCTAAATGTCTTCTCGGTTACTACTACGCGCACCTGTACTTCAGCCACGTAGCTGGAAAGTTCCTGGGCTGGTAGCGAGCTGTAAACTTACCTGCAAGTGTTGCTGTTGTATTGGTAGTAAACTTAGTTCTTTTTAGAAATAATACACTACCTTTTATTTTTGAGCTCCTTTAAAATAAATAAGTCAAGGTCCCTACACGGTACTGTGAATAGCTTCTAATTAAAAAGAAAACCAAACAACCACCCAACCTCACAAACTTAAAATAGGGCATTAAATTTAAACTTCAGCCATTCATGTGAGCAATTTCGTTGCTTAGGTTGATTTTCACAAGTTCCAGGTTTGCAGTAGATCATGGGGAGCTACGATATGTTTCATTTTAAAAATGTCAGTTAGATCCTACTTGTTGATGTTGCTGCATGTTCGGTTTTTTAATCCCCAAACAAAAATGTGGTCCCCAGCATCCTTACTGTTTCCTTGCCTTGGAAGTCATAACAAAATTCTTCCTTTTACCTAAAATAAGTTTCAACAAGCATGAAGTTAAGCTTCTGCTTACTTCAAATTAGAATAAAATTTGGAAAAAAATGGTTATTTTTCAGATCATTTGCAGCCTGAGTGTAATGGTTTTATCAGGGACATACAATGCCTGCCTTGTGTTATCTGTTTAGTTGTTTCTTTAGACTGAAGTGTGACTTAACTCAGATATGACAAACTTCTGCTGCAATCTGCTCCCCCTGCTATTCACATTCGCTTCAAGATATTATTCTATACAATTGATTTGATATTTAGTGGGTGTGCTTAACGGATGGAACTTGCTTAGGGAACAGGTGGTGGTAGCTGGAAAAGTAACAAAAAAGGAAGTGTAAAATAAAGCCTCCCCTGCTCCTTGTGCCCGCTCCTTTCTGACACAAGGCACAGTCACACATGCCATAAGCCATTCCAGAGGAGCTCAGTTCGAGGATAAAACTGCCACGCTGACTACTAGCCTGCTTAACAGTGAGACTCGATGTAAAATATATACTGTGGTTGCTTATGGCCAATCTTACATTGGAGATGCACATTAGTGCCATTGCTGAACTTGATCAGGTCCTTACTTAAGAAAAGACCAACTAAAACCTTGCAGTAATGAATTGTCACACACACCTTATATACTCACGTACACATTATATAAATATGTATAACATTACTGAGAGTAAACCAAGCTCAAACATGATGGCAGCTTCCATTATCAACTCCACTAATTTCACTTTGGCTTACACTTTATCACAAATGATTAGTTCCCATTTGGCATTATCACAGTTGCCAATTGTTACAGCTACAGAGAATAAACATGGAAGTACTGTAATAACTCATTGCAACACCTTTTTTAATTTCAGTTATGTACTACGACTCATAGAATCAATAGAATAGTTGAGGTTGGAAGGAACCTCTGGAGGTCATATGGTCCAACCGCCCAGCTCATGCAGGCCACCTACAGCTGGTTGCCCAGGACCATGTCCAGATGGCTTTTGAGTATCTCCAAACATGGAGACTCCACAACCTCTCTGGGCAACCTGTGCCAGGGCTTGGTCACCCTCACAGTGAAAAAGTATTTCTTGATGTCCAGAGGGAACCTCCTGTGTTCCAGTTTGTGCTCACTGCCTCTGATCCCATCACTGGGCACCACTGGAAAGGGCCTGTCTCCATCGTCTTTGCACGCTCCTTTCGGGTATTTATATACATTGGTAAGATCCCCCTGAGCCTTCTCTTCTCCAGGCTGAACAGTCCCAGCTCTCTCAGCCTTTCCTTGAAGGAGAGGTGCTCCAGCCCCTTCATCATCTTTGTGGCCCTTTGTTGGACTCTCTCCAGTCTGTCCATGTCTCTTGTACTGGGGAGCCCAGCACTGGACCCAGCACTCCAGATGAGGCCTCACCAGTGCTGAGCAGAGGGGAAGGATCACCTCCCCCCAACTGCTGCCAATGCTTTGTCTAATGCAGCCCAGGATACCAGTAACTTTCTTTGCAACAAGGGCACATTGCTGGCTCATGTTCAACTTGGTGTTCACCAAGACCCCCAGGTCCTTTCCTGCCAAGCTGCTTTCCAGCTGGGTGGCACCCAGCAAGTGCTGGCGCTTGGGGTTGTTCCTCCCCAGGTGCACGACTTTGCACTTCCCTTGTTGAACTGCATGAGGTTCCTGTCAGCCAAGATTAAAAAAAATCCTATTGCAACAAGAACAAAATAAAAAAGGTTGCAGTTCAGCCAGTATCTTTTTTGTATTGGAGAATCAATAATCCTTTTATAAATATTTTGTAAGTTTAAAGGTGATGTTTTTTGACTTCAGCTGATTTCTGTAAACATTGCTTACTCAAGAGATGATAAAATGTAGTAAGAATGATTGCCTGAACATCTGAGGTGCAGTATTGAGATATAGGCTGAAGTTAACTGCTTTTCCATATAATCATCAATGAGTTCTAGAAATACACTTGAACAGGGACATCCATTGATCTAAGCAACTCATATGTCACCTCTGTTTAACTGCATGTGATACAGAATTTTCACATTCTGTTGTGAAATTTGTATTTCAGCATCTAGGCATGCGTGTGGTATTGAAATGTTTAAGAAAAGTCTGTCTCAGAAAATTTAATTTGTAACAGCAAAAGACAAGATCATGCTAAGCAACATTTAAATACATTTTGTTATTAATCAATTCAAACTGATTTACCTATCACATTACAGAAATGAAATCGCATTTGTAGCATTGCTGGCATACAAGTAGTTTCTCAGCAGTCCAGAGGAAAAACTATTTAATCAAACTATACTTAAAATGAAGAGAGAAGGCAGTGATCATCCAAGAAAATAGACCTGCATGAAGTATGAATCATTCCAATGAATAGCCTTCAACTCTGTAGTCACAACGCCTCTGAATAAGAGTCCATTTCTTT
This sequence comes from Aquila chrysaetos chrysaetos, assembly GCF_900496995.4. NCBI lineage: Eukaryota > Metazoa > Chordata > Aves > Accipitriformes > Accipitridae > Aquila > Aquila chrysaetos. Next base: position 13,380,542 of record NC_044004.1, read on the forward strand.
AGTCCATGGTGCACTCAGAAACAGATTTCACGTAATTACTCTAGATGTTTCTGGAATATGTTAATCCTAGCAAAAATATTATCAGCAGCGCTTTTGTTGTAAAAGTAAGAAGAGCTGAAAAATTCATAGAGAAATGCCATGTGCATCTTTGGTAGTTATGAAAGGAAGTACATTATGGAAATGAAAATATCTGACTGATGCTAAATAGCAGGTACTAAAAGCCATCTCAAAGATCATCTCTTCTTTTGCCCCACCTTACCAATTAAGAGAACAGCTGTTATTTCAAAATAATAGGTTTTGTTGTTTACTCTGTTACACCCATTTTAACAGTGTAATTTAATTGATGGAAGCATTACGTCAGCATAAAATTAGTGCAATAAAAGCTCCAGCATACATCATGAGCATCTGGGTACTATTGTTTCATTAGACTAAAGACCAACCTGAAAACAGATTTTTTTTTTTTTTTAAATTTTTTTTTTTGAAGGCAGTGTGTAAATCTAAAGCAGCAGGTATTTTCAGAAAAGAGCAGAAAGAGCATAATACATTAAGCACACTGAGACAATAGGCATAGAATCTGGAGAATCAGCAATATGATATCAGCAACTAAGATGTTAGTGCCATTTAGGATGGACATATGGGAGAAAGAATTAATAAAAGGTAAGGGTGGGAGGAAATGGAAAGAAAAACACAAGAAATTGGGCACAAAAAGCAGGTAAAAATAGGAATTGAGGAGTTTTGTGAAGATGGCAATGAAGACTCTTCTTCCCAGGTCTGCATATTAAATACGCCTCTGTCACCTCAGGGTTGGAGTAGATTTTACATAAGTACCTGTTTTCATGCACTAAAGTATGTAGGGTAATGTGAGCATCTTTCCCTCTCCACTGCTCTTTTAACCTCTCTTTATTCCACTGTCCTTATGGCAAATACTCTTTGGATGGCAGCACACAACTAGTACTCATAATCGTTGCTTTATGTAAAAAAGCAACTCTGTCAGTCTCGCATTAGCGCTCTCAGCTGTGAGGAAAGGGTCAACATTTTCCTTTTCATGAATACCTACACTATAGGTGACTTACGTGGCATCAGATGTTCAGTTTTGCACTTATTTCTCAGCTGTCTTTTTCAATCATGGACATACACTGTGAAAGAGGAAAAGATTTTAAACACGGGCACAGATACAACCATATTCACACAGGTGATAATTAAGTAAGGCTGTGAAGGTCTGACACAGAAGCTATTGGGAGGTAAGTCCTGGGCTGGATGCATTCCCTGGAGCAGGTGAAGGGCAGTGTGCTCCTCTTTCACTTCCTTGAATGTTCTTGATTTGTTCTTTTCACAACTTCACTCTGAGACAGCTACTGATTTCATTGCTAATTCACAGTCTAAATGGGACTTGGCTCTCTAATGCCTGAAGCTGCACCTGAATCAAAGTTGTGCTTGTTCTGCTCTGCTAAAGTCTAGAGAAAATGGGGCAGTTTTCCCAGAGGGAAGGAATATTACCTCAAATACTTATACACGAAAAAACAGCAAGTATCAATGAAGTCATTGCCAGAGATGAAATTTGGTCTAAAATTAAACCGGACATATTTAAGCACTGAGAATTTCTTTATAGGAGTAACTTCTTACTCTACAGTTTGTAAATAGTTTGTAAGTAAATGAGGTTGTATTAAGAAGTACCATGTTCCTCTCAAACAACATATTTGCATCAACCTTTCCAATTGGAATGTATGCCACAAATTTTGTCCTGTAAATCGATTCATTAGTGTTCTTTCCTTTGCAAGTCGAGCATAATCTTTTGCTCACAGTGACCTCTAGTGTGAAGGAACGAAACAATTCTGTGCAATCCGAGGTAGTGCATGTAAAACATTGTATCCGTTCATACTGTTACCTGTTTAAGGGGACACATATGTGTCCCATCTGTTTCGACTATATGACAGACTGCTTTATGGATTAAACAAGCATGCAAAACATGAACAGGAAACTGTAAAACCAAAACCGTTCCCTCAGCCATACTAAATAAAGAATTTAAAGATTTTTCATTATTTCTGTGTAATTTTGTTTAGATTTTTCTTTATCAAAAACCCCATGCATGATTCAGGTAATTTCCAGTGTTCTCAAGTGCGAGAGATTGCTTTTACTTTCTGAAGTACAGCCTTGTACTGGACTTTGTATGAGAGACGCAAATCAGAAGGCAGTGATGCAAGAATTTCTACAAGGACTGCTGTAAAATATACAGATTCTCCAAACCCTGACCCCAGTATAGTTATGAATTAACCTCAATATATTACATACATTTCCTTCACCCAAGTATATCAGAATAACCGCTTCTTCCCTCTCTTTTGCAGAACAATTTGAATGAATTAGGAAAAAAAAGCTCTAAAGCAAAGATTTTTCTGTTCTGTTTCTCCAATATTGCAGGAGAAAAGAAGAAAGTGGAGCAGATCATTATAGAAAGTAAGTTAGCAAGCAATATTCCTGACAGTTGGCAGTGTTAAATCTGGAATTTGACAGTTAAAGGGAATTTAGCTCTGGAATTAGCTAATTCAATCCCTGACTATTAAGAACTAAAGCTATAAGCATCTTCTCACATTTCAGGAGGAAATAATCTCTGGCTCACTTTGGACAGATAGAAATGACCATTCCTTTGTCAAACAGACAAGTTCACATGGCTTGAAATACAAAGCGTTAATAATTTGCAAAGGATACTACAAAACATTTTCTATAAACAGCTTCCCATCCTTTCCAGGATTCCATCTGCTATGCAGCAGCAAACATAGACATGTTGTTCTCTATCCACAAAACATTATGTATAAATTGCTGTCTGAAAAACTGAGTTGCTTCATCTCAGTTTCAGACATGTTTGATGTAAAGGATTCTGTAACAGAGATTGTGCAGAATTTAATTAAGGTTTTAAAAATGTGCAAAACTGTCACATTGAAAATTAAATTTCTGACAGGAAATATATGCTATTAGTCCTATACATATCAGATCAAATTCTGTCATGTTGTGGCTTTCAGTGTTTTAGTCAGGAAGCCTTCTTAGAGTCGTATTGGTCATTAAACTTTCAAATCATATTTATGTCAATATTGCTATCTCCAAATCTCACTGCTTCCTGCCTAAAAAACTGGACACTTATTTCAAAGCTTTGAATACAAGCACATTGATAAAAATGTAAAAAGAAAGTGAAGTGTTAAGGAATTATTAAATAGAGAATTTCAGAATTATTATCTGCAAAGTTCACATTATTCATTGTCAGTTACATTAAATAATCCAGAGAAAGGGTTCAGTCAATTTGAAATGCAGATTTAAACTTCTGTTCTTTGCCCATTAGGCTCTTATCTTCCTAAAACCTTTTACATAGAATTTTTCTAGTATATATTTCAATGTGCTTGTTCAGATTTTATTTATACCTGTCAGTATTCCAATCCTGTCGATTAACATCAAAAGCAGTGGAATTTACTAACTTTAACAGTGACTTACCTGACAGGAGTAGGGACAGGTTGCAGCTCTTTAGTAATGGTCTTTGTCATAGCAAATGCAATTATCTAATTATTCTCATGATGCCAAATGTAGTTAGTTTGTATTCTTGCAGGACGGTGTTGGTCAACTTGAGCCGTTTCAACATCTTCACAATCCTGTAATTAGTAGATTACACGCACACTGCTCCCACCAGATGGCAATAACACTCTTCATTCTTTAAAGCATTTGCTATATTTTAGATGGTAGAAATGTATGTTATGTACTAATTAGAAGGAAAAAAATGTGATTTCTAATAATGTGAAGGTGATAGAAAATTATTTTCCTGAACTCTCAAGGTACAAGTGCTTACAAAAAGTCATCTGTTAGTGGAAACAGACTGCAGAGTGCTGGGCAGTATCCATTGTTAAGTTCTTAACATCTATTTCAACATAAATACAAGTAACATATTCCACTTGGTTCCTGAGAAACTGAAATTCTTTAAATTTGCCTTTTGATGAAGCCTCAGAGAGCAGACAGTGTGAAATGCTAAGTTACTAGTGGGAGCTTAAACATCACAGAGGTCTCACAATTTTAGCTCAGATTTAGACAGATCAAATCCACACCTTCAGCTACAAATTAAATGCTCTTTTTAGACTTCTAATCTAGATATATTTCCTAAGTGCTGTACAACTGCTATATTCCTATCCTGTATTTCTGGAGGAGAAAATACCTGCACACATGCACTGTAAGACTCCCATTTGCCAGAAGTGGTGGACTTGCTGTGCACTCACTTTTCAGATGCTCTGCGCATGGTCAGCAATCTTCATACAACAGGTTACAAACGCGCTCTACCTGCAGGGGTGTGAGCCTGCTTAGACCAGCAGTACGAGTTCCACATACTCAGGGTTTCCAGATTTATTGCAGCCCAGTTAGAATTACTGGTCTGACAGCATGCATAAAGTCCTTGACCAGTGAGAAAAATCCTCAAATTTCTCCTAAAAAAGTTTCCAGGAAGAAAAAGAGGGCGTGTCTGAGGAAACCAAAAGATGTAACAGTTGTGGTATCTCAAAACTAGTTGCACAATAGTTGTCTGACTCATCAGTGTCTTGTCATGCACAAGCATGCAATGTGCTCAGTTACGTTCTTGAGTTCCCTATGATAGTATGTGAGAAGATGTAAGTGCCCAAAATGGTCTTCACAAGCAATGAAGAAGACATCATCTAATTGGTCAAATAGAAAGTCCTAAGGAAGGAGGTGGAGACAAACGCTACAAACTTTCTCACACAGAGGAAACAGTTTAGAACAAATGCCTGTTTCTGCTCATACAATGCAACCTACTGTCATTTTTAAGAACTGAGGTCATCTTGTATACTTTTCAAGCAGTTCTTTTGTACATTTTCAGTCAGCAGAACTCGATGTTCCAGCAATATACCCATCATTTAATAATTTCCCAAATCCTACATAAGTAAAAAAATTTTTCCTGCTCCCTCACACAGAGCTGTACATGCATAAAATTTCATCAGTATTTCCAAACCCTTTCACTGTAACCTAAGAAACCAGAACTGGTCAGAATCCTGTCTTGTATATTCTCAATTTTTAACCTATTGCAACTTGTGTGATCACATAAACTGCCCACTTTCATTTTTTTTCCCCAAATGCTTACACCTGGCATAAAGAAAAAGCTGCTGTAGAAAAAGATGATACCAACATAGGCATTATTTTTTCTACTGTAGTTATATAGAATTTCAAACTGCAGAAATAGGGATAATGCATTTGGTTCAGGTTAAGGAAAATGTAAGGTGATTGCACAAGTTATTGCCTTTGATGTAACAGCTTATGAAACATAACTGCTGGTTTTATCTGAGTATATCATGAAGCACCCATAAATCTGAAAAAAAAAATATTTAATATGCAGTTTTAGTTTTCATGTGTTTCTAATAGGTTATTGGATGAAAAGCCTTTGAACACAAATAGCTAAGGCTGCAGAAGTTATTATTGAAAGAGAACTTAAGTTAGGTTTTCCTTTCTTTTTCAGTTCACTTTAAACAACACAAGTCTAAAACATTATTTGTATAGGGGCTGTATGCAGAACTAAAAACTTTACTGCCTTCTGTATTCTTGAATAGTCTAGTAATATTAAGACACATTCTGTTTCAATGGAAGGAATAATTCAGGTGTAGAAAAATTCCAGCTGCAGACGTTCACTGCAACTGTAAACCATCCTATACAACAACAGAGTTAAATATCCAAGGCACATTCTTGACTATGCCTAAATAGGCTTCACTAGGAATGCCTGATAATGATGTAACTAATTCACTGAAATGGAGCTTATAGCAATAATAAATAAAAAATATCCTCAAACTATTGAAGTTAGGTACGTATTACCATAGACCTAATACTGCATTAATGTTCTTACTTTGCTTACTCACAGAATATTTTTTCTCCCCCCCCCCCCCCCCCGCCCTTTTTTGGAAATACCATTTACAATGCAAAACAATTAAGAATAAAAATAGAAAAAATATATTCAGCCAAATTTTGGATCAGGGTCCATTTAACCCTCAGGATGCCAGAGCCATTAAAGAGTACAGGTCATAAATAGCAGCTGCTGTTCCTTTTTAACAATACCATTGTTCTTTGTGACAAAATTGTTCTCCACTAAAGCTGCACAATTTTATGCATGAAATCCTACAACAGAAAGAAAAAGTGATGAAGAACTCTAAATTACTTTTCACAGTGGGGAAAAAAAAAAAAAAAACCAAGAGAAAAATAAGGTCCATGCAACTGCACTCTCAAGATCATGCCATCCTGCACTCTTACGTATGTCTATGTATAAATATATTAAGTTAATATTTCATGTCTACAAGACATAGAGGGCATAGTCAAATACTACATACATACTTGAATTTTGTCCTTTTTTCACACTATTCAGCCACCTATTCCAATGCAAATTAAGTATTTTTCCTACGACCCTCCTTCTTCAGGAACGGTGCCCAAAAAGCAGGAGGCAGCCGTAGTTGAGTGTCACTAGTGAAGTGTCAGTAGCTAAAACTGCATGGAGATACACTGATGTTCCTCATACATTTCTTCAGTAACTTCTGGCATGTATTTCTTGCCCCATTCATCCTAATTCCCTGCAAAAATCTCTTGTCCCCTTATTTCCCAATGATATTTTCTACTTTATGTATAACATCACCCTCCACTTTACCTGCCCCTCTTCCAACACACTCATGTAGAAATATGTCTCCGTCTACATAATTTCTGGATCCAAGCAGACTCTAACATGACTAGTAGCACACTGATACAATTTGTGTCTGAAATTTTACACACTTTCTGATACAAATTTCCTTTGTATTTTTGGCACAGTTAATCTACAATGCAGATTAACTACCTGCGTGTGCTGGGTTGACCCTGGCTGGATGGCAGGTGCCCACCAAAGCTGCTCTATCACTCCCCCTCTCAGCTGGACAGGGGAGAGAAAATATCACAAAAGGTTCATGGGTCGAGATGAGGACAGGGAGAGATCACTCAATCAATTACCATCACGGCCAAAACAGACTCGACCTAGGGAAAATTAACTTAATTTATTGCCAATCAAACCAGAGTAGGGTAATGAGAAATAAAACCAAATCTTAAAACACTTTCCCCCCACACCTCCCTTCTTCCTGGGCTCAGCTGCACTCCTGATTTTCTCTACCTCCTCCCCACCAGTGGCACAGGGGGACGGGGAATGGGGGTTGGGGTCAGTTCATCACACGTTGTCTCTGCCGCTCCTTCCTCCTCAGGGGCAGGACTCCTCACTCTTCCCCTGTTCCAGCGTGGGGTCCCTCCCACGGGAGACAGTCCTCCACAAACTTCTCCAACGTGAGTCCTTCCCACAGGCTGCAGTTCTCCATGAACTGCTCCAGAGTGGGTCCCTTCCATGGGCTGCAGTCCTTCAGGGACAGACTGCTCCAGCGTGGGTCCCCCACGGGGTCACAAGTCCTGCCAGAAAACCTGCTCCAACGTGGGCTCCTCTCTCCACGGGGCCACAGGTCCTGCCAGGAGCCTGCTCCAGCGCGGGCTTCCCACAGGGTCACAGCCTCCTTCAGGAACCCACCTGCTCCAGCATGGGGTCCTCCATGGGCTGCAGGTGGATATCATCTGCTCCACCGTGGACCTCCGTGGGCTGCAGGGGGACAGCCTGCCTCACCATGGTCTTCCCCAGGGGCTGCAGGGGAATCTCTGCTCCGGCGCCTGGAGCATCTCCTCCCCCTCCTTCTTCACTGACCTGGGGGTCTGCAGGGCTGTTTCTCATATTTCACTCACTCTGCCGGCTGCTGTTGCGCAACAACTTTTTTCCCCTTCTTAAATCTGTTATCCCAGAGGCGCTACCACTATCGCTGATGGGCTTGGCCTTGGCTGGTGGCAGGTCCATCTTGGAGGCAGTTGGCATTGGCTCTGTTGGACATAGGGGAAGCTTCTAGCAGCTTCTCACAGCAGCCACCCCTGTAGCCCTCCTGCTACCAAAACCTTGCCACACAAACCCAATACACTTGGGATAAAAGAGAGTTGAGTTACCACATACATTGTTTTAAAAGTAATGTTATTCCAATTTTTTTTTTTTTTCTTTTTTATACTCAGTTCTTCATCCATCAGTATTTGGTTTACCAGGATTTTGGGCTGCCCAGTATGAAGTAAATGCTCTCACCATTACTGCTGAGTCAGATACTAGCAAATTCTTTGGTTTGGCACACTGAACACAATAAATAGGTTTTTTTTCTCACTGTTTTGTAAGGTCATATTTGTTCTGCTGTATGCTCTAGGTCATTCTAGCATTACTGTTTGCCCAGATTCTTATTAAGGATGTATGACTCGGACTGCTGTTTTCCCAGGTGGATTGGTATTTCCAAGATGAATCTTTTTCAAACCTTTTTGTCCATGCACTTATACTCTTTGATTTTCATGCACTTCTTTCCTCTTGATGTGACTGTATTCCTGATTTATCCCTAGTATTATGTTGAATGTCTCTGTTAAATAAAGCTTACATAAGGCTTAGATGAGACTAAGACAGCCATAGATGCTTATGATTTCTTTTCCCCCCCATATGTTAGTTTTCTATGTGTTTTGATTAGAAATGAACAACTAAATGTTGTGCAATGAAATCCTTAAAATATTGCAAGACTTTGGGAAAGAGATAAATACTGTCATACATCTGCAAAACACTCTCGAACCTGAGAGGTGGCGTATTCAGGATGGCAGTGCACCGCTGCTGTGTTCATTGCAGTGTGCATACAGGGAGTCAGTGTGACATATGGCTGGCTATGAATCCTGCTCTGTATGAACGCTACATGTCCTGGCCTTGTCAAGGTGTTAAGTTTTTCCAGTATTAATGTGTTGAGCTGGCTTAAGTTAGGACTGTGTAAAGAAAAGAAGGATTCAGTAATAGTTTCAGACCAAGAGTCTTGTAAACAAACATCATGAACAAATAAATGACATGCAGATTTCAGCCGGCAGGCTCAAATAACAACTGTTTTAACAGTTGGGAGTTGGAAAGAACTGAGTAATTTTAGAAACAGAGCCATTTTTAGCTGGTTAAAAGGCAACAACCATATAAAAGAGCTATGAATATTTTTTAAATTACTTCATTTCTTCAGAAATGGTACTTCTTGATCAAAGTAAGTTGCTACAGATCAAGCAATATTTGGTGGGATGAGAAATCCAGAGAAAGAAGCCTGCAGGAAGAATTGGCAGGGAGCTAGGTAGACTCTTCTAGTACTGAAGATGGAGAGACTTCTGGCAAGAAAGATGGCTGTGTTTTATTGTTTCAAAACACAACTTCTTGCAATCTCTTAGTTAACAATGCTCTATGATTAGGAGAATTTTATAACTGCTTGCCAATTTAATTGCCCCAGAAGAAAGAAAACTGTAGATTTGGCATCTGGGGTTCAATTATGAAAGCAGGATAAAGAAATCACCTTGACTGATGTATGCTATTTGAGATCACAGTCCTGAACAACTGGACTTTGAAAAGCCAATCAGCCTGAGAGAAGATTTCTAATACTTTAAACAGACATAAGCTTACATTAGATATATGAAGTCTTTTAAATGACCTCAGGATTCTTTTCTCCTTGTTCTGCATAGCCTGTCATTAATTTACAGGGAGGCTCTCAGAAGTCTTAAAAGGTATTAAAAGCTTTTGTAATCTTAAATATGATTTAGTAATAATAAAAGAGAAGATTTATCACAGAAAAACGACTTATCATTCAGTATTTGCAGATGAAACTGAAAGAGCACAAGAATCATGTCTGAATTTTCAGACTCTTTAAAAAGAACTTCTAAGTAACTTGAGAGCCACAAAAATCTGTTTCCATCTGAAAATGTTGATTTCTAAAATTGCTTAGATTTAGAAGATAGATGATGGTACAAGAAAATTAATAATACTTTAATTGTTGGCTCCTAATTTGATTCTTTCACAGTAGTTCAAACTTGAAAACGAACAGTCCAGTAAATGCAAAAAAACATTATTAGTTCGTTGTTTCTATTAAAAGTCTTATGTCGGTAACTGGGTAACTTCTTCAGAGCAACAGTGAATTCTGGATAATGTTAGCAGAAGTTAAAGGAAAAAGGACTTCCATCTTTCATTCATTAATTACTTCAATGTATAAACACAGAATCATCAAAATCAACATGAAAACAGAAGCAGAAAGACTATCAATAGCAAAAATGTGAGGTTCAGAACAGCAAATATTGATCTGTGAGTTAAATAAATCATTACAGTCCTACTTTTGCCATTAAATTTAGCTGCGACTACCTATGCCAGAGCTGAGGTTGACATAACTGGAGGATGTTCTACAACATGAAAAGTGCACTGCACAACCATGGTATACCAACTAGCTATCAATAAGACATCCATACAGTCCAATTTTGTGTAGCAATCTTCTATGAGAACTGAGGAAGAAATATTCCCTGCATTTTCATGTGAAGCACAGCATCAGCAGAATAATTCTTCAGCCACAGGGTGTTCTCTAGACCTGCTGCCATGGGACAGAGGAATTATTTTACTCTAATTCCCAACAAATTAATGTACTTAGCTGTCCTTGAAAAATGTGTTCCCCTGAATAGTATTTTTCAGAGAATGTCTCTTCAATCCTCAGAATGCTCTTTTTAAAATTGCCTCAAAGTTTAAACACAAAAAGTAAGTTTTTTGTGGTTTTAAATTCTCCAGGCCAGAGATCTGTCCATGAATATTCCTGTTCTGGCACAGGATTTTAAGGCATCAAATTGCCACTGAAGATACAGAAAGAGCTATTGCCTATTGAATTAGTGAGCTTCCCTAGATCTGTACTACAGACGCTCTTTAAACCATACGCCTCAACATTATTATCCATCTTCGAATCCTTTGTTTTCTTTCCCGCTCAAATAGGAGTGCTACGTTCAGTCAATCTGTTTCTAATATACTGAGTTAAAGCACCAAATGCAACTTCACACTTACAAATTCCTCTCTACAGCTCAAAAGATTCATGATTACACATTCTGTTTTATAAGCAATAATTTGCCTTTTACACAGTTTTTAATATGCATGTCCAAAAGCTTTTTAATCATACTTTCCCATATAGATTCAGCATCAGAATAGAAAGTTACACAGCAGGTTTGATAGCCCACACTCGAAAGTTGTAAAAAACACCTGCAAAACCACTTATCTACACTTAGGAAGCCTGGAGTCTAGAAAAGGCATGCATTACCATTTTAATTCTCTTTCCTTTAAGCATGTCAATTTTTAAAATCCTTCCTTTAATAATTTCTTTGTTAAATTTCTACTCATACAGTTACAATTTTCTGGCTTTGAAGAGATAAAGACCAACACTGAAGATTTGATATGTATCCAGCAGTGATGGAGAATAATCAGTATTGTAATGCCGTGGGTTCTTTTAACACTGAACCAAAATAAATCTGCATGATTTAAATGAATCATGTCAGTGTACCTAGGTGTATTTATAAAAATGCCAGCATTAAAACAAAAGATGGTAATAAGCAAAGCTTAAAAACTCAAGGAATAACCACACTAACCAGTCCAGGCTGGGGGCCAGCCAGCTGAAAAGCAGCTTTGAAGAAGAAGGCCTGGGGGTTGTGATGGACAACAAGACCATGACCCAGCAATGTGCCACTGTAGCAAAGAAGGGTAATGGTATCCTGGGCTGCGTTAGACAAAGCACTGGCAGCAGCTGGAGGGAGGGGATCCTTCCCCTCTGCTCAGCACTGGTGAGGCCCCGTCTGGAGCTCTGTGTCCAACTCTAGGCTCTCCAGTGAACGGCCACAAAGATGGGTCCAGAGCATCTCTCATATGAGGAGAGGCTGAGAGAGCTGGAGCTGTTTAGTCTGGAGAAGAGAAGGTTCAGGGGGATCTTATCAATGTTTATAAATATCTGATGGAAGGATGGGTGTAAAGAACCTAGACTCTTCTCAGTGGAGTCCAAGAGGCGATGGGCACAAACTGAAACACAGGAGGTTCCCCCTGGAAGTTTCTGAACTCTTTTGTTTTCAGTTACTGAATTTAGCTGGTGAATAGTCATTGATTCTACTGAAAGCAATGGGGTCTAAATGCTAGCTACTTGATGTGCATGATAGATGCGATCTACAGGATAGATACTAATGTATGGGATTGCATGAAATGCACTGCCAAGTTAGATTTCTTAGCCTGCATAAGGTAAAAAAAAAAATTTAAAAAATCACTTAAATGTTATCAGAGAAGTTCTGTAAAGTACTGCTTTCCTATAAGGTGCTCTTCTGGTATGAAGGGACCTGAAAAAAAAACCAAACCCCAAACCCCCAAACTCCACCACCATTTATGTGTCCAATGAAATAGGTCATTGTTTCATTCCACTGCTTAGATGAAAAAAAACCCCAAACCATAATGGTGAAGACCAAAAATATTTAGTAAAGCTAGAAGCTAGTATCCACTAAATAACCAGTAATTCAGACGCATTATTTGCTGAAAAGGGAAAATTGCCACCAAGGGTTACAGAGAGACTACTTTTAACACTTTCGGCAAATCCTGATTCCACAGATAAGAAGGATTTTTTATGTGATGGAATTCTGCAAATGCATTTAATGCAGGTGCATATGCTCGGTAACTCTTATTGCTACTACAAGTCCATTTCATAGATGTGCATACACTGAACCCCTTTGTCCTCTTACTTTCCAGCCTCCAACACTCTCAGAGGATGAAAGAAGACAAGCTATGGTTAACTTCTAGCCCCCATAGCTCTGTTATAAAGGAACTTCTTTCTAGAGATACACCATTCTCCTGCCATTTTCCCTTTGGAGTTCCCCATGTCAATATTTAAGGGAGTTACTCGAGAATTTCAGTCTGAGCAGCTTTGTTCTGTAGTAATGTCTCTTTCTTCATAATGAGAGGACCAGGGTTGTCTTCTTATCTGCCAAGAGTTGCATATAACACCTCTAAACTGAACACAAACACACTCTAACTAGGGTTGGAATCAGCTAAGAACAGAAGGTGGCTCATCAGAAGACATACAGATCTTGAATGAAATGCTTCCTCAAGCATGCAGGAAACCCTGGCAGTTAGCTGAATGTATGGTGCAGATTTATAGCTGAGACACATAAACAGAGAACAACGCAAGCGAAAAATGATTCTACCACGATAAAGAAGAGCAGCCAGGAAATCCATATTCCCCTGAAGCTGGACAGAGCAATGAGCTCTGTAAGCCACATTAACTGCATCTCGTACATGAAAGGCACTGAGTTTCTTGGCAGAGACTGGTATCAGGACTGAATTGCTGCCTTGCCTCAGGCCTCACATTTGCCATTTTCTATAGCTCTGTTTCTCTATCTGCAAGAGCTACTTAACTGCCCTTCTGAAGGACCTTAGGAATTGTTAAATAAGGCAAAGATTTAGAGAAAGTTACTATTGTTTATTAGGCAAAGTGATATACTTGGAGAAAAGGCCACCCAAGCTTGTGGACACACAAACACTCCAGGTATTGCGAAACATTAAAAAATTTTTAAGATACTAGACACTAGCAAAAACCCATCTAAAAAATAACCTAATGTTTTTAGTTAAGCACTTACTCGTACTTACATCTGTCCCCATTTAAATTTTTCATACTAAGAATACAGAATTTAACTTTAAAGGCTACAGTAGTGACTTTAGACTTTTTGTACCTCTCCCACCCCTGAAAAAAACCCCAAACCAAACAACTATACAGAACAGTGATTCCTTCACAAAGAACTTAATAAGATAAAAACTCCAAAGGCAAAGAAATTAGGATGCAAGTAAAGGCAAAAACCACAGCAAATATACCTAAAAGACAGGAGTAGGTTGCAAAGGTGTGAGAGACCGAAAGAGTTTATGTCTCAAACATTGTGGTGGGGCAAGTTCTGCTTAAAGACAAACCCTGCACAGCAAGGAACCCAGGTGAAAAGCCCATCGGCTCAGACATCAGCAACAGGAGGGGGAGGGCGGGCTGGAGGGTGCGCAGCTCCCTGTTCCGATAAGCTGTTCTGATACAAAGATCAAACAATGGCCATGTCTGCAGGGAAGGAGAAGTTACTCCACAAACGACCCCCAAACCCAAAGGCTCACAAACTGTTCATTAGCCTGACGAGTTTGGGTGCCCACCCGAAGGAGGGGCAAGGATGATAAAAGGACACCAACTGAAGCCCCGGGTGCGCCAGCCCACCGGGACTGGACCCCTCGGCTGACTGGACACCCCGGCTGACTGAACCAACGCTGGACCCAAGACTGGTGAAATCTTTCTCTCTTCCTTTCTCTCTCTCTGTCTTCTTCTCTCTTTCCTTTTCCACAATCCCTACACCTCATCCATTTCAAGATATAAACTGTTGACCAAGTCTGAGACTAAGAGTGGATCCAGCCGCCCCTAGACCCTTCTCTGAGGAGGAGTCTGGAAAGCAAGGGGGTCTGCTCTGAACCTCGTGACTCAACGGGAGGGATCTCCTTATTCCCTGAATTGATGTATATGGTTACATGGTTTACAGAAGTAGTCTTATGCCAATTCCTGTTGTGAGAAACCCTGCCACCTACTATCACACCTCCCCAGTTCAGTTTGCTTCTGTCATGAATAAAATCTTTCACTGATCGTTTGGTGTCGTTTCACCTTAATTTAGCCCGAGGGAATTTCGAATTAAACACGACTCCCTGGTCTGTCCAGTCTGGGTCGTGACAAAAGGCAAGTTTAATTGTTGTCTCTCCTAAATATTGTACCTCTTACCTTTGTATTCCTAATATCCTTTATCTTAGGTCCATGTGTATTTAAGCAAATGCTTACAAAAACCCATCAAGGTAATATCAGCTATCTGGCTTTTTACATATGCCATCTATCCCTCTCCACTGCTAAAATGCCGTTACAATGCACTTGCATCAGTCACAGATATAGCAAGAGATACACTTCTGAGATAGGCTTCCTAGAAATACTGCTCCTGATGAACAAATAAATCAGAATCTGCAGTTCCCTATTTGCTTTTCCCTGGTTTTCCTCAACGTATTAATCAGAAGATACCATTATATTCTGTACTGAATGCAGAATTCAGGTGTACTTTTCATTGAAGGAGATTACCTAGCTCCCTCAATTGAATTAGAATTTATCAACATAGCTTAAAACAAAATACAACATTTTGCACAGCTCACTACTGAGAATTGTCTTCAGTCAGTCTCCTGCTGACTTTGTTAATTGCAAAGGAAACTATTGAAAAAAAACCACTGTATGACTACAAAAACACAGGACTGGAAGAGATTCAAAAGCAATTCTGTACTTCTTTCCCAATCCTAATGCAGGATCCACTTCTCTACTGGAATTCATCCAGGAAAGATTAAACAAAATGACTCCTCTCTTTCAAAGACAATCTGCTACAGTTCTTCACTTATTTTACCATTACAATGATTCCAATAGATTGCAAAAAATACAAGATGGAATTTAATAGGAACAAATACAGGATATTACATTTTATACAGCTAATCTATGATCTAGGATAGGTCAATAACAGGATGGATCAAGAAGCCAACACAGGATGAAGAATAACTGGCTGGGTAGCAGTACATTGGGGATTACATTAGATTAAAAAATGATAAATCAAGAATGTCATTCTATTTCAGATAAAGGCAAGTGCCATTGTGGCATGTAAAGCATACAGGAGGTAATCCTTTCACTACTCAGGATTTTAAGGCCACAGCTGCCACACTTCAAAACCCAGGTCCATACTTTGGAAAGAGGTGAATCACGTAGACAATGTCTAGAGGAGAGCAGAGAGTGATCAAAAACCTAGATGGAATTTAGGAAAAAGGTAGAAAAATTAGTCTTTCAGCCTTAGCAAAGAAGATACTTCAAAATATTCAAAATCTTCTGCAAAGAGAATGCTTTTAGTGCTCAAGGGGGATAGAACAGGTAGTAATATCTTGCAGCAAAGGCGATTTAGATTAGACATTAAAACTTTACAAGAACACTGAAACAGACCATCTGTACAACCATCATCAGAGGTTTTTTTTTAAAAGGAGGTGATACAAACTTCTATAAGGAATATCCAGGTATGAGGAATAATGCCTTGGAGAACAAGATCAGGAAATCTGTCAAAATTTCATTCAGCTCTGAGATTTTTATCCACATTCCTTTATTCTTCAAATGTAAATAGTTTCTCAGTTTACCACAAAGGGTATTCACTTTGTGA
Source organism: Aquila chrysaetos chrysaetos (assembly GCF_900496995.4). NCBI lineage: Eukaryota > Metazoa > Chordata > Aves > Accipitriformes > Accipitridae > Aquila > Aquila chrysaetos. The sequence continues at coordinate 13,396,676 of NC_044004.1, forward strand.
ACCGCTCTTCTTTTAAAGAAGGTTTGAGAAGCTTCAGAATGTTGATATGTGTTCAATTCCATATGAATTTTGCAATATATCACTTTGAAAAGGTATGATATTTAGAATATTCCCTTATTGTTTGCTGCCTCTCTTAATCTCACTAAGTTAACCCAAAAAGGTTTTTCTGCTGGACATAGCTGAGGCCACTGATCAGGCAGACTCTTGTTTATTTTACTAAGAGCTGAATTTGGGTATCTGATCAGCACAATGCTTTGCTTGCTCAAACTATTGCTTAGCTAACACAATGGTTGACAATATTCACAGTTAGCAATTTAGAAGCTAGACATATATTTGTCTTTTATTTTTTGTGCTTTTGTTGACATACATATGTGAATTATTGCATTAATTAATCTTCATATAATAAATCTGCTGTTTACGCATGTTCAGGGGGACATCTGGTTTTAAGATTCAACTTTCAATGGCAGAGTGGGAAGAAGAAACAAATCTTCAAGAAACTCTTGGGGTACAGGATAAGAAAAGGACAAAGCAATTTATCCTTAATTTAGACTCCCTTTAGTTATCTTAATCTCACCCTAAACTTCTTTGGTGCACTGAGAGGGAGCAGGGAAGGGTGTAGCCATTTTTTAATTTTTTTTTTTTTTTTTTTTGAGGTATCTGTCAAGACTAAAAAGATTGCTTCATTAAAATGCGATTTGAGGTTCACAAAATTTTGTAGGCTATAAATTTTTAACTCACCTAATCTTTCCTCTGGGCCATTCTCAAAGTCTTTAGCATATGCTAAAATTTTTTATGGTTAGGGCCCAAGCCACTTGAAATGATTCATAAAAGAACACAATCTAATAGGGCAAGTTACCTAAATAATTCAGTACTGTCATACCCTTTGATAGGTACACAAGGAACTGAAAATTCCTTTGGTGATTTCATTTCATTTTCCCTTTAGGCCAGAGACCATTCCTTTTCTGAAGCAGGGAAATACTTTGCATTACACTGCTTCACGTCTGGCACCACAAAGCGTTCTATATACACTGTGCCTGACTCATTCCATTTGAGCAAGAGGAGCTTCAGTAGGAGATAGGCAGACTAAAGTCCAAATGCAGTCGTACAGGCATCTTAAATCAAAAAAAGATAAGCTAGGGAAATGATTCAGAAATTCCGAACACCTTCTGGGTGCTTTGCCAGACTTACCTGGCTTTACCAGATTAAACTAACTTTGTACAACTGAGCTCTGGGGTATTGACACACAGTGCTCTATTTGCTTGGTTTTTTCCCTGCAACCTCCTTAGATGGGCTTTGGGAAATTGGAAAGGCTGCACAGAGAGTGACTCAATTTGCGCACAATACCTGCAGCATAAATTTGTCACCGCAGCAGCTCTCTCTTTTTGAAGTAAATCATGAAACTTAACCAAAGGAAGAGCCACAGAGGAAAAAGCCCATGTTATGAAGGACTGTGGCTAGAGCCAGCCCTCAGGTGCCTGGATGGAGATTAACCAAGCTGCCTTCAGAAGCAGCAGAGCCATTAGCCCACCAGGCTGTGAGCTAACCGGCTCATAAACAGTGCTAGCTTAGGGACCTCAGCAGTTTGGTCACCTCTATCAGTGACTACCCTTTCCTCAATTATATATTCTTTTTATCTTCTCATGGCCTAATTTATATATAACTTTGTTGTGGTTTAACCCCAGCCAGCAACTAAGTACCACGCTGCTGCTCACTCACTGCCCCCCACCACCCAGTGGGATGGGGGAGACAATCGGAAAAACAAGTAGAACGCATGGGTTGAGGTAAGAACAGTTTCACAGAACAGAAAGGAAGAAACTAATAATGATAAGAATAACAATAATAAAATGACAATAATAATAATAATAAAAGGATTGGAATATACAAGTGAGGCACAATGCAATTGCTCACCACTTGTCGACCGATGCCCAGTTAGTTCCTGAGCAGCGATCCCCCCCAGCCCCACTCCCCCCAGTTTATATACTGGGCATGACATCACATGGTATGGAATACCCCTTTGGCCAGTTTGGGTCAGCTGTCCTGGCTGTGTGCCCTCCCAACTTCTTGTGCCCCTCCAGCCTTCTTGCTGGCTGGGCATGAGAAGCTGAAAAATCCTTGACTTAGTCTAAACACTACTGAGCAACAACTGAAAACATCAGTGTGTTATCAACATTCTTCTCATACTGAATCCAAGGCATAACACTGTACCAGCTACTAGAAAGAAAATTAACTCTATCCCAGCTGAAACCAGGACAACCTTCTACGATCATGTTCCTGCTTGATCTGTTTGACCCCATTACTATAGTACCATGGCTAGACAACAGCTGACTGAACCTTTTTCAAACTGTTGTATGTATCATATCAATTTATGGGAGTCCTCCCCACATATTTTCATACTATTGCTCTTTAACTAGGCCTACAATTACACAGTTTAATTAAATTTTTTTTGACATATATCCAGGTTGTTTCTAATTCTTTATTTGCAATGTGATTCCCCCCTCCACTAGAAAATGATAGTGGCAATCTCCACCAGCATATATTTCAGTTGGGCTAGATTATTGTTGTAGGTCCCGTCCAACTGAACTATTCTATTCTATTCTATTCTATTCTATTCTATTCTATTCTATTCTATTCTGTTCTATTCTGTTCTATTCAGCTGCATACACTATATCAATTCTTCTTTTGTCATATCAAATACATACCTTTTGATCAGTCTTATTTTTCTCAATTCTGGCTGTGCTGCTAATACAGTATGTTGAAGTGCCCAGGACAGCGAACTAATAGGATAGCTGTCAAATATCTGAGTTCTGGAAGGCATTTTTCTGAAGCCATCTAAAGAAAAGAGGGGGAAAAAAACCTTACAGATAAAGCTCACTAAAACTCATCTAAGGCCATAAGAAAATATAAAAGCACCCCATGTTACTTGGACAGAAGTTTATGTTTATACAATCTTAATTACTCAAGTTGTTACTGAACTCTGGGCAGTGTACTTTAAGACATTAATTCATTTTTTACCTTTTCCTAAGGACAAACATTGTAAAGATAGAGCTAATGTCATTAATCCTGTCTAAACTTTCTACTTATTGTAGCCTGTTTTATTTAATGTAGGTGTCTTTAAAACGGTATAAGGAGAGCAGAACTATATAGACAATTAATAAAAAAATTTTGTTCTTACCGTAAGATTAATTATATCTGATATATTTAGTTTTTAAATGTGAGAAATATTTTTAATTCCCTCTGTTGCACATTAGCCTGTCACTTAACGGAGATTAAATATACTTTTATTAAGTACAAAAGCATCCAAATTCTGAACCAACAGAAATCTACAGACAGCTAGGAAAAACTTCAGTTATTTTGCCTTTGAGCATTTGAAAGAACATGATAATACAGCAGCAATTTTGGTATCTTCACTAACAAATATCATGCTAGCGCATCACCGGGATGAGTAATGAAGTGCCTATTTCATCCTGCACAGGGTATAACTCACCGATTCCAGTATCTTCTCCCTTGGTTAGCAGCTGGTCCTATCCAATTTCTACCTCTAAAGAAAAGACTGCATTCAAGACTCAAAGTCCTACTCCGTCTTTAAAGAGAGCTGCTTTCTAGTGAGAAACAGCAGATCTTGCAGAACTCCTATGCTCAATTACACCCTAGTTTCCAAAGATATACAAATACTTGGATCCTATTTTTTAATAGGGAAAAGAGAAGGAATTTATCAGGCTATCTGTTCATTTCCCTGTCACCCTTTCTCTCTTCACAAAGATGAACTTTATGACAGCAGCCTTTTTTCATTCTATAAGAAAGATACATCCAGGGGAATCCCTCGTCATTCCCCAAAACAAAGACCTTGCAGTTTTCTGTAAAAGAGCAGTAAAATATTTCTCGATTTTGCATACTGATTGAAGATTTACATCAGTGTGCATAACAGAAGCTGTGGGATTTCTTAATGAGCATTTCCAGCTAGCTGCTATCCTTTGAAATGATGCATAACCTTGTACTATGTCCTGAGCCTGCAGTTTTGATTACATAAATACAAGAAAAGTACATCTATTTTCTAAACACATAAACTGCTGTAGAAGTACTAAAATCTTCAATATGATTAAATTCTGATATTAACTGGATGATCAGAGAGCTGGAGCACGTCTCCTGTGAAGACAGGCTGAGAGAGTTGGGGTTGTTCAGCCTGGAGAAGAGAAGGCTCCGGGGAGACCTTGTAGCAACCTTCCAGTACCTAAAGGGGGCCTACAAGAAAGCTGGAGAGGGACTTTTTACAAGGGCATGTAGTGATAGGACAAGGGATAATGGCTTTAAACTGAAAGAGGGTAGATTTAGATTAGATATAAGGAAGAAGTTCTTTACTCTGAGGGTGGTGAGGCACTGGAACTGGTTGCCCAGAGAGGTTGTGGATGCCCCATCCCTGGAAGTGCTCAAGGCCAGGTTGGCTGGGGCTTTGAGCAACCTGGTCTAGTGGAAGGTGTCCCTGCCCATGGCAGGGGGGTTGGAACTAGGTGATCTTTAAGGTCCCTTCCAACCCAAACCATTCTGTGATTCTATGATTAATAAAGCATATTTTCTTTTCTTTTTTACTTTGCACTTCAAGTTTCTATTACAGGAATGCTACAACTCAGAGTTGCCAAATGTATATAATATTATCAATATATACAATATACAATATTATAATAAGAACTTGTCTTTAGAAAGTTGAGGTGGCCATCACACAACTCATCCCTAAAAAGAAAGAATAAGAATCATGAAGATGAAAACAGGCCCACCAGTATTTCATGTTTTGAACAGCCATGTTTAGCAGCCTTTTTCCAACAGAGCTCTGAATAGCTCAGTGCACTATGTGCTAAAGCAAGCGTGAGTGAACCACAGGCATACATCCTCAGAGAATTCCTTCTAAGAAGTATAATGGCTGTTATTTTTACCCTTTTAATCCCTAGCCTCTCCTTATTACAGCTAATCATCTCAACACATGCATTAAAGAGAGCTATGCAGGTAACACTAGAAATCAATTGCCATCCAAAGCCCTAGTGCTTACTTCTATAGCAGCATCTTTGACCAAACATGGGTTAATATATTGTAAATCTTCAGTTTTCCCCTTTGTTTTAACATGAGTCAAATGCTTTATTCCCATATTCCACAGCATAGTTATTAACTTCATCTATTTATATTATAATTTCTAATTTGATATGTGACTGCACAGCAAGGCAGCTTTTAAACAAGTCAGCTGTCCATAAAGCCTATACTAAATCCCAATTTCAGGGTTTATATTCCCAGAAGACTCTTCCCCCTCTGTTAAGGAAAAAGCGACTTCTCAAAAACAGGTCCAAGAAAATATTAAAAGTGCATACATATCTGCTGAGACACATGCTCACACACAAAAGAAAGGAATATTGTACAATGTACTCAGTGCAATACAGAAATGTAACTTACGATTGTCAAAACTACATATTTCAACTCTTAATTGCAGTCTGATTCCTTTGGCTGCTATTGATATCCGTGCATGGTAAGTATTCCCTATTAGAAGCACGTGCTAACACATGGTATTTCTGGATATTCCACCAACACCCACCTATGGCAGAACCCATCAAGAGGGTGAGAGAGAGGGAAGAACATCTCCAAGAAGATGTATCGCAACTTGTCATATCAGCGTTTCTGCCATTTGTAAAAGAGGATTTGATTCTGATAAAATAGGTGTTACAGAAAGAATTTGTTTGGTGCACACAAGGCTGTAGGCAGGTGTAGGCAGGCTTTGCCCTTGGCCAAACTGAGCGGTGTCCCCCACCAGTTACGGTACCACCTCATGAGCTGCAGACACCAGCACCGGTTTCCCTTTTGGTTCAGCAGATACAAATTTTGTGTTTTGAAATTCAACAGCATGGTCGGTAATTTTTTGTGTGTGTGTTAACGACACTATCAGTTTTATACATTATTGCACAGCAAGACAGATTCTCTAGTGGTATTTAAGTAGGACCTCTGCTCTGGGGCCAAGGGAGCCTTGACAGAGGTTCGCCCACGATGCAGAAAGGGAGGCGAGGCATCCCATACGCAGACACTTAGGAGGCCAGCTCTCTGAGCGAAACACATCTCAACTACTACAGAAAACCAGGTCAGGTATTCCCAGCAATCTTGAACCTGAATAAATATTATTTAAAAAAAAATTTTAAATGAATATGAAAACATTACTGTTTTAAATGAAAATCCTCTGCAAGTTTCACAATGCTGCAATAACTTAGAAGAATGAACCTCATTCTATTTCAATGACTGAATCTCCCAGGCTTTCCGAAATGGATGTCTTGAATTCAACTTTTCTAGAAGAATCATTTCCATAAGCGATCACACTCAAATCCTTTAAAGTGGATAGTTAAAGTCAGTCTACTTAAAGTTACCCCTAAGAGTAGTTCATTTTTCCTTTCCTGTCCTGAGCAGTATTAACATTAATAATAAGCAGTGCCGAGCAGTGAGAAGTTTTAAATATGGCCATATATTATACATAATTGTTGTAGTGTTGCTACGCACTGTTATATACTTGCCTGCAGATGGCTGCATTTCAATGGGAAAAAATCATACTGTGTAAAAAAAAAAAAACCAAAAACCCAACTGTCCTTAGATGTGTATTTCTGATTTCTAAATAATAATAATATTAACAATAACAACAACAACAATAATAAAAAATAATCAATGCAGTCCTTTTATATCTACAGCAGCAGAGAATCTGGTCCCCTGTGCGTAAATCAGTTTCAAAAGTGCTCTAAGATTTTTCTTCATAAAAGAATGTAAGAGCTTAAAGCATAACAATTATTCAGAGCTGAAGTTTTAAAAACTTCTCACACTTTTGAGTTTTAACTGAGCAGGAGGACCACCACTGTTTACAAGGGATTTTTATTATGATTAAAAAGTTAGAGCAAATTTAGAGCAAGGATTCTGATATTCTTCTGCTAGTCTGCAGGCTTAAAGCTCTTTACAGTGAGTATATCAATATTAAACATGGATTAACTTTTCAATTATGGCCTGTCCTTGAAATTTTATTTTGCTTTCTACTTCATATAGTTACTTCAGCATGAGTACAATAAAGTCAAAGTGCCTCTAATGCTAAACTGCATAGCCGTAAAGTTACCGAAAGGTTTTTAATGCATTTTTAAAGCATTACTTCTAAGTCTCAGTTCTTTTCCTCCTGAACTAAATGAAGAATTTGCATTGATTTTGAGGGATTCAGAACAGAGCCCAATATTTTCTTGCTGATGTCTCACATAGCACTTTTCAGACTCAATATTTCAATCTGCTTTACTAATCACTAAAAGCAGAGTTAGAAAGCTGATAACACAATAGCCAAACAAACAGTAATAATATATTAGCTACTAACTGGGCAAAATGTTTCTTTTCCTTTGCAGACAGAGTATTCTGTATTTCATAACTGCTCACTCTGTTTGTGTTTTTCAGAAGCCTCCCACGTTATCAGGGACCCCACAGTTACCAGGAGGTATCAGGATTCATTTCTGGCTGACCCACAGAATTCCTGCGTGAACTTGGGCAAGTCTTGCAGGACCCAGTTGTTTACTTCCAGTAAGATACAACACCTATGTAAACAAACAAACAAACAGGTCAGATTTGAAATCTTTACTTTCACTCAATATTCCAGTCTCTTGGATATTCCATGTCCACTGATAGCATTAGTTCTTTGGAGATGGGAACAGTGCAATGGGTGCCTCAGCTTCTAGACATTAGTGGCTATCAAACCTCATGTTCTCAAAAGGATTCTCCAGGGTTCCTGACATGAAGGTTGCTCTCCAGCTGAAGGGAACAGCAGGTTATAGAGCCATGTCTGATGGGAAGCTAATCTTTTTGACTTTGTGCAGACAAAATGATCACCTAATCTTACTTTAAATGAAGCCCCATTTATGTAAATTAAAAAAAAAAGCTCTAACACCTTTATTAATGAAAAACACTGAGAAACAACGTGCTAACTAAGTTATAAATTTCACCTTCTTACTTCTTTGTAAGTACTTTCAAGCAAAAATTATTTAATCGGGTAAGAAAATAATTTGCATGTAACAACCCAACATGCCAGCCCATTATAAGCAAATCCTTTGCAGAACATCCCGCCTTTCTTCAGACCACAACGCTGCATCCTTGCACAAGATGCAACAATAATATAAGGCCATGTATATATATTATTTAAGAGCTCAAATTTCCTCTCTCACTGGCCAGGGCCAGGACTAAGGCCCAAAATTCCTATTCCTATAAAGAACAGTTAGATAGCAGCTAAAGCATAACAAGCTGCTCATTATGGTTTCATTAATCCAGACTTGGAACATAGCCACTAATAAATGTGTTGACATTTTTTAAGAGCATATGTCTCAAACATTTATACCTGAAATTGTCTTGGAAAATGGAACAAATAAACTATATGAAGTAATTAACACCAGCTGGGACATTCAATTCTTATTAATTGAAAAATCAAAAGCAGCATTTTCTCTATAGAGGAGAAACTTTCAGGGTTATATTGGCTACAAGAATTCCTTCAGCTCCTGTTCGAAATGCCTCCCTTTGGAAAGAGATGTATTTAAATAATTGCTTCACACTGCCCAGCAATGCATGTTCCCTTTTGGTCTCAAAAGGCTGTTCTGACTGTTTAATTGCCCTTACTGTTAAACCGTGTGTTCCACTTCAAATTTGGGTTTGAAGCATTCATTTTAGCCATCAATAGCATTACGGTTTCATCCGCTGGACTGGTGTCCCCTTATCAAACTTCTGTCGCTGTGTTGCAGCCCAGTTCTGATGAACCCCATCAACCTCCTTCTTTGAGCGTGTTTCAAGACTGATGCGTTTCTTGTATTTGCAGTTCTTCTTTCAAGTCTATTTTCCCATATCCATCTTGTCTTATATAAGTATAGACCTAGCACCCCAGCAGCAACAACACAAAACCCCCCAACCAGAATGGTAAAACTGCTTATTTTCTCCTTGATACTGGGCCTGCTTACAGAAATACGGCGTTAGCCATCAACATAACATTCAGCTAATTATCGTGACTGTTCCCATTCCCTGAGGCCCTAGTATTTACCTAACACAAATACATTTCTGCTGCATTTACTGGGTGAATCGCTAAATCTGGATCGACAGAAACATACTCGCAAACAGCATTTTAGTAAAGGCGCGTTCAAAGCCAATGTTCGGCAGCGCAGAAGAGGCAGTCTGGTTAGAAACCCACAAGCAGAGCCTGGGCCCGGGAGCCTCAAGCAGCTATTCCGTTCCATTCTAACAAAATAATGAGGTTTTAAATGGTATTAGGGTTTACAGCCATCTGGCACGGGTAGCGAGTGCTAGCAGATGAGTTAATCCGACAGCTCTAATTCTTGCGCGCTACGGTAGGGTGTGACACAAAAAATTAGAAGGATAAATCCTTCTTCTCAGCGCTCTCTTCTCGAAGTGCACGGCTCCGCACCTCCTGAGGTGGCCAGCCCGGGAAGGGGGACATCATCGCCCGCACCCCACGCCGGCCGGAGGGGCTCCTGCGCGCACCGCCTGACTCAGCGCGGGGCCGGGGCCGGGGCCGGGGCGGGGGCGGGGAAGTTTCCCGGGGCAGGAGCGGGGCGCCGGGCGGCCCGCCGAGGCCGAGAGCGCCGCGACCCGCGGCGGCACCCCCGAGCCCCCCCCGCCCCGGCCCCGACCGACCCCGGCCCCGGCCGCGGCAGCGGCCCCCCGCCCGCGGGAGGCGGGGCTGCGGGGAGCGGCTCGGGGCCGCCGCCTCCCGAGGGCGGGCCGCCGGTGACAGCTGGGGAGGGAGCCCGGCGCCGGCAGCGAGGTGCGGCTGCCGGGCGGAGCGTCGCCGCTTGCTTCGCCGCTCCGGCCGCGGCGCGCCTAGCGGGTCCCTCCGGGGAAGAAGCAGGGGCGAGGGCTTGGCGGGGGGCCTGCCGCCGGTGCCGGCCGCGGCGTGGGTGAGTAGCGGCGGCGGGAGGCACGAGTGGGGGATGCGGAGGCGGCGCGGAGGAGGGGGGGGGGGAGAGAGGGAGGGAGCGACGGAGGGATGGAGGAGGGAGGGATGCTGCCGCGCTCGGAGACTTTGACCGTGCGAGGTGCCCCAGGGGAAAGAAAAAAGTGCAGCCCGGGGTGTGGCGAGGCCGTGCCCGGCTCCGCTCGCCCCGCCGTGCCGGTGGCCCGACGGGCGAGGAAGCCCCGGGAAGGGCGGCCGGTCCTTGGCGGGGCTGGGCGCCGCCGGTCCCCGGGCGGGCGGGGAGAGGCGGCTGCCGCCCGCCGAGGGGGCCAGCCTGGCCGGGCTCGCCGCCTGCCCCGGCCCTCCCGCAACTCCCCCGCAGCCATCGGCGAGCCGGGGCGCGGCCGCGGCGGGCAGGGGAGAGCCCCGGACCCCGCGGCTGCGGCGGCTGCGAGCCCTCCGACCCCCCCGGCCGTGCTCAGCCGTCCCTGCCGGCTCCCCCGCGGCCGCCGGTCCCTGCCGGCGGGGGGGATACCGGTGCGGCGCATCGCGGACCGCCGGCCGGGGCTCCGCCGCCCGCCCTTCCACCCGGGCGCTACCTGGGCTCCAGGCGGGCGTCCCTGGGCGTCGGCGGGGCAGGCTGCGGGGGCTTCAGACCCGCGCTCGCACGCCGAGCCCTGCCGGCATGGGTCTTCGGAGAGCGAATCTGAGGCCTGCCCTTGGAGGGCTTGCGGGATGAGGCCTTTTTTTTTTTTTTTTTTTTTTTTTGCAGGGGGCTGGCTGGCCGGTATTTACATAATACCTCTGCTTAAGAGTGACCTCTTCCCTAATTGGAGGCTTCCTTTCCGTTTTCTATGGCAACACTATAGAAGAGATCGCTCCGGGGGGGGTTGGATGAGAGGAGTATCTGAGTATCCGAGGGGTTGGATGAGAGGAGTATCTGCGCACAGCGTAATTTTTGTTTATTAGGTGCCCATCAAGACCGGTTTGTCCTAGTGAATGGGTGAGATTTGGAGAAAAGTTCTTTACCTCAGCCCTTAAGGCAGTTGTTAGGCCTGTGAGTCACCGCAGATTTGCGGGATCTCCGTTTAGAGAGAGGATGGAGTGGACGCAGGTTGAACTAACAAGCAAGAGTTATTTTTGTTAGGTATTTACAGATTATCAGTCGTATATTACTAGCCTGACTGATGACTTCCATGTACCACACTGTCTAGTCAAACAATCCTGAGAAATTATGGTAATTTGAACAGATGGTATTTACTTTTATTATTTATTTAAAAATTTCATAGGATTATTAAAAGGAAATCCTAGCAAATTTTGTAAGGGGGAAGAAAATGACTCCCACTTAATTTCAAGATTCCTTTTGCTCCCTGGGATCCCTGCCCTATGCTTAGCACCCATCATGTACACCCAGTAATGTCTTTTCTTACATGATTGGTCTCACCGACAGTAAGCATGATGTGCATATGTATTTATGCAGGACTGGGATTCTGTAATGCTTATCAGGGTCTGCTGTGTTTCATCTCCATGAGATGCCAGTTTCTCTTTCAGGTTTTATATGGCTAGGGGTGAATACGCTTTGTGTTGGCTTTCCAAAGCTTGCTGAAAATAAATGTTTTCCGATTGTAAGACACGCTAATTCATGGTGCATTTAGGCAAGAAGGTTTTTATGAGACTTTTAAATTCTGCTTAATTATCTTTTGAGAAGGTGCTTTTGTTCTGTATTGAAAATATGCATGCCTTACTATTAATAATGCTAAAATTAGTTATTGTGATACGGGAGCTGTGACATTCTGTAGGGCTTAGAACATTGGTTTTCAATCTCTGCTCCATTTATATTTCTCGGTCCATTGGGATGACTTTGTTTCTTGTGCCTGAGGTAGTGTGGAGTCTTTTTGGGTTTGGGGTTTTTGGTTTTGGATGGGTGCAGGTAGTGAGGATGTTAATGTGAAATGAATAGATACATTGGAGTTATGAACAGAAGGGCCAGGAATCTTGGATCTTCTAGAAGAGGTGATTCTCCTTATGGGTGGAGACACCACTGTCTGGAGAGTGGCTCTAGAAGTTTAAGGAGGCCACCCTGTAGGACTCCTTCACTGACGCACTGGGGCGACAGTCTGCTGTGGGCTGAGATACTAGGTACTGTAAGAGGCCATTGGTACAGAGGTTTGCCCAACCTGCTTAAGTTTTCCTGCATGCAGATAAAGGCTTTTTTTTCTTTTTGGAAATGTTCTGGGCAATGCTCACTCTCCACTTAAATGTATGTCCCTTTAGTGTCTTAGATTGTTGTTTTGGGAACACAAGAGTTAGAAATATCCTCAAAAGAGGCCATGGGTTGAACCTGAGGTAAAAATAAGGCTTGAACTGGAAGAGATGTGCTCTGTTAAAATGTTAATCTCAGTACACAGTGGTAGAAGAGGCGTTTCTCGTCATGGTTTTCCTCTTAGAGGTCCATCTTCTTCAAGCCCTCTTTTTGTTCTCCATAGTTAGTATGTGTCCCCAGCACCATCTATTTACAGTTTATCCTAGCTCTGCTGTCAGTTGCTGCTTTTAAATATTATTTGTCAGCATTTAAAAGTTTATAGTTATTTTTGTGTATAGATTTTTTTTTTCTGTTGAACATTTTGATTAGATTATGATAGAAAATAGGAGATGTAGGAGTAACAAGTATATTGAGGAAATAAATGGGCCTGGGCCACATTTCTGGACAGCGTAAGGCCAGCTGGAGCTGGCATAAATACATGTCAGGGAGCAGAAAATAATGAAGAATGTGAGGTTGGATTGCCTCTGTATAAAAGCAAGGCTGGTTGCATGCTGCCTGCCTCTAAGAGGATGTATGGACACGTACCACTGATCACTGCGTCTCAGTTTATCAATTCATTTATTAATTTTGAACTAAGGTTGCTCTGCCATCAATGAAACAAACCATTAAATGCTTCCTCATGTTCTTGTCTGTAATCCTGACTTTTTTTTCCTTTCAACTTTCATTAACTCTATTCTACTTCATTTTGAAGGGACAATATGCAGCCTTAATTGCAGCTTTGTGTACTGATATGCACAAACACATTCCATCTCTTTTGTTTTTCATTAAAAAAAAGTCCATATTTAGAACAGTTGCTGATTTATGGTACTTATTCCAATGCTACTCTGCATTATTCAGGAAAATCAGTTTCATAGTCATTGTTTCATAGTTTATTCACGTTACAGTAAAACAACCTGAGTTCATGATCTAAAAAAGTGCTTTCTTCCATCTTGGGAATGCTTCCCCCATATGCAAATTTTGTAACTTACTTCTGTTGAACTTTTGCTAAGATATTTTTAAAAATATAAAACTTTATTAGTCCTAACTTCAGTAATAAGGAAAATACCTATAGTAGTTCAATAAAAATGGCATAGATTCATTCTCAAAGGGGCAAAATGGAACCGTAGTAGTAGTTTAAACTCATTTTTAACTCACTCTTTTTCAGTGATACTTCCATCCTTTGCCCATAATTATAAATCATAGAACTTTTTTTTAGCATATGTAATGCTTTTGTAGGCGTTTCTTTGAGATCACTAAAACTTTAAGTTGGTTACTTCCTTACTTGCAATATTCCATCTCTTCGTTCGTCTAATAAGAATGGCAGCTTAAGAGAAAGTTCTGCTATGTGCTGCGATAGGTGAGGTCTTCCCCATTTCCTCTCAGCACAACACCAGACTCATAGATCTGGCATTTCCTTCCACAGCCACCTTTGAATTTGACGCATTCTTTCTTTAACATATAGGCTCTCAAACACATGCTTAAATGCAAATAAAGAGCCAAATGTATTTGGGAAGCTCCCACCTGCAGCTGTTATTTTAAGTTAGGAGTGGTTAAGGTGCTTGATATAATGAGGAATACAGTGTGAAGAAAGGTTGTTTTTCCTCTTTATTTTTGTTGTTTCTTTAGGCACAAAAACTTGTAGTCACTATGTATCTTGTTAACAGTTCACAATGGGAAATTATGTCAATAAAGAGAAAGATGTACAGCGGCAATTTCTCATTTATCTTTCTACCCTCTGATTTTAAGAGAGGTGTGCCTAATACACATTATATAAAAACATATAAGCATACACACACATGTAGTTGTTTTAGTGCTGTCCTAGTTACATGATGAATAACCTGATTAACTGAAACCACTTTCTAGAGGTGAAAGTCTGAAAGGTAAGCAAACATCACTTAAATGGTGAGATGTTTAGAAATAGTGAACAGACTTTTTAATATTGGTTATTTCCTTCTCTAAAAGCACAGTCCACATAGGTTTGTTTTGCTTTGTTTGTGTATTTGTTTATGTGTTGCTTACTTGTTCCCTACTAAATGCTGGATGTAGCCACAACCATAGGAGGATCAAGATGTCTCTCACAACTCTTTGAGGTTTTCTGCTGTTTTCTTGTTTACAGTCCACCTTAACAGTATTTTGCCAGTTCTCTAGCACCCTACCTTGAAAGTAAGAAAAATGGGAGCTGTTTCAGAAAGTATATTTTTCGTATTTCTCAGTGCCATTTTGACTTAACTTTCATCCTCTTGGATAACTGACAGTTGTCCTCCATTTCAGTTGTCTTTGACAAGACATTAGCATTGAATATTTTTAGTTGCTTTTATGATTATGATTAGCTTTCCATTCAGTACGGAAGTGTTATTAGTGTCACCCGGCTGTATTTTGCAGTTTCACTTTTGATTTAGCGCTGCTGTTAAGCATGTGCTGCAGATGAAATGCATGGCTTCCTGGGTGTAACCTCAATAAATGGTGTCCCTTTAGCCAAGGAAAACATGGTTGTCAGGCTTCATTATGGGCACTGTCTGCTTATCTGGTTGCTTTGACTTCGCTATGCAGGTGAGGAGGTGATATTTCCCCCCCCCGTGAGTATAATGCACTCAAGTTTAATCCTAAGATTATCTATTTGTTTTAAGATGAAGTGAGCCAAATGGCCTGTTGGTGTAATTGAAACCGAAGTATTATTATTGTTGTTGTTATTATTATTATTTGTATGGTGAGACTAAGAGTAAGCCACTGGAGAGCAATCTTCCTTGGGTTCTTCCAAAATTACCTTATTTCTCTTCTTTAATGATCAGAATGAGGAACATCTTATCTATCTAAAGTAGACCTATTTTCATAAGACTTTCCAAAATGTCAGTGATTATGAGGCTGAGATTTCATCTTCTTTTTCTGTTTTCTATCTAGAGCAGTATCCAGCATCTGGTAACTGTTTATTTACTGCACAGTAATGCTACTGTTTATGCTAAGAAAGTGTCAAACATTTTGCATTTCTTCTCACCAGCTTGCATTTGAACTGCCGTCCAAAGGTACAAGCCTTGTTTTCTTGTGAACTACTAATTCTCCAAACAAGCTTGTTCTCCATGTTTATAAATATTTGTGGCAATGGGATGCACTTGTATCCTGAGTCTAATCAGGACATGTTTCTGGGGTGGAGGTTTTACTTTGTGAGACAGTGATTCCCTTTCTGTTTGAGTCTCTAAGCTGCAAGTACTTCCATGATTTTGGAGTAACTCCTTCATGTAGTTCTTTCTGCACTATTGGGACGTAAACACTCTGTGATACCTATCAGGATGGAGAGTGCGCATTGTGATGTGTTGCTTCTCTAAATTGCTTGGAAATGAGAGCTGAAACCCCAAGAACACAGCTTTTTCCCTATCAAGGTGTAAAGCACCGCTTTCACAATGTTTTTACCTTATGTTGATCTACTTTGAGTCACGTTTTGGCATTTTCTGCAGAACAGATCGTGTCTTAATCATTCATTGCTAAACTTGTTAGGTATAGACTATATTATAATTATACTCTTGCTAATTTAGTGTAGCAGACCTTTATTTCTTAAAGAAGAAATCAGTCATTTTCCCTCTCCCTCCTTTTCTGGACTCCTTATTTCTTAAACAAAAAAGAATGATCTGCAAGCGCATTTTATCCCAGCTTCTTATATCAATGAGATTTACTCATTTCAAGAAAGATCAGAGTGAAAACCTATCTTCACAATGGCAAAAGAAAAAAAATCAGCAGACCAATAAGGCTGATGGACTTAATTCTCACAAAGGCAGACTTCAGCTTCTTTGTGCAGCATAATCCTTGTAGAAGATAATCATCCTATTAGCTTTTGCATGAGGCTTTGGCCACTACCACATAGGATGGGGACGGAGGATGGGATGCTGTGCCCCGAGACTTAGTGTCTGTTCTGGTAATTCTGAGTCTTTTGGTAAGATAGCACACTCTTACTAAAAACTTTAATTACATTTGCTGTAGCCTGGCTTCCTACGGAAATGAGGCTTAAATGCTTCTGCTGTCTCTCAGTGCCCTACGACTAATTTTTGTATTTGTTGATCAATTTCAAACTGCATTTGTAAGTATTTGTAAGTATTTGTATTTGTAACTGCAAGTATTTGTGCATTTGTAAGTATTTGTAAGGTTGAAGTATCAAAGATAATGCTCCTGCTCCAGAACTCAAGATGTATATACATGACTGGGAAGGTTAGATGAGCCTTTTTTTATTTTTATTTTTAAACCAGTTTCACTGTTGAATAGCATTAACTTTTATTCTCTGCAATGAGTTACCTTGAAAAGGGAATATTTTTGGGCTATTTCTTTTTTTCCTGACATCTCATTTTATCCCATCGTTAATGTTTTCTGGTTTTTGTTTTGTTTTGTTTTGTTTTGGTTTGGTTTTTTTTAATGGACTGCCATCGTATGTTGCCATTTCTCAGGAATTTTTAGATTCTACATTCTACCAGCCAGGAAGTCAGGGCTATTACTACCTCTTGTAGTAAAAAAGAAAGCTTTCTTGCAGTCAGCTATTTGTTAATTTTACCAACCTTGCCTTTATGTTAATAACAAATATTCTGTGTATATATTGTTTTTTGCAGATTTTTTTCTATTGTCCACTGTGTAAGAAAGCCTGAAATATTTTTTTTTCCTTCTTTTTCTTTTCCCCATCTTTTCACCTTAGCCTCTCCTAGATGGCTTCTAGTCTAGAAGATAGATGGCTATTTCTGTACCACAGTGGGGAACCATGACCACAGCCATGGTTAGATATATCTGAGCTAGATTTAGTCTATCTATTTAGCCAGCTATTAGGAATATAGCTATTGGGTAACAAAACAGTGGTTTCTAAGAGTAGAAACTGTAAATGCAGAGAACTTTTGTGTGTGTTTGCAAATGTGCACACAGAAAATACTTCAAAGATTAACATACAGAAAAATAGATATGTTTGTGGAGACAGTATATCTGATGAACTGGATGAAACAGAAGATTCCTGCATACTAGCACTATAAAATAATTTCACAATAATACCAGATTATGCTTTAAGAGGGGAGGTATTGGAGATGTGTCTGATTTAAACAGCTCTAGTCTGATTTAAAGCTCTAGTCAGAGTACGTAGTGTACTTGATGTATATATTGTCCAGGAATTGAGTGAGGCTAATCCTTAAAAGAGCACAAAAGCAACATAGGGTTCTAATTATTTGCTCTTTCTAACTTAGAAAAGGAGGAGTATCTAAAAATTTTAGAGGGAGGTGTCCCCATATCACTGTAGGTAATAAATAGTGTGCATTTCTTACAGATTGAGATTTTAAAATCTAAAATCCTGTTGGATGTCAGTAAAGCAGAGCTTTAAATATCATGATTGCAAAGAACAGTAATTCTCATCTGCAGAAAAAGCAAAATATACTGCAGGTTTGCTCTTGCATATCTAGTATATCTAGGTCTTTTGCATCTAATGCAAAAATGCATTAGTGGTTCAGCTGCCACAATCAGCTGTAACTGGCACGTAGAGTAAGGGAGCTGGAAAAAATCCATGGTCCTGCACTGGAATGCAGTAATTGCCAGCTTCTTACTCGGAGGTGGGACCAAATGCATGAATCTATCACAGTGTGAAGCTTAGATCTGTGGCATAATTATCCTGCTCTCGTTATTTCAGATTTTAGACACCCTGGAGTAACCTCTCTGTTTCTCAAGGAAATTATTTTTATTGGTATATAAATATATTGGGAGAGGGGGAAAAATAAAATGGATGATGTATTCTGAACTGACTGTAAGAGAATAACTATTTCCATGGTCAGTTTTCTCATGCAAACAAGTCTGAAGAAGCTGTGTGGAACGTAGGTAAGTCAATGAATGTGAGAAAGATGCAGAAGGAGATGAGTGAGTTAAGAGTATGCTACAGAGAAAATAGGAAGAAGTGGGCGTCTGTGTAGGCAGCTTTGTTGATGGCAAAATGCTACATGTTCTTATTTTGCTCTGTGCTTTTTCGTGATGGAGGAATGGATGTTCTGCACAGCTTAAGCCATGTCATTCTTTTTTTGGCTGTAACATTTTTTTTCATATGGGAAAAGAATCATTAATTTAAGGCTTAGATCTCTTCTTTAGTAATGGAACTGTACAATGGGAAAGTCATATTTTTGAGAGTTCTTGAATTACACAGATAATTTTTTATTTTTCCTGTTTTATATTGCCTGAGGTACACCCCACAGGTGATACAAATGTTGCCATGGGTTCTCTCCTGCAACAGTTGTGGCTTTTAAAATGGAAAAATAAGAACTGTCTTGCTACTGACTGGTTTGATTCAGATCTCAGCTACAGTCTGCATAACATGGATTCATCATCCCTACATCCATCAACTTTATTGCACGTGTTCTGGATTTACACTGGATGTAAATAACAACTAGTCTAGGCGGAGAGGTTGACTGTAGTAGTTACACTTATTGTGGCTGTGACCAACAGCCTTACCTCTGTGCATGGGAAGAGCTGCTACAGTTTTGGGGGGTTTGCATACATATATATCCTTCAATCTGCAGTAAAGTTTAAAAATGAGATTTTTTTTCAGCTTTTATAATAGTTCACGCCACAAGACTGGTGAAACCTGCCCTGAAAAGTGGGACTGTAAGTGCGTGTTTCTGTGTTTTGATAGAGAAATGTGAGCTTGGGGCCACAGTCCAAAACGTTAGCAACTGAAGAGGTGCACAGGCCTTCTTCCTGATATAAAACTAACCCAGTATGTGAGTGAATCAGAACGTGAATAAATTCTGTCAAGTTGTATGGTAGTTCTGAAACTCATTAAACCTGCCTGGGAACATCCATGTCGCAAAGCTTCATGTGATCCATGCCTGCGTCACTAGGACTTTGTTGGTTGTACTTAGTTTTGTCATCAGTTCAAGGTGAGTTCAAGAGCTAAGCCCTTCTCATTTGAACTGCTCTAGAACTTACTTCTTAGCATTTTGTCGGAAAGCTTCAGTGTTTCTGGGGAGCAGTATTCTTAATGCACTAATGTGTTTGACTTCCAACTGCATGTGCTCTCTGTTTGAGTCTGTTCTGTTTGGCAGTAGACCTCAGGCCTGGATGAAGTTTTGCAGAAGGAGGACTGTATGTGTAGAAGGCACTGGAGATGCCCAAGCAATTCTGTGTTTGTTTCTGAACCTCGGAGGTGTTCACAGGTCACAGGGGGAACTTCTGTATACTAACCCGGCAGAACACACTTACTGGCTCTGTGATTTTGCCAGTATTGAGAGTTTCTATAGATTCTTGCTAGACTGACACTTTGGGTGCTGGACAGGCAGCATACACTCACTGCATCGCAGTACCTGGTAGATTTTGGATGCCAAGAAATGGCTGTGCAGTTGAAGCAAGGGAATTCTTACAGCGTATACATGCAAAGTTTCCCTCATTCTCGCAGTGCTGGAATATGCCATTGAGATGGCTAAGGCAAAAAAGGCGGCAGTTACTATTTTCCTGTGAATGCTGGTTTATCAGTTCACTACAGGTCTGTGCGCTTCCAGTTTGGTATTGGAAAGCCCATGCCTGGTGCAAGGCTGCAGTCAGTTGCACAGGTGGTGCTCCTGGCTACTGTACCAATAAAGAAACTAGGTTCTGAGACTGGTCTTTCTGAATGACTCTGTCAGTAACGTGTGTGCCTACAGCTTTTGTGTTGCATGGAGCATATAAGCAAGAAAGAATAATGCTGATATTTCTATAGGTCTCAGCTGACCTCAGAGTCTTCTTTAAGAGTATCAGTGTGGAAATCTTCAGATGTTGTGTGTTGGGTGCTGAGGTCTTTCTTATCTGTTTTTGGCAAATAGGATTTAACTTTCTCCAAGTAACATATCAGATTGTCTTTCTTCATGTTTTGAGAACTTGTTCATTTTCGCTGTGGCTTGTGAAACTGTGCTTGGCTCCAAGGTGTTTGGTGGAAATGCTGCATGCCATGTGCATTTAGCTGGCTGAAGGTGCTGCATACAAACACCATTGGTACGTGATCATGACCATTGCTGTCCTTATCGTAACTTGCTATGCAAATAGCACATATGCCACTCCAGGGGAAAAAAAAAAAAATCTCACTTCTTTTCTTTATACAAGCTACTGTTGATGAGAAACAATTACTCTTAAAATAAATTTTGGGGAGGTGGGAGTCTACCTGATTGTGTTATGAATCTGTTGAAACAAACTCCAGGCCTCTTCTCCATATAGGCTTTAACCTGATATCAACTTAGGCATCTGTAATATGCTGGAGTTTGCTGTCTTGTGACTTTTCTGGGGTAGCACATAAAATTGTATTACTGGCTGGTTAAACAAAATGTCAAGAGCAGAGAGGTGGCTTGTAACCCATGTGTTGAAATTCCTGGACAAGCCTTCAGTGACTATTAATAATTTCCCTTCTGTGGAACACTGTCAAGTAGTTGCTGATTTTTTTCCTCTTTTTTTTCAGGTAAATATTTTCAGTATGCTCAGCTGAGATGTTATGGCTCATTGACAGCAAAACTGGTTCCCTTTGGAATATGGTCCTGCACACCCACTCACACTCTCTGACTGCAGATCCCCTGGTTTGTTCCTGCTCTTCTTCTCCCCTTACCAGCAAGGTCCCTTCTAGTGCGGCTTCTGTCCCCTTTGAATTAGAGCCAGTTGTACAAGACCAAATGCTTTCTAGCTTGACATCTTGTCATGGTTTAACCCCAGCCGGCAGCTAAGGACCACGCAGCTGCTCGCTCACCTCCCTCACAGTGGGATGGGGGAGAGAATCAGAAGGGTAGAAGTGAGAAAACTCGTGGGCTGAGATAAAGAGAGTTTAATGGGTAAAGCAAAAGCCACGTGCACAAGCAAAGCAAGACAAGGAATTCATTCACCACTTCCCATGGGCAGGCAGGTGTCCAGCCACCTCCAGGAAAGCAGGGCTCCATCACGCCTAACGGTGACTTGGGAGGACAAACGCCATCACTCCCAATGTCCCCCCCTTCCTTCTTCCCCCAGCTTTCTATGCTGATCATGACGTCCTATGGTCTGGAATATCCCTTTGGTCAGTTGGGGTCAGCCGTCCCGGCTGTGTCCCTTCCCAACTCCTTGTGCTCCCCCAGCCTACTCCATGGCGGGGAGGTGTGAGAAGGAGAGGCGGCCTTGATGCTGTGTAAGCACTGCTCAGCAATAAGGAAAACTGTATTATCAACACTGTTTTCAGCACAAATCCAAAACATAGCTCCATGCTAGCTACTATGAAGAAGGTTAACTCTATCGCAGCCAAACTAGCACACATCCCTTTACAGAGACTTCATCCCATCCATTATGGAGTTTTTGCCTCATCAGAGATTTATAAAGCATATCCCAGCATCATCCTTTGTGCTGTATCAAAGCTTATAGATCACATTGGAGCAATATATACTGTGATTCCCTGGTTAGCTAATATCATTCTGCATTGCAGTGTCTAGGGTTGTTTGACTTACATGAGCAGAATGTTGGAGAAATGGCGCAAACCATGTGGCTGAAGACTTAAATGCTGTTCAGTTCTACATAAACTAATAAATAGCTGAGCCCAAGAGGAAAGTGGGAAACAAGTTACAGGAAATACTGACTTATAGAGCTGTGGAGTGGCACTGAAGACTGTCAGCCCTTGGTTCTGTTGTCTGGGCTTCAAACTGGATTGGGTAGTACCTATGCAGATGTGAAAATGAAGCTTTAACCTATAACCATTGCAAGCTGAGGTTCAAAGCCAGCTCTAGATCTGAGATTTCTTTTCTGCAGGCTGTTAGTAGTGTTTGTGCTAATAAACAGCTTAGAATAAGCTTGCAGTGTAGTGAGAAATATTGGTCTCAATGGGACTGTCAGGTTAAAATAATGTTTTGTTTTTAGCAATTTACAGTTTCAAGCAAATCAATTAAATATCAGAGCTTCATTACTTAAGCAGTTCAATTAAATTTTGCACTTCTTTCTCTGGTTTTGTAACGTTGGAGTAGATGGGCAAATGCTGTGGCATTTGTGTTCAAAAACATGTAAACAATCTTTTTTATTGCAAGAAAAAAAAAAGATAGCATTTCTAATAACATTGGGTTGCATGGGAGCCTTAACCTGCAAGATGTAGCTAGACTTGTATGTTTGCATGATTTTGCCTAGGGTATGCCTGTAGTGAAGCTGTGCAATACATTTCAGAATTGATGCCTGCATCACTGCAACTAACAGACAATCTGCAAGCTGGATCAGAATTTGACTCTGCTTCCGTTCCTGAGTATATGTGTGGGGAATAATAGTCTCTGTACAGAGATTTATTTCATCTTTTAATATCAGGGGAGTTTGATCTGCTGCTTCTTCTTTGGAATGCTTGCTGTGGAAGTATGTCAAGGAGACAAAACTATCATCCTGTTCCTGATAATGCAGAAAGCAGAGTTTTCAAAACTGGTGGTTGTTTAGTTAACCTTCTGCCTATCCACATGGCAGGAAAAGAATAAATTCCCTTGTCACCCTTCTACGTGAGATACTGAGCCAGCAGGAAAATGCTACGTTCATAATGTTGATCTGTATGTAAGTTGGAGCTTAGCTTTGCGTTTTCTAACATGGCTAAAACTCATTCTGTTTTTGATAAGTAGAATTTATATTCAGATGTTTCGTGGCTCCATACAATAATCTGCATATTATTTCATACTGAGTTGATACTCCTCCTCTTCTTCCTTCATAGCATGATTTCTCAGTTACTGAAGTTTTCTTCCTTCTTTATTCACAAAGCACCTAAACCTTCTGTGTAACTTGAATTTCAGCTTTTTCTGATATCTGTTTCATCCTACATTTTCTTTTCACAGAATTGCATCTTTTCTTCCATTGAGATTATCTGTCTCTGTAGGATGGAATGTACATTTCAGTCTGCACAGATCATCTGTATGTGCCTTTGTGTAACACTTTTATTGATATTCATAATATGTCTTCATATTGTGTAATGTTAATCATGAATGTTAATATCAGATTCAAATCTAACTGTATAATGCCAAAGAAATGCATTTTATAATAAATTTTACTGCTGCTAAACATGGGATTTATCTTTCTGAATTCAACATCAGCTTTCTACTTGAAGACTGTGTTGTGTTAGATGACTTTAAATTTACAGAGAATTTACAGGGGTTTTGTTTAATGAAATTTTTCTGAATTGACCTTAACACTAAGAAAAGTGACCATTTTTCCTTTCTTGTTAATAGCAAGCTACTTATTTTCTATTTTCTGATTTTTCTTTTAGTTAGCTTGCCACCAATGTACTTACTACTTTTTTTTTTTTTTCTGAGTGGGTGTAACCACCCTTCTAAATTTTAAATATGTTATAAATTTTTTATTCAGAGTTTGAGGCTCAGTCCACATGCTGAGTCATTGTTTAATGCCAGGTTTTCCACTGATTGTATTGTTTGCTTCTTGGACATACAGATTAGCTTTCTTGAGCTTGGGAAGAATGCTAAAAATCAGCCATTGAGTTTACCAAAGCAACATTTACAAAAAATTATCTTCAGACTTCCCTTCTCTATCTTTCACCTCATTGCACAATATATGATATGCACAAAGCCTAGGTGAATGGTGCTTGTGAGATGGTTCAGCGTCTGGCCCTTGTTGTGCAATTCATCCCAATGACCAGGTATGGAACAGGATTCCTATCTCCCTCTCTCCCAGACTGAGCTGCATTAACACGAATGTGTTGCTTGTGAACAACCAAGCCAATACCGAAATTACTGATGGATTGGAGACAATGAACAGTATTGCAACTTTTGAGATACGTTCAAACGCTTTCATATTTAACTACTATTTTTCTGGTTTAAGTTTGATGGATTGAAAGTAACGTGTTAATTGCTGAATAGGGAGGGAAACAGAAGAGAATTATCTTCCGCTTCCTTCTCATGTTGCTTTTCCAGTTTTGCAAAGGGCAGCTTTCCATGTTTCAGATGGTAGCTTAAGGCAAGAAAATCTTGGCAACAAAAGTCTTCACAGAAAGCTTGGATGCTAGGCAGGTTGCATTACATGAAGTGTTTACATTGCATTCTCATGGTGCAGAAACAGTGCCTTAATTGATAGGGGCACCACATGGTGGAAGAGATAATGGCATTCACATTCGGTCTCATTCCCATTACAGAATAAAATCTCTGATCTATTTGTATGTAGTAGTTAAACAAGCTAAGGGTTCAGATTGCCAGTCCTCAAATCTGCTGTTCTCTTCTTCCCATAAGCTTTGAATTCTTTTCTTCTTTTGCTAAAAAGAGGCCATTATTTGTTTTTTTCCTGTCATTGTGTTTTTTTGATAAAATATTTAAGTAAAATAAATGTAAACTGTTTTTCTTTGAGGCACCTCATTGTTTCCTTTGTGAAGAGCTAACTTAGTGGAAGAACTTTCCACTGGAATATAGCCTTAGCTTTGCAGGGAAATAATTAGCATTTGAAGCCAAGATACTATGGTTTTGGTCTGTTGGCCTTGTTTGGCTTTGGAATGCAGAGAAGGGCATCCTAGTGCCCCAGAGAAAATGTGATGATCTGAAACTACGTATCTTCAAACTGCATTTTTAGTGCTTTTCCTGTGTGTACAGCATCAGTAGACACAGTGTAAAGAAAGCAATTAGTGACACTGAAATTCAAATTATTTTTATACATATATAATTTTTGCATTATGATCATTTATTGAGATGATCTTTAAATATAGCCAAATCTAGAAACAACAGGTACTGAAGTGTGTGATGCAATGACAAATCATAATGATGAATTCTTAATTTTTCCTTCTGTTTGCAGTTGGGCCTTTTGTTATTCCTGTCCTTGTTTCTTACATCGCTGTTTTACATTTCATGCTGTGCTTGAGTTCAAACAGTGCCATGATTGTATTTGACAAGGTGTTTACAGTAGGTGAGTTGGGTCAAAAAGCATGTTCTGAAAAGCTTCATCCTTTTCCCTGCTCTGTTTTACCATCTATAATCTCAACGCGCTGCTTTTTACGTACACCTTTTGTCACTATAGCTTTCTTTAAGCACGAAGGGGTGAACTAAACTCCTTTTAGAATTTCATTAATGCCACTTTTGATCAGTTGGCAGATGTTACGGAGTGACCGACGCTCACCCTGGCCCCTGCTGATCCCCAAGTGCCATATGTGTCTGCGAGACAGGTGGCTGAACGCAGGGCTCTCCAGTGGGGGAGCCCGACTCCCAGTGGATGCTCTCTAAAAGATGAAGACATTTCTAGGATGAATGAGCATTCCTGTTGGTAGATTTTAAAGCAAAAAGAGGCCACGGTGATAATAACTTGCTTAACATATAAAGCATCTTTCAGTAATTTCCGCGTGCGTTCATTAACTTGTAAATGTAGGCATCTGCTCTCTCTGTGAATGCTCTGGTGTCGAAGAACTTACCAATTTCTTTACTTACCTAATTCCATTGACTACTTATTCACCTGCTTCAGGAATCTCTTCTTAGTAACACTGACTCTAGCTATATAGCAAATATAATGCAAATAAAAATAAAGCTTCTGTGTTATAAATAAGAGTTAGGCAGAAGTTTATTTTTAGGTTACTGATTATATTGAAGATCAACATGTTTAACAAGAGTGTTCTTTGTGCTGTGCAGCAATTTTTACAATGAAATTGTACTCTCATCATTGTGTTGACGTGAAAGAGCAGGGAACTTGCTGGCAGGCATATCTGGGTTAGGCTGCAGTAACTCATTAGAAGCTCCTAAAGCAGGATTACATAAATAGGACCCTATCTTCTCAGGTTAAATATAGTTCTGTAGTTTAATCTAATATGTGGCTACCATAAAGTCACCCTGTATTGACTGACAATAGTAGTCCGACTTGTTCATCTTTTCAGTGGTATGCTTAAAAACAAAACAATGAAAACATAAATAAAATTCACAGGTGAATCTTCCATGGAATTCATTGTGAGTTTATTGCTGTTATTTAGGGTGGGGTAGGGTTTTTTTTGCATGAAAATATTAATTAACTAGTCAGATTGGAATAAACTTGAAATATATACAGCATACTTTTCATTAATCTATTTTTTCTTTAATCAAGGTATAAAAAGAATTTCTTTCTTTTTCTGTTTTAGGCTATAATGTTGAAGGGTGCTTCAGCAAAAGTACAGATAATGCTAGCTATAAAAATCTACTGATTAAAATATATGATTTTGCAATATATCACAATCACAAAGAGAGTAAAGTAAATGCATTCAAGATAAAGAAATTAATAGATTCCCTTGGCCTCTTTTTTAGAACTGCTAAATTTCCATTAAAATTATAAACTTAGTCGTGGACTTCTAGAAGCAGTGTTCCTTAGTAAGATATTGAATATTATTTTATTTTATATTACTACTCTATAAATACTTAACTACTTGTATCATTATTTATAAGCACTGTTTTCCAGGAACATTATTCATCAGCTTCTGGTTTCCATTCAAAAGGTTGAACCCCCCCCCCAAAAAAAACCAAAACCCACAAATGCCCTTTTCCTAACATGAGAGTTCAGGTAGGTTTTAAACAGCTTTATCAGTTTCTCTGTAGGGCCTCACCTTGACCTGCAGTCAAAAATGACATAATTTTTCATGGAGTTAGCAGGATGCATAATTGTGCGTGTGTGTGTTTATATGGACCTGTATTTATTACTGGTTATACACAGCAGTCAGATAGACTGAAAATATTCTTGCCAGTGCCTTGATTTAACTTTCCCGTCTTAAAAAGCCTGGTGTTGGCACTGTGAGGTTCACTCTGATGGCATCAGTATTGATTAGCTGTTGGTTAAGCAGCACCGCATTTGACAGTGCTGAAGTCTTCAACTTCTGTCCGTTATACCATGAGTTGCATTTCTTAGTATAGCGTTGCTTTTTATCTGTGAACACGTGGGGACACACCAGAGGTCATGTTATGTTCAGTTCCAAGTATGAAGTCAGTGCCACGTCTGCTAGAGGTGCATATGCACATCTAGAAATGAGCATGGTTTGGCATGACTGGAAGCCTTAGCTGAAGACATAAAGAGCATAATTCATAATGCCTGTTAAATTTTTTTTTCTCAGATAAGCTTGTACAAGTCTGATAAGGTCATGCCATGTCCACCAAGTGCAGTCCAGTTATAAGTTCAAGTTATAGTAGTAAGCCTGTTTTTTTAAAAAAGACCCTGACAGTAGCTGGGAATCTCAGTGCTTCTAGTAATAGAAGCACTGCATGCAGTAAATTGGCTGGTTTTTACATGTTCTTGCATTCTAAGCAGCGGGTTTACATTAAGTTAGTGAGGACATTAAAATAATTTCACACTCTTCACTGTACTAATGAAAAGGAAATTATTTATTGACCTTAAGTCTTAATTTCAAAGACTAGGAGCTGTGGAAGTGATGTTTGGTATACGTAGAACAAACCCAATTCTCACTGGACTATTTCCATTAGAAACACCTCACTGTTTTTATGACAATATTCTAAAGACAGAAATAAAGTTGTTCTGACATCATGCATTAGAAATGTAAAAAGCAAGGGCTCAGTTCCCAAAATGTAAGTAATGCGATTAAAAGCCAATAGTAAGACTGCTTCTTGTAGCTTAAACATTGCTTGTAAGTTGGTCAGTGTTGCCTTTTTTCACTCTCTTCCCCACATCATGTGGGACAAATTTTTGACTGATAAATGTTTTCAGGGTACTTCATGTTTTTTCTGGTGGAAGGAAGCTGAGATACCTTGCAACAATAATAAGAAAATACGGGTTTTTTGCTAAATAACAATGAAAATTTAGTGCTTGAGACCAAGTGCACCTTGATATAAGGTCTTTTCAGTAGAACCTACCTAAATAAAGTATCCAAGATCAGAACTGGAGGAAGTGTTTCTTTTAAAATTTTTAGGGGACAAACAGACTTGGTTATTGCAACACATTCTATTTCCATTGACTTGAAACTTTTTTTTTAAACCCTAGCTGTAAGGCAAACGAAACCTGAAAAATGGAAAGGTTTTTTATTTAAACCTTTTTTTTACAAACACTTTTTATTTAAAAGAGATTTTCTTAATTTTCCGTTTTTTAAATTAATTTGCCAAGCACAGAGCAGCATTTGGGAAGGTCTTGTGAAATACTACATACCCTTCTAGTTAACCAGGAAATTTTAAACAATCTGGGCTTTTTGTTTGCTTCTCAGAAAAACATCTTCTCAGATAACATCTGAAAATACAGCTAATACTTCCTTTGCTTCCTCATGAATTTTAGTCCTTTGGAACAAGGACTACCCTGTACTATTAATTCTAGCTTTGTTGTCAAGGCAATAGATGTGATAATGCATCCAGTATGTTCTAGCATGTGTTAAAAGTATTGCAGACAGGCGACATATGCTTTAACAAGATGTGGCTTTGCTAGTTTGAGTCTGTGTCTCCTTGAGCTTTTTATCTGTACCAGCTTAGGTGATTTTATAGATGATTTTTTTTTTCATCTGGATGAGACTCTTACAGTATTCTAACAGCTGTAGTTTTTATCCCTAGATAAAGATTGCATGTTTATGTGATGAGCAGTCCCATTTTCAGCTAGGTTCTCTGAGCATTTCTGGAATTCCAAGAATAATAATCGTCAAAGCTATTAATAAACTACTTTGTCCAGATTAACTTTGAAATTGATTGCTTTTCAACTCATACAGTAACTGATGGTCCCCTTAATGTATTTGGGTATATGTTTAATACTTTGATAGATGCCCTAGAAATAAGTACCGTAATAACAAAATTATTTTCACACATTTTTATTTTGGAGTGTATGAATGAACTCCAGTTGCCCTCTGTAATCTGTAAGGAATTCAGCATCTCTCTTGCTAAGAAGATATTTTGCAGGTGTTACTATAAAAATAACTTCTATCAGAAGTCACTTTATCTAATTTATGTTTTAAATTATTTACAGTACAAGATTTGCCAGAAATGTGATGCATGGCTTAGTAATAGGGTTGCAAATTCACAAGCTTCATGTTCAAGAGAGTGGTTTGTAAGGCCAGCAGTGACAAGGCAGCTGTATCTCTGTCTGGAATTTCCCAGGCAGAAGAATGTGCAGATGTACTGCATTGAATTGCTATTGCATGCCCTAGGTGGTTTCTAAATGCATCAGATTTACTGTTCATGGGCAGTAACTTCTATGTTCTTAGAAGTCGTGGCTTGCTCACTGTGCATCACATATGTATAGAGATTGAGTCCAGATTTTTTTGTTATATTATGGGCAAGTATACAAATTCTGTCTAGGCAGGAAAAGTAAATGTTCAGGTAAAATGCAGGTCATTGGTGCCTTGCATTGTGTTTTATATCTCTAGTTCTGAATGATCCTTGCTGTGAGACAGCCCTTCTCTAACGCTTTGTGCAGAATGTTCATACAGGTGTCTTGCTCTTGGTGGTAATTCCACAATTAGAATTCCACTGAAAAAGAGCACTTATTGACAACACTTTATTAGTGTGAAATAAATTTTATTTATCTACTTAGCGATTTATCCCTCTTTCAAGATCATATGAATTTAAATAGCACCTGTGTACATCTGTTTATCTAAGCCTTTTGCTAAGAAGGCTGCTCAAAAGATCTCGAGGTGTTGCTCCATTTGATTTTCTGAAGTTGGGTTATGTAATATTTGTAAATGTACTGGCTCAGTGGGCATGATTGCATCATGGCCTGAATATCAATTTGTTTTCCCCTCATCTGAAATCTAGCAGGATACTCTTTTTATTTAAATTCCCAGATCACGGTGACTTTATCAGGCCAGAGGGGAAGAAAAAAATAGCAATGTTCTAGCATGTACACAGACCTTTGATTTACCTAAAAAAGCAGCAACTGAAAGTGTAGTGGGCTTAGCATTGTGTATGCTACCTTTGTAGCATGCCGTCATCGTTTTGTAACTTCCAAGACATTTTTGCTGAACTACTGACTAATGGGTTTGCACCAGTGCAGTGCAGTTCCTTTTTTATGATACTTTGAAAAAAATTACATCCTGTCTTTTCTGGATTACTTTTACGTTTTGAATTTCCATGTAGGCTCATAAAGTCCTCTGAGCCAGGAGTTAGGAGAAATGCTATTATATATGCATGCTCTGTTCTCAGCTGTCTCTGAGTTGGCACCTGTGGCCACTGTTGGAGGCAGGACGCTGCGTTAGATGGGGCTAAGCGCATCTGAACCGGTATGGTGGGTCGTAGCAGCACGCAATTCTTTAGTCTTATTGTAGTGCTTAGGAGAGGGCATCTATAAATCTTGCGTGTAGTTGTTATCCAGATAGTCGATTTTGGTGGACTCATATAACTACAGGAATAAATGAGATCAATTAAAATGCAATTATAAAGTGGAAAGGGAGAGAACAGGCCATGCTATAATAATAACAACAATAAACTTAAAAAAAAAAGGGGGGGGGGGTGAGGAAGACCTACAGATAGGAAGAGCACAAAGGAAGTCTGACTTTTATCTTTTCCATAAGGAAATAGTCATATTCAATGAGATGAAAGAGTTTTCTTTGTATACACATAAGGATGACAGTGAATTAGATCCACTTTAATGAGCATGGCAATATAGTCTCTATGTATGACACAGTCACTTGGCAATACTAATGTGATCTGGGCTGGCCTAAGCAGATGATTGCATTTTTGTTGAATTAACCAGAACAGATGATAGAAATGACCGCATAATGCTGTAACTTCCAAGCAGCTGAACCTGAATGTTTACACTTCGGGATTTTACATAAGGAGTTATAATTTTGACTTTTTAATTTTGCCTTCTCCTGGCATAGCAGACAGCCACATGTTAATACTTAGAGCCCAGGTACTGTTGTATAATTTGGTTTTGCTTTTTGTTTACTAAGCTATCCTTTGACTGTGAAATATTAGCTTAATCATGAAGACCAAGGTGTTTTTGCTACCTGATGGAGTTTGCATCTGGCATCTAGCTCTCTCAGCTTTGTTGCTATAAATGTTGCTTGCTTAAGAATAAAAATTTGGAAACTGCTTAATGTTGAATAAGGGAAAATGGAGAGGTGTTGGTAACAGTCCTTTACCTTTGAATGGTTCTATTTTCAGGAGGTAAATTTAATAAAAATTACTGTATAGATGCCATATTTCTTTGAATGAAATTATATTAAATTTCTCAGTAAGAACTAACATAAATAGTCACTTTTTAGGAACAACTACTGCCTTATTTTTATAATACCCCTTTGCTTCACAAAGTTTTACCTGATAGTTCCCAGCAAGAGAGAGGTCTACAAAAAACCCGATTCACAAGAAATTTTACTTAGTATCTGAACACATGCGCACTATTACAAGGCAGGTTTTTTACTCTTTCTAACTAAAACAATTTCTTCTTCCTATGGAGTACTGGAACTTTGCTCCTAAACTACATTCGGTATCTCATAGGTTCAACTGCTGGCTTCTGTACCCTGTCCTGTGCTCTCAGGTGACGGCTTCCCGTTTGCTCGCTGTTCCCAGAGAAGGAAACCCTCTCATAGTAATGTCCTGATTAGGATCTTTTTTAGTTTATCTTTTCAGAAGGATATTAAATCAACCAAGTTTAATTTTGTAAAGGTCTATTTCTGAGACACAACTTGTCTGTCCATGGCCTATCTTACTTATCCCTTGCATCTGCCCATTTCTGTCATTATTGTATCATACCAAGTCATATCATAGCTTTTTCAAATATCCCTTTAGTTTTCTTTTACATTATTCTATAAAGGTCTTGCGGGTATCGGAAAATCCAACACTATGTGCAGAATATTGTCCAGTGCCCAGGCAAATTACATTGTTCCTCTTTCTTCAATCTCTCCTCTTTCTAGAAATCCCTGCAGCATTTCTAATAAGGGGTTCCAAGTCTGGTAACAGTGGGAATTCTTGGAACTGTCTGTACCACTTTCCATGATTTAAAAATCCATTATTTGCCAAATGCACACATTTACCGTGAATATAAAGGGAGGAGGATGCACATGTTGGCAGTGTTTTGGAACGGGCAGTAGGTTAAATGGTCTTAATGTCTTCCTTCAAACAAATATGATGAATAGAAAATGCCACTACATTTTAGGCAGGAACTCTATGTAAAATCAAAATAATGTCATTATCAGTCCTTGGGTCTGTTTGCAACAAGTTGTAAAGTACAATTCACTGTATTTCTCGTAATTTTTTTACAAATATGTCTAATTTTATATTGTCAGCTAGATCACTGTGGGTATTTATAAATAGCTGGAAAAAATGATCATATCTATTTGACTGGTTTTAAATTAAAAAAAAATCAGGTGGGCTGCAGGACATTAAAATCTCATTAGTTGTTTAGTAGGCAGAAGTAGATAAAAACGCTGGAAGTGGGCTTCCAATACAGTTTAGGCCTTAATTTCAAAAAGTTTTGGAAGCCAACACTGCAATTGAAAGAGGTTTTCCAACTCCCCTGCCATGCCCAGCTGCTTTTTCGCCTGCCAACCTCTCCTTCGTGCTGGCTCCAGCATTTTTCAGATTATGAGATGAATTGGCTCAGAGAGAGCGATAAAGGTTAAAGATATCGAGACAGGAAAATGCCTCACTTTCAGCTTGGATTGGTTCTCTCTTTTGGCTTACCACAGCTATGCTGGCTCAAGGTAGGGACACAATTATTTCTTTTTAAGGTTTACATTGGCTTAAAGTGTTCAGGAAACTATGGCCTTAATCGTGGCACGCTGCAGGGAGGGAACGAGCACTCTCGGTGTGCATCCTTCTAGGAATTGCATCTGATATCACTGACTAGAAACTTCTCCCAAGATGGTATTTTCGTCAGGTACATGGCTCAGCACTCATGTCTTGTATCCTATTTCTCTGCAAGTTTCTGGTGTCCCTCACGACCACCTTCCCCAGGAGCAACAGGTTGATAACTGACTTAAATCACTGATGCTCCACAGCAGCCTTTGCTGAAGTTTAATCATTTTCACTGCTTCTGTGCTGAATTCTGCACAGCTTTGGCAGTACGTGCTTCTGCAAAGCTGAGATCAGCGGTAGGGTGTTGGGACTGACTGGGTGTCTGCAGGCTGCAGCAACGGCATCAGGTCGTACTAACATGACCATCAGTAGGTGCTGGTCTAGTGAGGCTATAGGGAAAGGCTGTATTCACAAAGAGATTGAATTGCCCAAATCTAAAGGTGTAATTCTTAAAATGTCTGCATAGTAACTTCCACTCTGCAAGTGTCTGAGTGCGTGTGTCCGCAGCTCTGGTTTTACATTTTTACAAGTTAATACAGATTTTTCATTGCTAAACCAGTCACTGTTCACCTGCATTTAACATAACCTGTGTCCCCAAAGGGGACCAAGTCAGTAGGTGTGTCATGCTAACATATGCTGGTACATTGGCTGCCTTAAGAAATGCAATTACTGGAATTTTTGCTCAGAAATACAATCAGAGGAAGAGGTGGCTGAGGTATCCTTTTCTGTGTGTGTAGAAGACTTTTTGTTCAAATCAGAAGTAATCCTCATACAAAATATTATAGGATGCCAGTTCCGTATTGAAACTAGGTCAGTTTGTATAAAATAATTAAAGATTTATTGGTCCTTAGGGAAGCACCTAGATCTCTAGACTAGTGTTTGGGGCCCTCAGTGGAGGATAATGAATCAGTCGTTTGCTGGGCAAGCATTGCAATCATTATAATTGTGGGAAGGGCTGTTACAACATGCTCTTCCAATTGCATCCTAAAGATAAAATTGACACCTGTTCATTTTTTAAGAAAAGGGCATGGGGAATTGAACTACAAAAGAGGGTTTAGAGCTCTGTTAAGTGGAGATGCCCATCTTAGGAAATCTTAGTTACAGAAATACAGCTTATTGCCTGTTTTCTGCTGAGGATTGTGTAGAGAGGGAAAAGGGAGCTTTCGCATTTATTGCAGAGGCAGGGGAAGGACCGAAGGCTGGATATTCCACACTTCCCTTAAGTGATTGGCATCAGAGTTGTGCATTTTGTGATGCCGCAATTGCCAAACCCCTCCATGGATCTACCACAAAATCATTAACTAAAAATGATGTAACACAATCACCATTAACACATGGTGCAGCTCCCAGCAGTTCAGCATGCTGCCATCTCAAATATTCAGAATAACCTTGAAACTTAGAAGCCATGTCTGTTTTCCTTCTCAGTAGCAGCTTCTGGACAGAGTTGGAAACACTATTTATCTCTGAAAGCAGCTTAAATGACAGTAACTTGAATGCTGGGAAAATTGATGACCTAAGATGTTCACTTTTGGCTGATCTTAATGCACTGGGCAACTGGAATAGCAGAGCCACAATTATAACAAAACATAATGAGTAATATCAAAGAACAGTGAAAACTTTAACGGCAGCTTCTTCATCAAGTGTTCCTAGTGCATTCATTACTTCATTGTTCCCACTGAAGTGTTTCATATTAACCGTATTTAAAAAGACAGTCTGCTAAGTGACAGCAGTTGGTGATGGTTCTCAACTGCAGCAGAATGCCAGCAAGTAAAACAAAGCAGTGTAACGCTGACTGTCACTAAGACAGGACTTGATGCTATCATATATTGCAAAGTTTTCTTATTAGCCCTGAACAGTGAAGCAATTCATGTTTGGGGTTTTTTTTGTACCTAATTTTAAATTTATGCAGGTAATACCTATGTGCACCAGTATCAAATATCTTCTCTGTGTACATGAAACAATCTATTTTAGGATTGTTTTGGAGGGCTTTATTTTTTCCTCTAGTTGGGAACATCTTGCCTTTTTACCTGCAAAGCTATTTGCCCAAAGTAAATTGAGTAACTAATTTGAATTAGCTTTCTGAAATGCAGAAAACAACAGTAAATGTAATTCTTTCCACCTCTCCAAAAAATGACACTAAAATAGATTCTTTGTATGTAAATGTAGCAGTTTCTGTTATTCTAACATTCTTCTGTTTTGAAGCCCTGTACTCACTTCACTTTTATCCTTCCGTAATCACTCTCTCATTGCCTTTCTTTTCTGCAAGTGAACTTGCTGAATAAACTTACTGAAGTGATGGAGAGGGCAGGTGAGGTGAGTGAATTTTCATTTTCAATTGTGTGTACATAATACAGGTCATCTCTTCCGAGAGCATTTGTATACTGAAAAAACATTGATTTTTTTTTTTTCCCCAATTTCCATTATCTCAAGTGAAGCAATTTCATAATCACTGGTCAGAAATTCTGCTTGTACATTAATCTGTTTTTAAAGTAGGCAGATTAAGAAGAAATATCAGGTACGTAAATATGCAACTGTAGATGGTAAGGGTTTACAGTCACCAGGTATGCTAAAGATGATGCTGACATTAAACTTAGTCTTTTGCCATAAGGAGGAACAGTGTAAGTAGACTCCTAAATAACTGTTCTTGTAGAGTAAGTGTATCACTATTGTACTTTGTAATTTGAACTCCAAAAATATTTTTATTCTTACTGTGTGATGTTAATATTGTATCATTACATAGTTTTCCTTAGTCTGATGTAATATAAAATTAAATTGCGTTATTTAGTGACTGTTATTAGAATAATTCTTCTCCTTCCTCCTCCTGAATATATCTTCTAGTAGCCAGATAGCATGTGGAGTAGCGGTAGGTAGAAGCAATGCTGTGATGCAGTCCTCTCCTAGTCTGGTGCAGGCAACTGAGTGTCTTCAGGATCCATTGGAAAGTAAGGCAGAACTTGCAAGTTTATGCCTGTAGCTGGGAATGCCCTACAAAGTCAGGACATCCCTTGTAAACTAGCACATCTAGTTACGCAAGGCTCTCCTGATATTTTGTGTTGTCAGGAGGGCAAAAGCTGTTCTTTTTCTGACAACGTATCACAGCAAGGCAGACTTTCTGCAGATGATAAATGACAGATTTTTAATAGTATTTGACACAGCTGCATTAACTCTGTTGCTGAAGGAATGAAAATAATTTTTTTTTTTTTTAATTCAAAAGCACATTATCATGTAGCAGGACTTCATTTAGACATGAAAGATTAAATCATGTTACTTCTTACACAACTCATTCATCTGTTTGGAACATTGTTATTTTGATTTGAAGCATTTGCCAAAGGGTAGGTTCTTGGCTGTGGGTCATGAATATATAAATCTTTATCCCGTAGTGGTAAATTTTACTCTCCTTCTAAACCTAAATTCATGCAAGAGAGAGTATCTTCTGCTGTGATGACATTCTGCCAGAGTAGTAAGCTCTCAGGCCTTATGAACAGATACATAGTTCAGCATTTTTAAAAATTACTGAAGAACACCATACTCTGACTATTCTTGTGAATTATTAGAACATTGTCGAATACTGTAGTTTATAAGGAAGAAGCAGAAAAATGAGGATGTATTTTGTTCTGTAGTTTACTTGAGTTTGAAGAACAGTTTATGCAAATATACCAACTGATAGTACCTTTTGTGGTAATGAAGCATTTTAGGTAAGTCATGTAGCACATCTGTTTCATAACATGAAAATTTCATAGTGATTTTAGAAGTTGGCTTTAGAAGGCCAATGAAATCTTTTCTTCATTTTTTCATTATAAGAAATAAATATACATTCGGATTTGTTAAGCCATTTCATAGAGAGGGTGATGGTTTTAAACTAAAAGAGGGTAGATTCAGACTAGATATAAGGAAAAGATTTTTTACAACGAGGGTGGTGAAACACTGGAACAGGTTGCCCAGAGAGGTGGTAGATGTCCCATCCCTGGAAACATTCAAGGTCAGGTTGGACGGGGCTCTGAGCAACCTGATCTAGTTAAAGAGGTCCCTGCTCATTGCAGCGGGGTAGGACTAGGTGACCCTTAAATGTCCCTTCCAACCCAAACCATTCTATGATTCTATGACTTGATGATGCGCAGTGTTAGTCCCTCATGTATACTCCTCTCTGTACCCAACAGTAGCTAGCAATAACCAAAATGAAAGAAGGAAAACAATATTTTATTTATTTGGCTGCAGTATCTCCTCCTAGTATTTTTAGGTTTCCCAATTATTAACTGTGCGATGTCTTTACATCTGTTAGATCTTTTCAGACCTCTTCAGTTTTTTGAAGAAATAAACTGCTTCTTGTGATAAAACTTCAGTCAGATATTCCATTTAATTCTTTGTCTTGGCTCTGTTGTAGATGTGTTGTGGATGGAGTGACGCACTTCACTCATAAGAGAGAAGTAGCAATAAACCAGCAATTTAACAAAATTTAATAGTAAATGTGACAGTGGTTTAACAAGATTTGATGGCAAGGTACACGTGATTATTTACTGCATAGAGGACTGCAGGGTCAGACAAAACTGTCAGGGAGACCCTCCTGTTGAGTCATGAGGTTCAGAAAGGACCCCCTTGCGTTCTAAATTCCTTCTCAGAGAGGAGTCTAGCTGCGGCTGGATCCAGACTTAGTCCTAGACTTGGTCAACAGTTTATGTCTATATGCGCAATCAGTCCTTTATATCACTTAGCTAAGATTTCAAAGTTTCAGCGTGCTTATTCCCAATTCACTTACTGAGTACCTGACGCGATAAGGATTCTCTCAGCCTCCAAGAGTAACCTTGAGAGGTGTCCCTACTCAAGGGGAGATCCTGGCATGCAGCTCGCTGCCGTGCAGCTCAGCGGGCCCTGGGCTGTGCACTATTGATGGAGTAAGATGAGTGGCTTATAGTCATATATGCATACCGACTGCAGCTGTTAGTTTCTTCCCAATTTGGCTTGAGTTGGACATTGACCAGCACGGTGGTTAGGTGGGTGCGTTGCTCAAATCAGCCCTTGGCTATTGTGTTGTTATCTGTCTCCCCTGAATCCGCACGACCAGACACATCCATTAACGACCGCCACTGGTGGTTATCACTTGAGCAGGGTTATGGGAAATAAAGGTCAGGTTGCAGGGAGGGGAGCACACCGTCAGAAGATGCCTCTGCATAATGCCCTCGGTTCTGTAGTAGCTGCTGTGTCTCTCTCGCATTGTGTAACAGGAAAGATTGTCCCAGATAGAGAAAGGTTCCAGGCATATTTACTTCTGCTAGGGTTGGATTGGATTTATTTTCTTTGAATCACTATTTTTTAAAAAGAACTTTGCTATTCTTGAAAAGGATAGTGTAGCTTTACAAAGTAGTGCTGGTATGCCTTACACTCAGTCAAAAAGTAGTGATCAAAAGTGGTTCAGTGTTCATGTAAGTCACTGAGTGCTCTAAGATGCAGCAGGGTTTCAGTTTGTGTTCATGGTTTTATAGTGCTGACTGTTGTTCACCAAGAATGAAACGCAGGCTGTTCCATAAATTAATGAAATGCAATTCACTCTTCTGCCAGAAAGTGCTCCTTTCTTGTTTTAAAGATAATTCAAAGCAAAGCACCTGTTCCAAATATGGTTGTTTTTTTTTTTTTTCTCCAAATACATAGTTCTTGAAGAATCCTAATAGTTCAGATAGCTTCACAACCTGATCACCTGGCTATCATCACAGTGTTTTGCTGACAGATTTCTAAGCTGGTTAGTCACCTTGCAGATGGGACAACCAGATCTAAAGTTGATATTTTCTAGAAACGCAGAAGGGTTGCTCTCTCATTCCTAAATAATGCTGCAGATGAAATGAAGTCTAGCTCTGTTTAAAAATAGCAAAACCCAGGAAAGCCCAGCTGCTCTGAATTTCCTCTGTGTATTATTAGGGTTCTACAATGACACTTATTTTGTTATTTACAGGGCAAAATGCTATTGTAGAAGTCAATAGCAAAGTTTTTAATGTTCTTGATGGAGCCAGGAAATTAATAAAATTATTCAAATCATGATGTATATGCTGCCCAAAGGCAGCAGCATAACCTGAATAGAAAATAGTGTCTTCAATAGTCTCTTCCTCCTATCTGGATTATATGTATCTGTAAGAAAATTTTAAATTAAAATAAAAAGCATTGTGAATCAAGTGTCTGGTTTTTAAATATAATTTACTGTAGGAATTGTAATTACCAGTATGATTTTATGTGGCTAAGGGCTGTTTTTACTTCCCTCTGAAACTTTTTAGTTAGGAAGCATTTCTTTTTAAAGGATACATTTGATAAGAAAAAATCACTTTACGGAAATCCTCTATTGTAATTCTGCTTTTATAACCTATTACCATTTAAGTGTTTTAGTTTTTACAGTCAAGATATTTCTCAGGAGCACTTACTTTTTTTATTCCTCCTGCACTTTAAAAGCACTAGTATGAATTATGTGCTATTGAAATACTGATGAAGGCGTTTTCGGGGATGGGGGGGAAAGGTTGTAGGGTGCAGCAGCAGTCCTGTCTGCAGCTCAATTTGTATGGTGCTGTTCAAGAATGAGTTGCTATAAAAGTGTGTGTTGTTTTTTAGTACTAAGGCATTGATAGATTTTTACACTGGCGGTCTCAGTTGAATTTTGAGAGGATTAAGAAAGGCTGGATGGACATGGTGTTGGTAAAGGTCAGTAAAGTGCACCTTTCATATTGACACACTAAAAATACCAGACTGCAGAACTGCTCATGCCTCTCCTTGCCTGAGAGAACTGCTGTTTCCACTATACATAATAGTCTTAATTTGTCTGGACAGAGGATGTCTGATGATAACCCAGGATGCTTCTCAGGATTTCATCAGATTAATTCATGGTTACAGGAAGCTTAAAACGCCTTCCCAGTTATCCTGTCATACATGAACTGTTTGATTATGCAATCAAATTGAAAGAAAACTTGGCAATAGCAAAGCTAGAACACTACTCAAAATAAATAACTGCCATAAATCATCATCGATAATGTAAAAATTCATCTTAAAAATAGTGTGGTTTTGTTGCTTTTGTTAGGAAAGCCCACTGATCTACACACCTTTGGAAACACTTATTTTTCCCTTAGATGCTTTTGTTTTTTTAACCTCTGGTTAGCAAATGTAAGTGTTCAGTACCAGGACAGGTTTTTTTTCAGAGCTGAGAATACTCCCCTCATCTTCACAGATTTTAAGAAAGATTTAGAAAAGCTTTTATACTCATTAACATTTAGATATATTTTCTGTAGTTTCCCCAGCAAGACCTAATGTAATGAAAAATAACATCTTTATGAGGTTGGAAAATAACAAGTAAGAAGATGGTATACTGAATCAAGCAAAACGAAGTTGTCAGAATCATAGAATCATAGAATCATAGAATCATTTAGGTTGGAAAAGACCTTCAAGATCATCGAGTCCAACCATTAACCATGCCCAGTAAACCATGTCCTTAAGTACCCTGTCCACTTGCTTTTTGAATATCTCCAGGGATGGTGACTCAACCACTTCCCTGGGTAGCCCATTCCAATGTCTGACAACCCTCTCAGTAAAGAAATTTTTCCTAATATCTAACCTAAATCTCCCTTGCCTCAACTTGAGGCCATTTCCTCTTGTCCTGTCTCCAGCCACCTGACAGAAGAGACCAACACTAGAAACCCAGTAACTTATTTAGGGAGACAGGATTTTGTTATTTATCTATTCTTACCAAAAGAGGCGATTTACATACAGAAAACTATCATAGAACAATTTCTCATTAACGGCACCCATAACTCAACAACCCTATGTATAGATGGTTACAGGAAAAGCAGGAATAAATCTACCCAGCTAATGAAAAGGAGGTAATAATTAGACAAAATATTCTAATATATTTAATAGAATCCCCTTTCATACCTTGCAATAAGCTAAAAATAGGTAAGACTGCAAACACAAGCGTATTATATGCCATCAGGATCAGTAATGCAAAAATGTAATTGAAAATTAGGTTCTGGTGTAAAGTGGAGCTTCTGAAGAGTTGTGATACGAATGCAGGCAAGACACTACAGGAGAAGGTTAAAAGTGTGGGTTGATTTTTATGGTGGTACTATTAAATAAACAGTAAAAGATAATTAAAACTGAACCAACCACGTCAGGGGGCAGACTGCCAAAGGAAAAGCAGGCTGAAAATTATCTCATTAATCAAAATCATCAGCACCTATTCTGCCACTTTTTGAGTGACTTTTTTAAGCAAAGAATTAACCTGATTGGTTGGTTCTTGTGGTTTCTTTGCCTTCAGGCTATCAGTCTTCCCAGTTAGGAAAATCCTTATGTTCACCATGGCTGTCTGTCTCCCTCCAAACAAACAATAAAAAATGTCCCCTCTAAGCCCCTTTGTTCCTCAAAGGGAGTCCTATTGGAAACACTGTGGAAATCCAGGGTTCCAATTACATCTTGAATTGAAGAGAAGCCAGTTGCTCAGTTGGTAAGATCCTTGGCAATAAATAATCAATAAATAATTTCTCAAAGTGTGCTTGCCTTGCTATTTAGCAATGTTATGACTTTTTTATGTCCTACCTATGGTCTGGTAGGGAATACTGCAGGCTCCTAACTCTCTCTTTCTGCGGCCAGCTAAATTCATTTGCAACTAAAATAGAGAGATCTTTTAAATTTTGCTGGACATGAGGATGGAAGTTTAATATACTATTGTGGATATGGATGAAACCAGTAAGTTAAATATGCTGTAGGAATGCTGGTGCATTACCTTTCCTGGAAACCACTAGTATCTGCAAATACTGGCTGTGAGCATGCTGGCTCTCACAGGATTGCCCAGGAAGAGGCATGCATTCCTCTTCTCCTTCCTCACCTTTCTAATAGGTAGATACTTTTACTCCATTGCCTCCCCTCTCTCCCATGCTATGCTTCATGTTCTTAGCTATTTCACCAGCCCTACGTTCTCTTATGAGCACCACTGCCTGTTCGGGACTCTTTTATGTAGTAGGAGATACAAGTCCTGGAAATCAGTGTATCTGAAACTTCAGTGGCAACTTAGCAGAGAGGCTGTATTTCTGTTCTGCTTCCAGGCATATTTAATGTTAACGGAAGTTGTGCATGAATAACAATAGGTTTAGACTTCTCTTTTTTTTTTTTGTCAAAAAAACCCCCAAAAGCAACAAGCAAGCAAAAATGTTAGCAAGGATCAGTGATGCTACTGAAGATGAAGCTAGACTGTTTTACAAAGAAATAATATGACCTAATGATATGCCAGCAGGTGGGGAGTTGAAAATCCAAATAATTTGTTTTGTAATCAGTAGCCTGTAATCCTGCTCTGTAAAGAAAATAAAATCTTTATAATTAATTGATATAAATTAGAGAGGATGGAATGGACTAAGCCTAAGACAGGCTCTGAGTTTAGGATTGTTTTGCTGTGAAAATGATTTGTTAGCTAAAAGTACTCTTGTGTACTTTTGAGGGGGAGTTATACTGCTTCATCCCAATGTATGCCTTAGGATTTTCCTTTGGTCCTGAAGACAGAATGTATAGTTATTGGATAAGTTTATTCATAATGTGAAAAAGTAGTTAGAAATACAATATGTTGATACCTTTTGACAAAAGAACTCAACACACCGACTTCTGAAAAAGATTCTAAGTACCTTTACACTCTTACATAGTGTTTACTGTAAAGTCTAATGGGATATTAAGAGAGGAAAGTTGAGGCAACCAAGAAATTCATGCCTTACCTCAATCAAAAGTAAGGTTTCCATAACAAGATTAGTAACAGTTGTTGATGATGAGATTTAAAGGGATTGTCCTAGTTTGTTCTTTCACAGACTGCTTGTGTAATCTTGGGCAGGTTTTAAAATCTTTTTGCCTCGGTTTGCTGCTTTGAGGATTCCTCATAGAAAATGTAAGTAATTTCTTCTTTCTTTTTTTTTGTTCAAGCTTTCAGGAGAAGAGATATGTACATATATATATATTTAGAAAAAACCAACAACTTTTCAGAGCTTTTCTCTCTTCATTTCTCTTCTAGGGAAGCTTCAAGCTGTTAGTTCTCGGGGTTGCAATAGAAATTGAGGGACTGAAGTTATGAGACAGTAATTTTCTGCAGGATTCCTTTTATTTCATTTTAAGGGAGAAATTCCAAACCAAATTACTGTTAGCCAAACTGCCTAAATGCTTAAGTTTATTCCTTCTTGTTGTAAAGCATATGTACACATGCAATTGCATGTTGGGGGGTTAGGTATTTGAAACTGTTTTCAGTAGAAAGTGCTGCTAGACTTTCCCGTGGTCTTGCTATGGAGTGAGGTAAAGAGCACTTTTTACCTTCAGCATTGTCAAGGGTGAATTCAGCTTTGTTAGACCTTTTCCCTTTTAAGTCTTACTGATGTGAAACTATAGCATGGTTGACGTGGACTGAGGAAGCTATAGCCTGGTTGATAGGGGCTGATCTGTGCCGCTGTACTGGTACTTCCCTCTTTGGATAAAAGACACAAGTATTCTTGTGTAGATGGTAACAATGAAAAGAGCATGAACTAGCCTTCTTAAATATAGAATTCTGTGTTTCCTTTTTGATAATGGAGAGTTGGCTTTTATATAAAGTAAACATGCACATAATAGAACCTATAGACTAGTTTCTAAATATAGATTTGATGTGATTGGTATCAATTTAGTATGTTTGGAAGGAAAAAGAATGTGGCATAGAATGTCAATTAACCGTTCTTTTAATAAATCTGGTAGTGGAGCAGAAGACTTACGTAGTGTCACTGTATCATGCAGAATGTATTTTGTCATAATAATCTCCTAAAACTTTCTGAAATAATTCTGCGAGGACTTTCTTTTTCTTTTTCCTTAAAGATGTCTAGGTCTGATTAGCATCTAAACCACAAAC
The DNA here is from genome assembly GCF_900496995.4 of Aquila chrysaetos chrysaetos. Lineage (NCBI taxonomy): Eukaryota > Metazoa > Chordata > Aves > Accipitriformes > Accipitridae > Aquila > Aquila chrysaetos. The sequence continues at coordinate 13,440,376 of NC_044004.1, forward strand.
TTCCCTAGATGTAATACTCTATTTCAGTAGCCTGTTTTTTGTGTTCTGTATGTATTATTTGATATAGAATTTCTGCTAATACTTAACTGTTTTAAAGGAGTTGCATGGTATTATTTTACAGACAGAATTTAGCCAGCCAGTAGATAATGGTATATAGAACTTTGAATATCTTTCAAGGAGCACTGCTGATATGCATGGAGCATTGCTGAAATAATGGAAACTCTGGAACATATGTCTTGTCATTCATATATAATTTCCACATCTTCTAGTTTGTTGATTCCTCTTTAAAATAAGCGAAAGCATTTACAGATTTTTTTTTCAAGCACGTGTTACTGTAATATTAATATCAACAATAGCAATGGGAATATCATATGTAGTATGAATATCAGCTATGTATTAAGGTAGTATTGCGGAGTGAGCTGTGTCTTGTGGCTTCGAGAGTGTGTGTGTGTATGTGTGGACATGTGTACATGTGATAAATCTTTGTTCTGTGTACTTGCTACTGCAACCAAATGAAAAGAACAAATCTTCACCAGTCAGTAGTTCTTCCAAACCAAAGTGTATTGGATGCCAGCTGAACTGGGGAAGAAAGTGTAAACGTGGAAACTATTTTCAGTGATTTGTAAAGCAGAATTGCTGATGATAGTGTAACAACTATAAACACACACATTTTTTATCAGTGTCCTATTGAGGATTTGTGCTTATTGTAAGGTAGCATAAAAATGGTCTGTATAAAATGTATTTTGGGATGAAAGGTGATGTGATCAATGGCAATTCTGCTGATTCTAATTATTGAGGTACGTGAATTGGTACTCACCTAACCGTTTTCATTTTTTTTCCCCACCAGCTCTAGCAATGCGAGTTTTAAACCTTTAGATATTTTCAGAAAGCTGAACAGCCATGATAAATGTCATGGAGTGAGAAAAATCATGTCATGCCTTCATTACAAATTTTCCTAAGCCTTCATAAAGAAGTAGTTCAAGTGATGTTGAGGAAAAGCCCTCAAGATATGAGTGAAAAAACCAAGGTGTATCAAACAGGACTTGTTTTTCCTACAGCTTTAGGAAATCTGCTGTATAAATTACTGTCAGATTGCTTTTTCTTTTCTCTTTTCTCTCATTTTTTCTATGCATTTCAACATGACAACTTGACATGATAATATAGGCTGAAGATTGTAACCAGTCTTTAGGTAGTTATTTCATCTCTCTTCCCAAACTGTTCTTTAATGTCCATTATTAATTTTTGAAACTAGAAATATGCTTGTTCTCTATTCTTATCCAATGAAAAACCTGTATAAAGACTTTGCTTGGAAATAGAAAGAAAATAACAGCACAGTCTTTTTCAAGTGGTACTCACTTTTAAGAGGAAAACATTAAAACTTAACCTGGTAAAAATCATATTTGTAAGAGATGTTCTAAAAGAAAAATCATAACATGGTCTTCTGCTAATCTCTCTATCATTAAATAACTTGTATCTAATTAAAATAATCAGATTTATGGAAAACAAGACATAAATTAAGTTTTGGGTTGTTTTTTTTTCAAGTAAAACACTAAAAGTTAGCAGCTGAACCACTGGAAGCCTACTCTCGTAGTACTGGCTCTAATGCATGGGTCCTTAGCTGTAATACTTGATCTCAGATAATGACCAGTACCATAATGTTTCAGAGAAGGAGTCAAGAAACCTTAAGTAAGGTCTCATTGTAATCTTGAGCTGACCCATTTTTATATGTTTTTGTAATATTTAAGGAGAAGTTATATTCTGTCATACTGCATTTTATCTAACACCTAGCATCTAGTGGCATGTAGTATCCTAAGCATCAGCAAGCTGAGTTCGGGGTAAGAGTAAAAGCAGGTCAAGAATATGAGACACTTCCCACTTACTCTTCTATCCTCCAACTGTTTGCAGCTCAGTGGTTTTCTGTGCTGAATGTGGTTTCTTTGTCTTTAGCAACGATCACTGGATTATTTTTCCTCAGAAAATTGTCCATTCTCCCCCTTAACCCATGTAAATTTCTAGAGTAACAGGTCCTTTCAATTATTTTCATTACTTTGCTGCCTGTTCCCTGAAAAGCCACCTTCTGGTTTTTTAATAAATCTGCATCCTACTATATTTTTATTCTAGAAGAGAGTGACCAGTTGATTCCTGACGATCTTCTTCATTATATGAATATCTTCCTCCAAACTGCCTCTCTTCTAAGCTGAAGAGCTCTACACTCAATTTTCCTTGCACAGGAGCTCTTCCATACTTTTTGCCTTTTTCCCCCTCGTTTGCTTTGTTCTTGTGTTTATCCCAAGACATCTGCTCTTGGATTAGTACCCAGTTAGTGTCAGAGACAGCATGCTAGGCTAGATGATCTTGGTCTGAGCCAGTATGGTTATGCTTAAGTTTTTCAACAGCCTGTGCTGTTGTCTAGTATTGCACATTGTATAAACAATACAGATGGTGAATCTGAGAATAATTTAGAAAAATACATGGTTCTCCCACCTACAGTAAAGTTTACCAAGGTTTATATTTAACAAGAATTCTTCACATGGCTTGTGTTTGGACCAACAGTTTGCTTGACCAGACTGCTACTCAAATATTACACGTATTTTGCTAGGCTTTTTTAGATACAGTTTCCTAACTTGAATTAATCTGACTCATTTGTTATGACAGAGAAATGCTAGGGTTTCTTACTTCTGTGATGAATCTCAGTGAATGTTGGTCATTTCGTTCTGTTTAAAAGTAAATGAAAGGAATGCAATAAGACTTCTGGCAGGTTATATCCAGACAGCAAAGACTTACAAGCTGTTCATATCTGAAAAAAAATTTAAGATTACCTTTGTATCATTATTTTTTATTCTTGTTATGTATCTTTTTAGCTTTTGTCTTTGTAGTGAAGATGGGGTGTTTTGCTTGGCCAAGGGTGGTGGAAGGAAGGGAATCCCTTAGACTATGTACTTTGCTTTCTGAAGCACTTCAAAATTTTTTTTTTTTTGGTTGTTTGGTTTGGGTTTTTTTTGATAGGCATTGCAGATCCTATAGTGTCACTTTTTTTCATTCATTAACAGTACTGTGGAAGTTGATGTGAGATAATTTCCTTAAGTTCACAGCCCCTAGGCTTTAATGTGTGATCCCTGATTTTTAGGATGTCTTAATGAACATTTATCTCTTCAAATTAATTTCTATCTTATAATTTGAAAACTGTAATTTAACTTACATCTTCAGGTCAGAAAGCTTCCTTAGGTGATATTATAGCTATGAAAAAACAATGCTGTGCACCATTTGTTAAAATGCATTGCATGTTTTAAAAAGATCATTACTATATAGTCTAAATATTTAGTATGAAAATCCAGCTGTGCCATTTGACTGTCATACTTGCTGTTTTGACAGCACCATTCTTTATGTGCCCATGATTTGTTGACAACTGAGTATCAGGATGCATATGATAGATCTCACTTCCTTGAGGCATTTCTAGTCATGCCCTAATGTTTCAAGTGGTATGGCTGGAATTTCGTTCAATATTCCAGATAATTTAGGAGTCTGATTTTGGATTTCTTGGGATAAATATTTTAAAAGGCTACTCTTGCTTGTGTTAGAAGTACAGTGGCAAGAGAGAGAAAATAAAGGAATTGGTAGGTTGTTGGATGCCTGTACCACAGTTGCTACTAATGTGTGACTATCTTGCAGATTCAGGAATATTTTGTGGATGCCTGATTGTGGGCATTTTATTTTTTTATGTATTTATTCTGTTAACCTTTTCTGTTAGTGCAAAATGGTTTTGATTGCTGTGGTCTCTGTAGCGGTAATACAGATTTCTACCATTCTCTCCACATAAAAAAGAAGCAGAGCTTGCTTGCTTATTATTTATTTTTGGTCTCTGCAGTTCAGAGACTCTAATGAAGACCAAAGTGCTGCCAACATCGTATTTGTCCAACTACTCCGTATCTAAGTTATTTTAATACCCAAATGCAGACACTTTATTGACCAGAATCTTAGCTCTGAGCAGTGAGGAAGCATTAATGTCAGTATTAAGTACTCAAATTTCTTTTGGATGTGATAGACTCCTGTTGCACACAAGAACAAGAGCTTAACTTGTATAATGTTTCTTGTAAATAGGGAGATAGCTTTAAAGACTGAATTAATTACCTGGTTCTTTTCAGTTGGGTGTCTGATTCCCAAGTGTGTCTCAAAATCTCCCTCTCTCCCTCATGTATATTAACAGAGAGAAACATGTTCTCTGAGTAACATTTTACAATATGGACTTCCTTAACAAAGATCCGTTTATCCATGCGGAAGTGGAGTGTGGTCATAACGTATTCCCGTAAAACAGGATCAATGCATAATAAAAGTTTGTAAAGAAATCAGCACGGTGACCTGACTGATATATCGTAGTGAAGCTGTGTCATTAAAATGTGCAAACAACTGTTTGGAATTCAGTATTTTCTTCTAATATCAGTAAATAATAGTGATATACAGGAAGCATAGAAAGTGCTAAGCTGATGTTAATCTTATTATGTCAGTCTATTGTGCTATTCTACAAAGCACGTAAGGTACAAAATCAGATCTTAAAATGGCATCTTTATATTGTTGGCATTTTTTATCATGATAAAGTGCATGACATATGAAAGTACCACAGTTTTCAAGTCCTTAATCCACTTTCAAAATGCATTTTATAAAGGCAGGTCTGTCAAAAAACCATACTGTATCTCAACATGTCAGTTCAGTTATGGGCACTGAAGGATTTGGGTTTGGGAAGTCTTGAGTATTCTCAACTCTTTTGTACTAAACAGGAGTTTGTGTTCTGTGTTTTGCTGTTTCAAAGCTGCTGTAATAGGACTGTAAAAGTTTGCAGTTAGTTGAACAAATGCAGCATTTATGTTTTGTGTTCAACCAATGTATGTTTCCGATTTGCAGAGAAATGCCAGTTAAATTAAAACACATTGTGTGTGTCTGTGTGTCTTGTTTTTGTTATCTCTTCTCAGAAGCTATGCTGCTGACAAGCTTGAATAATTACAGAGGAGTCAGTAGAATACTGATCAATTATTTATTGTGTAATGAACTGATGCTTAAAGAGAAGATTGTCCGTATTGTCCTTGAGCACATAGAGAAAAATCACTGCTGGTACTTGTGCAAATAGGTCCACCATCAGTTAAGATTTGAGGTGATAAGGCAGATGCTTTTTGTGTTGGACTGCATATTGAGATGATAGAATAAATTTGGAGCAATCATTTCAGTTGGGTGTTTATCTCCCCCCCATTGAACTGTGTCCATGTGTTAGTATGCCCAAATATTAAATGTTCATGAGCTGTATTGTATATGCTAATCTGCAAGTGTTTAGAAGAACATCTCTCAAATACTAGACTGGAGCAGGGAGCAAGTTTTTCTTTTCCTGCTTCATTTGTATTTGATTATTCCTGCTCAGACGGAGGATGGGGCAAGTCTTTCTGCCCCATCTGGCCAAAGACCTATGGCAGAGTGGTTTTTTCCAGCAATAAAGCTGTAGAAAATTTGTAACATTTGGTTTTGTTAAAATGTTTACAGTGTATTTCAGAAGTGTGTGAAAACACTGTTTGACAGTTGCTCACCACCTATGTGTTTATACAAATAGTATTATTTGTTTTCTCATCTCCTCTATTGTTATTTGACTTAAATAAAGTGAATAAGTGAATTAAAATGGAAGGATAATGTGATTAAGTATAATGATGAAAAAACAACTAGTGAAAAAAAGTGATTTTTTTTTTTTGTCTGTCGATGTTACTTTGGGCTAAGTTGTTGGAACTGCAGGTTCTAGTGTCTGGTAGATTAATAAGGAATACATGAAGTGAAAATAGAGTCTGTCTTAATTATCTTGAGGGATGCGTCATAGAAGGTCAGGCATAACAGATCCTTGTTATCTGTTCTTAAAGGAAAGAGTGGGTTCTGCATGTTTCAAGAAAAACTGTAATGCTTAGTGGAAGAACCTCTTCTCAGAACAGCCTCAGTTGTTGAACATGGGTGTATTTTCAGTGTACCATAAGCAACCTAGAATATGCTGTGCAGAGCGATCCTATACTAGTGAGAAATGAATTGGAATGGGCTGCTGGGAGGGGTTTGAAGGATGCATCCTTGGAGGTTTTCAAGACAGGCTGAATAAAGCCGTGGGCAATCTGGTCAGACCTCAGAGCTGCCCCTCCTGAGCAGGAGGTTGAACTACAGACCTCCCGAGGTCCCTGCCAAGCCATGCTAGCCTGCTATCCTATCACCTGGATAACCAGGAATTCTCTCCAACAACGCTGCAGTGTTAACCATCACTGCTATTCAAGCATGGGAACACTGGTAATACTCAAAAAAAAAAAACAAAACCCAAACCAAAAAACTTTTCATTTTTAACTGTTAAGCTGGTCTTGTAATAGCAAACTTGAGACTCTTCCTTCTTCCTTCCTACCCAGACCCTCACACTGAAATACTCAGTTGACTAAGACCTCTTTCATTCAGAAGGAGACAATAAGGGGATATGTATTGGGTCTGGCTGAGATGGAGTTAATTCTCCCCATAGCAGCCCTCATAGTGCTGTGCTCTGTATTGGTAGCTAGAAAGGTGTTGATAACACCCCAGTGTTTTGGCTACTGCTGAGCAGTGCTCCCACAGCGTCAAGGCCGTCTCTCCAACATTTCCCCCCCTCCCCTCACCAGCAGGCTGCAGGTGGGCAAGATCATGGGAGGGGACATAGCCAGGACAGCTGACCCAAAAGGATATTCCATACCACGTGACATCAGCTTAGCTATAAAACCTAAGTAAAGGGAGACAGAGCTGGGGGGGGGGGGGGACGACACACATTTGTCATTGAACTTTGTCTTCCGGAGCAACCGCTACGAGTACTGAAGCCCTGCTTCCCGGGAAGTGGCCAGACATTGCCTGCTGATGGGAAGTAGAGAATAAAATCTTTTGTTTTCCTTTGCTTTTGTGTGCGACCTTTGCTTTTGCTTTTTTAAACTGTCCTTATCTCGGCCCATGAGCCTTTTGTATTTTGTCTCCCCTGTCCACTTGAGGAGAGGGAGTGATAGAGCTGCTTTAGTGGGCACCTGGCGTCCAGCCAGGGTCAACCCACCACGGAATCCAGCATTTACGCCAGGAGCGTTCTTGATCTGCCCACTGCAGCTGTCTTGGCATGCAGGACTAGCAGTACCCAAACAAAAAATACTAAAAAGAGGCTAACAACATTGACATAATGTTCACTGCATTGTTAAATTCAGTGGAATAACTGTATTTTTATGGACATTCCTGTGAAGAGCAATGGCTTAAGAAGTGAAAGTGCATTTGTTAGAGTCAGCATTGTCAACACGTTGGTTTCATTTAGTAGCTTCCTACTACAGATATTCAACACCAACCTGCTTGACACCGGCTATGAACTTTGAGTTGATTACCTGTCACATTAGGAAAGCTCAGTCTTGCCAGAGTCATCCTGGAAAAGAAAAATGCATGCAATAGTCCTAGCACCTGTTGGTGTCTTGTATCAGAGCTAGGTGTACTGCCAGAAAAACTAGAATTAAAAAATGTGAAGGAGAAAAAAAAAGGCAAACACCCCCCCCCCACACACACCCAACTGGTTACTCTCACTCAGTGATTCCTTAAAAATGTGCCAGGATCTGTAAACACATCTATTTGCATGTGTTTTGTGTTTTGTATCTCGTGTACAGCTGTTTTCAGAATGTTTTGAGTTAACAAATCCTTGGTGCTGTTGCTCTCTCCATGCTGTTTGCATCTTGATTTGCAGCTCATCAAACTATAAATAAGTAGTTCTTGATTGTTCTGGAGTTCTGTCATTTATATGTTAATAAAATTTACAAAAGATATGCAAGGATAGGAAAACATAGTGGATTTTCCCCCTCATTTGACCATTGGTTCAGGGTGTAAATTTAAATTCTGACTGAAAATTTAGTTCTGTAGATCTGAGATGCATAATGACTTCCATTTTCTTTGTAATTCTTGATGAATATGAGGTTTTAATCAGAAATTATTAAAAACAGCCCATGGAAAAATAAGGATTTTTAGTTGGTTGGGGTGTTTGGTTTTTGAGAGAGTCTTAACACTCTGAATTCAATTCATATTTTCTGGTTTGCTTGTTTTATAGAACTAAGATTTTATTTCTTGAGTAGATGAGCGAGCTTAAGTGATGTTTTGCTTGTATGAAAACAGGTGATTAAGGCCATTCAGTTATAAACTAGTCTGTTAAAACCTTTGAGGAGACAATGTGTGGTTTAGATTGGAATTTGGTACCCTGACTGATTTCTGTCCTTAAAAAGAGAGAAGCCCTACTGTGCAGTGCTGTGTTTAAAGCATGCACAAAAAATACTGCAAGTATGGTGGTTGATAAGGCAAGTACTGTGAACATTAGATCATTGCCATTTCAAAATGCCTTGAGAGTCCTCTAAACAAATTATCTTAGCCTGGCATTTAAGTGACCCTTAAATTAGTGAAGAGACATTTGAGAAATACTCTTACAGAACTGACATGCAATGCAGAGATAAATTTATCTATCCATACTGCCCCCCCCCCCCAAAAAAAAAAAAAAAAATCTGTAAAGGAATAAAAAATGTGTTTGGACATTATTTGGTCCATTGTCCTTCGTAAGAGTAGGATGGATAGACAATGCACTACTGGCACATATTTGTTCAACTTGTTCTTAATTGCCTGCCTGATGGAGATGATAACTTCTCAGAAAGATTTGATAGATCTTTCTAGGTTTCTTCTTTCTAGGTTATCTCTCTCTCTGGTTAGCCAGTCTTCCTGGATCCCTCCTCTCCCTCACAGTATCTATCCTAAGTCTTAAGCCTTTATCATCTGCTTTCCAGTTAACCCAGTGAGGATTTTATTCCTCTTTCTCTTAGCAACAACCTTACACAGATACGAAGACTCTTACCACTTCTCTATCTTCTTTTATTCAAGGTTAACAACCCTAATTCTTTTCAGCCATGCCTTTTAGGCTGTTTCTTGTGGCTCCCATCTAGACTCCTTAAATGGCCTATTTCCACACAAAATTGGATGCAGTACTCTAGACTGAAGGTAATGAAGGGAATCACCTCACGTGAGGCTTATTCTTGAACATACCAGCTGTATTTTCCCTGTTTGCAGCTGTGGTACATTTTAGTCACTAGTTTGTCTGCTTTTTGAGATGGATGCACAGTATGTTGTTAAGTTCCTAAAGGCATTTCTGGTTATGTGCTATTTGGGACCTTCTGGATAGTCTGGTTAAGATGTTGCAAGTCATAACTTATCTGCTTTATTTATGGTCTCACTTGTCCATATGAAATTTTCTTAAATATATATGTCTTTTTGTTAATTGCGGGTGGTAACATAAGAATCCCTTCTTGGAGCTCATGTGGTAAACTTCTTTAGACATAATTCTAGGCTTTGGTGTTTCAAGCTAATCCTTTTTTAATATTGAAAAAGTTTTGCAGATAAAAAGTGTTTTATTACATACAATACACCATGTTTTGGTGTGAAATAGATCATTATATATAGATAGAATCATAGAATCATTTAGGTTGGAAAAGACATTTAAGATCATCGAGTCCAACCATAAACCTAACACTGCCAAGTCCACCACTAAACCATGTCCCTAAGCACCACGTCTACAGGTCTTTTAAATACCTCCAGGGATGGCGACTCCACCACTTCCCTGGGCAGCCCGTTCCAATGCCTGACAACCCTTTCAGTAAAGAAATTTTTCCTAATACCCAATCTAAACCTCCCCTGGCACAACTTGAGGCCATTTCCTCTCGTCCTATCACTAGTTACTTGATAGAAGAGACCAGCACCCACCTCGCTACAACCTCCTTTCAGGTAGTTGTAGAGAGCGATAAGGTCTCCCCTCAGTATCCTTTTCTCCAGGCTAAACCACCCCAGTTCCCTCAGCTGCTCCTCATAGGACTTGTGCTCCAGGCCCTTCACCAGCTTTGTTGCCCTTCTCTGGACACGCTCCAGCACCTCAATGTCTTTCCTGTAGTGAGGGGCCCCAAACTGAACACGGTACTGAGGTGCGGCCTCACCAGTGCCGAGTACAGGGGAACAATCACCTCCCTGCTCCTGCTGGCCACACGATTTCTGATACAGGCCAGGATGCTATCGGCCTTCTTGGCCACCTGGGCACACTGCCAGCTGTCTACCAACACCCCCAGGTCCTTTTCTGCCAGGCAGCTTTCCGGCCCCTCTTCCCCACGCCTGTAGCGCTGCATGGGGTTGTTGTGACCCAAGTGCAGGACCCGGCACTTGGCCTTGTTGAACCTCGTGAAACTGGCCGCGGCCCATCGATCCAGCCTGTCCAGACCCCTCTGTAGAGCCTTTCTACCCCCAAGCAGAGCAACCCTCCCGCCCAGCTTGGTGTGGTCTGCAAACTTACTGAGGGTGCACTCGATCCCCTCATCCAGATCATTGATAAAGATATTAAAGAGAACTGGACCCAAAACTGAGCCCTGGGGAACACCACTTGTGACCAGCCGCCAGCTGGATTTAACTCCATTCACCACAACTCTTTGGGCCTGGCCACCCAGTCAGTTTTTTACCCAGCAAAGAGTACGCCCGTCCAAGCCATAGGCAGCCAGTTTCTTCAGGAGGAGAATGCTGTGGGAAATGGTGTTAAAGGCTTTACTAAAGTCCAGGTAAACAGATGCATGGTTTTATTTCAACTTTCTTTAAAGGGATTTCCAACCTGGTGTCTTATGCCTTACTGGCAATCAGCTAAGAAATGTGAAAGCTGGTGTTATGAGTAATGAAGGATATGTTTATGTGCCTTTACTAAGTGTTTTTGTTGGTTTATAGCTACCTGAATCCTCTAAGAAATGCTACTAATCTGTGTGATGCTCTGAGTAATGGGTTGCGATTTCTGGGTTAGGCAAAGGGCATTGAGGAGTGCTCACTTAGCTGGATGGCTCCCTTGGCTACCCAGCTGAGGCTCAGAAGGATGTTTGCCCAAGAGAGTGGTGTCCTGCACTTGACATCACTGAGAAGCGCTAATGATCCAACAAAGCCAGCAAGCTGCTATGCTTAATACAGTTATCATTTGTAGTATAGGTTGGACTTTAATTAAATTTCTTAATTAGGCTAAAATCCAATAAATCTAGAAATGGCAATTAGCAGGAGCCAGGTCAGGGGACAACTGTTTTTAACTTGTTATCTTGCCTTTGTAGTTTAGATAAGATCTGAGTTGAATAAAAGTTCTCGTATCTGCTCATGTTTTTTGTCAAAACAAAATTATTTGTTCATGTTGTTTTAATCCTGGCCTCATTTTGGAGACCATCAATTATTTTTAAAAAAAGGGCTATAAATATAGTATGTTACATAAATACATTTTTAGTGCTATATAAGAATACAGTATTATGTATTAACTCTTCACCTGGATTCCTACTGATCAACGCATTCATATTATTGATTCATTAAGTGTCTGTTTCTACCTTAGAAATCTGTGGTGCTGCTCTTGAATCAGGACCTCAGTTCTGAAAGTTTAGTCATCAGTTTTCTCAATTTCAACAATTTCTTATTGGGGTGATGTAATAGTTCTTACAAATTTTTTAATAACTCTGCTTCTTAACAAGAATTATTCATAGAATCATAGAGTCATTTAGGTTGGAAAAGACATTTAAGATCATGGAGTACAACCATAAACCATGCCCAGTAAACCATGTCCTGAAGTGCCTTGTCTACCTGCTTTTTGAATACCTCCAGGGATGGTGACTCAACGACTTCCCTGGGCAGCCTGTTCCAATGCCTGAAAACCTTTTCAGTAAAGAGATTTTTCCTAATATCCAATCTAAACCTCCCCTGCCGCAACTTGAGGCAATTTATTGGAGATATTCTTCAGATTGCAACACATTTCCAAAGAGCAGTTTAAGGGGGCTTCCCTTTTATTGCATGCCTCCAGCCTTTGGAATTAGAGCAGATTGCACTAAAATTCCCAAATACAATTACCAAGTTTCATGGAGCTTAGAGTAAACATATAGTGTATGCATAGGAGAATCTTGTTCCGTGTGTGTAAATCATGTTCTCCTCCCTCTGCAAACATGCTGATCACTTCCTTGTAGCAATACTGTCATATTTTATAAACATCAAAACCAAAAGAGAAGGGATAATTTATCCTATTGCAGTACAGCAGCCAGAGGATCTTGTCGGATAAAGTGATGACTTACTTTCTGTTACCTTCTGGGTGAAATAGTACCAATAAATATCAATTATCTTATAGGTAAATTTTATTTTCTCCCCAAATGTTACTGTTTGGCTTGGTATTTAAAAATTGATGATAATTAGGTGGCTAAGTTGTAATGTATCCAGTAAAACTTAATGAAGTTGTTTTTTAAAATTTTAAAAACAATTTCTCCTTTGTGTGTTAAGTGTTCAGTGGTCTGAAATTAATTAACTTTGAACCCGTCAAATTTTTAATACAGTAACATTTCACACTTAGCAATGTTCCTGTATAAAGTTTAATTCAATTTTGTTTGTTTTACAACAGCTGTTACGCTTTCAGCAAATAAATTGCCATAGTTAAAGAATATTGTGAAGAATCCCACAAGGATTTTAAAAAGCTTCTAGGTGAACGTTGGATGTATGATGACAGAAGAAATTTAGTGCAGGTGTGCCTAAAGTGATACATGTGGAAATGAAGCATTGTAACGTCTGCTAGATTTTAATTGTAATGGATACATGCAACCTAGTGAACAGCTTACTTAAAAGCCTTTGGGCCTTGCTGAACCAAAAAGAACAAATCCAACACCCTGATCTATTAGGTGATAGGCACAGAGGGTGGTAATTAGCACTCTAATGCCCTCACTACCACATAAATGGTAATGTCTACAGCATTAGTCCTCTAAAGGACTCTCTTGACAAAGAAATTCTGTGCCAGAAATATAAGGTCTAAGTATACATCTATTGATTTTAACCCCTTTAAAGACTCTAAATGACATGATATTAAAAATGTTATGTTTTCCTGGTTTAGAGAGAAGATGCATAAGAACTGCCATGTTGGTCAAAAAATTTTTTATCTTGGATGGGTGTATGTGTACATTTTATATATATTTAATTATATATTTTATATATGTAGACTATTGCTGTGTAGAAAAGGACTCAGTATAAGCCAGCTGAATTGTATCTAAGGACCGCATCCCTTTTACATGGCTTCTTCAATATATTTTATCAGCAACATATGCACTTCTGCTGATGGTTGCGCTTTCCTTGACTTTATTGTTCCATTGTCCCTAATAAATATGGATACTTTGATGCAGTAGCATGCATATGTTAGTTCTCTTTTTCTAGTATATCTTTGCTGACTCAAGCAGCAGTCTGTTTCATCTGAAACTTTATTTACTGGGAGGTGTTTATATAAATACACAGTAAAAAAAGGGTGATATAAAGCCAAGTGATCTATCAAACGTGGGAAAAAAAAAGAAAAAAAAACAACAAACCAACCTGAAACCAAACAAAGAATTTATCAGAACATTTCTGTTCAGCATTCAAGTTATAGATAGTAATGCAATGCACAATTTTTTTTTAAAAAAAGCTTATTATTTTATGATTTGTATTAAAGATGGTGTTATAAAGAAAGTGAAAAATAAATTAATACTTTTAACTCTGTCAGGAAAACAGATCAAGTCACAGTATTGCAGATAATTTTATTTGAGATAGACCATCTTAACTGAATTGTGAATAAAAAATATTTGGTACAAGGTATTTGGTATTGCAACAAATTTGACTTGATATTTCCTGACATAATGTTAGGAGAATATTAATTGCAAAATTAACTTGTTATAGAGCGAACAAATTTAAAGCAAGTTTACACTTCTCTTGGAACTGGGTTTACTCTTTTTTTGTTGTTTTGTTTTTGCAAATTTAGTAGGGCAACAGGACATTTAAAAAAAAGGATGGGGGGGAGGTGAGAACAAACCAGCAAAAGAAAGGGGATGATTCACTCTGCATAGGTACGGAAATGAGAGAACAGCACTGAGCTGCTGTTAGGGATGCTGAGCTTGAACTTTATGAGCTGGCAAAGTAAAATAAGCGGAGCTACGTTACTGCTGACAGGCCAGCAAGGTTTTTAAGCTCAGTTTATGTCACGATGATGAGAGCTGTGAGGAACTCCTTTGTGGAAATGTTAGAAGCGGGTTTGTGTCTGTGCCTGGTCCCCACGCTCGTGTTCCTGAAAGGTGGATATTCTGCACAGTCATATGAACGGACCCCTGAAGAGCCAAAGGGAGTGTAACAAATGCAGGACCCCCCCCTGCTCAGGGTATGTCCCCTGTGGACTGTGCTCCTCGGGCTGGCTCCTCCCTGTGTCACCAATATGGACTGTGGCTGTTTTATGGGGATATTGCACATTCCAGCTCAAGTTCCTCCGGGCCTTCGTGAACACCAACAGAACGCTTCGGTGCAGTCACTGTGCCTGGGGCTGAGGGAGCAGGACATTAGGCATCCCAGAAACGGACTTTTCCTGCCAAATCTGTAGCCATTTCTGAACAACATCCTGCTTTGGTGTAGAGCATACATGTTACTGTGTGTATGTAAATTTATATTTTTATATATATATAGATATGATAAAAATGTGTGAGGAGAGGAAGGATAAAGGATTTCGGACACCAGGCTTTAGGAGGTGTGTTTCTAATTTAATTTATTCACTTAGTGGAACAAGATTAGTTTCTCTAATGTATCTTGAGAAGGCTGTGGCAGCCGTATTTTTAGGACACTCAGATTTTCACAGCTGGTATTTCAGCTCCTGCTAGGGAGGCTAGAAGCTGAACTTCATGATATTAAAGTGAAGGCAAAGCTCTGTTAAAATATAACTTGGTGGATTCCTACCTTTCTGTTCCTTAATGAACAAAATCGCTGCAACATATTTTCTCAATTCCTGTTTGTAGGTGTTTACTCCTCAGGAAAGGACCAGGACTCTATATACTCGCGAGGCAATGTTTGCAGGCAGGGGCACTTACCTAGCTTTTGTTAAATCCAACTGATGTCAGTGGAAGAGTTAGACAAGTTCTTGGGCATGCAGTCTTTTAATGAGGTCTGAAACACAAGAAGCAATCATCTTCAAAGGCCAGCTTATGCGGAGATAAGAAGACTTGTTCTGACTTTAATTAGATATATATATGAGCCAGAACCTCTCTAGAAGAGAAGGTATTTAGTGCTTATGGTGTACAAAGGATATTAATGTGATGAGGAGGATGGAAAGAAGTGATGAGGTATTTGTCTCCAATGGGAAAGAGAGACAGAGTTCATTCTCTGTAGAACTTGAAGATGGGAGAGGAGATGGGGCAGAGGGAGAATATAATCCAGTATGTTAAAAAAAACCCTGTACTGAGTTTATAGTTTTGGTATCCAATACTCTTAGACTTTCTTTTATACATGTAAGGTGTGGGTTTGCTGCTGCTATTGAATTAAAGAAGAACCAAAAACGTAAAAACCTTTGCTCCTTCTGTGCATAACAATAACTGAAACAGGGCTTGTAGTGTTCAGTCTTCGGGGCTGAAAATTCTGTGGTAGATAAATTGCACTTACCAACATATATTGATTGCCTATTTTAAGAAATATCACTAGCTCTTTGCATCTCTGGATACCTAAATACCTTTTGACTGGTAGGTGCATTTTCAGTAACAGTTGTAAAATTCTATATGATCTGTTGTGAAGCGTGCCACTGTCAGACATGAAATCCTCATGGTAGAGACATCTGAAAAATTCAGTTTGGTCAATAACTGGACTGGAATTAACCAAGAACTAGAATTTAACAGCCAGCATGCCTACACGTTACTGCTTCTCTACAGCACTCCCTTACAGTGCTCTTGGGGAAACTGGCAAAATGACTGGAGAGGGTTGTCATTCCATCACTGGGTAGTTGTTCCGTAAAGGCAAGTACCTGAAGAGTGTTTGGATTGATTTTTTCCTCCCATCCCCCATTACTATGATTTTAATTGGAAGCTGCTCTTTGTTCATGTAAAACTAGCGTGAAGCCCTTTACTGAAAGATAGTAATGTCTTTGTATCAAACAGTGCCTGTTTCAAACTGTTACGCTTGTCTTTGTTTAATTGGACTTGCTGAGGTTTCTGGGAGAATGAAACTTCTATCATCTCCTCCTGTGAATCCCTTTAACATGCTGTCTCTGAGCAGAAAAATATCCCTTTTATGAGTAGGTGGAATAATATGCTAGCTGGATTCTGATATTTATTAAATGTTAAGTCTTTGTCAAAATCTGGAAGAGAGCACTGAGAAACACAGAATTTGCAGATGTACGTACATGTGTCATTTTTATGATCATTATCAAGTCTTTATGGAGCACGTGGGATCTGTGCACTTCATAGCTGCTACATAACTCTGAGAAATGTAGATATTTGTAACTTTGCTATTAGAATTGAAGCATTTACTAATAATATACTACAAACCTAACATCGTGTTTTAAGAGAGCTAATTGATGCCGTTAGGTATAGAAAGCGCAGGTTTTCTTCCGAGGTAGGGTTAACTGCTGAACTGCAGTCCAAGCACATATGACTCGGCTGCCCTGAGTCCTTTTCACAGTTTGTTGCTGACTCACTGGGTGACCTTGAGTAAACCTCTTCCCTTGGCATACACTGCCTGCAAAGGAGAAGTTCTAGCAATGACCTGTGTAGTTAGTCTTGGATGACGAGTTCTGTGAAACTGCAGATTTGATGTAAATGATTTGTTTTGTTTCATGTTTTATTAGCCTTACGATAGGCACTGTGTGTCGGTAATAAAAAGGAAGATGGGGTATATGTGTCGAGGGACAGAGAGGAGTGAACTGCGAGGGAGGGTTGATAATTAGTTTGCAGATGGGGTGTTGAACCAATTTATCTCTGGCTTCCTTGATTTTAAAGTATATGCCAACTTCTCCTGCAACACTGATTCAAAGTTATTAAGAGGGCTGTGTTTTTAAAAGCAAAAATAATAATAAGAAAAGCTAGTGCTGAAATTTAAAAATCAAACTTCTCCCAACTTAATGTTACTTCTAATTTGACTAGGTATGGCTTTTTGTATGCATACATGTCTGTGCTTAGGAATATACATCTTGCAGAATTAGAGATAGTAGCTTTATGGTGGACTGTCTCTGTAATGGGTCTTTGACATCCTATCTATCCCCTCTTGACAGATAATTTTACCCTGTTCAGACAGAATATATTCTAGCTTTCCAAATCTTTGACCTGTTTCAGATAGCTACCGTTCTTCCTTTTTTTGAACTAACTGTCCAAAAAAATATTGAGTTACAAGGGTTTGTAAAAAGAGCAGCCCCTAAAGCTAGGGATTTGTCTCAAATTAGTGGAAGAGTTTAAGGGAAATACTATGTGATCCTACAAGATCTTTGTAACTTTGTAAAGCAGAAGCTTATACTTTTCCAGTTGTTCACACCATACCAGCTTCCAGCTGGCAAAGATCCTCGGCATAGCACTTGGCTCTAATTTTGGTTGGAATTTTAAACGTACTAATTTCAAATTTTTTCTTATTGAACAACATATTTTAAGACCGCTGGTACCTGTAAGGATCGGGCTTTTAAAGGGAAGGACTGCCATAGACCTGCAAGAAAAGTTTTGTGCATAGTTTGTCAAACCCTCTGAAAAATAAAATGCATACCGTGAAGTATCACTGTTATGACACAGTACAGATTTCTTATGAGTACACAATGGAATTTAAAGCAAATGCTATTATTTGTAGCAATAGTCACATGTGGCAGTTTCCAAACTCATGCTAAATGCTGATGTGAAAATTTCTTACTTCTGAATTAATCATATCAAAGTAAATTAAGCTAAATCAGTATATTCTAGCCTTTGTGTAAGGGGTTTTCAGGGTTAAGATATAAGAAACAGACTTCAGGTTGTTCAGACTTAGGAATCCAGTAATTTCTGTACAGGGCCACCCGTATGTATTTGCTCGTACCCATGTAAGTGCTAAATGAATGTCATACATATTTATATACTGCATGAACTGCTGGGGTAAAATAATAAATAAGCAAGCCACATGTGAGAGAAGCTAAAAGGCCTGAATAGCCTAATAAATCTTGCATTAGACTTAAGTTTAATAAATACTAGGCCCTGAGGAGCACCAGTGGAAGAATATGAGTTCTTTTTGGAAGCCGAAATCTTTGGTTTTCCATTGTGTGAAGGACTTCAGACATACAAATATGTGTAATTGCCTTACCAGTGACAGATGTATGAAGAATTCTTGTTCAGGCTTTAAAACTGCAAAATCTCTAATATCTCAAATAGTGAGGAAGAGAGTTAGTCCATGAGTAAGCTTATGTTCCCTTTGAGGGCCAGTCTAATTGGTGATCTTACATCAGCAATCTTGGTCACTTTGATAATGCAGTACTGAACACTGTGTGTGGTAGTAGGGAGGAAAAATAGTCTTGTAAACCTTCATTGCTCCAGACTGTCTTTTAGTAAGCTGTATAAAAGCAAGACAAAATGGCTTCAATTGCTGGATCACTCCAGGGCACAAAAAATGATATTCAGGAGCTTGAAAGTGATCTGGAAGCAAACTACTGCCAAAAGAGAGCAGTGGCACAACATCTTCCTTCATTCTTACCCCATTCAAGGGGTAAGCCCATAGAGTCTGTGTGGGTTGAACTCCCTACTGGTGCAGCACCAAGCAGACAGGGCAAGAGGCATCAAGCCAGGGAATAAGAGTTGCATAGAACTGTTTTCAAAGCCTGTGCATGTCTGGAAACTCCCCCTGGGTCTGTTTATCAGGCAGAAAAGACTGTATAGAAAGTGTGTTGAAGTGCATTAATTTGTTCCTAAAAGTTCTTGAGTAAACTCACTGGTGTTTAAGACTGTATAAAGAAAAGAATATTCCAGCAAGTTTCTTAATGCACTCAACACTGCTCCTACTGAAGTGCTAAACCCCGTGATTTTATCCTTCGCTGTAGGTGATGTAGTATGGATGGTTGTATAATACTTTGACATTATACTTTATATATGTATAATACTTTGACATCCGGGGTCTCGGAGAGGAGAGTAGGTTGGCTCCTTTGGCAGACTTGGGAACAAAAAGAGCCCACAAACTTGTGTAAACGGGCTGAGAAGTGTCACCAGTCTCAGCCTTCAGCAAAGAAATTTGAGTCAGGGAAAACATTTAATGCTGAGTGTTTTATTTTTTTATTTTCTTTAATATTTTTTTTTAAACGTATAAAAAGACTGGTTCTTAGTGTGAATGAGGCTGTGTAGTCTCTGGCCATGCCACTGAAAGCTTATTGAATCTTTTTTAAAAACATTAACATGCTTGATATTTCATGAATACAGAATGTCATTCACAACTTTATTAGTTGATTACTGGTAGTCTTTAAGGAGATAAAGTCACATGGATAACTCTCCCCCACCCAATTACTACTTCATCCCAGTCATCTTAGTTACCGAGAAAGTCTTTGTATATCTTTATTACACATAAGCACTATGTAATGTAGAGAATATAGATTTGCCTACTTTTGCACACAGAAGCAACTGTGTCCTGCAGTTTGCACACTGTATTTGTCACATAAAATCTAGTAAATACTGTAATTAACTTATTTTCCAAGTGTGTTTTATGGTGTTAAATTGACTGTACAAGCAAGTCACCCTCACATTCTTGTGGAACACCCGCTGAAGATTTCCCATTGCTTCCTAGCTCAGAAAAAAGGGAAAGAATAGGAAGATTTTTCTTTGCATTGACAATCCAATTAAAACGACAAGGTGGCAGGAACGATATCAATTCCTATGAAAGCACTGTTGCATGATGCACTGCCTACCAGCCATTTGGAGGCCCTCCATTTGGGAATTGTGGTATAGTAATCTGCAGTAAGGCAATACAGAACAACACAGAAACAAACTTCAAATGTTGACCTGTTTTTGGTAGTCCACCATTGCTGGCGGAAATTTAAATGAATCCCAAGGAGTGATTTGTTATGGGGATCCCAAACCAGAAAGCTGTAATATAGAGGAGGCAGGCAAGTGAGTGAGTACATGTATGTCTGTCATTGTTTCTAGTATCCATATAAAAATTCTGTGTTTCATCCACCAAAGGCATATTTTGCAATAAAAACAACAGATTAAAACAGATCAGGAAAGTTTCCATCGATGTTCCTAGTAGTCATCGAAGAAGTATTTGTAGGCAAGAACTTGCTGCTTATCTTGTCTTTGATTTCTGCTGCATCAACTTCAAGGTTGATATTAAAAATAAAAAGTAAAAGTAGGAAAGATTCCCAAATGCATTCTGCGCTGTCCTCTTTAGGTTTGTTCACTATATAAAGGATGGAGATGGTGGTTGCACATTTTGCTAAGTGTACGTTACTGAGGATATGTAGAATGTTCTATAAATGTCACATCACAGTACTTGCTGGTAAGTCTGCATTGAAAAGGGATGCCTCTGTGGCATGATCTGTGCTTTTTCTGCCTTGGGCTGTGATGAATTTACAATGTTTTACATTGAGGCTTCCACTTAAATTGTCTTTGCTTTCTGGTGATTCTTTTAAATACCATTTTTTCTATCTGTTTTTGGTGTAGCCACAGCAGAAGGCATCACATTTTCTGGTTGTGATATGGTGTATTAGTTGGAAACTGAATGGGTAAAGGAGAGCGCAAGTGATGTATGTGGGATACAAGTGTTTGTTGCAGACATGTTCTGGCTGTCGACTTGTCAAGGCCCATTCATGAAGAGCTGCATCTGTGCTGCTTTTATTTATGTGTAAATAAATTCTTTGCTCTGCTGGAAATCCCAGGGAATCTGGTACCAAAGCAAACATCACATTCTTAGAAATCAAAGAGTAGAGGCAAGAATGGGAAGATGCAATCTTCTTCCATTTAATTTGTATGCCTGGCAAATATATGTCTTACTGACAAATTAGAAATTAAATTAATATTATGGATATAAAGCTTTAGGCTGGAAAACAAGGTACTGTAGTAAAATGTCATGGGTTTTTGGAAAGAGGGAGTTTTTTAATACTTGAACATTTGGTAATAAGAAGGAACCCCTTCCCTCTGTCCTCCGACTGTCGATTAGAATAACTTCTGACAAAAAGCCAATGGTAATGTACATTCCTGTTAGAAAGCATTTGCTGAGCAAATTTTCTAGCAACTACTGCAGAGAACTCACAGATGTGCTCAGCATTGTATTCCCAAAGGAACTGCCTTTTATTTTGGGGTCATTTTTGTCACCGTCTTCCATGTTTTATGCATAGTCATTTTAACACCAAAAAACCTTGTTTCCAAAAAGTCTTCAAAATATAGATCAGCTGTACAAGGATATAGGGAGGGCTTGTGAAATATTCAGGAAAAATACTTTGCTGTTACCCCATGCTAAGGATGTGATTGTTTATCTTATTTGCCTGCTCTGAATATTAGGGTTGGACCCTGCCTGTTGCTGTTTGAGGTGTGGAGAACAGGAGGAAGGGTTAATACCTCTCTTCTGTGGAAAAAGGAGTTATTTTGAGATTCTTACCCCCCCGCCCTGTACTCCACAGACCCTGCATGTATGGACTGTACATGACATTACCCCAGTTGTCAGAGGAATTGTCCTCAGCTGTTCTACTTTCCAAGAAGAAATCTAAAATATCTGTCCACCTTAGTAATTTTTTTTTTAAACCTTCTACAAGTAATGCAAATCTGTTTAAGAGTTAAAATGGACTAAGATGTCCCATATGAACAGATCTGGCTAAAATCTCTAAGAATCTGAGTGCTTTGTCTATTCTGGGAATCTAAAGGAAAGGGTGGAGGTTGGCATCAGTGTTTACTCTCTTACCTTTAAATTTATGTTGCTGTCAAGATACAATGCCATCTGACATCATGGAATAATGTGTGAGAAACAGAATTTTCACCAAAGATTCTATGTATTTAAGTTTGTAATTAAAAAACCCAAACAAACAAACTTGGATACTTTCTGGCCTTTCCTAACTATTTGGGAAGTGTTAACAAGTGTTGCAAGTCATTGCCATGTAAACAGAAATAAACCCTTCATTTTTATAACACTGAACTTTTATCTAGAGAGCCATTATATAATACAGAACATAACTGAATCAACTTTCTTTGTTTAGCATGTACTGCCATAACTACAAGGTATGAGTATGTTGGTGACTTTATTACATTGAGCAAAATCAGTAATTTATTAAACATCAACTCATCTGTCAAATTATTTCTCTAATAGTTTTGGTTCTTTGAGGAGTTTTTGGTGTGCATGGTATATTTTAAGTTCTGAATGAATTTGAACAAGTGTGGTTTATGCTTTGTTTGTTTGTACATTAACAGATACATTTCCACAGCAACAGCTTCCCCTTTTTATCCTTCCCCCCCTGCAATTAGAAGTAGATTTAGCTTCACAGTTACTGGAAATGAGAAATTAAGTATCCAATTATTTTAAGTTATTTTTGTATTACCATGTCTTTTAAGAAGCTATAGGAAGATTACTGAAGGATTATTGGGTTGTAGGTTTCCAGTGGTGGCTGGTAATTCGTTGTGAATAGCACTCCTAGCAACTTCTAATGACTGGCATAATTAAATGTTTCAAATTTGCCATAGTTTCTGCAAGACTTACTGCCAATTACTCTTCTTTTTTAATCTCACTGGTATGGTATGCCACTGAAACATCCACTTTAAAAAGTAGATATGGTCACATTACTATACTATTTTTCCTATATATGCTATTATTACTGCAACTTGAAACTGCAGGTTCTAGATCTATGTTTCATTCTTCTCTCAGAGCTTTTGTAACCACTGTTCTCTTTATATAGGGAGGCCACCAGGCCAAAAGTATTATTAAGATACTTTTTATTTCTAAATTTACTAGAGAATTTAAATACAACTGTTAATCTTAATGACGAGTTTTCTGGAATCTAAGAACTTCTCCTTTAGAAGAATTGGTATTGTGGAATGAATAGATCTGCTAAAACTTAAGTACATTTTTAAATGTAGACAACTTACCTGGATAACTTATGAATTTGAAGTTGTGGGTTTTTTCTTTTTTCTTTTGAGTTTGGTGGGTATTGTTCTGTTTTGTTGTCATCTTACTGGCCTGATTGCTGTCTTTACTTGTCTTTGACAAGTAAATTCTTGCTTTCTCTTAGATGTTTCTATGTTTACATGTTAACATGGGAAGGCCTTCTCTTTCCCTTTTCTTTGAATGTATTCAGATTGCTTCCAGAAGGCCAGAAGAAAGCAACAAAATGGTGGTTTACGTGGAATAACAATACTGGAATATTTATGAACAGGGCAACTCAAAAAGGATGATGAAGATAGGGTATCTGACGTCATAAAAAATAGAGGCTGTTGGCCTCCCTCTCTCCCTGAGGAGGCTTGTTACTGTATAAGTAAATTGAAGTCCTCTTTTCCAACCTTCTGTGCTACTTAAAGATGCTGACTAAGCTGTTTCAGCACTTTGATCTCCTGCCATGATCTGGCCCTAGCTGTACTTTCATCCTCTTCAAAAGTATTCTCTCACAGCAGTGAATTTGGCCCTAAGGAAATGAGTATGCAGTGTTTTTTTTTTCCTTCTCCATTAAATACTGCCTAGATGGCTGTCTTTATTGAACAAATAAGCTGGTAAGTTATTCCCTGAGGTTTTAGTTTTTAAGCCACTAACAGAATCGACTCGGGAACCTTAAACAAACCACTAGAAATGAGTGCAATATTTCCCAGCAAAGGAAATCATTTAGGACTTATGTTTTTGGGACTGGTACCATTGGATGCAAGCCTGATGTATTTTATGTGAAGTACAGCTTTTTGTGAAGACTTGAACCGTGTACATGGTAATAGACATATCCATCAAGTTTCAGTGCTCTTTAGATGGGGTATCCTGTCTGGCTTCTAGTTCTCTTGCCCAAAAGACAGGGAGTTTGATTGATTCTGTGGCATGTCTGCCAGCTCTCTGCTTTGGAGTCCCCAGTATGGCCATGTCTGCACTTGACATTGCTGAAATTTGTTTGCCTTGTCTGAATAACTTTTACTCAATCACTGACTTACACTTTAACACAAAGGGCATACTATGAGAAGATTTATTACTGAGGAGACTTTACTCTCTTTTCTGTACTCCACAGCATAAATAAAGGTGCTGTCATAGGTGTTTAGAGACTCTAGGAAAGCTGAGGTACATGATACTCATTCAGGAACTTGACTTTCTTCTAGTCATTAAGCTTTGAGTGCTATCTTCCGTAAAGATATCTCCATAAAGATAATTTTATTTCTGCAAATAGATTTTTCTGTGCATGAGAAATATCAATCCAAACTAACATGTAGTACATATCAACAAAAATTTGAATGCTTCTGTTGTTTCCTTTTATGATCAAAATATGGTAAAATATTATCAAGAAATGTGAAGTGAAACAATGTCGAGGCTTTGTGCACCTCTTTTGACTGTTTTTTTTCAGAGAGGAAATTGTCATCATTACCTTTGCTGTACAGGAGAGTTATACACAGAAAAACACAGTTCAGGTTTTCTGAAAGTCAGTCTTGTCTTCTTTTCAACAGGACACGATAACTTCCTTACGTTGGTATATTTTTGGTATTTATAAAGATCCATGGCAATGGCCAGTCTGTATGTGACAATTTATGGGTGGCCACCATGACGATTTAAGCCTGTAGCCCAAACCCGAGTAAATCGTGTTGAAATGAAATACAAATTTACTGTTAGCTACTCTGAGTTAACAGTCTGGATTGACCTGGTCTAATTGTGAAGTAGTTTAGCAGCTTTCATCCTGTCTTCATTGAGGATCATCTAGCAAAGAAGACCATGAATTAGCCTCTGCATATTTGTTCTTAACAGAAAAAAGATGCCACACTTGTAATTTTGCATAATATCTTATTCGGCTGTATTTTGTTACACTGTGTAAATATTTTTTTCATTTCATTGCTACCATCAAAGCTGTTAATCAAATCTGATTTGGACTAAATCTCTCTTTTTTTTTTTGTTTAACAGATGATGTCACTAATACTGCTCAGAAATCCCTCCTTGCTGATGAAAAAGAGAACGTGCCAACAAGACTAGGAATTGTGGTGTGGAAAGTCCCAGTACAAACATACCTAGTGACTTAGCTGCTGGTGCTGCTCAGCATTCACCTCTTTAAGTTAAAATCGAACACAACTGCCTCAGAAACCTGGACAAAAGAAAGGTACTGTGTGTTGCCAGCATGTTGGTTGGGTAGGAAGAGAATAAATCTACAATACAGATAAGATGTTATCAATTTATTAGCGACAATATAATTTGAAGCTTCAAGTTTGAATTTTTTTTTTGTACTGAGATAGACTTTAAACCCAACCAGATTTTGCAGGCAGTAAAATAAACCAAATATGTACTAAGTTTTTGTCTTTGCTTGAATATGGTTCTATTTACATAGAGACTTTCTGTGTTCAGTGAATAAATTTCTTGATGATATAAACATTTTCTTACTAATGATTTTTCTTTATTAATTTCATAAGGCATTTTCCCCCTGCCCCCGTGGCATCTAAAATGTGCAGTACAGAATGTTGCTCAGTGTCTTATGTTTATCATATGCTTGCTAACTTGACCACTGTCTTACTGCAGCTATACCTGTCACCATTAATAAAGAAGAAGGGCTTTAATTGCTTTGGTCTCAGTTGGATGCTAAGCTTCTTTGACAGACTTTCCCAGCCTTCTGGTGACTTTTATGTGTTTATAATATGCACAAGTCTGGGTATTCAGAAGGCAGCTATATATGCTATGCATAAAAGACCGCCACAGTATTTTGATTGCTTCAAGGACCTTCTGCTATATGGGGAAGAGTAGCAGTCTCCTCCTACTGGAGAAGTATGGTAAGGCTGATGACAGTTTAACACAGTGTGTAATTCCTGGCTTTTTCATCTTGTGGTAATCCTGCAGTGGAACTGCAGTGATGATGCAGTTACTAAGATCAGAAATATTAGGAGAACTGGGCAACTCCCACTCTGTGTAACTGTCCTCACTGCAGCAAAATGCCATTAGCCCCTAGAAATGATATTTTTGTTTAGAAAGATGTTGCAAATATAATCGAGGTTTGTCAGAAAACTGTAATGCAGAAAGAAAAGGATAGCAGCAGTAACCCAGGAAATACCCTTTCCCGGTGGATATTTTGCAGTTCACATATTGAAATTATTGCCTCTTTGCTGCTCACGAATGTTGCTGTTATATTTGGTATTGTGCATAGTGAACACTTACTTTTCATTTCTGAATGGAGGGGTAAAGTATGGCCCTAAGTAAGGCAAGTGCTATGGGAAATGACAGCTGTAGAGTGCATAATCATTACTGAAAAATTCATGAAGAAGGAAAGAGTAAAGTAAAAAATGTAGGGTGCAGAACATACCTTAGGGCCTGTCTCAGTAGTATTTGCTTGTCTTCTATGACACCCAAATACAGCTAATAGTTCATTAGTATCTTTGACTCTAATGCTTCAGAAAATTTCATGGAAGTGTACTCATAAAGCAACATACAAAGAGTGAAAAAATATGTCTAAAATAATTTGGTGTTCATTATAGAGAATAATTATGGTAACTAAAATTGTTTTGGGGGCAACAGATAAACTAATGTGACCCTAAGTTCTCACTTCTGTAATTGGGAGGGCAGTTCAACATTTACTTCTGACTGGGTTTAACTCTTTATGGTAAATGCATAAGGAGCTTCAGTCACAGATGTATCTAAAAAAATCATCTTCATATCTACTTAATAATAACAGAAAGTAGATGATACTGATTTTGAAAAACATTAAAATGCTGAACTCTAAAACCAGCTGTTGAATCTTATAACTTGGCTTCCTGCTAAGGTGAATGCATTTTGATTTTTAAATCTCAAAGGAATGCTATTTAAAGACTCCCCCCCACCCCATTGCCCTTTAGTCTGTCCTGTTCCTGTACATCCAAACAGTTGAACATAGATTAACAAATTGATTTAGACTTAATATTTTATTTAGCTGACTCTGCATAATGAAAATGAAACACTCAAAACATGAGAGAGTTTTCAACTAATGTATTTTGGAAAGTGATTTTGTCATGTGCGAATTATCTATAAGAAGGCTTCCTATCACTTGGAACTAGCTTATGAAAATTTGAGCAGAGGGATTTAATCCTCTGGATTGCTTATGCACATTTCCCAATGCTATAGGAAAAAAACCCTCCCTATGTGGTCCCTATTTGTCTTAGCTGATTAGTCATATTTCTTGCATATCAATGCCTTATTTATTTGGCTAGACTGTTTCTGATGTCTCCGAACTGTCTCCTCAGAATGGCTGTGTAAACACAGACATTCATGCAGGAGCGGTGCTGTTACATTGTGCAGCTATATGCGGGCACTTTGCTTTAGAGAAAGACTGGCTGCTTCTGTGAAAAATTAGGATTTCTGCAATGTATTGGGTATAGGGCCAGGTACATTTTTTAGAATGGCTTGCTCTTTGTTTTGCTGACTGATCGTGAAATCTGCTAAAATTGATATTTTTCTCCTCTCTTTAAATTGATGGAAATAACATTTAGATAAACTTTGTTATTACTCTTGTATTTCCATTTGTTTCTTAACATCCTTTGAACAATCCATCTGTGCTGACTAATCCTCTGTACAAATATTACTTATGTTCCCTGCTATGTGATTACAGATCCATTACTCTTCAAACACAGAAAAGAAGTACTATAACATGCTTGTGTCTGAATAGTTTCTCTTACTCGCAAATATAACAAGGTAGTACATTTGGGTAGCTGACAGCTGTACAGCTGCTGGCAGAATTCCCACATGCATTTTACCGTTAGATAAGTCTGTGGCTGGTAATGGTTGTGTTGAGATAAGATAGGTAATGTTTCACTTAGTCATCTAAAAGTACTCCTCTATGTGTTGAATGTTTGCAAGTGATGTTAAAAAGAAAACTAACTTTTCTGACACCTTGGAAAGGTGTCTCATGTATATGACTTGCTGTCCAATATTAAGCGTAACAGATCTTCAGTCTATTATGAAGCTCCTTGTATATTCATAAATGGGCATGAATGGAAAAAGAAGGTATGAACCGTGAGAAACATATAGCCTACATGGAATGCATTCAATAAATAGTAGTGAGAGACCATGAAGTTGGCAGTTTTGACAATTCTTTAGGATATACTGTCCTTGTAATACCTGGTGCTTTTTCTTGATAAATAGGGTCTCTCATGGTTATGGTTGTCTTTCTAGCTTTTTGTTTGTTTTTCTCAGCTCTTCCATTAAATTAATTTGTAACTTCAATAGCACTGAACGATGTGTTATAAATATTAAATAGTTTTGATAATGTGATTTGATTAGGGCAATATATGTCGGGGCGGGGGGGGAA